>NC_140777.1:98279794-98977068 GCF_044657685.1 Stegodyphus dumicola
ATAATATTCCAGGAAAAGCAGTTGTGTCCTAAAAGCAATTTTTCTCCCAGCTAACTGTGATTCCTATGTATCACAGTAGTAGGGGCCAATGCCTATAAATGGCTAGAGCCTGTGATTGGAATATATATACGTATATATATTTTTCTATTTGACCTGAACAATAAGTGAAGACATATTTATTTTGAGTGGAAATGTTGCTAATATTGGTTTTCTTTTCTTGCCACAACAGCAAGAAGTAAAAAAGAATGAGATTAAAAAAAAAAAAAAAAAAAAACTTCCTTAACATAGCATAGCAAATTGCACTCTTTCTTAACTAATTTAATCCTGTTTGTTATTTTTTGTCGCCTATTTATTATTACAACTATTTTACAGAAATTAAACTGTCAATTTTTGATTATGCCTTTCTAATTCTTTTTTTTAAGAGTTTCTAATTATAGAGCTGTAACAGGATTTGCAAAACAAAAGGGCAGTGGGCCTTAGGGCAAAAAAGCAGTGTTGGCACTATTCATCTTAAGAAAGTGCAATTTCAAAATTGGGAAAAACAGCAACCTTATTTTCACGTAAATTTTGAATGCTATAGAAAGTGAACCTACTGGAAAATTCTACTTATAGTTTTATTTAATGCAATTTGGTTAGCAATTTATCAAAAAAATAAATAAAAAGCCTATAAACATACCTGAAAATTAATGTTTTATAAACTCTTTCTGGTGCCAAAAGTTGAGCAATTGTTATGCCTCAAGCATTAACTGTAGCTTCTTTTTCCATTGATGGTAAATTGAAAATAGTGAGTATAATGAGTATTTTCCAATGAAAAACTGCTATATTGACTCAATGCAAGTATGAAAAAGGCGTTAAATCATTAACCGTTTGTTTCTTGCCAAGGTTGCTATACCTTGACAAGTACCAAACAAATAAATAAATATTGAGTTTTATTTTGTAAATTTCGATTCCCTTAAAGTTGTAAATACTTCGTTATTTCATAAATAACTATTTCACACTTTTAATTTTATAATTTCTACATGTAACCTTACTGTAAATTTAAGTTTTACCTCCCGAAGATTTAAACTGATGATCTAAAATTTGGAAATTTCTGAAATCCAGAATCGCCAAAGTCCCACTGACTCGAGATTTCAAACTTTGTACTGTATAATTACTGCTTCTTAAATAATTAAATAAAATACTGAAACATGGAATGAAATATATTAGTAATTAATAAACGTTGCACTAAAAAGAGTCATATTATACTAGTTATCAAACTTTGTCAACTCATGGCACCTTTAGAGCTAAAAGGGTGTTTTTTTATTATTATTATTATTATTTTTTTTTTTTTTTTTTTGTTGTTGTTTCGTTTATTTTTCTGAGAACTTCATCCTACCCTTAGAAAATACATCTTACTATTTAAAATTGATCAATATTTATAGATACTTTAGTACAGACTAGAGAAAAGTATTTCATTTTTTGTTAAAAAATTTTAACATAAAATTAATGTAATTATTAATAGGATTAACTTGTCCCTCACCCTTGCGTTACATTTAGTGACTGAGGACTGCTTGCATTTTTTTACATAAACAGTCAAAGTTTGACTCAGTTATTGATGTTATCTGCAGTTACAGTTCTTTTTGTGCATTTAATTTGTTTCTGTATTCTGTTTTTGTTGCTACATAGGTTGAGAAAGTTTTTTACTTGAATATGCTGCTCTAACTAGGATTGAAATGTTCTAATTTATCATAGTGCTTGAACAATTTTTTTATTCTGTCTGTCTTTCTCTCCTGGGAAATATTCTCTTATAATTTTTTTCACCTGAAAAAGATGCCCAATCATATAATTTTTAACACTATCATCTAAATCTAATTTATTTTCCATTAGAAAACTGTGTAGTTTTGCAAAGCATTGTATATCATTCTCTTTGACAAATGTCATTTATCAAATTTTATTTTGACTTGCAGAACCCCAGGGTTTGATTCGCAGAACTCTAGGGTTCTGTGGAACACAATTTGAAGACAACTATATGAGACTAAAGAACAGGCATAAACTTAAAGATGGCATTTAGAATAGCAGAGAACATTTCTTTTTTGGAATGCATGTGTTGCCACATAAATTGAATACATATTACATATAAATAACATTATAAAGCATAAATAATAAAAAATTTTCCAAAATATTACTAAACAAATTAAGTGCTAGCTCATACTGCAGACTGCTTAATTTTGCAAAGCTTAAAAATGAGTTGATTGCTTTATATTCTTTCGCAAAGTATGAAAATAAAACTGAATCAACTAGCATCATATATAAATACAGTCAAAAGTTGTTAATTCGGACACCCATAATCCAGAATGATCTATAATCCGGACCTCAAAGCTAAAAATTTCTGCGCATGCGCCGCGTTGACACATGCGCATAAGTGTTTACGCGTGCGTGTAAGATTTTTACTACTGCGCATATGCGTGTGCGCAAGCGCAGAATACGTTTTGGCATGCACGTTTTATGTATAACGGATGGTATAAGCTAAAATTATCTAATTATCTATTTCAGTTAATGTTGATGATTGCGTTGTTCCTTAATCTTCGAATTGGATCCGGCTTATTATTTTTTGCAGACTGTAAGAGCAATTTTATAAAAGTAAACTTGAACTTTCGATTTTGTCAAATAGAATTTCCGATTCTGGAGCTCCCAAAGGATCGTACAAAACGAAAGTATGTTTCAATGTCCATCAAACAAAAAGTGGTATTGCTGCAAAAAATGGATAAAGACATGAAGAATGTGACAGAGAGGTTAGTGAAAACGAGAAAATTTCGATTGCCAAGTTAGTCGGTATTCTCGGCACAACAATTAACGGGACTTGAACAGCGGAACTTTGTAACTGAACAAGAAATTATGTCTGTTTATAGAATTAAAGAGAAAGTATTATCACATAAAACGAAGCAACTTAAACAACTTACATTGAAAGAAATGTTTAATAAAGTAAACAAATAAATATTAAGCTTTTTTTTTTTTTTTTTTTTGTAAATTTTGATACCCTTTAGATTATAACTGTTCTTTATTTCATAAATTATGGTTTCATATTTTTAATTTTAGAATTTCTGCATGCCATCTTACGAGATTTAAACTGATGATCTATAATCCAGAAAAATCGATAATCCGGAATCGCCGAAGTCCTGACGAGTCCGGATTAACGTCTTTTGACTGTACTACACAATAATGTTCGACTGCACTCTATATGTGTCTCATACCGAAAAAAATGAACCAGGTGATTCAATATGTAAAAACGTGTGGTGATGTGTGGATCTTTCTGGGCTAAAGTAACACCCATACCAGAGTTTGAAGCATCAGTTTGCAAAATAAACTCCTTAGGTGAGTGTAATATAGACTTGTGTGGCAGTTTTATTTCTTTAACAACTCACTCTTGTCTTTTAGTTTCTTTAAAAACTTCTCCTTGACTTGCACCTCAACTGCAGAACTTGGCAATTCATCTAAAATTTTTAACTGAGAATCGTCTAATTTTGTCAGTTCTTTCTTTTCAGATAGTTTTTGCTCCTTCCGATATGAACTTTTGTTTTGTCTGTTACTTGCATTCTCATTGAATGTGGCAACTTTGAATATCCTTTATCATGTTTGTGCCTCTTTGCTAAGTTTTCTGATGCATGCTTAGATTCTAGACGTATTTTTATTTTGTTAGCTTTAGAAGCACCTTCATGAGTTCTTTTATCAGAAGTTCTTTGATCTTCTGTGAAAAATTGTCAAACTCACCTCTTTGCTTTTTGGAGAAGAAAGAATTGGGGAATTTTTTGGGGAATAATCACACACACTATCCATAGAAGATGAGTCACCTTGGGGGTTGCAGAACCTGCAGTAGGCGGTCGCAAAAAATTTTAGCAGTTTTAATATTTCTTTAACTTATTATAATAATTTTACAATTACCAACTATTTTTACACAATGTATCTGCAAATAGATAAAGACAATACGGACAAAGAGAAAAACGAAAATGTTTCAATGCATTCTTTTTATAATATAAACATCTATTTTCATTGCTTTTCATGTGACGCTGTCATTTGATCTCTTACTTATTTAAAATTTTCACATTGTTCTGTGTCTTAAAATTAGATATTAATGACCTAAAACTTCAAAAAGTATATTACAGTACAAGTGAGAAAATTAACAGTGTCACTCATGTGTGTGTCGGATTTGCACAATACTTATGGAGTCCCACGAAATTTTTGTAAATATTATGGTGTCCTGGGTATTGTGAAAATATCTCAGCGATAAAAAGGGGTTGCGACTGAAAAATGTTTGACGTTGCTTAGTGACAGTTACACGATACAAATATGGCGTTGCCACTCCAATATCAAGGATAATAAATATAATTATTTGTTAAATAATGAAATATTACATTACTAATCCTGCTCTTTAACTTATTTGTAAGTTTTATTTTAATTGTGAAAATGAAGATTTTTTCCTTTGTATTTTAAAAATTGACATTTAGTAATTCAACATTTCAATGCAAAAACAGATTTTATAAGAATTAGTTTTTCATGTTAAGCTTAATTGCATAACTCGGGCATATAGTGACATTCGGCGCTCCAAGCTCGTTGGTGTGTGGTGAAACACTTCATTCTCTGTTTGTCGGGAGCGAAGAGATTAATATACAAATAACCCAATTTCATCATTAGTATTTTATTTTTGTAAAAAATATAAATATAGTTTTCTAGGAGTTTGATTTTAATTTTTTTTTTTTTTTTTTTTTTTCTAAAAGTGGGTAGTAAACCAAAACAGTTTAAGGCACATTGATCTAATGTTGGTACACATTACTTCTTTGGAATTTATTGTGCCATTATATGGTTGTGCCACAATTGCTCCTGTGTAGATTGGATATAACATCTAGTGTCCAGATGATCAAGTTGATATGAATGACTTATTGTGAAATATTCCAAATTCCACAATTTATTGTGAAATATTCCAAAGTCCATGATTTATTGTGAAATATTCCACATCCCAAATACTGAAATACTTTGCTGGGGCGAAATGTAAATGTAAATGATCAATCTTTATAAAAGATTCAAATCAAATTACCAGCAGTTGGTGCCGAAAAAATACATCTTTAAAAAAAGTAACTGCGTGGTATGGTTTCAATCCAAAAGAACCTTTTTTTATACACTTTATTCCACACTTAAAGACTGCCATTTCTAGGTTTGTGATAGCTTATTGAATATTGGTCCTTGTGGCAAAATATGTATGGGAGAACCAGCTTTCATATCTGAAGAATTTTCTGCAAATCCAGATCCTGATCTGGAACTTGTTACTACATCTGGATATGGAAAAAATGGTGCCTTGTCTGTTTTACAGGTAAGTTACTGATTTCTCAGAAATATCTCTTTTCTAGCAATTTAATATTTTTAGTTAATTTTATTTATTTGTATTTATTTTGTGAGTATAACAAAATAATTTTTTTTACTGTTAATAATAATACAATAAGAGACATTTTTTAATTTTGTGTTGTATTAAAGCACTACACAAGGAAATTATAGTATTTTTGAAACTTTTACTAAGATTAACATCAAGAATTTGGCATTTCATTGCTCTATAATAGAAGTTATATACTATCTGAACTCTGAGAACTGAACCAAATCAGTGCAATAGTTTGCATATGATAATCGGAAACATGGAAAAAAATAGAAGCAAATTTATTTATAGAATTTATCTCAATGGTAAAGGATATTGATGAGATTAAAATTTTAAAGATATTATTTGTTTTCCATTAAATGTTGACAACAACAAAAACCATAGTGGTTTTATAAAGAAGGTTATAGATTTCAAGATCTTCTATCTTATTTTTATAATTTTTGAAAATATCATAATCTGATTATTTTCTATTAACATCTAAACATAAGCCCAAATTTTTCATTTCTTATAATGTTCATATTTAAAAACTCGCACATTTGCTTAAAATGAGAAAGTTCTGGAGATAATAAAATGATGTGGGAAAACAGTGACAATAAAACTTTTACATTCAAACACACAAATGATTCTACACCTCAAAGGATATAAAATCATAAATAACCTACCAAAAATAAAATGAAAATTATTCCACTAAAAATATCAAGCTACCCTAAAATGTGTGGGTTCTTGTTAGATAGAAAACCGAGTTGTATTCCATGCTGAGTTACTACTTAACAAAAATATTTTATATTAACTTCTAAAAGATAGAAATTCTTGGTCTGAGGAAAAATACTAACTTTATATTTGCTTATACAAACATTAGGGCATTTTACAATAGCATTTCATCTTAATATGAACTCAATTAAATTTCTAAATTAATATATATCTGACAAATATAGGAAGAAAGAGTCAAGACTTACTTCATTTATGAAATTTGCATTTTTAGTTCAGTTATTTAATTTTTTACTTACATACTGATATCTGAATTTATTTCGTATGCAATTTACGTAACAGATATTTCATTTTATTTAATATGTTATTACTTATATTCTAATGTGTAGTTCAAATAGTAAACATTTAATACAAGGTCCGGCTATTAATTTCCAGGACTGACGTAACTGTAGGAAAACGAAAAGTCGGAAGATCACAGGAAAATGGGTTGGTTTTTACGGTTGTCCATGAAGGCAGCCTGCTCCCTCTTAGGCAGATAACCCTCTTGTGTTTTGCCATATTTAAATAACCTAAACAATGTTTCTTGTTACCCTTTTGTAGGACAGTAAAACATGAATGTTTTTGTCACTTAACACACACTTCTGTAATTGAAAGTGCATGTGTGTGACCAACGATTGCAAAACTAAAGACCAGGTAAGGGCTTTTAAACAAGTGAAGGGGTTGGGTATATGTGTGTGTATATATATATATATACCTAACCCCTCAGTATGTATATATACAGTCGATTCTGGTTAATCAGACCACATCAGGAAGCGATCGTTTTGGTTCTAATATCTGGCTGGTCCGATTACACGAACATGTCCTATGTTGTAAGACGGGACGGGCTATATGTAGCAAACAGTAAATGTACATGTAAATTATGTACTAAAATGTAAGTATGAGCTTTATGGTGCGGTACATATGTATAGCGAACATACATGTACAAACAAGAAATACAATCGAACTTTTTTTCATTGAGAAAATTAATTTAGAAACAAATTCTAAGAAACAGTCTGCACGATACTCAACATGCGAAGCACAATAAAAAGAATTTCTTATTAAGTTCCAGTCAACATTTGAAGAACTTATCCAATGTGATCTGACACATTCTTTTGACGGATTGCATGGGAATGAAATCGCCACAAACATCTAATGCAGTAATGGGACTGCCTTCATTTCCCTCCTGCATGAAATACCGACGCAAAGTTTCAAGCATTTCCTTGCATTCTGTGTTGTCACTTGCACCAACTTATTAGGGGCATCATCATCATCACTTTCTTGCTCTTCCAATGCTGTCATGTGTTTTGCTGCAACAATTGCAGTATCGTAATCTTCATTTTCATCGTAGCATTGAAGCTCATTGTCAATTGATAAAAATTCTTCGCAATTTTGTGCCTGTTGAAGTTTCAAATGTAAATCATCATTTTCACTTTCAATAAGCATGATCACATCCATCTCCAAAACCAAGTACTTAAAGCCACAGTGAAAAAAAATAGTTCTGAATTGTCTCACTGTTCACTTTTCGCCAACTGTCGGCCATAAATTTAACTGCTTGTAAGATATTGACCTTTGCACTGACTTCGCTGGCTTTTGATGATGAGGTCAGCAAACTTTCTTCAATTGCTTCAAGGACATAATTAACCAACCTTGCACGATAAAGGGTCTTAAAATTTTTTATGACGCCCATGTCCATTGGCTGGACCAAAGCCGTGGTCCTGGGTGGTAGAAATTCCATTTGGACATTCATCAAGCAGTCTAAATGAAGATGTGCTGCACAATTGTCGAGAAGAAGCAGCATTTTTCTCAACTGGTGTTGTAGCTCTATGTCCCAATCCTTCAGCCATTCTTTAAAAAGTTCAGAGGTCATCAACGCATTTCTGTTCGCATGATACACAACTGGTAAACTCTCCATCCTAAGTCCTTTAAAGCGGCGAGGCTTAGTGCTTTTTGCTATAACCAACAGCTTTCCCTTGTCCATTCCTGACATGTTTGAGCAGCACAAGACAGTTATGCTATCCATCGCTTTTTTGGAGCCAGAGAGTGCAACATGTTTGTAACTTAACGAGCCATCCGGTGTAGCATGATAATACAGCCCAGTCTCATCAGCATTGTAGATGTCATCTGCTGAAAAATTTTCAAGAAGCTCGAGCAGTTTTGTTGTTTTCCATTCTTCAGCATTTGCACTATCAGCACTTTCTTTCTTGCCATGTGCTTTCTTGTAATTTATGCCATGCCCAGATTTCCATAGAGACAACCAAACGTCCGTAGCTCTAAAGTCATTGTGGCCCAGCTTTTTAGCGAGTTCTTCTGCTTTGCATTTTAACATTAGGCTGCTTACTTGCACAGATCGTCCAGTAACAATGGCAAACCATTGATTAAGGGCCTCGTCGACATCTGGGTCCTTGCCTTCATGCTTCCGTTTTTTGGAAGTTCCTCCTCGTCCTTCACATAGTGCCCATTCTTCTCGCAGCTTATTCTCTTGTTTTATCAAGTGCAAAATTGTAGTCTTTGCCAATCCGGTTATTTCCACCAACCGACGCTGACTAGTGTTTTGTGGTTGTTGCTTGATCTTATCCAGGAAACCAATTTTTTCAGCTGATGTCAAGTCCCGTCATGACATTTTGGCAGAGAACACAAGACACGTGCTCAGTTCACTGACTAAAGTGGTCTGAAGAAACCTTGGTATTTCGGGTTTGAGGTCAAGAGGGAGATAAAATGCTCGCCATTCAAAGCTTTGGCACTAATATCATCCCAAAAAGGTAATGAAATGATAACTTTCTCGTGTAAACTTTAATCGTGATTCACAGGCCGGAATTCCTTTCAGGTAGAGCCGGACACTCTATTGTTAATTTCCTCGAAACTCGGAGGTTCAGGTCAAAGAAAAGTCAAAGAAAATGGTGCATGTGTTCACCTCCCATTGGCTTTGCTTTTTCATGCACTTTAAGGAATTCCTGACCTTTGATAAAACATTTTCCTGGGGAGCCACAACTACAGATCCTCCCGTATGTTGCAGACCTCCTGTACATCCGCTTATAGATATTTTCTTCAGTTAAAAAGTGTTGTTATGGAAATGATCATTTCAGCATTTTTCAATTGTGACTGTATTTATGCATTCACAGGGTTCATAGCGTCCTTACAAGTGCTTATAAGTCCTTATATTCGAAAATAAAATATAAAGGCCCTTATAGGTGCTTACTTTTTCTTTAAAGCCCTTATTTTTTTGTTTTTAGCGCTTATTTTTTGCTTTTAGTGCTTTTTTTAATGAACGCGCATTTTCCCCCCCGTACCAAATCCTAAACTAAATAAACAACTTTTCTTCCTTATATGGAACGTCAGATGGTGAATCATACTCCCGTAAATAGCTTTTCCCCCTTTCCCTGCATTAACGTAACCTATGGTGCACGTCGTTCTATTGGTCAAAGAATTGCGAAAATCGTAGAAAATTCCGGTACATTCGGTATTCTTACCCAAATACTACGTTATGCTTATATTATGAGCATATGTCTGAATATTTATAATAATATAGTTGCAATAGCTACTGAAGTTTAGATAAACTTCCAAAAATGGGTTTATTTTTACACAGATTAGCTTTCTAAGGAATAATATTCGGAATGGCTTAAATAAAAGGAAAGTAATCGAATAGTCAGAATATTTTTTTTCCCCCAATACATTATACAGTACGGAGGTTGGGAGGTTCTCCCGTTTCTCCGCAAAATCTCTAATATTGAAGCAGCGAATGTTTTTTTTTTTTTTTTTTTTTTTTGTCACTGTCCAATCTGGATAGAATAGGACTAAAAGTTTTGCGGTCTACCCAACCCAAGCGAAGAATGATTCTATTCGGGAAATTTAACGGTCTGTTCAAAATTTGAATCAAAAACACCCCAGATTAGTAAGTCTCTTTCTTTTCCTTTATATAGTTCTTTATTCTGCGAATACCGGCAGCTGTTGATTCCGATTCCGATTGCGTAATATCACGTATGGATGAATTACGCCGCACGTATTGCGCAATCAAGATCAGTAAAATACTTTCTTATAGGGTATTTTAGAAACCTTGTTGCGCAATAACGTTTGCGGTATTTTGCAGAGATAATTAATTTTGATGTTCGGTCTGAGATTTATTTATGAACACACAAGAGTTTTACTGTTCTTTCTAAGCAAAATATTTCTCAGTTCCGTTGGTCTATTTTTATATGATGCACATATCAAAATGTCAAAATCATTTATTTACCTGAGAAATCTAAAGAACGGCTACAATCTCCCCCACTCCTCTTTTTCCAGTTACTATTCCGAATGTTCGGCATTTTCCGAGTGTGCGGGTTAGTTAAGCTTTTACTGTTAAAGGATGACTGCATGAAGCAATTTCCCGTCTTCTGATTTCAGAAATGTTTCTCTTTTTTACTTGAATTACTTTGCTTGGAATATATGTTAAGGGAAAACTGTTATGCAATGAAAATTTAGAAAATGTTCATAATTTTAAGTTAAATTATTTAAATATTAATATGAGTGGGAAAATAAATTGTATTTATTATTAGGTGCCAAGCGAATACAATTAATATGGCTTATTATTAGTATTTATTTTCTATATTTTGAACTGAAATTTCATCATTAAATCTTGTAATATAGTTTAGTTCTGCATAGTTTTTTTTTTTCTCTCATTGTAAACTAATTCTGTAAATTGAACTGTCATTTAAAATTTAAAAAAAAGTTAATTGTGTTCCATGGTTGAGGTAATGCTCATTCTCTTAATAAATATTGCATTGCTCATATTTTAAATTGCAAGTCTAATTTTTCTTTTAAGGTTTATGCAGTTGCGTATAATGTAATTAGACAGGTGCTTATTTTTTTAATTAAAATGTGGTTATGAACCCTGATTCAAATGTTATATGTCATTCATATAAATGTTATAATAAAAAACATAATTCTGTTTTTTAAATTACAAACATTTGCATTTTTATTTCAGCGTTCCATTAGACCTCAAGTTGTGACTACGTTTGAATTGCCTGGTTGTGTAGACATGTGGACAGTTATTGGGCATAATACAGATTTAGAGGTTAGTTTGCTTTTGTGTAGCATCTTTGTAAGTTGAAAAGTCAAAAGTCATAGAAATAGCATCTAAGGAAGAACTGTAATATTTTCTCTAAATAACAATGCTATGAATGGAGAAGTCAGTATGGTGTTACCCTACTTGAAATATCAAGCTTTCTTTTTGTTTGACTGTTCATTTAATCTTGGTATATGTTAAATGTTGTTCGAATTGAATGCATTTAGAGTGTGAATCATACAGTTTCAGTGATTGTTGATGAATTTGGTTTTACTAGGACTGCAGTGTCAACAGAATATTGCAAATACTTGGTAGATGGCATACCATTCATAAAATATCTGATGTGGAAACTGCATGACTTTTACAGCCTATTAAATTATACACACATTTTGCTGTATTTCATTGAAACTTATTTCCTCGAATTTCATTACAGGCATATTTCTCATTCAGTTAATTCAGTTGTCATTTTGTGGCAATGCAAAAATACATAAAAACTCAAAGCATTTCTATTAAAAATTGCAAAATACTACAAAACATAAAACACCAAATACTGGTAATATAAAGTATTAGAAAAACAATTTTTACAATTAAAATTAGAGTTTCTACATAAAAACAAGCAAATTGGTCAGCAGGCAGAAAGACAGATTTTTTGATGCACAAAATTGAAAGTGTACTTTTGGCTTAGGCTTAGCATCACTTAAATTTTTAAATTGTTGATAATTCTACAATTATTGCCTTCAGATTAACTAAAGGCATAAAAACCTTAAACAGAACATAAGAAAAACATAACTTAATCACTTAAGAAAGCAAAAAATGCACAATTTGCCAACATAAAGGAACTCGCCCATCTGTGTAACAAAGTACAGTACAAAGTCTGTAACCCGGATGCCCATTATCCGGAATGATCTATAATCTGGACCTCAAAGGCTAGAACTTTTTTTTTTTTTTTTGTATGCTTTACGCATGGGCGTAAAGAATGCACACACATACATTACGCGCATTACACATGCATGTGATGCTCTACGAATGCGCGCATTGAAAGAAATGTTTAATAAAGTGAACAAATAAATATTAAGCTTTTTTTTTTTTTTTTTTTTTTTTTTTTTTTGTGTGTGTGTGTGTGTGTAAATTTTGATACCCTTTAGATCATAATTGCTCTTTATTTCATAAATTACAGTTTCATATTTTTAATTGTATAATTTCTGCATGCCATCTTACCAGATTTAAATCTGTAATCATACCAGATTTAAATCTATTTTTTCGGATTATAGATTTAAATCTGGTATGATTACAGATTTAAATCTATAATCCGAAAAAACCCCTAATCCAGAATCGCCAAAGTCCCGACAAGTCCGGATTATGGACTTTGTACTGTATATGTATATATATGCATATATACATTTGTGCGACCGATTGCAATAAAAAAGCGATGTGCACAGCTAGAAGTTATAGCTATCCATATGCAAAATTTCAACATTCTACGGCTATTCGTTTTTGAGTTGCGCGAAATAGGTGCGTATGTCACAAAAAAAAAAAAAAAAAAAAAAAAACACACTTATGAATCATTTTAAATCTATTTTACTATCCATTTTGGTGAAAAAAGTCCCTTATGCTGTTTGTACATACGGATGTCCCGTATAAACATTATTTAAATGGGTTCAGGAGCAATCAAAATGGATATTTTCACTGAAATATGATACTCGAAATGTTTCACAATTACAATATTTCCTTTATTTCGTACAAGGAAGTGAAAATGACGAAAAAGTGAAAATTTCATGTGGCACTAAAGAGTGGTGTTTTTGCTAGATAACATAGGTCATAGTTCATTAAAAATTGATAAACTATGTGGATGTAGCTGCAGAGTTTAATGCTGGCTCTTCACAAAATGTATCATAAACAACTGCTTGTTGCTACTTCGTGTCTTTGAGTTTCCATGCATACTCTTGACACTTCATAGAATTCACTTAATTGGAGACAGAAACATTAGAACTAGACAACATAACAGTAGTAATAATGAGTGGCATAGTTTGATAGCTAAACAAGTAAACAAAAGGAAAAGTGAGATCTCAGAATACAGACAAATTTTAAGAAACAGCTTGCATGAGCCTCCTGCAATTCAACACATTCTGTACCCCTATGTGGTTATCATTTTCTGGTGGGAAAGGAGTGTTTCAGCAGAATAATGTGGTGTGTCATTGATCTGTGGATGCCATGAGATGGTTGCATCCTAGAGATTTTAGAAGTTAGGTTTGGTTCAGATATGAAAGCTTAGGAGCATTTATAGAATGTTTTGGAAGTGTTTTGAAGTTATTTTAAGTATTTTGAAAATGGATCCAGTTCCACCCATTTTGTTGCAATTACAAGATAAATTGCAGTATCTGTGAGTTGTGCTGAAGAGTTCATTCTTCGACATGTTGAGGTACTTCTAAGGAGTGGAAAAAACTCTGCCATTATTGAGCTCCTGTTTCATACTTTTGAACTTTCAACATAATAACTGAAAAAAAAAAATTTGAACATTCCTTTACTAATTTGTATTCATTATATTTCATAGCAGTTTATTTAAAAGAATGTTACAAATTTTATGTTTGGTTGTTCAGAGAAATGGATTCAAAATATTCTGCTGTTTGATTTTTAGAAGTTGGAAGAAAGGACAGAAGAGGACAAGGAAGACTCCAGTGAAGAGAATCAAAATAAAGCCTCTCAGATTCTGAAGAATTCTCATGCATTTCTTATTCTGAGTAGAGTTGATAGCACAATGGTAATTATATTCTTTGCTAAAACTATATATACTAATTAACAGCAAAGACTTTAGTTGTATTCAAATATTGACTTTTGACAGTATTCCAAACTATTTTTCAAGATTCTCATTTCTCCTACTCAGTAAATTAATGGCACATGCTGTATGGAGTCGACTGGTTGTTGCAATATATGAGTAATGCCCTACTGCTTGCCTTTATTCTAGAAGATTCATCTTCATTTTCTTGTTTGCAATAGTTTGTTTTAATTGGATTATGTGTTGGCTTCTCATTCTGAAATCCAAGTCTTTGAACTATTTCATCGATTTATTCTTTTACTTTATCACAAAGTTCCCATCTTTAGATCTTTCGAAGTTTATGCCAAGGTAGTAAGTGACTTCCCCTAAGTCTTTGATTTCCAGCATCACTTTTAGTTGTTGTATTGCTTTCTTTACATCTTCTTTGCTTTAACTTCCTATAAGTATATTGTCTGTATGTAATATTATGCTAATTTTCTGTTATTGTTTTTGAAAAGAAAGCATGGGTCTGCTTTACATAGTTTAAATGATGTGTTTAAAAGCATCTTTCCAATTTTCAAATTCCAACCTCTAGTGGCTTGTTTCAGTCCATATATTTATATATTCAGTCCATATATATATATATATATGTAATGATATTTTTAAATCAATTGATTAAATTAAATTCTATTAATATTGCTTAATAATGTGTTGGTGATTCTCTACCTAAATTGCATCCCTGTTCCTAAATTTTGGCGAAATCCTTTCTTTAGTATAAAATATATTAACCTGTTGGCGCCCGCCAAATCGCCAAACTCATAAATCTGTCATATTACATAAAGTACTTAATAACACTCCTGATGAGAAGATAGCGTCACCTCGTGATTTCAATTAATATCGCTGATTGGAGGAGCCTCGTGACGTACACATATGTATAAGTAGGGCTTCTGCTCCAGATACGAAGAGAACGCTTACGAGATGGATGCTAAAATAAACCTACCACTTTATATTCCAAAATTTGTCTCATTCCTGTTGCCCCGGCTGCACAAAACAAATAATGTATGAGAAATTACATTTCAGAAAGCCGGTAGGATACCACCTTCAAAGGGATTATCTAAAAAAGAAAATACCCCAAGGATTATACGGATAAAATGTTACGCACTTTAGATGAATTTGCCGCTGTGCGACTTCTATGTTTCTACATTTTTCTCTAGGCGTTCTTGCTTCAAGAAAATCATCCTTCTGTTACTTGTATTCTGGTATACTGCAGATTATTTTACGTCCAGGGAAGCATCTTTCTGCCCCTGTGATGTGTGATTTGTGTTTCCATCGAAAGTTCGTCGTTCATCAAATGTGCTCTTACCGTTGACCTACTTTTGAGGATGGAAATCTTTCCCTACGTCTACGCCGTTCTGTGTTGCTCTCGAGAGCTTTGTGCTTGTGTGGTGATTGATCGTGTTTTGCGAAAATCTAATCAAGAGTGCACAAAAATGTGTATTTTCGTGTCGATTTCATCACTCGTATTCTCGTCACAATAAGTCAAACAGAAGCAATTAGTAAAAAGATTGGCGATGCAAATGATATTATTATTATTATTGAATTATAATTACTGATTTAATAATAGTGTTTTTATTTTGAAAATTTTAAAAAGTATTATTTTGGTATAATTGTATTTTAAATTTGGTATTTAAAGGATGTATTTTGGTTTTAATATTGTTTTGGGAAAATTTAAAGAGTATTATTTTTGAATTAGTTTTATTTATGAAAGTATTATTAGTTTTATTTATAAAGTATTATTAGTTTTATTTATGAAAGTATTATTAAGAGAATAATGGCTAATGAAAACCTCTCTGATCCTGATGATTCATTAAGGGCAGCTAGCGCTGAACCTGAAACAAGTATAATTCCCTTTGACGCGCAGAATGATATGGATATAAATTCATGGCTTGAGTACTTTAACAAAACTCATTTAGATAAAGATGAAACGTGGAAGCTTAATAATGTAGCTCGATATCTAAAAGGTAATGCACTTAGCGTATATGTTAAAAACAGCCATAAAATTACTAAATATGTGGAATTAGTCCAAATTTTAAAGGAAAATTTTTTCGACCCCACTTTAACTACGTTTGGTGATTTTGCCAATTACAAATACAATCATAAAGAGGACATAACGCAATATTTTCGCAAAAAATTAGATATTGGTAAAAAATTAAATCTAACTCATGAAATGATCTTGGAGGGTCTGACGGATGGCCTTCCTATAGAATTAAAATCCTTAATGAGGATCAACGCACCCTCTGACCCCATCTCTTGGCTTACTCATGTCCATAAGCTTATTAAGATTAGTGAAAATCAACAAATCAAAAGTGCACCTCCCAGATTTGTTACTCCAGTTGGGAACAGTCCCCAAAATTACAATCGATTTAATAGAAGTAGAATTTCAGCTTCAGGCTATGAAACTACTGTGAGACAAGATTCTCCTAGACCCAACAATTTCCAACGTTTTCAGAGACCAAGTAATTTTTATAATCGGTTCAGTGGTCCAAAATTTACAAGCCATTATAATTATAATTCTCAAAATAGATTGCCATTGCCACCCAGTCCCTGTAGACTTTGCACCCGGAACGGAATCCCAAATGCTTTTCATTGGTTTCAGGTTTGTCCTTTCAGAGGGAAGAGATCTGATACACCTAATGTTACGCCCCTTGCAATAGAACCAACCCCAGAAAGCCCTAACAGTAGTTGACTATTAAAGGTGTCGGGATATTTGTCCAATAAGAAACGTCTAGAGTGTGTTGTAGACGGTGGTGCCACCATATCAATAATTTCTTCCAAAACAGCTAGACAATTACGTTTAAAAGTACAAAGAGTTAGATCATTTTCAGTAACCCAAACTAAAGGAAAAATAATCTTCAACAAAATATGTTGTATACAAATGAAAATTGGACGGATTAGTAAACAAATTACCTTGTTTGTTCTTGATAATAATTTGAATTATGTAATTTTAGGACTTTATGAATGCAAATTATTTGAGTTGAGTATTGATTGTACTAATTTAAAAATTAAACAGAGAGCTATTGTACTTAATGATGACTGCCATTTTGACAGCCGACCCATATCTCTACACCTCCAACTTCAAGGTGGTACAACAAATGTTTATCCATGTGTTAATAATGATGATGATGATGTAAGAAATTTTCCAACCTGTAAATCTCGGACTACAAATCCAAAGGAATTAGTTTCTCAGTCTAACATTTATGTGAAAAATGCTGTTTCTAATACTGTCGATAACAAAGAGTATAACTTGGAAAAATTTTTAAATGATTATTCATCTGTGTTTTCTAAAAATAAGTATGATGTAGGAAAAATTAATATTGAACCTCAACGAGTTAATTTAAATTCTGATTTGCCTGTATCATTAAGACCTTATAAAACATCCCCTATGGAAGAAGAGGAAATTAAGACCCAAATTGATCAATTATTACAAGCAGGTATAATTAAAGAAAGTTGTAGCCCATATTCGTCCCCCGTGACTTTAGTACTTAAACGTGAGGAAGGAAAAAAAAACTAGATTGTGCATAGATTATCGAAAATTGAATTCCCTGGCTAAAACAGATGCAAACCCTCTTCCTCGCATTGACACTTTGTTAGACAAATTAAGTAAAGCAAAAGTATTTTGTACAATTGATTTGAGATCTGGTTTCTGGCATATCCCGATTCACCCTGCAGATACTGAGAAATTAGCTTTTTGCACGAATTTTGGATTATTCGAATGGTTAAGACTCCCTTTTGGTTTCAAAAATGCACCTGCAATTTTTAACAGAACAATTAGACGAATATTAACAAAAAATAAAATTAATTTTGCTTGCAGTTACTTTGATGATATAATCGTTTACTCTTCCTCTGAGAAAGAACATTTAGAACATTTAAAAATTTTATTTGAGGTGTTTAAAGAGGAGCATATTAAATTGAATTGAAACAAGTGTGTGTTCGCCAGAGATCAGATCACATTTCTTGGCTATGAAATAAAAAATGGTAGAATAATTCCCAATAACCATAATATAGAAGTTATTAAGAAACTTAAAAACCCCAGTAACACCAAAGAGTTACAAAGAGTTTTGGGAAGTGTGAATGTGTATCATAGATTCATTCCGAATTATGCAACTATTAGAGCTCCATTAAACAGACTCTTGAAAAAAGATGTCAAGTGGGAATGGGATGACCAATGTCAAAAAGCTTTCGACGAAATGAAAAGAATACTGATTTCCAAACCTGTTTTACAATTGTATGATTCCAGTAGGCCATGTCATATTTTTGTTGACGCTTCTCAAACTGCTGTTGGAGCTGTTTTGAAACAACCAGATGAAAATGATGTCCTTCACCCTGTATCATATCATTCCCAAACTTTAAGAAATTATGAGAAAAATTATACGATTACTGAGTTAGAATGTTTGGCCATAGTAGATGCCCTAGACAAATTCTATTACTATCTGCATGGACAAAAATTTGTTATACATACGGACCATGCGGCCCTCGTTTGGCTCAAAAATGTTAAAAATTTAAAAGGTAGACTCTTCCATTAGTCACTCAAACTAAGTATGTTCAATTATGAAGTAAAGTATCAGAAGGGCTCTACCAATATTGAAGCTGACATGCTTTCTAGACATCCTGTTTCACAGCACCTCCAACATTATGTACATTTACTTGATAGAAATGAAATAATCCAATAACAAAAAACTGATAATGTCTCCGGAAAAAATTACCAAGAGATAAATGATATGATGGTAATTAAGAAAAAGAATTTTTATAAAATTGTAGTACCTAAATCTTTAAGATTAAAATTGTTGAATAAAACCCATGAAAATTTTGGTCACCCGGGAGTTCAAATTATGCTTAACTTAATCACCTCTCAATATTATTGGCCTCATATTAGCGAAGATATCGGAAATTTTGTTAAACATTGTCATACTTGTCAACTTAATAAAAAGAAAAAACAGAAAATTTTGGTCTTATGCAAGACGTACCCCCAACCGACAAACCTTTCGAAGGTCTCTCTATTGACACTGTGGGAGGATTTAATTATTATAATTCTACAAAAAAATATTTGCATATAGTTATTGACCATGCAACAAGATATGTCTGGGCTTTTCCCTCTAAAAGTGTAACTTCAGAAACCTGTGCCAATTGTCTAAAGCAAATATTTCAAATACAAGTCCCCGAAAAAATTCTGAGTGACAGGAATGCAGCCTTCACTTCCTCTAGATTCAAAAAATTTCTTAAAAAGCATAATGTTAAACAACTTTTAACTTCATCTCACCATCCCCAGACAAATGGTAAAGTAGAAAGAGTAAATCAATCAATAGTAAGTCGACTAAAATGTAAATTCTTCTTCTAAAAAAGTACCGTGGACTAAAGTGCTAGAGCAAGTTGTTATCGAATATAACAACTCCCCTCATACGGTATACGGTAACTAAGTTCACCCCAGCATACTTACTATTTGGTAACCTCCCTTTTGAATCTCCAATTGATCAAAATAAATACCCTTCCTTAAATGAAGCAAGGGCTTTAGCAAAGAAAAGAACTATCGAATACCACCGAAAGAATAAAACTAGATATGACATCAGATTTGTAGAATCTAAATTTCAACCTGGAGATTTTGTCCTTTACGAGGAATTCGAATACCCAAATACTAGAAAATTAACTTCACCCTATTCAGGCCCTTATCAGATTATGAATAAATTATCTGAAGTTAATTATGAAATCGACAGGGAAAATTTTCACACGAAGAAACCAACTGAGATTGTACATGCGTCAAAATTAAGGTTTTATTATCCACCCGAGAACTTTAAATTACATCATGAATAAATCAAAATTTATAAATCAATAAATTATCCATAACCCTTCTTTTAGTTTTCATCCTGTTGTCCCCCTTAATAGTTGATTTATATCTCAGTGTCTGAAAGGTTTGTCTGCCCTTTTCTTTTACTGGGCTCCTTCAAACTTGAGTTTCAGGTTCAATGCACTTTCCGTGTGGGAAACACTCAATTGAGGCTATACTACAAGTAGAGTACTATACCCTCACATTTCCTTGAGCTCATGTTTTCCTATGTTTGTGTTATAAATTGTAGCAACAGTTGAAAAAGTTAAATTTCAGTTGTTGAAACTTCTGAATTTCATTTTATGTTTCTGCAGCATCATGTACAAAAACTGGTATGGATGTTGGAAGTTAAATTTTGTTTTGTTATCATTAATAAGAGAAAAATAGAGTGACGAAATATGTTAAAAACCTAGAAAAATGTGTATTTTCAACAAGAGTATAAGAGCTCTAGTATCGTGACATAAAAACTCAAATGTTTTCAGTGCCAGTGCTAATCCATAATTCTAGCGCTAATTAAATGATCCGGAGATCTCCAAAGACCAGTAAAAGACTGAAGATGAGCCTGAATGACAACTCTAATGATTGACAGACTCATACACAAACTGTGAATGGCATGCCCTAAGATATAAACTTACAAATTCAGTTATTTCCTATATTTCCTATTGCCGCATAGCTAACCAGCAATATGTTATTAGTGCTTTATTTGTTCTGCAATTAGTTAGTATATTATAATTTCATTAATCATTTATTATATTTTATATACTGTATTAATTATATTCAAATATTTTATGTCATATTTTATGTAAACATTTTGTGTGCCTTGAGGTAAATCCAATCAGTTTTCCTACTCACTTAATTTCCAAATAACTAAATTTTCTACTCTCACTATCTGGACTGTCTTGGGTTGACGGCCGCGACTGCAAGCCTTTTCAGATGGGGGGGGGGATAATCTGTAATGATATTTTTAAATCAATTGATTAAATTAAATTCTATTAATATTGCTTAATAATGTGTTGGCGATTCTCTACCTAAATTGCATCCCTGTTCCTAAATTTTGGCGAAATCCTTTCTTTAGTATAAAATATATTAACCTGTTGGCGCCCGCCAAATCGCCAAACTCATAAATCTGTCATATTACATAAAGTACTTAAGAACACTCCTGATAAGAAGATAGCATCACCTCGTGATTTCAATTAATATCGCTGATTGGAGGAGCCTCGTGACGTACACATATGTATAAGTAGGGCTTCTGCTCCAGATATGAAGAGAACGCTTACGAGATGGATGCTAAAATAAACCTACCACTTTATATTCCAAAATTTGTCTCATTCCTGTTGCCCCGGCTGCACAAAACAAATAATGTATGAGAAATTACATTTCATATATATATGTATATATTCCATATATATATATATATATATATTCCAGTTTGAAAACTTTATTTTCATTTCCAACTTTTCTATATCCTTCCAGTTTGAGTCATGTAAATTTCATCTTCTAATTTTCCATGAAGGAAAGCTGTTTTGACGTCGTCTAAAAAATGTGTTTTTATATGAAGCTGGACATAGAAAAACTCGTAGAATTGTTTAATTTACCACAGGAACAAAGGTTTTGTCATAGTCAGCTCCAAATTTCTGGCTAAACCTTTTCGCAACTAATCTGACTTCGTATCTTTCAATTTTTCCTTCTGCATTGAGCTTGGTTTTGACACTTCTTAGTTTATCAAGTAGTACGTTCTTTTTTCCCAGATTTATTGTTTATAAGAACAATAAATTGCTTTAGTTTAGAAATTACTTTTTTTTTTATTGCATTAGGTAAATCATTGTAAACCTACTGTAACCATCAATAGAACTTGCAAAGTACAGGCAACCACTGATGGACAGTGTTTGTACTGATTCTAAAAATGGCAGTGTGAATGAGTTCAAGCAGTTTAGGTGCACTAAATTTCGATTGTTTGGTATATGGAAAATCAGCTAGTTTACATTTTATGCACTGAATGCATTTGTTACCATGTTTACAACTATCTAGTCTGATTCCTTCAGGGAGTTCTTAATTCACAAGTTGTTTAATTATGTCATCATTTCTGCGACCAAGGTGTATATGCTAAATTTTAATATGGTTTGCATTTTTGCACTGAAATGCTACATGAACTGATGGTTCATCATTCTTCTCGATTATTTTAATTTGGTAAAGACTGTTAGTTGTATGACATTCTAGAATAATTTGGTCTTCTTTCACAATCATACATTTATTTCTTTTAAACAGAATTTAGAATTCCTTTCCTGTTACAGTCAAAAGTCGTTAATTCGGACACCCATAATCCGGAATGATCTATAATCCGGACCTCAAAGCTGCAAACTTTCTGCGCATGCGTCGCATCCACGCATGCGCACAGGTGTTAACGAGAGCGAGTAAGACCTTTACGGCTGCTAATATGTTTGTGTGCATGCGCATTTAATGTGTAACGGAGGTATAAGCTGAGCTAAAATTATCTGATTCAGTTAATGTTGCAGATTGCGTTGTTCCTTAATCTTGGAATTGGATCCAGCTTATTATTTTTTGCAGACTGTTAGAGCAGTTTCATAAAAGTAAGCTTGAACTTCCGATTATGTCAAATAGAATGTCCGATATATATTTACTAATATGTAATTTGTATCTACAAAGTGAAAGTATGTTTTGAAATCCGAAATCTGTTTATCAATTTCACGCCGAGGATTGGAAGTTGATCTGTCAGCACTATCCTTATCTTCAGGGCAGATGTTTTTATTTTATTGGCTTATAATTCCTTACTAAGTGTAGTATTTTATCTCGATGTACTCCGTCTTTGATATGATTTAAATCAAGTTCCTCGTGATTATAATTCGCTTCCGATAGTGAAGAAATTGACCCAGAGGTTATTGAAAACGAAAACATTTCGATTGACAAGTAAGTCGGTATTCTCGGCACAGCAATTACGGGACTTGAACAGCGGAACTTTGTAACCGAACAAGAAATTATGTCTGTTTATAGAATTAAAGAAAAAGTATTATCACATACAACGAAGCAACTTAAACAACTTACATTGAAAGAAATGTTTAATAAAGTAAACAAATAAATATTAAGTTTTTTTTTTTTTTTTTTTTTTTTGTAAATTTTGATACCCTTTAGATCATACTTGTTCTTTATTTCATAAATTACGGTTTCATATTTTTAATTTTATAATTTCTGCATGCCATTTTACCAGATTTAAACTGATGATCTATAATCCGAAAAAATCGATAATCCGGAATCGCCAAAGTCCCGACGAGTCCGGATTAACGACTTTTGACTGTATTTTCTTAGACAAGATTAAATTTTTTCTAATTCAGGAACACAAGATCTTCAGTTATTTTCTTAGAATTTAGTGTTTTGAAATGAAAAGTTCCTATTCCTGTAAATTTAAGACTCTGCCCATTCACAATTATGATATCTGAAGAATTTATGGATTGAAATTCTGTGAAATGTATCTTGTTATTTGTTGAATGATTACTGCCTTGCAAAAAACCACCTTCTGCCAACTGCTGGTAGTAGACAGAGTAGCAACATCACATTTGGAATCGATTTCCTGTGTTTTATTTATTTATTTATTGTTTTTGTTTTTGTTTCTTCCTAATTCATCATGTGGCTACCCGCATTTTTTGCTTGGCGAGTTTTAGAATCTGCATATGTTTTCTTGAAGTTCTAGGCATGGTTCACTCTTTTGTTTTGATTTTGGATAATACTTTCTGATCTAAAATTATTATTTTTGTGATGGTATGAAAAAAGTTTTTCTCACTTTGTTTTATTTTGAAATGAGGTCTTGAATGTCTTTGAATCAATTCATTGATTAATCCCCCCTTTTATGAACTCTGGCATTAGTTCTGTTTCTGATCTGGCTTCAAGCATTTCATATGAACTAGGCACTGAACAAAGCAAAAGTGCTGAAATGTTATCATCCTTTATGCTCTCGCATATTTCTTAAGCTTGTCAACTTACTCTAGTAGAATATTTATATGAGTTTAAATATCTCCATTTTCTTCAAGCTTCAAACTGTAAAACTTTCATAAAAGAAATAATTTACTTGAAAGGTTAGACCTTTCATGTACCAACCTAAGTTTTTCCCGGGTGGTTTTAACAGTCATTTTATATTTAATATGAATTATTTGGCTGTCTTTAATAAATAAATCTATGGTCGTGAGACATTGCCTATCGCGTTTTCCACTGTTCTGCAATAGGGCTTGGAGGTACATCAAGATGTTAATATAAGCAATCAGGAAATTATAATTACCACAAACGATAACCATACTCACAAATTATGTGGCTTGTGGCTTCACTTTTTTTTTTTTTTTTTTTTTTTTGTAGCGCATCTGTTGGCAATGTAAGAAACTTACTTTCCAGATGATCCTTGTGTTCATGCTCTTATCATCTTTTGCTATGGAATTCATTTTATGCTTACTTATTAAACCTGATATGTAAGCCTTTATATTATTTTGACAACTCCTTGTAGTATGATATTTTCTTTGTCAAGAATAGTAATGTCTATATGTTAGTCTTGCTATGTTAATGTGGTTTTCTGTGTTTTTAAAAGTTAATTTTAAATGCATTCTTGATAATCATTTTACATTCTCTGCTGCAGAGTTTTTTATGCTTTGTATTTTATTTGCTCAAACATTTTTTGTTTTGCTTTGAATGTTGAAGATGATTTTCATCTATATTTCATCAACAGTTTTATTAAATTAATTTCTCTCCTCCTGTAACTTTTATTAATTTTTTTTTTTTTTTCGCATGCAAAATTTTTTTGGTCAGTGACTTATTTTCTAAATGCTCTAAAATTATCATGGACTCTTCTTTGGAATTCTAAGAAATTGTACTTTTAAAATAAAAATGGAAATAATTTAGAATAAAAATTTTGGTATATCTTCTATATAAATAGTCACAAGTAATGACTTTAATATTAAAATTTCATAATTATGATTTAAGCACTTATACTCAAGCATAGTGATGCTCCAATGTATAATAAAATATCATGCTACTGCCTAAAACCAGTATACAGGGTGAATCTGAACAAGGTGGCAAAAATTTACAGGGTGATAAAATGCAGCTATACAAGCAAGATTCGTTATGGAATATATGGTCGGAATGCAAATGCTAAGAAGTTAAAAGATAGTTTTTAACTGAAATATTTAAAGAATTAACACAAGAATGAGCAGATATACTCTAGAAAACAGTTTATGAACAGAAATGTAATTGATGTACATGTTCAAAAGACCTTCTGCCAGCTGTAATGCAGGCTGCACGCTTGCACAATAGGGACTCGCGCACATTTGCGAAGACACCAGGCATTTACTGAGTATCGCCGGCAACAATGACGAACTGACAACTAGATCCGTATTCATTTCAATGGGGCATTCGTAGATTAGGCTTTTCATATGGCCCCACAGGAAAAAGTCCAAATAAGAGAGACCTGATGATCTTGGTGGCCAAACAATCGGACCACTTTGACCAGTCCATCACTCTGGAAATTTTATTTTTTTTCATATAACCAGCCATTGTTTAGGCAATCTGTGGTAGAAAATGACACTGGATGTTAAGACTGGCCCTGTTTATATCATTTACAATGCTACCTAGCAGTTTGCCGTTGCATTCCGCTCAAAATTTATATGATGAATATTTTTTGTGTAACTGGATTTTTATCACTCCAGTTTTGCCTCCTTGTTCAGATTCACCCCAAGAGAGAAGTCTATAAATGGTTAACTGTTTATATTCAGATTTCATGTACATCCAAAAGGCTAATTACTCATCAAAGTTTTTGCTGTTTTTATGTTAGATTATGCATTTTCATTTTATCTTAAATCTCAAAGGAACTTTCATACTAATATTATTTAAAATAAATAATTCTTTTTTTTTCTGCTTCCTTTTTATTATCATTATTATAGTTATTACAACATGTATTTTCTTTCTAGTCACTGGTTCTCTATGTTTTTTACCTAACCTTTCTAATTTTTTTTCTTTCAAGTCATCCATTCCAAATAATATTAAAATTGAAAGTATTATATTTGATAAATGAAAGTAAAATATTACACTGCACTTACATGAGACTTGTTGTGGATCATTTCTTGATAAATATTTCCCACCACTGAAAAAAGAAGGGACTTTTTAGTCTGTTTTCTACTTATCTGGACATCAGTAGCGTGAAAATTATATGTTGCACCTTTTTCAGAGAAAGAATCATGTATTAGAACTTCTTTCATGTAACTTGGAAAGGATTTTATTAATTTTTTAGCTAGGGTCACATTAATTCTAGCACGCTGTAGCCTTTGTCCTGAGTTTTTTAAATCTATTGATTTAAGTTGAATAACTTTCCTGAAATGCTGATATTTTTTGCCCTTCTTTGTGAATTTCACTTACCTGGTTAGAAACTCCATTTGTAAACAGTGTAAGATTTTATGAAATAATAGGATGCATTATATAATAATGCAGTAGATGTTTTTATGTTTTCTAAAAATAAAAAGAAACAAAATTCAGAACAATTCTGACTGGGAGAGAAACTTGCCAGTGTGAAACTTAATAGGCAAAAATTGTTCAGATTTCCACCTGTCAGTAAAGTTAATTACTTGATTCTTGAAGATTCCATCTCTAATTTTAATGCTCAGGAATTTATGACATACCTCATCAGTGTGATTTGTGAATCAACTAAGATTTTACTTCAAAGAACATGAATGAACAATCTTGTGTTCAAAAAAGGAGAAGTAAACAAATCTTCCATAGCAGGTCAATGTTAGGGAACATAATCGCAATTTCAACTTGGGTTCTTCAAAAAATTATTCATAAAGCTTCCTCAGTTGATCAATTGGATTTCATTTTTTTAAAGCTTTTCACATTAAAAAAAATTTATATTCTGTAGTTAATGACATAAATTCCAATCTAGTTTTATCCCCAAGCCTTTCAGAATTCTAGTATATAAGTTTTTCATGTTTCACTGCTACTCTCCTCAGCAGATGGTGTTCCATTCATTTCTGCTTTGCTCTACCCATTGCTTTTGATATAAAATGGCTGTCATTCTTCCCATTTTTGAAAAAATATTTTTGTTTCGAAGTAGAGGAACTCATGTCCACTGCCCTTCAAAATTGATATAGTTGTATTCAAAATCTGTGCCAAACTAAGGTTGCTTTTTTGCTTAATTTTAAATACAGAAAAGTCTAGATTAATTAAATAAACTATCCACAATTAGAAGCATTATCAATTAATAAATGTTGCTATAGCTGTCTTGAATTGTAAAAAAAGAAAAAAAAATTAAATAATAAAGGTTTTAAAATTGATATCTTAAATGCTCTTTGATGTATTTTCAGATACTTCAGACTGGACAAGAAATAAATGAACTCGACCATAGTGGTTTTAGCACACAAGCGCCTACGATATTTGCCGGCAATCTTGGAAACAATCGTTTTATCGTTCAGGTTTCTCAGATGGGTGTTCGTCTTTTGTATGGTTCCCGTCAAGTGCAGCACATACCTTTAGATGCTGGATCACCTGTTGTGTGGGCATCTGTGGCAGATCCATATGTTGTTATCATGAGTGCAGAAGGTTTAGTCATACAGCTGATGTTAAGAGTAGATGATTTTGGCAGCAGTGCTAGACTTGCAGTATCCAGACCACAGCTGGCTCAAGTAGTATGTGAAAGTTAGCATTATAAATTTTTGAAAGCTGTGTATATGCACATGTTTTATGTATCCATGGTGCTTTTCCATTAAAGCTATGCCTTGTGCTCTTGACATTATATCAGTACATTTTGATTTATTTTGTGATTTATGATACTAGATACTTTTCTCAAAATTTACCTCCTTTCTACTAAATTTCTGTTAGTAATTTTCCCCTTGATTTATGTCGCATAGCTGCCAATTTTTACAATAAGAAAAACTATTAAACTTTTTTCAAGCTGATAAGCAATGTTAAATTTTTACAAGTTTTTGTCATTTTTTGTGGCATTAAAAATTATGCCAGTTTGGTGATTTGTTACCAAATTTATATTTTTAGCACCAACACTTGGTAGACATTTGGGTTACCATTTCACTTGGTCCTTTTATTTGTATAAAAAATGAGTTATTTCTTTCTAGGGATATGGATTCGTTTTCATGCATTACCAGGTTTGGCAAATTATCTTTTTTTTTTTTTTTTTTTTTTTTTTGATTTTATGATTTGTGAAAAATGATTTTTTTCAATAAATAGTATTATTAAGATTTCATTAAAACAACAAGAGTGTAATAAAATTACATTTATTACACTTGAAAAAAGTAACATTAAAAGGAAACATTTTTATGTCCTGTTATATTTCAAAATATCACTTTTTTTCAGTACCTTGATTTTGAAACTTAAACAAGATCTAAATGTTTTAAAGTATGATTTTTAAATAACTTTTTAGCAAAAACAAAAATGTTATTAATATAAAATTCATCTCTCTCTCTCTCTCTCTTTTTTTAAACCTAAGCATTTTTCCTTGTGTATTATTGAAAAGAAAATACACTTGTATGCCAGTTTTAACATAAAATTTACTTTATGCTTTTTACAAAAAAAGTTTTAAAAAATATTCTAATCTTTATTCTTAGGTACTTGGTTTCATCTCTAAAACTATCATCCGCTTCCCCCAAAAAAGTATGAAATAAAAAATATGAAGGATATAGTTATATTTATTCCTTCTTAAATGATTCAATAGATTATACAAAAAATAAAACATAATAATAATCATTGTGTTAGATAAAAAAAATCATGTTAGATTAAACAACAGACATGAAATAAAAAATGACATTTAGGATAGCACAGAACATTTCACTTACTTCTGGAATTCTGAAATGCATGTGATGCCACATGAATTCTAGTCAGATACGAAACTAAGTGTTGCCTGTTTGCTATTTATTGCACCATTTTGCACTACCTCACAAGCACTCAACAGACTGAGCATAAAACCTAATGTCAGGATTAAAAAAAAATGACAAGATTGATTTTCTGTGAAATGTTTCGGATTCCAAACAGAAAAATCCATTGCAGTGAGAAAAGAAAAACTGTGATTAGATGAAAAAGTTGGTTGCACGAGCGATGGTTGTATAGACAGTTATTGTTAAGAAAGAAGCCAAACTAAACTGGCAGTGTTTGGCACCAAGAAAATGTGCCAAAACCAGAAAGTGCTAAGTGCTTTAATGGAAAAGTAATACTATATCCAAATTACCAGGTTTAAAAATACGCTCTTACTAAATTTGTTTGCAATATATATAGATAGATAGATGAAGTTAGCATCAAAGAGTCAAAATATTATCAACCATCTGTCATATGGTAGATGATTCCTAATATTTTGACTTTATATTTGACTCTGATTTTGTTTATGCAGTTTATGGACTGCTTTTGTAATGTTGAGGAACTATCTAATTTTACACAAGGATTTTGCATCTAGTGATAAATATAAAGGTTTTCTAAACCAACTTCATAAATTTGGAGTTCTTAAAAGTTTTTTTTTTTTTTTTTAAATTTAAGAATGTCTTTTTTCATTCACAGTTATTTGTATTTTCTGTTTTTGTAAAAATTAAACATTTCATTAAAATCTGATATTTTGTTTTCATAAAATAATGGCAACCCCTCAGTGAAATTGTCATAGCATACCACTAGTCAGTTATTATTAATCATTAACAAATTAAATTCATGTATGTTGTCTTTTACTGATAATTAATTAGTGTTTGAATAAGAGCAAGTGATGATTTTTTATTCTTTTGTGTTTTTAAAACAAATTGAATATAATATGTGTATTAAAAAACCTTTGTATTATTTGCCTAATTAAAAAAACAGTATAATTTTGTTACAGTTAACATGTTTTCCCGCATATTTATGTATTACTGTTATGTCTGGAGTTTGAGAATAAATCTGTAAAGATTGATATTTAAATGTTTGGTACTATTCGGTTCCAAGGGCTGTAAAAAATCGCCAAACTATTGTTGATTCCAATGCTGCCAAAAATAATTGTGGCAACCCTAATAATTGCGGCAAGAAAGGAAGTATAATAGTAAATAACTATCTAAGATTGATGTTTTAATTTAGATGAAAGGTTAATTTCATATAATACTTTTTTATTATTATAATTTATATGAAAAAGGCTAAACATGACTGAATGGAAGCATAAGAGTAAATAACTATTTCAGATCATTATTATAATTTATATAAAATTTGCTAAACATAACTGAATGGATGCCTGCATCGCTATTTCGCTACCAACTTATTGCTAAAGCATAATTTCATCACGTTGGTTGTTCAAACGTAATTTTCTATAATGAATGATGCCTTTTCTTTGAAAATATTCAGAATCGGAATTCAGAAGTTCAGAATCGCTCACTTATTTGTTTGCCGCTTTTTACAAGGGTAAAAACAATTGGATTTTGGTCAATTTTATTTTATTTTTTAAATGAAAATAGGTTGATGTGTACATAGATAAAGTCAAGGGAGTGCGCAGTGCTATTTTTGTGCAATTCTGGGATTTTTTTTTCAAGTGAAAATAGGTCAATGTGTACATGGATACCGAGTATGTGCAATTCTTAAAAACGCGTCAAGCAGTGAGTGATTCTACACTTTACCCAAAATTCTATTGCCGACTTTTCATCATGGGCAATTCCCAAATTGTTAAATTCATAGGATATCAAAAAAGGATTTAAAAATTAAATTATTATTTCAATGGCGTCTTAAGAAATATAGAACTATATAAACTTAATGCATGTTAAATAGGCATGTTTGATAGATTTGGCACTTTTGCGCATACATTTTTTTACGGCCCTCATAACAGAAGAGTACCAAATGTTATAACAGTAAAATATCTTGAGGCTTAATTTCAGTACAGTGATAAATTATTTTTCAAAAAATTTGCAAATAAATAAGTGCTTCTAATTTTTTTTAGTCCAAAGGGGCTTTGTCCCTGAAGGACAGTTTTCATTTTGCATTGGTTCACTATAAATATCCATTTCAATTTTCAAAAATTTGAAATTTGGAATTTATATTATTATAGATTTCACATTTTGTAAAACTTTAGCGAATTTTTGATTAAGAAACTCAAGGATTTCAAAGCGAGCAATGGCAACGTTGTACAGAAAAAACATTTTTATCTCTAGCGTGCGAGACTCTGTATCGGAAATTCTAAAGATATGCTCAATTTTGTGATATTGCTGTTGAACTGAATTTTATGGTTTAAGTGCGAAGAACGTAATATTTAATAAATAAAGTTAACAGATAAAATGTTAAAAAAACATCCCTTTGGATGTAATTTAAAATCTGAAGCCTTTCAGATTTTCTTTTCTTTTTTATTTATTATTTTTTTAAATAGAAATCTCGGGTTTCTACATTATGTGTGTACAAAGATGTTAGTGGGATATTTACTACTATACCAAAACAAGAACCTGATGAAGCAGTGCCATTGTCACATCCTGTTGCTCCTGCTGTTAGCATCAATGATGTTATTAAGATGAACCCAGAGTAAGTAACAAAATTGGAATATATGTATATCATGACATCAACTGATTTATTTGTGTATGTCTTTGCTTAGAAGCATTTCATATATACTGTTGTATTTTTTAAATCTTCCCGATTTAATTTAGGGCTAATTGTAAAGCATATAATTTTCTCTTGATTTTGATTTAAAAATTGTTGCTTTGAAAGAAAACAAAATAGTTTAAGATGCTTATTCCACTCAAGTGATCCTGAGAATAGGTATAAGAACAGAATCATATAATAATAATATTTTAGTATTATTAAATACTTGGGTAAGGTTTTTTACTACTGTTGAAAATTTAGGTATGATGTAATACTTTTTTCTCTCATCAGAACTGCCTTTATCAGTGCAATGTCCTGCAAACTTCTGTTTGAAAACTAGAGTTTATAATTTTCTCTTATTAATAGATGGTGATGTTCTCAATAAAGGCTATATGTCTTTTAGAGTCATCCAGTTTATTGGGTTAGAAAAGTTAATTGACTTTTTCTATCTAAGAAATGAAAAAATTGGGAAGTTTAAAACAGAAAATATCTCTTCAATATAAATAGCATGTAGTATTTTTGATTGATGGCTGGAGAATTTTTGAAGTCAAAGTGTAAATATTTTTTCTAGACTTCAGTCTTCTGGTATACAAAATAATCATATTCTTAGTAAATGTATCTGAATGTTGTTGGGAAGTTTGCATTCCCCCTTACATCTGTGCAGTGCTGAAGAGAGTAAGTTCTATATAATCCTGTAGTGGAAGCCAAGACTATTTGTCATCCTGACGTGGCTATCCGGGGCATGTGGCATCCTGGTTATAGACAAGGCCAGTAGCCATGATTCTGTCTGGAATGGTGCAGCAATTTGATGCACCGAACCTAAGTTTAGAATTATTGCTAGGCTGTCAGAAATAGGAGTATCAATTTAGCAGAGTGTCCTGAACAGCATTTACTATGAAGCAATGCACAGAAATGCAGCCAAGTACTTTCTGACTTAATGTAATAAAAAAGTAGATACAGTACAAAGTCTGTAATCCGGAATGATCTATAATCCGGACCTCAAAGCTACAAACTTTATGCGCATGCGTAAACACATGATGCGTTTACGCATGCACGTTTAATGTATAACGGACATTATAAGCTAGGCTAAAATTATCTAAGGTATTTCAGTTAATGTTGCAGATTGTGCTGTTCCTTAATCTTCTAATTGGATCTGGCTTATTATTTTTTGCAGACTGTTAGAAAATTTTTATAAAAATCAAGCTTGAACTTTCGATTATGTCAAAAAGAGTTTCCAATTCTGGAGCTGCCAAAGGATCTACAAAGCAAAAGCATGTTTCGATGTCCATTAAACAAAAAAATTTTTGATACCCTTTAGGTCATAATTGTTCTTTATTTCATAAATTATGATTTCATATTTTTAATTGTATAATTTCTGCATGCCATCGCACCAAATTTAAATTGATGATCGGAATCGCCGAAGTCTCGACAAGTCCGGATTACGGACTTTATACTGTGTGTGTATATATATATACATATATATTATATAATGCAGCAGTTTATCATTGCCAATTTTATACCAGCAAAGTATTCACAAAGTTATGCATTGTATGTTTTTTCTCACATGTCACAGATTGACATTCCCAATTCCTTTATTTTGTAAAGCTCAAGGAAAACACCCTTGTTGAATCCTTTTTATCTTGCTTACATCAAGTATACTCCTTTAGTATTAAAAAAAACTAAACAAAAAATGTAAATAATGTTTGTAAAAACATCTTAAATGATGCTATTGGTTAATTAGGTAAGCTGAAAAGTAAACCAAAAGTTTCATGAAATATAGCCGATTTCAAAATGGATGATGTTGCTGAAGTTTTAGAAATTTTGAAAATTTCCAGAAATATGTTTCCAGCCACATTAGTATTTATTTATTTTTAGTGTTGTTATTGGTACAACATAGTATTACATCACCAGCATGCATTATGTAATTTTAAGTAATGAAATGCATTTATTTCTGTCTCTCTAAAATTCTTAAGATGCATTTCACATATTCCCTTGCGGCTTGTGTAACTTTCTGTACGTATTTTGTTACTTAATTTTTCAATCATTGGACATGTGAATCTCCTTGAATACTTTTCATTGGCAGTTATCCTTTAACTATCTTAAATTTATAATATGATCCTTTGCCCCAATATGTTCTTTTAACTTTCCTTCAAAAAAAATTTTTTTTATATGATTCTGAAAATGCTTTTGACTCACCTTCCTCCAATATTCCTGTACCAATCATCTTATACTTGCAAGTATTTACTTTGCAGTGTTTGACCAATCAGATGGTTCTTCTGATTGTGTGATTGTGACTTTCCTTTTACAGCCTATGATTATTTCAGTTCTATTTGGATCTTTACATAGACTGTGAAATGCATACGAATGGTTTTAATGCTAGGCTTTATTATGGGCAGTTGTTCTTAGGTAGGCTTTCATTTTGCTCCTCAGTCTGCCCATGAAATGTTTGCCTGAGTCATCAAAGTGTCAGAAAGCTTTAGAAGATAAAAATTACCAGTTCTTCCCTTTAGTAATGTTGTTTTTCAAACAGGATTATTGAAACATGTTCTAACACTATAACTTGTTTAAACAAGTGATTTTCATTGTTGTATAGTTACCACTGAGCAAAGATAATTTCACCCGGATAAATTATGGCCTGTAAGATATTAATTTAGTACTTTAACAGCCCTTTATGAAAATGGTTGTCACAACAGACATGCTATGTTTTATGAGTATAAAAAAGGCAATAATGCAACTAATGCTTCCAAAATATATCATACTGTTTGGTAAAAGTATTTTCAGTGTTCACAAGTTCCAATTTGTGAATTTTCGTGAAGCAGCCTTAGCTCAGAAGGTGTCAGATGCTTAGAAGTGCATCTCCTTTTTCTTTTCTTTTCTTTTTTTCTTTTCTTTCTTTCTTTCTTTCTTTTCTTTTCTTTTTTTTTTTTTTTTTTTTTTTTTTGTTTTGAGAATGGTATATTGAAAGCTGCAATTAAAAAATCTGTATACATCTACTAAAAAGCTGCAAAGGAGTTGAATTCTTCATCAACAACTGTCCATTACCATTTGAACAACAATGGAAGTATGTTTAATCTAGACACGTTGTTCCACATAAACTTAATGAGAATGTATGAACCAAGAGGAGTATATGAACATCAGCACTACTGTATATTCATAACATACTATCAACATTACATATTACATTTAGCATTTGGTGGTTCAAAGCTTACAAAATTTCCTTGAAGGAAAAGAATGAAATTCCCATGAGGCACTTGAAATGGACCTTTAAAACTTAAACTACTTGATTTCTTAAAGAAAGACAAAAATGGCCTATCACGTGCTTGCAAGAATGTTAATGATTCAGATGGTAAATATATAATTGATTAGATAAGTGTCTTATTTATTTTCTTACACTTCAAAACTTGCTTTCAAAAACAGCATTACTTATGGGATGACCTGATATTTTTATTGAGCCAGTATTTATAGCCAATGCTTTATTGTTGATGCAAGCAATAGCTTCCTGTCTTTCTGCTGAAAGAAAATTTGCTGAAACACTAATATCATATATTCAATTTTTATCATGATGTTGGCCATATCTGTTCGAATGCCATACATTGTTGATTTAGCATGTGTCTGTGAAATACAGTATCCATAAAATCCTTATGTAGCCTTTTTACAATTTTTGGTTGAGGCAATAGGCATATACTTCTCTGCTTATAAAAATGATTTAAATGATACAATTATTCATGTTTGAGCATTTTAAAATTAAACAAAAAAATCAGTTTGTAAAAATTGGGACGTTTAACTTTTTATATGTCTTGTCTGTTCCTGTACTTGTATTTAGTAAAAATTTATACTTATTCTGAAAATTTTAACACAAAAAGTTTGTCTTCCATACTACAAAAACTTGACTGAGATATTTAAGTGTAAAATCTGAGATCATTTTTAGAGGTAGTGCATAAATTGAAAGGTGTATCCTTAAAGCATTTGTATATAACTAAAACAGGTATGGCCAACATCATGATAAAAATTGAATATATGATATTAGTGTTTCAGCAAATTTTCTTTCAGCAGAAAGACAGGAAGCTATTGCTTGCGTCAACAATAAAGCATTGGACTATAAATACTGGCTTAATAAAAACATCAGGTCATCCCATAAGTAATGCTGTTTTTGAAAGCAAGTTTTGAAGAGTGTAAGAAAATAAATAAGACACTAATCTAATCAATTATATATCTGAATCATTAACATTCTTGCAATCATGTAATAGGCCATTTTTGTCTTTCTTTAAGAAATCAAGTAGCTTAAGTTTTAAAGGTCCATTTCAAGCATTTGTATATAATTAATCATGAAACATTATGATACAGTTGTTACATATTTCCAACGTCATTCTGAATAGAGGGCGCTGTGTTCGTCCCAATAGTCAGTGGGACGAACACACTAAACTAGTTAAAAGAGTGCAGAAGCTCGATGAAGCTGTCGAAGACGTAAGTTCATTATCAGAACTCCTGGAGCTATTAGAAACGAAAGAGCAAATCTTGAAAAGCCATGATTTAGAGGTGGAAACACTCATAGACGATCCGAAAAAATTTTAAAGTGAATTAAAAGCTTCGGAAGAATACGATGACAAAATATTGTTCGCTAAGATTAAACTAAAGAGCAAAATTAAAGAATTAGCAGCAGAAAATGTTCAGCGGACTTCTTCAGTTCTTAACACATCTAGTGTTTCGTAAAACACCGTTACGGCTTTAAAATTACCAAAGTTAGAAATTTCGCGATTCTCTGGTGATTCTGGCAAATTTATGGAATTCTTAAATTATTTTGATAGCGCAATCGGTTCAAACAATTCACTTACGAAAATTGAAAAATTCCAATATTTAAAATCTCTTCTTTCTGGTCCTGCATATAACGTTGTTGCGGGTTTTGAATTAAATGAGAAAAACTATGACTCCTGTCTTGAGCTTTTAAAACAAAGATATGGTAGAACTGATTCTATTATAAATTCTTATACAGTCAAAAGTCGTTAATCCGGACTCGTCGGGACTCGTCGGCGATTCCGGATTATAGATCATCAGTTTAAATCTGGTAAAATGGCATGCAGAAATTATAAAATTAAAAATATGAAACCGTAATTTACGAAATAAAGAACAATTATGATCTAAAGGGTATCAAAATTTACAAAAAAAAAAAAAAAAAGCTTAATATTTATTTGTTTACTTTATTAAACATTTCTTTCAATGTAAGTTGTTTAAGTTGCTTCGTTTTTTATGTGATAATACATTCTCTTTAATTCTATAAACAGACATAATTTCGTGTTCAGTTACAAAGTTCCGCTGTTCAAGTCCTATAATTGCTGTGTCAAGAATACCGACTAATTTGTCAATCGAAATTTTTTCGTTTTCAATAACCTCTATCACTTTCTTCGCTATCCGAAGCGAATTCTAATGACGAGGCATTTGATTTAAATCATATCAAAGACACATCAAGATGAAATACTACATTGAGTAAGCAATTATAAGCCAAATAAAATAAAAACATCTGCTCTTAAGATAAGGATAGTGCTGGATCAACTTCCAATTCATTGCACGCCGCCCGGTGTTAAAGATAAACAACGTTTAGATAAACAAACGTTAAAGTTTACATAAACAAACGTTAAAGTTTACATAAACAAAGGATATGCCTTTATCCATTTTTTGCAGCAATTCTACTTTTTGTTTAATGGACTCCGAAAGATACTTTCGCTTTGTATATCCTTTACATATTAGTAAATATATATCGGAAATTCTATTTGACATAATCGAAAGTTCAAGCTTACTTTTATAAAAGTGCTCTAACAGTCTGCAAAAAATAATAATCCGGATCCAATTCGAAGATTAAGGAACAACGCAATCTGCAACATTAACTGAAATAGATAATTAGATAATTTTAGCTTAGCTTATCCCGTCCGTTATACATTAAACGCGCATTCGTAAACGTATTTTGCGCACACGCAAATTCGCAGCGGTAAAGGTCTTACGCGCATGCGTCAAAGCAACGCATGCGCAGAAAGTTTGTAGTTTTGAGGTCCGGATTATAGATCATTCCGGATTATGGGTGTCCGAATTAACGACTTTTGACTGTATGACTAAATTATTAAGCTTAGAAACCGTGAGATGTTCGTCTAATGTTAAGAGTTTGCGTAAATTATACGATGAAATAGAAGTTAATATAAGAAATTTGCGTTCATTAAATGTAACGGGGGGTTCATATGGGCATTTATTGAATCCAATATTATTGAAGTTGCTACCACAAGATTTGGTGTTATATTTTCACCGAAAACGAAACAGGGAAGTAAATTGTGAGGTTTCGGAAATTATTATGTTTTTGAGGAATGAAGTCGAATCTAGGAAAATTGCCGAAACTGTGATGAGCCCCCTAAAAAGTTACGAAACGAAATGATCCTTTTCCCAAAATTATCAAAGTGGTCAAACTTATCAGAAAAACTATTCAAAGCCTAAAAATATATCAACCGCTTCAGAGTTAAATACACAAATAAAAAATGTTTGTTTATTCTGTGACGGTCATCACGATTCCGTAAGTTGTAAAAAATTGGATGTAGAACAAAAAATAAATAAGCTGAAGATTGAAGCTAGACGCTGGTGTTGTTTTAAAAAATATCACATGTCTCGCGTATGTAGGGCAAAAGTATCGTGTAAAAATTGTTTAAGCAATTTTCATCATGAGTCAGTGTGTAGAAAATATAAACCCGTTAATGTTACAATGAGAGGTTCTGAGAAGCAAGTGGAAAGCGAAACTGTTTTGAATGACTCACAATCTAAATCTAATAAAAACGCCGAGAATATTTCTGTGTCTCATAGTAATATATGTACTAAAAATAAGCCCTTTTTACAAACATGTACAGTTTTAGCCTGTTCAGATAAAAATTCAGTCTTAACTAATGTTATTTTAGACAATGGTAGTCATCGAAGTTTTATTTCATCTTGATTAATTAAAGAATTAAAATTAAAGCCAATACGCTACGAAAGAATAGCTATTTTTGCTTTCGGATACAAAATGGCACGTGAGAAGGAATACAGTATCGTTTCATTGACGTTGCGCAATAGGGATCAAAGTTCAAAATCGTACGAGTTAGAAGCTGTCATAACGGAATATATATCTAATTTGTCCTTGAAAATTCCTGATGTATCTATTCGCAATGCGTTGAAGGAAAGAGGTTTACCTTTGGCTGATTCATTTTCTGGCGACTGTCAGACGGAAATACTTTTCGGATGCGATTAATTTTGGGATGTTGTTTATGACGAGAGAGTAAAGTTAAATGAAAACATTACTGTGATAAATTCTTGTTTCGGTTGGTTACTAGCGGGAGTGGAAGGAAGTAATAAATTGACTAATAATTATGAAAATGTATGTTTAGTCATGGACTCTTCTTCCATTTTGTGCGATTTGAAAAAATTTTGGGAAATAGAAGAATTTCACTCAGACAGACAAAACTTTTCTGAATGGGACAATCAATTAATTGAAAAATTTGAAAATTCTCTGGAATTTGATGGGGAAAGGTACGTTTGTAGATTGATATGGAAGGAAAACTTGGGACCTGCAGTTGGGTTACATTCTAATTATGAGGTTGCAAAAAAGCGTTGTGATTCGTTAAAGCACAAACTAAATAAAAATCAAGAAATTTATGACCAGTATAAACAAATTATATCGGATCAGTTAGAATGTCAGATTGTGGGAAAATGTGTTAATGAAGATAAAAATTCAGGATATTATATGCCCCACAGAGCGGTAATTAGGGATGACAAGGAAACAACTCGAGTTAGAATTGTTTATGACTGTAGCAGTAAGGCTAATGAAAATAATAAATCTCTTAATGAGTCTCTAGAATTGGGAGTAAATCTTTATGCAAATTTATTGGACATAATTCTCAAATTTCGAGAATATCAAGTTGCATTTTGCGGAGATTTAGAGAAAGCTTTTCTTATGATAGAGATTGCGGAGGAAGATAGAAAATACCTTAAATTTTTGTGGTTTCCCGGAGGGGTAGGTGATTCAAACGAAACTCTCCATTTAAATCGTCTCCCATTCGGTTTAACTACTTCGCCATTTTCCTTGGCTTGCGTTTTGAAATTTCACATTAAGAAATTTAAGGAACATCATCCAAAATGTTATGACAGGTTAAATTCTTTTCTTTATGTTGATGATCTCTGCTATGGTGCCAATACCGTTCAAGATGCTTATCATTTGACTTCTACGGCAATAGAGATATTAAAAGCAGCGGGATTTCATTTGAGGAAATTAAAAACTAATTGTTCGGAATTGTATAAACTTTGGAATGAAAATGGATATGAGGAAAATACTGACTTCGGGCAAGGAACAGGTTTCTTGGGATTGAAGTGGAATCCGATTGAGGATAAAGTTAAATTAGATTTAAGAGATGTTAGGGATTCCATTGATGCTAGAATCACCAAGCGTCACGTTTTGAGAGTTATTTCAAAGATATTTGATCCATGTGGACTGATTAGTCCCTTTGTAATCACTGTGAGAATTCTTCTGAAGAGATGTGAGAACGTGGTCTACAATGGGATGAAGATTTGCCAAGTGACCTACAAAATAAATGGAGAACATGGTGTTCTGAACTTTGTGAACTTGAATCAGTATCTATTGAAAGAAGTTTTTTTGAGAGTGTAGAAATAAGTGAAGTTTCTCTTCATGTGTTTTGTGATGCCAGTCCCAAGGCATATGGGGCTGTCGCGTTCCTAAAGTGCGTGAATTGCAATGGCCAAATCAAAGTGAGCTTTATAATGTCAAAAAGTAAGGTTGCTCCTTTAAAAACTTTGACTCTTGCATGATTAGAGTTAATGGCAGCACTCCTCGCTGCACGTTTAGGAAATTATTTACAAGGTCTATTTCCTAATTTCGCGAAACAAATTTTCTTCTGGAGTGACTCTCAAATCGTCCTTCATTGGTTGAAAGGATCTTCTAAGCAATGGAAACCATTTGTCGCCAACAGAGTAGCTCAAGTGCAATCGCTGACTCTACCAGAGTGTTGGAACCATTGCAGTGGCTCCGACAATCCCGCAGACCATACTACTAGAGGAGAATCGGCTAGGAGGATTCTTACAAGTTCTCTGTGGTGGTCAGGCCCTGTCTGGTTGTCTAAACCGCTTTACTCGTGGCTTCTTCAAGAATCCCTATATCATTTTAATGACATCTGTGATGAACGCGTTATAGTGAAAGAGCGACGGACTGCACTGGTTAATTCCATGGTAACCAGTTCAGCTAATGGAAACTTACCTGTGTCGTCGTTACTTGACGTTAATGACTTCAGCGAATTAAGTAGATTACTGCGTGTTACTGCTTGGATTGAAAGGTTTGTGCACAATTCTAAACCTAATTCTACAAAATTAAATGGACCTATATGTGCTCAAGAACTCGAGCAAGCTTTGCATTTTTGGATCAAAGCTACTCAATTCAAACATTATACTACAGAAGTTACCCAACTTCTTTCTAAAGGAACTATGGATAAGAGTTTACGTATATTTAATTTGAACCCTGAACTTGATAATAATAACTTACTTTGTTTAAAGGGACGTTTACAGTTTTCAAGTAACGATATGCGAGCCAAACATCCTTGGCTTCTTCCATCTAATGATAAATTTGTGGAACTACTTATCTGTGATTCTCATACTAAAATGTGCCATTTAGGTGTTGATGCAACTTTAACACATTTACGAGAACAATTCTGGATTGTTAAAGGTCGTCATTTTGTGAAAAAAGTGTTAAATAACTGTCTGATTTGTAGACGATTAAAAGTAAAATCTGGAATACAGGTGGTTGCCCCTTTACCGCCTGATAGAATTCAAGAGCATCCACCATTTGATATATGCGGTGTGGATTTTGCTGGACCATTTTTTGTTCGTGATTTTAATTGAAAGTGTTATTTACTTATATTCAGCTGTGCAGTGACAAGAGGTATCCACTTAGAAGTAGTTCTTAACATAAGTGCTGATTCTTTTTGTTAGGATTCCGATGATTTGTTTCTCGTCGAGGATTATGTTCCACTATATATTCTGATAACGCCAAAGCTTTTAAAAAAGCAAATAGTGAATTGAAAAATGGTGGAATCAGATAGATAATGATCAAGTTAAAAATTTGTTTGCTTCTAAAGGTATAGTTTGGAATTTTAAAGTTGAAAAAAGTCCATGGTGGGGAGGTTTCTGGGAGAGACAGATACAAACGGTTAAAACCTGCTTAAAGAAAATTGTTGGACGATCCTCTCTCTCTTTGAAGGAATTGGAAACTGTTTTTTCGGAAATTGAAGCTCTGGTTAATTCCAGGCCTATCACGTATCTGTACAACGAACCATCAGAACCCTCTCCACTCACCCCATCTCATTTTCTTATTGGTAAAAGGTTGGTGTCTTTACCTGTAATAAAGCATAAAAATGAAAATTTTAATGTTAATAGGAATTCTTTGGTAAAGAAATATAAATATCAGCAAACACTTTTGAATCACTTTTGGAACAGGTGGAGAAAGGATTATTTACTTAATTTAAGATCAGCTTATATTTCTCCACAACCAGGTAAAATAGTTTCATTTAAAGTGTTTTGATTGTTTTGATTAATGATGAGCGTTATCCTAGAAATATGTGGATGATGGGAAAAATTTTAGAGCTATATCCAGGAAGAGATGGAAAAGTTCGTTCTCTTCTTATTCAGACTCCTAAAGGACAAATGAAACGCTCAGTACAACTTGTGTATAATTTGGAAATTAATCCTTAATTGTGCTAGTTTATTTGAGTTAATGTACTCTTGCAGCCTGTTAATGTTCTATCTGTGTATTAATGATAGTTTAATTGTGCTTAGTATTTTAAGGCTTGATATTTGAAAAAAATTTTTTTGGAGCTTAAAAGTGTAAATTGTTTTTGTATGTCAAGGACTGAATAATTTTGAAGCTTTGTATTTGATATAATATGCTATTTATATTTTTATTCTTGTAATTTTAAATGGTTCCTGAATGTAAATTTAGTTAAAATTCAATGATAAGTGAACTCAAGTGAGTTCAGGTGGGGAGTGTTACATATTTCCAACGTCATTCTGACTAGAGGGCGCTGTGTTCGTCCCAATAGTGAGTAGCAGGCAGGCTACTAAAGGTGTAGGACATGGAAGGCAGAGATGCCTAATAATATATCTCTAATTGATTGAAATTTTCGTATATTTTCTTGTAAATAAATGTTGTTAATATTTACAAAACCTCTTATTATCTCTTGGATGCACCTTTAGTCTCACAGAACCATTACATGCAAAAACAGTTACATACCGAATAAGTACCAATCTAGAAGTCAAACAACAAACATCAGCCTTAAATTTTCAAATTTTCACAGGACTAGTTTCGATGCCTTTACTGAGCCATCATCCTCAGATGCAAAAGTGCAAATGTACAAGATAAGATATAGTGATTAGATGAGAAAAGATAAGAAAGAATGGACAAGAGTCCAGCTACTGGCGCCATCTGTTGATGAAACCAGAACTAAAACATAATTTCTCTAAATGCTGAAGGCAAAGATGGATTGGAATTAGGGTCGTTAACTAGAACAGAAAGATATTTTTGAATGTGAAATGCCTCTAGAAAATCCAGTTCAAAAATGGAAGATCTTTTTTTGAATAATTTTGGCAGCAGAAAAATTGAAAGTGTGATTTTCAGACCAACAGTGCTGGGCAACAGAAGACTGCTGTGTTTCCTTTTTTCTAACATATGCCTCATGTTCCTTAACGTGAAATTTTAAGGCTCTCTTAGTCTGACCAATGTAAATTAAACCACACTGGCAAAGAATCTTGTAAATACCCCAGGAATTCAAATCCGCAATGGGGTCCTTGACTATGGAACTCGGAATTTTATTGATGGGAGAATAAATGACCCAAAAGTTAAATTTCTGTAAAATACGTGCAACTTTATTGCTCACTGATGGAAGGAAGGGAATGACAGCAGAATTTTTATAATTTCCTAAAGCAAGAGTGGGCCTTTTGGTGTGTTAGATGAGAATTTTTTAACTGCCTGATTAATAATGTTGGGTGAAAAGCCCCTGTCAATAGCTACTGCTTTTAAATAATTTAGTTCTTCATCAAGAGATAGTTTAGAGGAGCAAACTTGAAGAGCACGAAAAACATAGAAATAAAATAAAGCTAACTTTTGTTTAGTCGGATGACATGATTTGAAGTGTGGTGGAAGGCAAACTGATAAAGGTTTACGGTGAACTGTAGTACTGAAGTTGGATGTGTTACGTGTGACCAGAATGTCGAGAAATGGAAGAGAATTGCAAGTCTCAAGTTGAAAGGTGAACTGAATAGCAGGATCAATGGAATTCATTGTTGAGAGAACTTTATTTAAATCATCTTTACTATCTTCAAACAGAGTAAAAGTATCGCCTATGTAGCGGAACCATGCCGGGAATTTAAACAATTTTGATTCATAATAATGCATGTAGATATCAGCCAGGATGGGACTGAGGGGGCTTCCCATGGCTAATCCCTCAGTTTGCTTGTAATATTTATTTTGGAAAACAAAATGTGTTTGTTTCAAACAGAGTGAGGGAAGTTAGCTCATCAATCTCAATGCAAGAGAAATGAAATTCGTGAAGTCTGGTTTCTAGACATCTTAATGCACCCTCCACTGGAACATTGGTGAATAATGATTTTGCGTCAAAAGAAACCATGAGTAAATTTCTAGGAGAAATGCTTTTAACTTTTTTTACAAATTCTATTGAATTTTTTGTGGTGTAAATGTTATTATCTAATAGAGTTGAAAATCTAGAAACTAAATATTTAGCTAATGGATACGAGGCAGTGCCTAAATTTGATACAATAGGGCGGAAAGGATTACCACTTTTAGGAATTTTGGGAAGAGCATAAAATCTAGCACAATTCGTAACAGATGGGATAAGTGACTGTTTTAAGTTGCTTGAAAGGATTTGTGAAGATTTGATCGCAGTTTTTATTTTTGATAGTTCCAAAGGTGAAGGATCTTTAGAGATCAGATTATATATGTTCCTTCATTTAAGAGTTTAGTGACACCATCAATGTAAGTGGTTTTATCCATGACGACTATCTAGCCATCTTTGTCAGCTTTGATAGTATCTGGGTTAGAATGAATTCCGTGCATTATAGCTCTTTCTCTCGCGTTTAGATTTAGTTTCAAAGGCTTATTATTGAATTTCACATTATGAGTGATAAGATGCCTAATCATTTCTTTCTGTGAATCAGAAACTTTACTGAACCTGAAAGCTTCTTCAATAGGAGCCAAAATCTTTGGAATCGAGGTTTTTGAAGTTTGAGAAGTTAAAATTATATTTTAGAATTCTCTGTTATTCTTCTCATAAAGTAGTACTAGAAATATTAACTATTGGCAAAATGTTTACAATGGGAAGATTTTTTGAACTACTTAAATTGGAAGAATGTAAAAGAAGTTTTTCGAATTTAACTGCAAGGGTGTTTTTATGACAATTAATTGTATTCTCAGTTCTAGACCAAGACTTTTGTTCAATGGCAGTGAATTTTGGATATGAATTAGCGAGTTCCAGATGAAGTTTATAGACCTTATGTTCAGTTTCGGATAACTGTTTACGTGTATCCCTTATGATGGACCGAAGTAAGGCCAGCTTGCAGTTTAACAGAATTCTTGAAATGCGACTGGAAGGTTTTTGATTAGATTTGATTTGAATGTAATTGGGGATAAATTTTTTACACTTACATTTAAGCAAAATGTCACGGTCATTCAGAAATTTCTGCCGTCTCAGACGTAGTTTAGTGAAACGATTAATGGATGAAGGCATATTAAACAATGCAGAAAATCAAATTAAATTAACCCAATAATAAAGCATGCACAAAACAATGGTTTTTGTTGTTTGACTTCTAAAATGAAACATTAGTTTAGAAAAAGGGTACTGATATTAATAGATAAATATAATTGCTTTCAAAAAGATATTATTTGCAGAATCGTATAGACTTTGTGTTTTAGAAAACAACGTCATGTATTGGCACATAGTGAACTCATAATATTATTGGCATAAATTATAAATGAAAATTATCTTTAGTTAAATGAATTTTTGAATGATTATTAAATTATGTGTCTAAAGTAATAAAACTTCATGAAACTATTAACAATATACTTTAAGAGTAAGAAAGAAAATTCTTTCAGCATACCAGTTTTATTAAAATTATAAATTAAAAAATGCTCCATCCAGTCAGAAAATAAGTAATATAATACATTGGAAAAGGATACTATCGAATAAAATTTAAGGGGGAAAAACCAACTTTGATTTTTTCTTATATTATTGAAAGTTGTAGAAAATTATACTCCCCCCTTTGTTTTGGTGATAAATAAATTAGACCATATATTATAAACAATAAATAATTTAGAAAGTAGGATTTTTAAAATCTGTTTTAATATGTAAGCATCATATTAATAAATGCACTCTTTTTCCTTCCCCAGAGCTGTGGATGATGAAGATGCTTTATTATATGGAGAGCCTATAGTGCATACAGAAAGACCATTGGATGAGTATAAAGTTCCATCAAAAAAGACTAGGTTTCTACTAATTATTTTTTTATTGTTATAAAAAAATACATAATTTTATACCTGACCATAAGAACTGGATTTACTGTTTGCATATAATTCATTCAAAAAAATCTCTTTATTGTTTATGATTAGTAACACACAATATTACCTTTTTACAAATTACATGTTTTTGTGAGTTATTACATAGTTTCAAAGACATTTATTTCTTCATAATGTCATTCCTTTTCATATTTTTTCAGTCTGTAAAAGTTCGTAAAGTCGAAAATTGCATTATATATGTATACAGTATTTATTTGCATAATCCGCCCCTTTTCTTACTAATTTTACTGCTTGAAAACCGAGTGAGAGAAAATATGCAGTGTATACTATTTTAGAAAAGATGACTTAAACATAGCATGTTAAGGTAATAGCATAATAATACATTTATATTATTATTTAATGTGTCTCAAAGCATTTATCAATTACAGTAATATTAATTTTACTTACAGAAAATACTTTCCTATTTGTGCATATGTTTTACATTGTTACCAATAAAAAAAAAAAAAAAAAAAAAAAAATTCAAAATTATATTCTGGAAAAAACTAAAAGGAAAAATACACGAGGGGAGAAATATGCAGGAAATTATAGTATATATGTGAAAGAAATGTTTTTCAGAATTTTATGCTTTATTGTGAATATTTTTAATTCCTCATTAATAAACCAAGTAAATATACTTAACAAAACACATTTAAAATAGGTAATCTAAATTCAATTAACTGTAAAAAGTACTCATCAAAGTTTCTAATAATTTAGTAGCAAATGCTTAGATCCAAATAATAATAATAAATAAATAAAGGATTGATTCAGCCAACTTCTTTTTCTTAATTGAATTAATTTTGATGAATTTTCTTACATTGTGTGTGTGTATATATATGTAAGGCAAAAAATATGTATATCAAAATTACAGAAGTACCTCCCAATAAGGAGCATGTACTGGATCAAACATTTTGTCCCTTAAACAGAAGATAAACTATTATTCCCTTACTATAGAAGAAGGCCACCTCTATAGTAAAAAGTGCAATTTAATTAAAAATCCATGTTCTGTTAAGCTTTAAATAAATGATATATTAATAAGTAACAGTCACAGGTATTTATTTGATTTTGAAGTTAATGAAAATTCTTAATTAAAAAAGTTTAAGTAGCAAAAATGTATGAAATGCAGTTTTATACTTAAATTTAGTGGAAATGCATTACACAGCTTTGTTGGAAAGTCTGTGCATTGCAAGCATTTCTTTCCATGTGGATGTTAAAGTCTCCCTGATGATTTTAAGTCCTTCACAGTCACTCAGTTATTGTGAATTTTTATAGTTAATTTTTGTTTTAACTCCTTATTTTTGTCTTAACTCCTTACTAACTTGATTTTAAGTCCTTCACAGTCACTAGCAGTTATTGTGAATTTTTATAGTTAATTTTTGTTTTAACTCCTTACACGTGGTTACTCAAACTCTTTTTCCATGTTGCAACAAAGTTGCACAGTGAGACATTTCCCTTGAGCTTTACCACCAAGGACTCTTCTTCTTTGAAGTATAGAGTTTTATTAAGGCAAAATTGAATAAAATAACCCAGATTAATCAGCACTGTGGATGTTTGAGCTTCATATCCTTCACAGATTTGAACTTTTTTATCCAGTCTGCTACATGTTGCATATCTGCTGATTTTTCTTCACCATGTAAGTAAAGTAATTTAAAATAAATTAAAGTAATTTAATAATTTAAAGTAAAAAGTAATTTAATATCTTTGCTTAAATTTGTCTAACCAACCATTTGATGCTTTGAAGTTCTGTAGTCCTAGACTTTCTAAAACTTATTTTCCCTTTTCTTGCAGTAATACTCTGCTTACAGAAATATTGTTTTCTGTACAGATCAAAACCAATTCAATACTACTGTATCAATTTCACATGCTTCAGTTTTACTAAAGTCTTAGAATGTTAATTTGAATTAGTAAGCCAGGATATTTTTCTTTCTTTCTAAGTTCTAGTTCTAGTTTTATTTCTAAGTTGAAGTGTATTGTGTTTATGATGAAATCCTAATTTAGATTGAGTTAGTTTTGGATTTCAATGCATTCTGATTGGATAATTAATACTGCTGTAAAACTATTATTGGCTGTTTGAGCTTTAGTTCCGGTGTGGTGTGGTGTATTTAATTATGGCAAAGCACACTCGGGCTATCTGCCTAAGGGGAGGGATGCCTTCATGGAGGACTTTCTAAGGGAAACTGGCTCGTATGCATGTTACACATGGGGAAAGCCATGAAAACGCCCATGCAGCCAGTTCGTTCGCGGAATTCAAACCTCAGACCGAACTACCAGTGTTCAGCGACTTTAACGCTCGGCCGCTGATGGACTGAGCTTTAGTTCCATTTACATCATCATTGTTATGTAAGAGTCATATGACATAGATTAGTCTCAAAATAACACAGTGCAGAAAGAGATTACTATTTTTTAATAGGGAGGGGAAATTAATTTAAGCATTAAGAGGCTGTTGTTAATTTAAATTAATGTTTTACTATGTAGATGGAATGGTAGACTTGCAGACAGATGTGACCAAATTCAAGATAATTTTATTATTGCATAAACAGTTCTGGAGACACAATATATGCTTCTCACGCTGTTATGGGTGCAATATGCACCCCACAATTTTGAAAGCTTAGCCTATCTCTTTACACATTGAAAAATACAGAAAAACGAGTGGCATGTGTAAGCTAGAAAAAAGGCAAAGTAGAAGAAAAAGGTATGCAACATTGAAGCACTAGATGTATAGTAAATTATTTCTTAATCTGATTGGCTAAGGTTTTCCTTCATTCTAAGTCAGTGATGGCGAACATATGGCACGCGGGCCACAGTCGGCACACAGAGCCTCATCAGTCAGCACGCCACTAAAGTATTACTTCCTTAATCAAAAATCACAACAAAATGATACCATGTAATTTAAATAAGTGTTTTAGTCTGTTCTTGAACCTTTCACTTACTTACTTATCGCATAATGGCCACTGCCATAGAGCCTAAGCCTAGATATAATCTTTCCGTATATCTTCATAGAAATGATATACATATTTATTGATCCAATTTATGACTTTCAATTGTTTGGACCAATCATATTACTTGTTACGTGGCAAAGAATATGTCAAAGTTGAAGCAGCTTATTGTTTACTAAAACAAATTCAGATTTATTGCAGACTGCAGGTGAGTTTTAATACCTTCATTGTTAAATTGATTCCGGTTTTCAGATCTAAACATTTTGAGGTAACTTATGAATAATTCTATTTTAATATCTTAAACAGAATATTAAAATAGAATTTTAAAATGGAATGGCACGTGGCCATTCCATTTTTTGCACTTGGCCCCAAAAAGGTTCGTGACCACTGTACTAAACAGTGGTTGCCTAAATGGATTAAGTACTGTAGAAAAGGTTATACAGTGCAAAGTCCGAGATCCAGGCATTTAATATCCAGAATGATCTAAAATCCGGACGTCAAAGCTACCACCACCCTCTCCCCCCCTTTTTTTTTGAGAGCATGCCTTACGCATGTGAATTTGATTTTTTCCCCCCTCCTCAAAATAAAACATGTGGAGAGTCCTGATTCTGAATCTCAGTTCGGCACTAAATAAAATACCTCATTATTTAAGAAACAATCATTTTAGCATAAATTTGTGTGATCAATAATTTGACACTATAGCTGTGTACCTGCTTGGCATCTCAAAACGAAACATTCTACATGCACTGGTGAAATAAATTAAGAGAATTTTCGTATTTGATCTATGATCTCTAGAGCTACTGGACAGATTTTAATAAAATTTGGTGTGAACATACTCGTAGGTTAATATAATACAAACAAAAAAACATTCAACAGTTATAATAGACACTCATGTCCGTTGTGATACTTCTTTGGCGAAATGAAGCAACTCCAATGATGGAACACAGCAATAACTTTTATTTAACACTCAAAAAATGGCGACATACAAACAAGAAGAGAAAACATATTCTAACATTTAAAAATAAATTACATTCTTCGTGTGAGAGTCGCACGTGGCACTCGAGTCTGGTTTCAAATATTGCCATTCACAAATACCTTAATGCTCATCTATTTAAATTATTTAAACTACAAGATTTTAATATTATTTAAATCTGTTACAACCTCTCCCCCAACGGAGAGACTTTTTCCGAAGGGAAAAGTTCTGTAAAATTCGACAGTTTAATAAGCTCGGCTCGCTCATTTGCTTAAAGAGAAAAGGTAACTTCTCTGATAAGTTTCCAAACTTCAGGCCAAAATTTTTAAGTTTTTAACAAATATTTTTACACCACATTTAAATAGGAAGAAAATGGACCAGTGTTCAAATTAGTCTTCCTTTTTTTCCTTGACGGCACCTAGATCTCTTCCATGTTGGACCAGTTCCTCGGCTATAATTCACAGCAAAGCCTTTCCTCAGTTCATCTGTGCCTTTCAGAAAATATTCAATTGTCATTTGCTTTCGACAATTGTTTTCTTCGTCTATTAGTAGCGGCTTTGATACTAAATCAAAAGCCGAAAGATGATGATAACGCTGCATTGCAAAATGATTCTCAATATTAATTTCTTTATCGTTTTTCAAATTTTCGTGAACATCTTCCATGTTTAATTCTGGTGATTTAACTTCTTCTTCAAATACATCTCTGAATGCTTTATTTTCTTCCTTCATCGGTTCCAAGATCTGCTCTTCAGCTATTTTTTCCTTTGCATTCTAGTAGAAACGGCATTAAAATGGTATCACTAAGTTTACGTTCAAGTGATAAACTAATAAAATAAGGCAGTTCAGTGTTAACAGGAAGTAATAACCTGATATCACTAATATTACATTCAGTGATGAACTAATAAAATAAAGCAATTCAATATTAACAAGATGTAATAACCTGGTATCACTAATATTATGTTCAGTGATGAACTAATAAAATAAGACAATTCAATATCAACAATAATATATAAAATAAGACGATTCAATATGATGAACTAATACAATAATGCAATTCAATATCAACAGAAAGTTACGTTCAGTGATGAACTAATAAAAAAAGGCAATTTAATATCAACAGGAAGTAATAATCTGGTATCACTAATATTACGTTCAGTGATGAACTAATAAAATAAAGCAATTCTATATGAACAGGAAGTAATAATCTGGTATCACTAATATTATGTTCAGTGATGAACTAATAAAATAAAAATACGCACGATTATTCGATCTCAGTCGGTGCCTCCAAAATAATTATGACTGTGATACTTCTTTGGCGAAATGAAGCAACTCCAATGATGAAACACAGCAATAACTTTTATTTAACACTCAAAAAATGGCGACATACAAACAAGAAGAGAAAACATATTCTAAAATTTAAAAATAAATTACATTCTTCGTGTGAGAGTCGCACGTGGCACTCGAGTCTGGTTTCAAATATTGCCATTCACAAATACCTTAATGCTCATCTATTTAAATTATTTAAACTACAAGATTTTAATATTATTTAAATCTGTTACACCGTGTGTAATACTCATAGGAGTCTGAAGGTCTGAAACAGTGGTTGCAGAAAACACAAAAGAAATGGTTTAATAGGGATAATGGTCCCCTCATACAGCCATGCAGGCCTCGCAGCGTGATTTCATACTGGAAATAAAACAGTTTATCTGTGCCATTGGCAATTGGTCCCACTCTTTAAGCAATGCTGTTTTCAATTCCTGGATGGTTCTCGGAGGGGGTTTTGCAGTTGCCCTCTTCAGAACGTCCCAGACATGCTGTATGGGGTTGAGGTCTGGAGACCTGGCTGGCCAATCCATCCAGCGAATATCCTCACTCTCGAGAAATTCGTCGACCTGAAGAGCTCTGTGTGGCCTCGTGTTATCATCCTGTAAGATGAACTTGGGGCCCACTGCACTCCGGAAAAGGTGAACATAGGGCTCCAAGACCTCATCCCTTATACTTCACACCAGTCACAGAGCCTCTGTGATTGACGTGGAGAGGTGTGCAGCCATCCGACATGACGCGGACCATTACACCGCCACCACGTAATTGTTCATTTCGCGGTCATTGGAGGTGTAATGTATTTTGCAGTAATTTACAAAACAGATAATCTTCTTTGTAGAACATAAATTTTATTTCTAGTTCACGGTGATAGATAAATTTTATATAATTCTTAAGTAGCAAAATTTTCATACTACTCCTAGCTGGTAAAAAAATCTACAGAATTCTAATCTTTTTAAAACAATATCTCACGTTACTGAGTAACGGTTTAATACAAATATGGCATTGCCACTTCAACAATAATTATATTTATTTATTAAATAACAAGATATTACAACCTCTCCCCCCTCCAGATAAACTTTAATTTATATTTTTATAAATTAAAGTTTACGTTTTTTTTTTTTTTTTTTTTTTTTTTTCAAAACAACAATATCAGCACAATACAGAATTGAAATACAAGATATAACATAATAACATACACTGAGGAAGAGAGGAAGGAACAAAATATTTTTTCATCTATATAGAGAAACAAATTATTTAATCAGGCCAGGGAGTACGACTTAATGCGTCTACATTTTTATGGTTTTTACCACTTCAATGAACGATCGTGTAATTGTAGGGTTGTAGTACTAGTGCCCATCTCATAAGTCGTGGATTTAGACTCACATTATTTTTGAGCCAAACTAAGGGATTATGATCGGTCACGATGAGGAATTTAGTATGCCCGTCTAAATACGAGGGCAATCCCAAAGAAAAGGTCTCCTAGATTTTTAGATATACAAAGAACCGTTTATTTTCTATAATTGCTACATCACTTTAAAGATTGCAGAATGCTTTATTTTTCAACATAATCGCCATTTCGTTCGATGCATTTTTGTAGACACTGTGGCAGTTTTACAATGCCCATGTCATACCAGCTTGCCGCCATGCCCTTCAGGAAGCGTTCAGGAGCATCCAGATAATCCTCCGATCTTTACGCATTTTACGAATTCAACGAATACAAACTCAACAATCGCGAAAGTTGAGTTGACTCGTCGGCAATTGACGGCCTCCCGCTCCTTTCTTCGTCATGAATTTCAGTACGACCGGCTGTAAACTCTCTACACCACTTGCGAACGTTTTTGACATCCATGCACGACTGTCCATACACTTCTGTCAATAGGCGGTGAATTTCAACTGGTTTAACGCCTTTTGCGTTCAAAAATTGAATAACTGCGCGCACTTCGCACTTGGCGGTAACGTTTATCGGGAGCTCCATTTCGAATGGCTGCCAAGCCAAGACTGAGCATCCGAGAGAAGCGCCTGCATGCTTATGTGGTAGCGGAGAAGGCACCACTCACAACAGTGTTGAAAACAACCGTATTAAAACTTTCTCTATGTCCCCCAAAAATAGGAGACCTTTTTTTTTGGGATTGCCCTCTACAGCAAATATTATGGCGGCGCATTCCTTTTCTGTGGTAGAGTACTTTTTTTCAGTTTCTGTAAACTTCTTACTGAGGTATAATACTGGATGTTCATTGTCTCGTTCATCTTTTTGAGCTAAAATGACACCCATACCAGAGTCTGAAACATCAATTTGCAAAATAAACTCCTTATTGAAATCAGGCGAGTGTGACAAAGGCTTTTGTGGCAGTTTTGCTTCTTCAACAACTCACTCTTATCTGTTTAGTTTCTTTAAAAACTTCTCTTTGACTTGCATCTCAACTCCAGAACTTGGCAATTCATCTAGAGCTTTTAACTGAGAATCGTTTAATTTTGTCAGTTCTTTCTTGTTAGATAGTTTTTTCTCTTTGCGAGATGAACTTTTGTTCTTATCTGCTGCTTGCACTCTCATTGAATGTGGCAACTTTGAGTATCCTTTATCATGTTTGTGCCTCTTTGCTAAGTTTTCTGACGTATGCGTAGATTCTGAACGTATTTTTAATTTCTTAGCTTTAGAAGCACCTTCGTGAGTTCTTTTATCAGAAGTTCTTTGATCTTCTGTTAACAAACTGTCAAATACATCTTTGCTTTTTGGAGAAAAAGGAACTGGGAAACTTGTAGAGGAATAATCACACACATTATCCCTAGAAGATGAATCACCAGGTAAATAAGGTGAGTCAACTTCCATATAAATAACTTCAGCTTTCTCATCAAGAGATGAACGCTTAGATTATTTGTCAGATTTCCGTGAAGCATTGACAGAAGCCTGACTTTTAGGAGGGTGAGTATTGACCAAAATACCCTGAGTCTTAGCACTATTATTTGTTTGGTTCTGAATCAAAGTTGTGTAGTTCTGCATTTGATCTCTATATTTTTCAAGAATAACAATTACTTCCCTTTCATTTCCATTTTTATCTAATTTCTTTTTCTCCTTTATTTTGAAATAATTTCCGAAATTTTCATTTTCAGCTTCACTAAGCATTGAGATTAGATGTCTGCTTTGATGCTGAGATTCAATTAATTCCTTTGAATTAGCATTAATTATTTTCTTAATTTCCTTTTCTTTCTCATCAGCTTGCGGTAAAATATCTTCGTCAGACTCAATAACAGACAGTTCTTCTTTTTTCCCCATTTCGGTGTCTCTACTTCGATCTCCTTCTCGAGATCATTTTACTTGAGATCGTGTCAAAACCGCATTTATCCTTTCTAAATTTAAGAACTGTTTATCTTTGAACAACTGAGCAGTTTTGTTACCCAATACATATCTGCCAAGATCTTTTGTAACAACAGCTGCCTTTGTTTTTATGTGACCAAGTTCACAATTAATTTCAACTTCAGCTAACGGTAGACACACTAAATGGTCATTTAAGAGATATTGTACCCAGACAGGTTCTCCAATCATTTTTGCTTTATCTACGTATTTTCGAGAAATAACATCTACTGTGGCTCCTGTGTCTCGAAGAATAGGCATTTCATACCCATTAACTAAACCGTTAATTGTATATGTCTTTAATAAATCATCATTCGAAAATACGCAATTTATCTTTTCATTTGGTTTTAAGCGAGGGCACTGAGGCTTAAAATGTTCGTATGACCCACACTCGAAACAACGTGGTCGATATCTTTTGTCATATAAATTTTCTTGATTCTTGTTTTTAAAATTGATTTTTTTGTCGTTGATCTTTCTGGTATTTTGAATCATCCCATTTATCAGAATGCTTAAAATGAGGTGGATGCTCTATTGTTTTCGCAAAATTATCGGAATGAGGTTTAAGTGATCCTTTGTTAAATCTCTCAGTTTGACTAGCAGAAAATTTTGGTTTTATTGTTTTTCTGACATCTTCAAAATTTTCAATTTTCTTAACCACCTCAGTAGGTGAAATTATGGTTGTCCATTGATCCATAAAATGTTCTTTGAAATCAGGAGAAGTACGCTTTTTTATTTGATCAACTAGCATGAGATCTTTTAGCTGTTCAAAAGTTTTAATGTTTAATCTGTTAAGCCATCATTCTAAATAATTCTTTAATTCATAGTAGAAATCATACCAAGTACTTTCAGTAGATTTTTGGTGTTTATTAAATAGTTGTCGAAATTTTTCCGCACTCAATTTAAATCGTTGTAACAGTAAAGATTTTACATATTCATACTTTTTCACGTCTTTTTCTGGTTCTCTAGCAATAAGCTGAACAATGTCAGGAGGTAGCAATGAAATAAGTTGAGCCACTTCATTTTCAGCAGGTATATTCATTATTTTAGCTTGACGCTCGCCTGATTTCCTCACACTCGCCTGATTTCAATAAGGAGTTTATTTTGCAAATTGATGTTTCAGACTCTGGTATGGGTGTCATTTTAGCTCAAACACCAGAAATAAACTTATTTCATCTTCTTTAGGGTTGAAACGTGGCATGACATTGTGAATTCTGATTTTTAAAGGCTGCTCAGGTAACTGCGTAGTTTCTACCAGCTGTGCTGTTGCAGCCATTGTTTCCAACTGAAGTTTCTGTAGCTCAAAGGCTCTAATTCGCTCTTCTCTTTCACGCTCTTCTTTTCTTTCCCTTTCTTCTCTTTCGCGTTCCCTTTCTCTTTCTTCTCTTTCGCGTTCCTTTTCTCTTTCTTCTCTTTTGCATTCTTTTTCTCTTTCTTCCCTTTTGCGTTCTTCTCTTCTTTCTCTTTCTTCTCTTTCACGTTCTTTTTCTCTTTCTTCTCTTTTGCGTTCTTCTCATATTTCTCTTTCTTCTCTTTCGTGTTCTTTTTCTCTTTCACGTTCCTTTTCTCTTTCTCTTTCTTCTCTTTCACATTCTTCTTTTCGTCCCCTATTCTGGAGTCACCCAAGTCCCGACAAGTCCGAATCTTGGTCTTTGTATTGTAACTATTTTGGGAGTAGAGAGGAGAATTACCAAATAATTTTTTAAATAATTCTGAAATATAAATTTCAACTTGTATGAAGTAAAGGAATTATTGTAATCACAAAAAATTTGGGGTGTCATATTTCAACAAAAATATGCATTTTGACTGCTTTTGAATCCATTTTAACAATGTTTTTGCATGACATCTGTAAGTATGCACAGAATAAAGGACTCTTTTTCCAAAATGGATTGTACAGAAGAGATTTTTTTTGTGATGTAGTATCTATAGTTTTTGTCATGCATAGCTCAAAAACAAGTAGCTACAGAACTTGGAAATTTTTTTATATGGGACCACAATAACATCTAGTTATGCTCCTCCCTTTTTTGCTGTAATCGGCCATCCCAAACTTATACATTTGGTCTAACAGAAAGTTCTGTGCGTTTCTATGGCAAACATTTTCGACACATAAGCTCAAGTTTATCTGGCGCATGTTCGGCTCTATATTTTTCGCTTAATGTATACATACTGACATAGCAAATTAACTAAAAAGTTGATTCACATGATTACTGATAAAGTTACTTTATTCCTTTGTATTTTATATGAATTTCAACAAGAAAGAAAGGCTACAGAAGCATGTAGAAATTTATTGAAAGTGTTTCTGATAGGGCATGCAGAAAACAGTTCGAAAATTTTGAAACAGGTGATTACGACCTTTCTGATAAGCCATGTTCCGGGTGACCATCTTTGATCGACGATGATGGAAGTTGGAGCGAGATCCTTTTTCTGACAACATCTGATATCACAGGAAAGCTTAATTCAGCTCAGCAAACCATTTTAGACCATATTCGGAAGATAGGATTGATGTGGAAATATTCAAGATGGGTGCTACATTAATTAAGTCAGAAGAATTTGGATGATCGAATCATCATGCGCACTTCTCTGCATACTCAGGAACAAAATCAAGCCCTTCTTGAACTGGATGATAACTGGGGATGAAAAGTAGATTACCTACGAAAACATCGTAAGGAAAAGGAGATATTGTGAACCTAGAAAACCTAGCCTTTCCACCTCTAAACCAAATCTGACTCTGAATAAGAGAATGTTGTGTATATGGTGTATATTTTATTGAAATTAATAATTATTTACTCGTTATAAAAGAAAACCAGATTTGTTTATTGTAGAGTAATGTAATAATTAATACACAAAAAGGAACAAAATATAGTAAAATAATAGAGTAAACTTTGATTAAAACTGAGCGAGTCCCCCAGAAGCAAATCAATGCAACCACTTGCCAAAGGTGATCACATGTTCAGCTACAATTGAATGTAAAAACTCTACTCCCTATACAAGGCACCTGCCTTTTAGTATTCTGTAAAGAAATATCAGTTTTATAGCCATAAATATTTACTATTTATGACTATAAAATTTTTTATATCATGTAATAATTTTGAATTTTTTGACACAGAGATGCAAAGAAGTAGTTGCAATCCTAGTCACCAATTTAATATTTATTTTCATTGGCAAACATTTTTGATGGCAATAATCTAAATTAGCATTAAGCGCACCCATTCTTATGTGAATTATGTATATATGTATGTGTAAGTGAGAAAGTAGAGACAGCAATCTAGCTAGACAGAGCAGCTGAGAGCAAATGCAATGTGTCTAAGATGAAATTCCCATTCAGAATGATTTGGTTTTGGTTTAGTTTCATTTTGATTGCATATATATACTGGGTGGCCATAATTAAATTGACAGTGCTCACAATGTTCTGTAGCGCGATCTATTTGCGAGAATGACGCCACATTTTGTAGGCAGATTAAACAAGATGGGGGACGAGGGATTCCGGGAAAAAATAAATTAGTTCCAAAAGTCACCGCTAGGGGAATATTTGGCGCTGTGTAATAGAAAATAGACTGTTAACAAATGCAAATTAATACGGAATAAAATTACCTTTTATTATGCACATTTTCTGATTTAGTTCAAGTGCAATATGGCAACACTTTTAAAAAAGCATAAAATCTACATAAACACCGATAAAAGTCTCATGATCTGCAATATCACATATGCTAAGCAGAAGAAGTTCTTTATTCAAATTTCACGTTACATCCATTCGCACAGTGCCAGCTGCTTGGGTTTTAAAAGGCAATGTGTTATGTTTCGAATCAATCAGATTGAAAGTTTATGTGCAACGTCTCTTTCTTTAGTCGAGCGTGCGTTACTGGTCAAATTCTATTACCTCAACCAGTGCAACGCGTCAGCCGCTCTTCGTGCTTTTAGAGCGCATAAAAAATGTGTAAAGATAATGGACCTGTGCCAGTTAATGGGCTAAAAGCAGTGGTTGCGACGTTTGAGAAAACAGGTTCTCGGAAGGTTCAGTCAGGCAGAGGACGAAAACCTGTACCATAGGATACAATCGAAGCAGTTGCCACAGCGATTGTCGACAGAGGACCAGACAATATTGCTGCCACCTCTAGCGCTCGTGGAGTAGCTCGGAATATGGATATGCCTTACAGTACGGTCTGGAAAATCTTACGAAAGCATTATCAACTTCTATCCGTACAAGATCAGCCGTATACAGGAGTTACTGTATCCCGACCATGATAAGCAATTGACTTTTGCTCTCACCTTTCTTGCCAGAATGGAGATGGATGATGCTTGGCCGTGGAAAATCTTATGGGGAGACGAGGTCCACTTTTACCTGAATGGAACTGTGAATACCCAGAACTGCCGAATTTGGGATGACAAACCACCACATGCAGACACAGCTATTCCCTTACATTCACCAAAGGTAACTGTTTGGTGTGGGTTCACAGCGGAATATATCGTAGGTCCATTTTTCTATGAGAACATTACATCGACAGGACCGGAAACCTATTCTGTTACCGGAGAGAAATATCGCCACATGTTGAACAGCTTTGTCATTCTGGCACTTCAGCAAAGACAATGCCTGGGGGAAATCATTTTCATGCAAGATGGAGCCCCTCCATACGTTGCTGTATGAGTGCTACAGATGCTACGACAAAAATTCACAACAGAAAGAGTCATTAGCCACTACTTTCCAACTGCATGGCCACTTTGGTCGCCTGATCTTACCCCATGTGATTTCTGGCTATGGGGTTACCTTAAGTCCAAGGTCAATCACGAAGTAGTCCAGGACCTGGCTACGTTGAAGGATAACATATCACAGACTGTACGGGAGATTCCTGCAGACATGTTACTTTCTGCTGTTGTGCATACTGTGCACAGAATGCAGTATGTGGTCCACAACAACGGCAGCCTCACTGAACCTCATTTGAATGCAAAATAAAAGGTAATTTCTGTATTGATTTGCATTTGTTAACACTTTATTTTCTATTACACAGTGCCAAATGTTTCCCTAGCGGTAACTTTTGAAACTAATTAATTTTTTCACGGAATCCTTCGTCCCTGTCTTGTTTAATCTTCCTACAAAATGTGGCGTCATTCTCGCAAATAAATTGCGCTACAGAACACTCTGAGCATTGTCAGTTTAATTATGGCCACCCGGTATATGTGTGTGTGTGTGTAAAGATACTACTTAACTGATAATCTTAATTGATAAATGTGTATATATATACACACACTTATCAATTATGATTAATGTTATACATATATATTAATTACATTATTATAATTATGTTTTGTAAATAAAGATTATTTCAAATTATTATTATTATTATTATTATTTTTTTTTTTTTTTTTTTTTTTTTTAAAGACGAAAAATAGAGGTGAAAGATGTGAAACCTACTTTCTGGTTATTTATTGTCCGAGAAAATGGAGTTCTAGAGGTATGTTCTTTGCTTAATATCTAACAAATTTTCCAAAGCCTGTAAAATTTTACAATATGAATTAACAGTGAGTTTTTAATGCAGTCCTTAAAAATATTCATGTTGCTACTTAACACTGCATGTTATGTTATTATACAAGAGCAGATTTTTATTAATTTCAAGCTATTTCTGATTAGATGTCTACTTTTATCCCTTAAATTTTACTCTGCAAGCTTATCTTAAAGCTGTTAAATGAAAAAGTGTTGTTTAGCCACCATCTTTCAAAGACCTGTCCATCATCTTTCAAAGCCATTTAATTCTGCTCGTCTTTATGTACACAAAAAAGGTAATAGTGTGATAAATAGACAGAGCTTTTTATCTGTGATGAGAGCAAGAAATCATGACTGCTGTTTAAAAAAGAAGGCTAATGTTCTTGACCATCCTTGTTCTGCAATGATAGTTTATTTTAGTTGTTGGACAGAGGATTGGGTACATGTTGATTGAAAAAGATTTTGGCACATTTCATCTTTAGTTCCAAACTGATGCACTAAGACCTTTTTTTTTTTCCCCTTCTTTCAAAATGGTGGCTTGCTAGCCACGCACATTTTACGTGGTTTGCCTATAGCGCCAATATGATTTTTTTTTATTATGTGATGTATGTTGTGTTGGAGTATTATCTACGGAAGATGACATGAGTTATATAAATGTGTTTAATATATTTTTCGTGGTGGGGGGGTCACCAAGCGCTGTAGATATTTTTTGCAATTTATTATTTAATTTTTTGTGATTTATTTTCTTTAAACCATTATAGTAACAATGGTGTTATTTAAAAATTTATCAGTATCGATATTTACTCTTAATTATGTATTTTTACTATTGGTCGCATCGTCAATCACCGGGGCCCCCACGACAGTCAATGTATTAAAAATGAAACAAACATAAAATTAAAACTTCTATTTGTGATTATATTATGTCCATTTCTACTGACAATGGCTTATAAATAATTTTAATACATATAGGGTAAATGCTCTTGGGGTGTTTCTATGCTTTGCAACTTAAATTTGAAACTTGCTTATCGTAAATGGAGCTTTATGCAGCGCAAATTTTTTGCCAGTTTTGTAAATCAAGCTTTCATATTTTGAAACACTTAGTCCTTCACCCCATACCATTCAAGAGCACTTTTCATAGCTTAATTTACAAATGCCTGAAAAAATTTCAAATTCATTTAACCACTCACGTTGAATTTCCAAATGTTAACACAACTGAATGTTAAGAAGAAATTGAGGATTTGATATTTAGAAAAGACCTATGTACCATGATTTTTTTTTATTAAGAAAAAAAAGCTGCAGAGTTTTCACTTTTATGCACAAAGATAATTTATTGAATGGCTACAAAATTAAAAAACTGTTTATTCAAAAATCATTCTGCATGTATTTCATCCAATGGCAGAAGAAACACATGATCTTTAACTTGTAAGAATGCAGATCTGCACAGGTGTAAGAACACTAGCTGAAGAAAAATCTCTAATTCAAACTTAAATTCTCAAAACAAAGTGTATTATTATTATTATTATTATTATTATTATTATTATTATTATTATTATTACGAGAAAAAACATGAAATAATTCTGAATTCATCATTAAAGAAGATCCAGGCTGATTGGTTGCCATAACATTACATCATCAAAAGTAAATAAAGCTAGCCACGTTTGGTAATTTACTGCCATTTTGGCAGTTTTTATCTCAAGAGCTGCTATAGCTGACAAGTACAACCATTATCTTGTTATTGTCTTTATTTTGTTTTAACTTAGTTTATTCTCTTTGTTGTACTTTTGTTTGTATTTTAACAAGTTTTTATGGTAAATGTCAAAGCATATGATAACACTTGAGAACTGTAATAACATATGAAAGTACTAAAAAGCTTAAGAGCTAACAGAGTGAAATAGCATAAGACTCAGCATTTGTAAACAGCAGCATGTAGTCACGTTTTGGGGAGGAGAGATGATGAACATATGAATATATGTATGTGGGAAAGCATATTTAATTTTATATATTTTATTTTACGCAGTAACATCATATGCTTGAGCACAGAATCAAGAAATCCTTCTTCCTTCCAAAATTGTAAAAAAAGCTGTAACAAAGAAAGTAATGAATTCTAATGTAAAACAGTCCTTCCAAAAATGTAAGAAACAAAGCAGTAGAACTTATATTTTTCTGCCTTAGAAATACTAATGCCATTCAATCTGTAATGCTGCTGTTACCACAGATAAATAGTTATGTTTGAAAAAAATACCCTTCAGCAGATTTGTGTTTTTAATGAGATAATGTTAAATATCCATGCAGTTTAACATATGATATTATGCATTGTAATATATTAAAATATTTTGTGCAGATAAATAACATATGTATAGAAGTACCAAAAAAAAAAAGTTTCTGTTATTAGGCATGAACTTTTATTGCCAGAAAAAAATGTAAAATTTGAAGGAAAGCTGCTGAACTTTGATGCATGCAATATTACTTTTATGATTTTTTAACTAAAAAAACTCTAGAAATTGAATATTATGATCCTAGAGACACATAATATATGAATTTTTAAAAAATCTACTCTTGCCCATTGATCTGTGGATCTGTGATGCATGCAATATTTACTTTTATGAACAACCCTTTGATGCATGCAATAATACTTTTATGATTTTTTAACTAAAAAAACTCTAGAAATTGAATATTATGATCCTAGAGACATATAATATATGAATTTTTAAAAAATCTACTCTTGCCCATTGATCTGTGGGTGGTGTTTGCACTGTGAAACCAGGGCATGTCTAGGACTTTGAAACTTACTGAACAATAGGTTAAAAAAAACTTACCTTTTTCCATGTGCATTTCCAATAAATGAAGAAATTTGTGAATTAAAAAAAAATGTACTTAAGAATTGCATTGTACATAAATTTTTTAACTTATTTAACAAAGTAAATCGTCTGAAAAAATAAACATTTATGTAATTTTTCTATAGCAGCGAAAACATAAGAACCTACATAATAAGTACGTTTGGATAAATGAAGTAAAAAAACTCATGGTACATGCATAGACCCACAACGTACGTTTCGCACTTGTTATCTTGGTATATGAGGTTTCTCCCTTGTGCTACAAAATGCACACCGCAGAGATTTGCATTTTACTGGTATATGTCCGGTGTTATTTAGTCTCTTTTTTTTCTGGCACATGAAATTTGTGGTTTTTTATGTTAATACGGGAGCATGGTCATTTTGGCTTTGGTACGGAGCTTTCATTTCCCATTCGTATTTATTTTATTTGTATTTTGTCCCAAAATATTTTTAATTTAAATAAAATTTTTACATGATTTCTATTTTGAATTATAGCAAAGCATATTTACATTATATTTAAACCATACAAAAAAATTAGAAAATCACAATACTAACATAGGAAGCAAGCGTATTGAGCTCAGAGAAAAATATCTGGAAATGAAAGGCATTTTCACTAGGCAAGTGTGTGTATTATTTAGTAATAAAATAACTCTGTGGTTCAATCTGTATCCTGGTAAAAATACACATTCCTATTAAATATACATAGGTTATATATATATATATATATATATATATGCAGTTTAATTATTGCTATTTTTTATTGTTTAGGATAGAAGAAATAATGATGTGCAATGAATAACTTTGAAATTTAAAGTTGTTTCTATTAAAAAAGGGAGTTATTATGTCTCATTGAAAACAAATTTTAAAAGGCATCTGATTTGAAGTACTCAGGCCTAAAAAATATGTGATTCTGCAGTCATTTTGTGTTATTTAGAGGTAAAAGATCAGTAATCAATCGTAATAATCGGTTGTCACTCAAAAATTTCGTAAAGAAGAGGAGAAAAATATTAGAAAATTGGTGGTTTCAGGGCGCGACTACCGTGCGCTAGAGAGTTAGCTGAGCCTTATCGGCTTTCAAATTTGCACTTTTACTGAATGAACTTTTGAAGGATTGTCATTTATCTGAATGCACCATAAAATGATTTCCCCCCCCCAAAGGGGCTTTGACCTTGAAGAATTATTGTTTTCGTTTTGCAATCTTGCGTTGAAAACTTTAAAAGGCTGTATCACTTTTCAAAACGTTGCCACCAAATACTATCGCTCTGTATTATATTTGAAGAAATTAAATAATGAAGAATCTACTTAAATGTATGTATGTTTCTCCTATTGTTATAATACAACGGTACCTAGAGCCATCCAATTTTGAATGACATAATACTACTGTGAATATATGAATCTGAAAGCCCAAATTTGAAATTTGGAATTTGTTTTACTATCGATTTCATATTTTGTAAAACTTTAATGAATTTTTGATTAACAAACTCAACGATTTAAAAGCAAGCAATGGTAAAGCTCTACGGGGGAACCTTTTTATCTCCAGCCTGTGGATCTGTGTATCGGAAATTCTAAAGATATGCTCATTTTAAAATTATTTTGCAACATTGAATTTTATGATTTAAGTGCAAAGAACATGATATTTAACAAGTAAAGGTAACACACAAAACGTTAAAATATTGCCCCTTTAGACTTAATTTAAAATCTGAAACTTTTTTTTTTTTTTTTTATTCAGCATTTAGCATTGTAAATATTTTTACGAAGTTGTTTTATAAATTGTGATTATAAATAATAATTTCATTCTGTAGGTTTACCATCTTGAAATAAAGTAATGACAGTGCTGGCAATAAGCAGATAAAAAGTAACTTGCAATAATGTAGAATTTTTAGGGATATTGCTAAAGCTGTTGATTTTATTGATTATACAGAATATAATTGGAGCATAAAGGAAAGTGTTCTGCATCTGTATGTCTCTGATCTTCGTTAAAAAAATACTCAGTTATTCCAGTATAAGAAGGGAAGAATATTGAAAGAATATCATAAAACTGGAAGTTATTAAAATATAGCAAAATGCATTATTGCATAGAAAGAAAGCAATTTATTATCAAAAACCATTTAAGAGTGATATGCTTAAGAAAAGATGACTTTACAGAATCCTTTTTTTTTTAAAAGGATTTATCTCATATTCATGGAAAATAAGCTGCTGTGAATCAAATTTATTACAAAATATCAATGTGTTTTAGTTTTATGCACACTGGTATGTGTAAATATAATTGAGTTCTGATTCACGAGGGACAGATTAACAAGGCTGTAGAACTGGGCCCTGTCTCCCTCTCCCAAAAAGTTAAATTTGCTTAATGCAGAATAATGCTATCACAAAGCTGTGTTTAGAAAATAACCCCCCACACCAGCTAAAAAAAGGAAAAGGCTGCAAAGAAAGAAGAAAAGAAATGAACATAAAATAATTGCAGTGAATAGCAGATGATGTTATAGTATTTGGAATTGCTTTTATTCATAACTGTACATAGCGCAGGATATAAAGTACTGTATATAGCACTAAACTATTTGTTAAAGGTAAAGTGCTTAGTTATAAAAATAAGTTAAGTAAGCAATTGATCTTCTTTTTCACATTGACTCCTATTGAATCATGAAAATATTATAAAAATATAATTTGCTTCTTGTTTTGAATACTGATTGAATTTATGTAACCAAATGAATTTATTAAATTGTTTAGAAATGCAAGTGAGTTATTAATAACATTTTTCTGTTGATTATGATAAAGGTTGTAAATAGTTTTCTGTTTATTATTTTTCTTATTATTATTAATTGCTCTCAGGTGAACTGTGATTTGAGTTAAATATGGATGTTGTTACATTTGCCTTTTTTAATGTTTATCCTTTTTGTTACTTTTATTAATACATGAATCATAATATAGTCTCCTAGAAGTGTTTGTACGAATTTGAGCAGAATCATTTGAATTTGTTAATGTTATTTATTTAATGCATTCTTTAAAAAAATTGCTTCTTTTAACTATTAAATTATGTTTTAGGTTTATAGTCTACCAAATTACAAGCTATGTTATTTAGTAAAGAACTTTCCAATGGGGCAAAAGTATTTAGTTGACAGTGGCCAAGCTACTTCTACTTTGCCTGGGTTAGTTTTTATTTTTAAAAAGTAAAACGCTTATACTTTTTTAATTTTATCCCTTATATTGTTAAAAGATTCATTCTATATTGTGTGCTTATTTAGCTTCTATCCCTTTTATATGTTACATATATACATGCATTCATGTATTAATATATACAATATCTATATGTTCTAGGATGACTTCAGATAAAGTTTCAGAGAAACAGCACGAAGCTCTACCCATTATTCATGAAATACTAGTAGTAGGCTTAGGCATTCGTTCTTCAAGACCTATGCTTTTGGTAAAGATTAAAAATATTAATTTTTTGTTGAATTTACCATGTAAGTAGGAAATAGTATTTGCTTGAATCAAAAATCACAAACATGTAAGGTAATTTGTTTTATTTATCAGCTCATAAATAATGTTGTTTTTCAAGCAGAACTTATTCTAACATGATTAAATGAGTAGTTTTCATGAATGTTTAAATATCCTGAGCAAAGACAGCTTCAATGAGGTAAATTTTGGCTTGCAAGCAAAACAGTACTAGTTTGTTGCTTTAATAGCCTTTTGTCAGAATAGTGCATGAGAATAGCACATAAGACATATCATGTTATGCAAGTATAAAAAAGGTAATAATGCATCAAATGCTGTAAAAAATGAAAAAGAAATAGATGATAAAAATATTTTGAATATTTTCGTGTGCCAATGATGGTTCAATAAATTTCAACAAAGTGACATTACTTCAAAAGATGAGTGCCAAGTGCTGTGGTTGCCTCATCTCTTTTTAAAAAATAATAATGATGATGTGTTGAATGAAGGAATTTCATATGCAACTGATGAAGAGTTGGAAGAAGAGATTAATTTGCCAACTGTTCTATTTGAAGTAATTTGAAATCATGTCTAAGCTATGCAAATGGGATCCCTGTGAAATTGCATTAGGATATCACATTTTTTTTTTAACCTTTTAACTATCTCGGGCACAGCACTGGTGTTCGAAAATGTCACGCCCGAGTATTTCTCGGGGTAATTTTTTTTTTTTTTTTTTGAGTGCATCGTATTGTCATAGCCAAATATATATTGGGAGATGTTTATTTCGGCTACATTTGGTTTTTCCAATAAAAAAATTTTGACAATTTGTGTACCCAAATCATCAAAATAACTTGACAGTTAAAGGGTTAATACCTTCAGAACCTACTTCAAAAACGGCATTATTTATGGGCTGAGCTTAGAATTACGGCTCACTGCAGTTTGAGGCTTTTTGTATACATCATATTTTTCAACCAAATTTTTTAATCTTTTCAGGCACGGGCAGATGAAGATTTATTAATTTATGAAGCATTTCCCTTCTATGAAACTCAAATAGATAATCATTTAAAATTAAGGTTTAGAAAGGTGAGATGATTATTTTGTACTAATATTTAGGTTATTTAATTCCTTCATATTATGCATCTTATAATAGTGAAAATGTTGCATTAAAATAAGATTATCACAGTGCAAAGAATGACCCTATTAAAGAACCCAGGAATTAAAATTTAAAGTTGCTGACATTACTATATCCTGTATTGATAGTGCTTATTTATTTAACAAGTGAACTGCTGATGACCTATAAGCTTTTGAAATTTGTAAATTTTTGAAAGCTACCATATATTTGGTAATATAAATAAATATCAAATTATAACATTTTGATAGTCATGTTTTAGTGACCATCTTCATATAGAACCACAGTTATTTAGAACTATAAGTGTTCACCATTTCAGATTTTAGTAAGTAGTATTTACATGAAATGAATTTAGTTTACATGAAAGATGGTTAGTATAACATGATGGTTACCATATCTTTCCAAATATAAGCTGATCCGTGTACAAAGCAAGAGTGTGTTTTTTCTTCAAAAATTTACCAAAATTCAAAATCCATATACAAGCTGAAATGAGAAAAGAATAATTTTTGTAACATTCAGACATATCATCATAATCACAGGAATGTTACCGAGCAGGTAAAACAGGTAGAATATTTTCTAATCAAATTGATATAAGGAAACACCCGATGCCAATGACTTTAGTTTTAACTCTGGTAACCCTGTTTGAAGATAGCATATTTTTTCATTTGCTTGTTGTCTGTTATTAGTTGTCTGTGGTATCTGAGCTAATTGTATTTACTGTGCCATTTTACTTTTTGTCTGAAAGATGAGCAGGAAAAGAAATTCTTATATGCTAAATTTCAAACTACAGGTAATCATATTTTCTAAAGATTTTAACAAGAGTGTGGCTGCTGGGTATTTCTCCATAAGTGAAAAACAAATTTAAGACTTTAGAAAATCGAATGCAAATTTCACCAACATCAGATCTTTTGTTTTGACGACAATGGTAGCAATATAAACTATTTTGAAAATAAAATATTTCATTTCCATTAAATAAATAACTCATTTCATTTTAAATTAATTTTTTATGTAAACTAAATAAAAAAGCGCAGTATTATTTAGTGCTTTTGCCCTGTTAATGGGAAAGTTTTTTTGCAAGATTAGTGGATAAAGCAAAGCATAATTTAGCTTTTAAAAAAAGTTGCTAAAATTTAAAGCATTTAATTCCAAATGAAGCATAATATGAAACCTTCATATAGTAATAAATATTGTATTTTAAAATATCTCTTTTATCTATCTTAGTCTATTTGTATTTCAGTATCAAATGTAGCTTTTAAAAATAATCCATAAAGTAACAAGAGCAATTTAGGGATGAAGCAAATAGCATTGTGCATTAGTATGCTAAATCAATTTCCATAATGTAATATATAGTGGCATATGAAATGAGAGAGTAGAAACACAATAAATGCAAAAAATGTGGAGACGGAAAATTTGTTTTAACGATGCATATTTACCAGAAATAATATTTATGAAAAATGTTGAAACGAATGCCCAGCAACTACATTATTTACATCACAGCAATGCCAGATCCTTTTATGGGGTGCAGACTGATGCATCTGAAGATTTTGTCACCAGAATTAGCATTGCTGATGCAGAAGTACCTGGCATGCAAGGCATCTTCCAGAGTGTATGCCAGTCACTTTGTCCTAATTGTGATGCATGTATTGCAGTTGTTGGAATTCATTTGAATAGTTTTTTTATAAATATAGGTAATTAAAAGAACTTTTAAGTTTTCAGTAGTTATCTGAATTAATGTGTTTTCATCTTTCATTACGTATTGTATTAATATTTCAACTTTTAATTTTTAGCCTTTAACAAGGAAAGTTTTTTTCATTAATAAAAGAAATGTATAGAATTAATTAAACTTAAATTATGCAAATTTTATTCTCCCATCCCTATTATTTTTAACATATTTTTGCTTGTTAACTTTTATTTGATCAGAAGTGTCTGAATCTACTGTAATCTACATATGAAGAATATTATAGAAAGATTCAACCAATGTTTTATCAATTAATATTTAATTTTGTTTTACATAACTATATGATATATCACTAGGTTTATTCACACAATAGCATGTATATTATTTATTAATTTTATTTTCATCGTGCTAGTACTTTGATAAATGAAAGCTTTCCTTCCCTTCTGGGGATTTTCTCAGTAAAAATGCTTAAGAAAATTATGAAATGAAATAATAAGTCAAGGAACATAAAATTTAGAATGTGTAATTTAATATCAGCATATTTTATGTTAGATTCACATTATAAATAGTTTGATAACCTGAATAATGCATTATACAGGGAATTTGGTGTATACCTTTGAAATGTTGTTGCTATGCAACATAAAAACTCCCAGTTTTTGTTCAAGAACCTCCAGATTTTTCAATTTCTAAGGTTTGCAGTTATGTATTATGAAAATTATTATTTTAGCTATGTTCTAATATATAAATTTGTAATCCTTAAACTCACAATCGTTAATTCTAATAACTCTGTGTAATGTTTTATAGAGAACTGTAAGATAATTTTTAGTGATGTTGGCTGTTTTCTGCTTTCTCAGACATTCATTTCCAATAACAACTCTGCTATATAAAGCAATAAAACTTGGAATACTATGAGAAGTGTTCCAAAACTTTGTGGATTGGCAAAACTTCAAATTCTGTAATTGTTGGCTGTGAATATAACATTGGGGAACAATTTGTAACATTTTCTGTTCAAGTTCGATTTTTGAACTGTTTTAGAGTTAATAAGCATGCTGATTTCAAAACTGAATTTAGTTTTCTTCTACCACATCAAGTTTTTTTTTTTTTCTCTCCACCTTACGTGAATGTGACCACTCTCTGTGGCATCAACCATGGATCATAGGAAGTTCTTCTGCTATCCTATTAACCCTCCAATTGCTACCAGGTGAATCATGCCGTAGCAGCCCAGTGACAGGTGCATACTTGTCTGCACTAGTTCAGTTATGCCTGAGATACTGTAGTGAGATGTTGAGTGTCGCTCTTATATAATAAAGGGCATTTGGGCATGGAATCCGAGTTCTTGTTGGTATACAAGGTTACCAGGGTTTAGTTTTTATTTATATATGAACATCTTTTCTTATGTCAGCCTCTGCTAGTTGCTGAAACAGCTATGACTCATTTTGATATATATAGGGCAGTTTTACCATTTCCAAATCAAAGGACAAAAATCAGTACATTTGTCAGGCAAGCCTATTTTAAAGTGAAAATTCATGATCAGTATAAACCCTTACAAAAGTGTGCAAGCAGTGTATCAAGAGTTTACAGATGTGGATGAAGGAAACATTCTAAATTTCCATTTGGTATACCTATGATTTGGTAAGAGCCAAAAGTTCATTCAAGTGATCGTTACTTTTGTATAGTAAAAACGTTAGGATATAACTAGAAAAGAAAACGTAAAATAGAGTATCCTAGTTTATTATCAGCTAGCTAAATTCCCAGTGCCTCATGAAGCTGAACTTCCAGTGCCAGTTTTCAAAGAATTACCCTGTTTTGAAATACAGGAATACGATTCTAGTAAATATCAAATTGATCCCAACAACAAAGATTTTGAAATTAAAGATGATTTCATTCATATATGATTTGACCAGCATGTGTTGAATAATTTGTACAAGATTTGGAACTATCAAAAACTGCTTTAGAGCTTTTAGCATAAAGGCTGCAAGAGAAAAAAACTTGTAGGAAAAAGGAAATAAGTTGTACCACTTTCTACTTTCAATCAAGAGAAAGTGTGTTGCCAACAATCCAGATATACCAAGTATATCTGTTTTTTATGTATGTGAGACAGCATAGTTCATGAGAAGCATTGGGTGCAGTTGAATTCACTGTCAAGATCGGACCTGAAACCTGGTGATCCAAATGTTTTACATCAGCCGCTTGTTGACAGAAAGAACACCACCTCTGTATGTACACCTCTGCATATAAAACTGGATCTCATGAAGCAAATAGTAAAGCTTTACCTATTCAAGGAGGATGTTTCAAATATCTCATTTTGGCATTTTCTAGCCTGTCATTTGAAAAGATGAAGGCGTGTGTGTTTGATGGTTCATAGATTCAGCAGCTTCTTAGAAATGATCATTTCATCTGAACAGTGACAGACTTCAAAAGAATGCTCAGGTGTCATTCAAAAGCATAATGAAAGACTTTCTCGGAAATACATGAGCACAGAATTACAGCAAAATTGTCCATCAGTTTTTGGAGAGCTTCCAAATGCTTAGTTGCAACATGATCAGGTGAGAATCTGTACTTTCAGTATGGTATGGTCATTGACATTTGCAACATGAGCATCAAATTGCACTTTTTACATAGCCATCTTGACTTTTGAAAAATCTTTATGCAATTGTTGATGAGCAGGGTGAGCAATTCCACCAAGATTAAAGGTTATGCAGTCATGCCACCAAGGTAGATGGAATATATCCTGCGAAAAAAAAAAGAGGCAGTTCTATATCTCCCGTTCTACTGGTCCGATTGACGAAATTCAAATTTCATTTTTCATGTCTCGAAAGCATGATTTAGGATATATAGTAGATTTATATATAGCTTTGTTCTAACATTGGTATTTTTACACGAAATCTGACTTTTTCTGAAATAACATACCAATTTTTTCCCATATTTCGATTCTACGACTCAAATTATGCCTAAATATTACATTTTGTAAAATTTGGTGTTAAATTTACGGAGAAATTAAAAAATTTTGTCTTGCCAAATTTTTTTCACTTTGCGCCAAGAATAATTCACTTGGCGAACTTCTTAATATATGGCAACATATTTTCCTTTCCCTTCCGTTGTGCAGGAGTGGAAAAAAAGCAAATCATTCCTACATCCAAATAATTTTAACAAAATGCCTAAACCACATTTGATGTGATTATTGCTTTTGACAAATATGCCAAATTTCAAAACATGCCAATATATAAATTCACATATATCTTTGGAAATTTTGAATAAAAAACTGTAATTTTTTGCAGGTATGCTTAGAAATAGGTTATAATTCAAAATTTTTTCTGAAAAAGTTATAAAAATTATTATAAAATACAAATTTTAAGAATAAATCATAAAAAACAGATGAATTTTATTTGGAATGAACCTAAATTTTGAAATGTAAGAGGAAAAATCAAATAAATTCAATAAGAAAGAGGTATTAATAAATATATACCAAACTTAATTAACATTGAATAGCTAAAATTTTGAGAGCTAATTTTTTAAATATTATTCCTGCGATTTTTACAAAATTTAGAAGTTTGGTGTAATGTGAGTCGTAGAATCGTAATATGGAAAAAAAATGGCATGTCATTTCAGAAAAAGTCTAATTTTGTGTCAAAATACTTATATTAAAACAATGCTATCTACAAATCTAATACATATCCTAAGTTGCACTTTCGAGACGAAAAATGCAAGCTGAATTTCGTCAATTGGTCCAGCAGAAAGGGGCATATAGAACTGTCCCCCCTTCCCTTTCCCCCCACAGTGTACATATGATGATTGACTATTGTTGGAGCATCAAGCAAGAATGTTCACAGATTAAATACTCCAGAAAAAAACATAGGTGAAAATGTTTACCTTAATATGTATGTTTACCATATAGTAAAAGAAAGTTTACTATTTGTATGAATAAAATTTAACTTGTAGTAACTATATATAGCCTTTGTATGAATAAAATTATTCGTTATGAACAGTATGTTTGAAAAGTTTTCCTTTTAGTTTCCTTTATACGCATATATTTTGTATGACTTTTAAGACAAGTATTCTGTAGCTTGAAAAGTTGATGTGACAGACAAAAAGAGGTTATGTTTGGATTCAGAGGCCACAAATCAGTCAAAAGCAACTGGCAGATCTATGAAAATGAAATTGCTGTTCCCCAGTGTAATCTGTGTTGTGCTTTATTATTATGAGTAAATCTAATGTGCATTTATCACATGTCTGCTTGCTATACAATTTGAGCTGTAATGTGTAGTGCAGTGATAGATGAGAAGGATAAATGAATGTTTATCAGAAAAAGGGTCACTATTAAATTTGTATCAAGTTATAAAGAAGTAGCCAGAAAGCATTAGCGATGAGGAAGAAGGAATAGACAAACTGGTCATGTTCATTTGATGGAAGACAAATGTAGTGTGCAGGATAAGCTGAAAGCTGTAAATTTATATGAACAATGAGGACATTACTTTGAGAAGACAGAAGCACAGCAATTTGAAAGTAACACAAAACAATGAAAGTCTGTTAATCGTTAGCAATGAAAATGCTAATATAGCAAAATTATCATGTTACTGTTAAGAAGCACCTAACTGTATCTTGTTCTTGCACAAAATGAATGTTGTATTTGCAAAATGAAGAATGCAAACACATTCGATACTGCCAGGTATTTATTTATTCATGAAGTGAAGAAAAATCTTGAATTCTAAATACTGCAATTGCCTATGATAAGTTCTTAGATCAAACATAATGATTTCAAATGTCAAGTGTGTGAAAACATGGCAACATTTCACCCCTCAAGGAATTTCTAGAATTTGGTTTCAGAAAGAAATTCATTTTGTTTTTTAATGTATGTGGAATACTATTGGGTTACTGAGTAATAAACTATAATTGGAGACTATTACATTTATCTTTTATAATGAGTAATTAGCAAAATATGTCTGAAACTAATTCATTAAAAGGGTTTCTTCATCAGGATAACACTAGATCTCATGTGATATGGAAGACTGTGAAAACACTGGAGGAAACTGTTGGATAGTACCTATACTTCTTTCCGTACAGCCAAACATGCAGTTTTGAAGTTTTCTGATAAAAAACATGTTAACAGAATGGAAGTTTAACATGGAAGCTAATGTTGCTACATCTGCTATATTGCATTGACTGTGTTTAAGAAGCTGATGCACCTCTGGAAATGGTGTATGGAGTGTGCAGACAGCTTCTTTGAAATCAAAATCCACTGAAAAACCTTTCAAGTATTTGGATGATCTCTGTCCATGAACTTTCAGAAGAGCCATTATGTAATATTTATTATCCGTAAATACAGGGCATTTGTATCAGTTTGTGCTGCAAGTGAAAATCATATCACTTCAGAACCAAACTTGATCCGCTTAAAATCCAGTTCTTTGTTATCAACTTGCTGTCTTTTCCACTGAAAGAAAATTCACAAATTCATCATGTCTCTAGTTTGTAACTGAATGCTGGACATATCTGTCTCAATCCCATACATTTGTTTCTTTGACTTCACACCCAATTGTGAAATTTATAAGATGTCCCCCCAAAAATTCAAATCCAAAGAAAGGGAAAAACACATTAATGTAAGATGATATTATATTGGGTAGCCAAGGATAAATTGAACCAGATATGTGAGAACTTCACTTGCCATTTAGGATTGGTTTTTGTGAGCCTCCTGATATTTATATACACTACTATTCCTAAAATTTACAATATTAAGAAATTTTAAAAGTAACCAAAAAGAGTCCTGATTAATTACCATACAAAGTATAAACATGAAAAAAATGTTTGCACCATAGGAAATTTGGAAAATATAGTGTTGCAAGAACAGTGAATAGCTGGGTACAAGAGTTGAGTGCATCCATTACCAGAAAGAGAAAAAATACACTATTTCTGCCTTTCAAATGAATTGTATGTTAAATAGATTAGAAGAATTTCATGCCACAAGGCCCTTCATAAAATGCTTTTATTTGCACCCTAAGGTTAGTGTCTGAATGTGATAGTGTGACATCATATTCTTTGCATGCATGATTTGGTGAAAAATTGGGAAGTCTGAAGAATGATAGTGCATTTTGAAAATTTAGATATAATTCATGCCGTATCTTTTTATTTGCTTCTATTATAGCAAGGCCACAGTTTTCAAAGATAATTTTGACTAAAAGAGAATATATTTGAAGGAAAAGAAAGAAAAAGTAATAAATGGTGGCCTTTTCAAAGATATTATTTAAGTAATTATTTTAATTGGGTTTTTCATATATGAGGAATTTTTTTATTTTAGTTCAATTCCCCCTGTATTGTTTTTAACTTTTAGGCCAAAAAAACAATTAATCTAAAAATATGATTTAATATTAATTCACTTTAAATGTCCACAATAAATGCATTGTTTCTCTTTTCATTTGATTCTGTTGCCTTTCAACAAAATGTAAGACATTTATCTTTAAAATTGAATCTGCCTATTATGGATTTACAAACAAGGCTATCTTAAATTCATGGTTATCTATTAAAAACTCAAATCTTTTATAGAATGCTATTTATATATTTTTTTCCACTTTCCAAATAAACAGAAGATAAAATGTGTTTTCATCTAGTATCCTGTAAAATGTTTCGCTATCCAACATGAACTATCTGTGTTGATAATCTTAGTGATATACTAGTGATCAGGATTGCCACTCTTACCTGGAAAACCACAACAAATCAGGGAATTCCAAAATGGACCAAAAAAGTCAGGAAATTTAAATATTTCAGTCAAAATCTGGAAGAGTCTGGGAATTTCATACAGCAATCCCTAAAAAAGTGATTTATGCACCAATATTGGAATCAATCACTTTCTTTGTGAATTATGTATCATGTTAGCGTCGTTCAGGCAGCTGGCATAGAGCCAATTTTCACAGCTTTAATAAGATTTGTCTTTTAGAAAGGTAAAGCAAGTTTCCAGTAAACTTGAGAATATCGAGACACACATGTGCAGTGTGTGTTGAATGAAAGAAAATACTTTCCTGTTTTCATATAAAACAAAATCAGATTAATTCTAGTATATTGTACAAACAGGATTTGGCGACATTATGATGAGCAGTAAACAGGTCATTTTGGTAATGCTGACAGTTTTCAAAATCGTGCCAAGAATCGTGTATACTAGAATTTTATCATAAAATCTTTTAAACATTCTTTTTAATAAATACCTTCTTTGTCATTTTGCAGCAAAATAAAAAAAAAAAATAGTAATCAGTCATCAAGGCTAAACCTTTATTATGACTATATTAACCAAAATATCATTGATTGTTGTAATTCAATGTTTAATCTTTGCATAATTAACTTTGTTTTAATGTTATTTGTATCATTTAGTGTGCTTCTTCCTTCTAAATTTATTTTTTATTGTTTAATAATACTTTAAAATTTCAGGCAATTTTCTGTGTCATACTCCTGAAACTAATGCTAACAGTATGATGACATACCATCATGAAATTTAATGCACATATATTTTTTCTTATGTGTGCTGCTAAATAAATATAAAATATCTGAGTTTATTTTAAAATATTAACAAATAGATTTCTTTCTTTCGTTTAGCTGCAAAATGACTGCAAAAAAAAAAAAAAAAAAAAAAAAAAAAAAAGATTGGGCAGATTCTAATCTCAATCTTTCAGTGGAGAAAACAACTCCTATTATAATTATAGTAGTTATGCTTTGGAGATTAGATATATATATATAAATCAAATGCATGTATAAAGTCATATGTAATTGGCAAATTTTTGTATTTTTAAGTGTTGTTTGCAAGTTTCAGTCTTTTTGTTTGTGTTTCAATAATTAATTTACAGCCAATGCACACTATGCAGATAGACTGGAATTTTCTTAAAACACACCTGGTAAACCTGGAAAAGTCAGGGAATTTCATTCTCCTGTTTAAGTGGCAACTCTGAAGTGATACATATTAAACTTTAAAAGAACCGTTTTCAGTGACTATTAAAATCTGAACCCTTTCAGATTTTTTTTTTTCTTTTTATGATGCTCATTTTTTTTAATTTGTCAGTGAATGAAATAATGTTTTTAATTTTGAGATTTGTAATCTTTTCCTTCAGTTGAATCATGATATCATTACTCGTGAACGAAAGTTATTCAAGGCTAAGAAAACAGAAGAGGAAGAACAGACATCCAGTTACAAAAGATGGCTGCGTTATTTTGTAGATATATCTGGGTACAGCGGTGTAAGTTTAACTTAAAAAATATTTAATAACAATTTTATTCAGTTACTTATATACTCTTCATATAGGCAAAAATTGCATAATTAAAATGAAATGCTTAATTGCAGAAATAAATCAACACTAATTGGCATTATTTTAATTTCCATTAGTGTTATACTCTTCTTATGATTAAAAATGGCATGCCAAATAAAATCAGTTAAATTGCAGAAATAAATTGACACTTATTTGTGTTATTTTAATTTTTATTAGTTTTATTAATTTAATTTAATGAGCATTATACACTTCTTATGAATACGGTATGCCAAATAAAAACAGTTAAATTGCAGAAGTATGTCAATACTAATTGGTATTATTTTAATATGCATGAGTGATAATAATTTGATTCAGTGAGAATTATAATCTTTCTTTGAGTAAAAATAGCATGTCAAATAAAATCAGCAGAATTATAGAAACAAATCAGCATTAATAGGAATTATTTTTAATATCAGTTATTAAAATTTGTGTTTTATATTTTCAATTTTATTAGTATTCTTTTCATTATCTTGAAAAAACATTTTGATGTATGCATTTTATATATGTTAGAAATTTACATAGATTTTTTTTCAATGCATATAAAAGCTATATCGCTTGAGAAAAGTACATTACATTTACCATTTAAAAATTAAATTATATTACATTTCATTTTGAGTTTGCCTGTGTACCAGTTATATCTGTGTAACTTTAAAATAGCTTTATATTCATTATTCAATGTAAATTTATTGATGGTAAAAATTTTTGTGAAAGGAATTTTTTTTTTTCAATGGGCGGGCACTTGCCCACCAATGATATTGGCCACTCCTGAGGCCAGAAGTGATGTCCATTTTATTGCAGATGCACCTAATAGGTGACCACCAGAATGTATTGTAAATAGGTTATATTGTATCATGATCTTTGCTATCCTATTGTTTTTTTTTTTTTTTTTTTTTTTTTTTTTTTTTTGTTCACTGTTATATGTAAAATAATTTATTGTAGGTTTTTGTGTGTGGCATTTGTCCACACTGGTTATTTCTGACAGTTCATGGAGAACTGAGGGTTCATCCCATGACTATTGATGGAGCAGTCACATGCTTTGCTCCATTCCATAATGTAAACTGTCCCAAGGGCTTTTTGTATTTCAATAAACAGGTATTTTTTTATTATTATTTTTGTTTTATATGCATATTTCTTTTGCTGCACAATTTTTTTTTTCATTAGTTTTAAAATAACAAAATTGCATGCCTAGATTTTTCTCATGGAAGTATTTAGATAGCTCCAATTTTTTCCAGCTTGACATAAAAACATTTCTGGCAATACAGGTATAGTGGCAATGCTAGATGAATAGTTTGTTAGGGATGTTTGTTTTGTTAGAGAGATCATATATGTTCTTTTTCTAACCATTTATTGAATGAAGTGTGGGCTAGTTTGTTTGGAAATGTTGTGAACTGAGTATTGTTCATTGATTAATGTTTTCAGAAAGAAAATCTTAATCCAAAAGAAATAGCAACAGTGCTCTTATTATGCGTGTGCATGCTAATTTGTCTTCTTCCTATTTGAAAACTATTGTATCTACCACTTACCCTCAACAGTGCACCGAAAGAAACATTTGCACATTTCACTTTTGGGATATATGATTGGTTTACCATGAAAACTACTTATATTACCTTATACTTTAGGGAAAACCTACCAGGAACACAGCTTTATGCAAAACATTTTCATCACAATTGCAAAATAATTCATGTAACTACTTATATTATTGTAGGTTTAACAACAGTTCTAGTCACAGGAACTGTTGCCCCAGCTAGGAACTTATCTAGGAACCCACCAGTGGTAGAGGTGAAGCTTGCTTCTCAGAAAAGTTTTTCGTAGCTTCATGTACTTTTAAATGTAATAGCCCCATAAAGTTAAAAAATTGATAAAACACGTTCACATGGGCCAAGAATCCATAGATGATGATTCTTGCAAAAAAGTCAACTGACAACTATTGAATTTATATATATATATATATATATATATATATATATATATATATATATATATATATTTTTTTTTTTTTTTTTTTTTTTTTTTTTTTTTAAGAAAATGCTATGTGTGTTCTGGAGGAAATATTAAGTGATGGTAGGTTTAAAAGTCAAAGAAATTTGATCTATCAAAAATAATTATTTGCACATTTTACATAAACATCTAAAGTCTGTGCAAGATGGGTATGCCAGATTCTTTTGACAGTTCAGAAACAATGCCTTTGTGCAATTAAAAAACATTAATTTGGATTTGAAAAGCTTTATCATCTCCAGTATAGCCTAGATTTAGTGCTAAGTAATTGTCCGTTCTGCAAACTAAATGTGGCCTAATTTCTTACTTTCCTACTCTACATTGAACTAAAAATTAAGAAGCTTCACCTAAGCCAAAAATTCATAGGAGATTATTCTTATGAAGTTCACCCATTGCAGATATTTACTACTGGTTTCCAAGGGGAAATATTGGGTTATAAGAGATGAAAAGTCAAGAAGATGGCAACAGGATTGGATCTATATAAAACTAATGTGTTGAGCATTCTACATGAACACATTTGCATCAACAAAGTCTCTGCAAACTGAGAAACCTCCACTACTTTCAGTGATTCAAAAACAGCAGTATGGGTTTCAAGAACTTGACCACACCCCCTTAGGACCCAGATTTAACTCCAAGTAATTATTATCTACTCTTCAGTGTAAAATCTGACCTTCATGAAAAGAGATTCAGTGATGATGATGATGCCGGATAAAGAACGGCTATGAAACATTTTGAGACAAAAAGCAGCCTAGAGTTGTTCATTAATGAAAAATGTACCAAGACAAAAAGAAACTGAAATATTGAAAATATAAACTATTGAGATTTTCTCAGTTTCTTTGTATGAGGCCAAAAACTGTGGATCTTCTTGTATATGTGCACATTATACCTTATAAAACTTGTACCTTCATTGAAGTCATTGTATACATACATACATTAATCCTTTCAGGATGGGTGTCCCATATACGCATTCCCTAAGAACGTCTCTCACAGCCGGGCGTCCCATCCACGCATCGCTAGAGGTCGCATTCAGAGGACGGGTGATGCGTATACGCGTTTTAAGCTGGAACGTTTTTCTGAAGGCCACTAGATGGCATCCTATGTCCATTACTTTTGAAATGAACACAGTTTTAGGTTCCTGACCTTGAGTTCGATATATTCTGCTTGACTTTGGCATTTTACTCATCAGCTCTTGCGAGGGTGTGGGGGGGGGAGGGAAAGCGTAAACAGAGGTGAGCTCTTTAAATCGCTGCGTGCTAATAAAAACATTCGCATGTCTGATTTATATCCAATTCCTTTTTTTATTCTATTTTTTCCTTTACTATGCACGGTCTTTTAGGGTTAGTATGTGGAGTACTGTGACGTTTTGCATTGCCTTCAGATATATTTCCGTTTCTTCTCTTTTTATTTCGGAAATCCTCACCTCCAGTCTATTATAGCGGGAAGGCGCCATTTTATAGAGGAAGAATACCCTCGTATGGTCACTGAACCATTTATTAACGCACATGAGGGTGATGATTCATTTTCTAAAGAGTTAGAAAGCGATACTTTTTCTAAGAGTTAGAAGTGATACTTCTCCGTGCTTCAAGATTTACCACACTCAGTCTTCATTTTAAATTTTGTTACTTCTTACTGTAAATAGTCTTTGTTGTGTTCTTTTATTAATTTTAAACTTTATTGATGGATTTTATCAATTAAAACTTTGGCATAATTTGAATAGTGCTTCCGAAAATTATTTTACAAGATAAGCAATTTTTTTAAAGTATATTTTCATGTAAAACAAAGAAAAAACGTTATTAGTTGCTAATTTTAACATATATAAGAGCTCAAGTAATAATCTAAAATGATACCAAAAATTACAATGCTGGAAGTGAAACTTTTTTTTTTTTCCTGATTTTTTTTTATAAAATTAGGCTTAGCGATGCAAAACCTCCGTCCTGTACGGTGACTGCCTTCGATTCCCTTCCGTCCCTCACAAGCATCTTAAACAAATGTGCGCCGTCGCAAAAAGGTTAATATTTTCTTAGTGCATTGATATCTGTTCTAATCTTCATTCTGCTTTAATGAAATATCTAAAATAGTGTTTCCTATTGGAGTCGGTATTGATCAGCTTGGAGTCCATGAAGTTTTAAGGGAGGTCAGTGATGATCAATACATTGGAACAGGGAACTGGTAGCTGAACATGCACCAGAAATTGATCAGCAGATTCAGGATCCCATTAATTACAAAAAAGAATTATTAATAAAAGTGATAATTAATTATTTATTGATATAAAGCTGTGTCACATAGTAAAAAAGAAGCCATATAAACATAAAGGAACAAATACCCTAAAATTTTTAACCTATTTTAAAATCACTGATTTTATTATTATTATTATTATATAGAATCGTTAGGTTATATTGATGCTGGAACGAGAAAAAAATTTGCAGTACCCTCGGGATTCGAACTCCTGACCTCTTGAATATGCATTGTGCGTGCTTCCAGTTACACCCTGAAGGGATGTGGAAAGGAGAGAGAAAATATCTTATATACTGTCCTTTTAAAGGCTGAGTTGAGATTAGGAGACCCAAATCATGAAGTCATGGTGGTGATGAATTATCAGCCACCACCTTTTAATTCAGGCACCAGATGTAGAACCTCTTGAATGCACATTCATTGAGTGTGCTTCCAGTTACACCATGAAGGCATGTGGAAAGGACGGAGAAAATACTTTATAAGTATATAATTTTTTATGCAATAAGTGCAATAGTACAAGTAAAACATCAAACACACACAAAAAAAAGTTATTTATGTTTAATTATTTGTATTATGATTTTTTTTTTTTTTTTTTTTTTTTTTTTTTTTTTGTATACTGTATATTATAGAGAAAAGTGTAAGGGAAGGGTCAATGAAAGAGACTATTGCTTTAAAGGGGATTGATGCAAGAAAAAGTTATGGAATCCCTGAAGTTATGGAAAATTGTCTTAATGCTTCTTAATAATAAATGTTTTTTATGTTTGGAGGAGTAGTTTGCGAGTTTGTAAAGTAAACTTTCTGGAAAGAATGCATTTCAGAGTTCTTTTGTATTCTGGAATTTATGTTCAATAGACGCCATTTAATGAGATTGCAGTTAATGTTAGCATTCAGATGTTGTTATCGAATTGCCGGAGCACCATCCATTTGTATATGAAGAACATGGAAATACAGTCAAAAGTCGTTAATTCGGACACCCATAATTCGGAATGATCTATAATCCGGACCTCAAAGCTAAAAACTTTCTGCGCATGCGCCGCGTTGACACATGTGCATAGGCGTTTATATGTGCGCGTAAGATTTTTACGACTGCGCATATGCGTGTGCGCAAGCGCAGAATACGTTTTCGTGTGCACATTTGATGTATAACAGACGGTATAAGCTAAAATTATCTAATTATCTATTTCAGTTAATGTTGATGATTGCGTTGTTCCTTAATCTTCGAATTGGATCCGGCTTATTATTTTTTGCAGACTGTAAGAGCAATTTTATAAAAGTAAACTTGACCTTTCGATTATGTCAAATAGAATTTCCGATGCTGGAGCTCCCAAAAGATCTACAAAACGAAAGTATGTTTCTATGTTCATCAAACAAAAAGTGGAATTGCTGCAAAAAATGGATAAAGACATGAAGATGACAGAGAGGTTAGTGAAAACGAAAAAATTTCGAATGACAAGTTAGTCGGTATTCTCGGCACAGCAATTACGGGACTTGAACAGTGGAACTTTGTAACTGAACAAGAAATTATGTCTGTTTAATAGAATTAAAGAGAAAGTATTATCACATAAAATGAAGCAACTTAAACAACTTACATTGAAAGAAATGTTTAATAAAGTAAACAAATAAATATTAAGCTCTTTTCTTTTTTTTTTTTTTTTTTTTGTGGTAAATTTTGATACACTTTAGATCATAATTGTTCTTTATTTCATAAATTACGGTTTCATATTTTTAATTTTAGAATTTCTGCATGCCTTCTTACCAGATTTAAACTGATGATCTATAATCTGGAAAAATCGATAATCCGGAATCGCCGAAGTCCCGACGAGTTCAGATCAAGGACTTTTGACTGTATAAATGTGACATCATATATTGTGATTAACAGTTTGGTTAATTTGATCAGAATAGTATAAAATAATTTTTTTAACTTAAGTAAAGCCACCAAATAAATTTAAAATGCATTATAAAAATTGACAAGTTACAGAGAAATATCACCAAATTAGAGATTAAACCACCAAACATCTTGGTTTTGATTTTAGTCAGCCATTTAAAATTAGACAGAACACAACTGTACTTTGATGTAGATTTTTAGTAATTCTGTCAATTCTGAGGGTATCAATAACATTTCCCTCCTCTTCAGGAGAAAAAAAAAGTCTGTAGAATTTTCTTTTCCTAAAACCAACTATCCAAGCTAAATGCTGTTTGCCTAATTTTAAATTTTTCTTTTGCAAGCTCTCGTTACATGAGAGATGCCCTTCAGGTATTACCATGAGTGGTACAACATCAGTCAAATAATTTCCAGAAATATTTTGAACAATTTGTTAACTCCTTTTGTCTGAGATGAATGTCGAGAAACATAGTGAACTATGTAGGGACTTATTGCTGAGTTCAGAACAACTAAGATGTAGACTCAAGAAGTGTTAAATACTCTTTTATTCACTAAAATAAGAATAACAGTCAGCTCCTTCTCGGGCTTACAGGAAGCCTCGACTTGGACTTTAACTCAGCATAAGAAATAAGAAACTAAACTATAATTAACTAAAAAGAGATTTAGCCAAAGCTAAACACAAGTATTTAACATAATTGGCCTTTAAATTGAACTAGCCAGCGAATATCAAAAAGCACGTATAATACTCTTGAATTTATACACTCTTGAAGCGTAACACTTCAAGAGTGACTTAGCCAGAAGGCAAACGTTAACTACTAAGGACTCTTAGCACTCTCTATCAAAGTTAGTTAAACCTTCCTTAAATACTTCTTCTAACTCATTTGCATTCATCATGATTCTAAAAACTCATTCTGATAGGGAGTTATAAGTGGAAACAAGAACTGGTAGGAAAGGGCTTCGAAATTAAAATAACTGTTATAAAATTAAAATCTACCTTACTAATTCATCAACATTTTTTTTATATTTTTAAAGTAAAATGCTGTGAAAGTTCCTCTTTATGTGTTTTTAGTTCTGTTTATATTAAATTAGTTGAATACCATCTCTGTTTTGAAGGATATTTTTTCTGTTTAATGTTATCAAAGTAGCTGTAGAAAAACGTGATCACATTAAGTGTAGCCTATTGCCTACTGTATGCTTATACATAGTCTTACACATAAAACATTTAGTTTGTTCTAATTATTGTCTTTTCAAGGGGGAACTTCGAATATGTGTTCTTCCGACTCACCTCAATTACGATGCCCCATGGCCTGTTCGTAAGGTACCTCTGCGTTGCACTCCTCATTTCATCAATTACCATCCAGAAACAAAAACATATTGTATAATTACAAGTAACATGGAAACCTGCACAAGACTTGTCCGATTTAATGGAGATGAAAAAGAATTTGAAGCTATAGAAAGAAGTAAGATTTTATTTTAAATATTCTACATTAATCACACTTGGTTTAATTTACATACTCAGACTAAATATAAAATTACCTATGTTTAATATAAATAATTTTAAAGTAAAATATATAAATTGAAAAATTTTATATATGTTGATAATTACATTATTTATATTTAGTAATATAAATTTTTATTTTTACAAATATTTATATTTGCTGCTATTTGACAGGGTTCGTATGGTCCTTAAAAGTCCTTAATTTTTTAAAAAATTATTTTTAGTCCTTAAAAGTCCTTAATTTTGACCAAAATGAATAAACGGTCCTTAATTTTGCTCATTTGACATTTCTTATCATTTCTAATGATTACCATTCTATGTGTGAATTGCGATTTCTCATGAATATGGAATTAAAGTTGCATGGCTCTTAACCAATCTGTTGGCGGATTTGCGTTGCAAACGATAAAAAAAAAAAAAAAAAAAATTTTAGCTACTTGAGCGAAAGTATCGGTGTCTGATTGGCTATTCACCCTATCTTTCGAAACAGGTGTTATCCGTAAAGTTAGGCAGATTGTGACGAAAGCGTGAAGCCGGAAGTTCTTTAAGAGGCGAATGTGATGATGAAGGTGCTCGAGAAAAAAAAAGGGGGGGTATTCTGAAAATATTTGCCAAAATTAGAGCAATCCCAACCTGGAAGGCCACAACCCTTCCGACGCCAATAGGAACGAGATGCCTGGAAAGTGCATTTTCAATAAACTGTGGCTTCATCAAGCTGACTTCAAAGACTGGATATTGATGGATGACAATCCTTATAAAGCTGAATGTGGTCTTTGTTTGAAACAAATTGAAATTTCTATAATGGGAGAGTCAGCGCTGAAAATTCACATGAAAATTAAGTTTCGTTTTATCATTTCAATTTGTTTTTACACGGTTTTGCTTAGCTTAATTTCTGTGTTTGTTTCAATAAAGGCATTAATTAATTTTTTATCACCTTCTACGGAGTTTATTCTCTTTTTCACATACTATATGTATGGGATATCGGGATTATGAGTTTATTTCTGCAGAGGATCTGTTATCGATTTCATGGGAAATCTGTTGGCTCCATTTCGATTTTAGGTCGCCAAGGGCAAATTCGGTAACGTTAGCCGAGAAAAAGTGAAGTTCGGAAATACGTTTTGAAGCTTCAATAGACAATTAAGTATTTGGTTTAATCCTGTGCTGTTGATAGTAATGCATTATTTTTGCTAATGGCGATACAATTATTAGTTGGAAACAACTAACTAATTAAAGATTTTTTAGTATTTTTAAAGCTGATAACAACTAATTGAAACTAATTTTCCTAATAATTAAACTAATTTAATTGAAACTAATTAATTGAAACTTTTCGCAAAATTAACTTTCATGAATTACTAAAAATTTATCGGGTAGAAGTTTAACTGAAAATATACATTCCGTATATATATATATATATATATTTATACAGTACAAAGTCCGAGGGTAGGACTTCGGCAATCCCAGATTTGAGATTTTTCTGGATATTAGATCATTAATCTACTAAGATGGCACGTAGAAATTATAAAATTGAAAATATGAAATCGTGATTTATGAAATAATGAAGCATTTATGATTTAAAGGGTATCAAAATTTACAAAAGAAAAGAGCTTAATATTTATATGTTTACTTTATTAAACATTTCTTTCAATGTGAGTTGTTTGATTTGTTTTCTCTGCTGATACTTTAGACTAATACTATAGACATATAATTTCTTGTTGAGTTATTAAGTTCCATTGTTCAAGTCCTGTAATTGCTGTGTCGAGAATTCCGAATAACTTGTCAATCAAAATTTTTTCTTGTTCAGTAACCTCTCTGTTACTTTCTTCACTATCGGTAGCTGTATTTTCTGGATTTAGAACCATACTACAGATTTCGCCCTCCGTTAATTGATTGATGATTGAGGCATTGTCATCGCAATGAAAAACTTCTGTTTAACTTCCCTAGATTCTGCCGCCTGGTGCGGCCATGCGAGCTCTGGCGCTGGTTCTGGCTTTATGTGAATAACAAATCAGTTATTCTTAATTCAAATAGCACTAAATATAATCGTTTGTCCTATGAGTATCATTAACAAAATCTATTTTCAGCATAAGGAAAGAAATTTCTGTTAAATCTCCCCTTGTTAACATTTTAGCGCATTAAATTTAAATCTGTAATTGGATAATACTCTGTTATTTGGCATCGCTGCATGAGTCATCACTCAAGTTGTCATCCGTTGATAAACATGCGGTGATGAAAGCAAAATACAATAAATAATGATTCCTGATTTCGGCATCAAGGATATAAAATATTAGTTGGTGTAAAATTAACAAATGTTTCGGTTTGAGATTATGCCAAGCAAATACGCAGCTATGGAGTCAAGTTACTAATCACACAAATTTATGCTAAAATAATTATTTCTTCAATAATGAGATATTTTATTTAGCGCCAAACTGAGATTAAGAATCAGGATTTCCGACATGTTTTTTTATGATGAGGAAAAAAATCTAATGCGCATGCATAAAGCATACCCCTTCCCTCCAAAAAAGCCCTAAAAAATTGGTTGGTGGTGGCTTTGAGGTCCGGATGTTAGATCATTCCAGATATTGGATGTCCGGATCTCGGAATTTGTACTGTGTATATATAGTAAAAAATGTATATTTTCAGTATACATTTCTTATTTTATATATATATATATATATATATCGATACATTATATACATATATATGCGATACTTAATTTTACTAATGCCTTGCATGTAATGCCCCTTTTAGCTGCAGAACATCTTTTCCATCTCAACTGCAGAGTTTCTTCTAACAGTATCATGAATTTTGTCAAGTTAGAAGAACCATCTACTTCAGGAAAAGATGTAACTGCTAATTCAACATCAATAAGTGTAGAAAATAATAAAATAAATTCTTTTCTTTTCAAATCTGAAGTTACCAGATGCAGAAATATGGTGGGCTTTTCTGCATTTATAGGGCATGCAAAAAGTGAAATTATTTTATCCAAATTTTATGAATGTGTTGAAAAACTAGACTTGTCAAAACTCTTACAAATATCAATGGATGGTCCTGCAGTAAACTGGAAATTTTATGATTTATTGCAACAGGACTTGACAAAGGAATATAACATTCAATGCTTGACATTAGGGACATGTGGTTTACACATTCTTAACAATGCTTTCAAGCATAGGATGTCATCCACTGGCTGGGACATTCCATCATTCTTATCCTCCTTATATTGGAATTTTAAAGATTCTCCTGCAAGACGTGAAGATTTTTTAAGTATATCTGGCTTAAAAAAGCTACCTGTGAAGTTCTGCTTTTACTGATGGTTGCAAAATGTCCCAGCAGTTGAAAGAACCATTGAAATATGGGATGACTTGCTACTGTACATTAAAGAAGTTGAAATGGGGAAGTTTAAAAAAAATTCATCGAAAACCTTCTCAAATATTTTGGAGGCAACTAAAGATAAAACATTTCTTATAAAATTAAATTTTTATCTCTCTTTGTCGAAAATATTATTGCCTTTCCTTGAATATTATCAAAGTGATAAACCACTTATTCCCTTTTTTGCTGAAGATATCTTAAAACTTGTAAATGATTGCCTTCAGCACTTTAAAATTTTGAAACTAGAATATTCAAAAATAACTAAAGCAGAAAATCTTTATAAATTTAATTTTAATGATCCAAACTGTTATAATGATAAAAGTAAAGTTTATTTGGGATTCATTGCTGAGCAGTTAATGAATGATAAATGCCGCAAGAAGGACATTTCACAAGCTGAAAGTTTTGCATTGAAACAAGGTCAACAATGTGTCTTAACAATAGTACAACACTTAATGTCTAAATGTCCAATAAATTATTCTCTTATTCGAAATGCATCTTGTATAGACCCGCGACTGATGGTTAAAAGTCCAGAAAAAGCCCAGAACAAAATGAAAATAGTTCTAACGGTATTAATGCAGAATAAATGTGTTTTACAAGATGATTGGGATGAAATTCTGCTGCAGTTTGGAGAGTTTCTAGACAAAGTAGTTAAGACAAATTTACATGAATTTTCTACTTTTGATCCTCAAAATCTTTCTCTTGGCACATTTCTCACTTCTTATTTTCATGATTTTCATTATTCAAAAATATGGAAAATAGTGAAAATGATTCTTATCTTGTCACATGGACAGGCCTCTGTGGAAAGGGGCTTCTCTGTAAATAAAGCAATTGAAATTGAAAATTTAAGTGACTCATCATACATTTTTCAACGCACAGTATTTGATTACATAAAATTTTCTGGAGTTGTTCTTAATATCGAAATTAATAACAAAATGAGATTAACAGCAGCTTCTGCAAGATCTAAATATATGCAGTATTTAGAAGAACAAAAATCTTTAACTAAATCTGAAAATTCAAAGAGGAGAAGAAATAGCATTGAGGAAGAAATTGATTATATGAAGCAGAAGAAAAAATTTCTTCAAAGGGACATTAAAGATATTAATGAAGAAGTAGATGCTTTAGCAGATGAAGCTGAGACCAGCATGAACATTGATTTGTTTATCAAAGCAAATGAACTTAGAAGAATGGTTAAAGAAAAGGAAATAGACATAAATAAATTAGATGTTAAAATAGCTGAAAAGATTTCAGATTTAAAAAAAGCACAAATGTTTTGTATCTTTTATTGTACAGTTTATTATTCTAGTATCTTTCAAAAAACCAAGGAAATAAATTGTATGTTTACAAATCAGTTATTTTAATCTGCAAAATATTCTTACATTGTGATTATAATAGTAGTTGACTGTGTTTAAATAAATATCAAAAAGTTAATAATAATCATGTAAATCTCTAAAATAGTGAGTGTTATTAGTGTAAAATACACTTATACATGTTTTTAAAGAAATTATGTTCCTAATTTAATGTTATCTACTTCATAACTTGTAGGGAGTTAGTTTAATTTTCAAAATTGTTTTATGGTAAGTATTAAAGTGAATTTAATAATAGTGCATAATACACACTTCTGTTAGTTTCTTAAAGTGAAATTACGAGCATGAAGTCGGTTTATATAGATAATTGCTTTTTTTTTTTTTTTTTTTTTTTTTTTTTTTTTTTCTGATAGGTCCTTAATTTTTTCTTTGATGGTCCTTAAAAGTCCTTAATTTTCATGTAAGGAAATGTGTACGAAACCTGTTTGAGCAGCCAGCTACCTAAAATGGTTATTATAAAAAAGTATATTATATATATATATATATTAAAGGTTATATTTAAAGGTTTTTAATGAATCCAACTAAAGTAATTTTATGAGTTTAGCTAGTAATTAGTAATAATCGAAATGAATCTCCATTTTTGTTCTTAAATCGCTTAGTTTGATTCATCAGAAGAATTTTGAAATAACTGACATAACAAGCAGATAATATCAGAAGAAATTTCCAAGAAAAATCATCTGCTTTCAGAATCTACTTAATAACAAAAGAAATAGGGGGAAGAGGTCAAATATCTCACAATTAGCTTAATGACAACAGATCAATACGTAGAAGATAAAAATATTTGAATTCAGGCAGTGGTAACATGTTTCTTTTTTAAATCACTGAGTTTGTTGATAAAATTTGGAAGACAAATTTATTGTGTTTTGCTAAGTGGTAACACTTCTTTTATGTTGCTGAGTTTTCTGATTAAATTTCAATCATAAATATCGTACTGTCTGCAGAGTGGCAACACAAAGTTTTAAATTGCTGAGATATTAATCAAAAAATCTTTAAATTTTCCCTAAGTATGAAATAGGTCAAAAACAAATTCAAAATTAGGTCGTTGAAACACATGTTTATCAAACTATCAAAATTGGTTGGAGGACTATCAAAACTGGTTACTTTTCAAGAAATAGCATTTGTTTAAATATCTAAAATCATAATATGTTTATCTTATAACCTCTATGCAGTCATTTAATAAGTCGACTGAATTTGTTTATAACAAAATTAGTGCTAATAAATTTATATTTAATGTTGCATGATCTTATGTTAAAAACAAAACTGAATTTATTTTCTATTAGGATTTACTTTGTAAGGCCAGTAGCTAATATATTATCATCACTGTCATCATTATAATCATAGTTATCTTGTTGTCATATCATCATCTTGTTAATCCTTACTTAACTGGTATAGTTAAGTTTTTAATAATTCCTTTTGTAAATGCTTAACAACATTTTTTCCTCTTTTACATTTAAACACCATAGTTCTGAGGTTCTTGAACTTTTTAAATTTTTTACCACATGAATAAGAATGAAGATTTTAATTACCATCACGTACCAAAAGGGGTGTCATTTTACATTCATTTAAATCTTTTAAGTAAAAATTGTACATCAAGAAATAATTTAATGTACCATTAATGATGCATGTACCATATTTACAGAAACCCTGAAACAGTCTTATACAAAGGAGGAAAAGATTATTTATATTGAAGTTATTTGGATTACAAGCTGAAGAATATATCAGTTCTTTCCATAAGAAATGTGATTTCTCCAGACAGGACTTACTAAAAAGAATTCTAACATGCTTAAATAAATTATTTTTCATTGATATATAAATACCACTTAGCAGAGATAGCTTCAGTATGATAAGTTCTGGCTTGCAAGCACATGGATATTAATTTGTTGCTTTACTAGCCTGACATGAAATGGCAGTCACAAAACAGCACATCGAACATATCATGATTTTCGAGTTAAAAAGGCAGCAGAGCAGCAAATGCTGTCAAAAATGTGGAGGAAGAATATGATAAAGATGTTTTGAATACTGACAAGTGCTATTAAATTTTGACAAAGTGACTTTAGCTTGAATGATGCCAGCCGCTATAGGTGCTCCATCTTTTTTATAACTAGCTGCTTGTCTGGATAACTAACTGAAAAGGTTACTGTAAAAAAGAAAATTTTTAATGGATCCAACTAATGTCATTTCACAAGTCAAGATTGTAATTAATAATAATTAAAATGAATTTGCATTTATTACTTTTAAATCATTTAGTTTGTTAATTAATAATGCAATACATTTAAAATAAAAATTAATTATTATCTTACACTTTGCCAAATAATAACACACTGCAGAATAGAAGTTAAAAATATTTTAATTTGGGCAGCGACAACACATTTATTTTAAGTCACCAATTTTATTAAATTCGAAAGACAAATATACTACATTTTGTAATTACATACACTTCTTTACTCTTGTTGAATTTTCTAATTAAATTTGAACCATAAATATCTTGTACTTTTTTAAGTGGCATCCACACAAAGCTTTCAGATCGCTTAGTTTTTCATCAAAAGTTCCTTAAATTCACAAGAATACCAAATAAATAAATTTAAAAAAAAAAAAATCAAAATTCAGGCCTAGAGGTACACATGTTTGGAAGGAGCACAACATGTGTTCAAATTTTGGTTGCCTTAGGTGCCGCTATTTTTCCACAATGTGGTAAAAGTTGCAAGACAGATATATTATGTTTTAACAAGTGGCAGCACATATATTTTATATTGCCAAGTTTTCTGATTAAATTTGAAAAACAAAATAGCTTACACTTCGTGAAGTGGAAACATAAAACCTTAAAATTGCTGAGTTTTTTAATCAAAAGTTGCTTTTGCACAAAATATGAAATAAAACAAAAAGAATTTAAATTAAAATGCAGTTGTTCGGGTGGAAGAAAGACTACATGTGTTCAAAATTTGGTGGATCTGAGATGCTGTCATTTTTCCATAATGCAAAGAACATATAAAGAGAAAGCATACATACGTACATGCAGATTCTTCATTAATAGTAGGCGCCCACCAGCGGCCGAGCAGTAAAGACGCTGAACACTGGTAGTTCGGTCCGAGGTTCGAATCCCGCGAACGGGCTGGCTGCATGGGCGTTTTCGTGGTTTTCCCCATGTGTAACGTGTATACGAGCCAGTTTCCCTTAGAAAGTCCTCCACGAAAGGCATCCCTCCCCTTAGGCAGATAGCCCTAGTGTGCTTTGCCATAATTAAATACACACACCATCATTAATAGTAGGGATGATTTGTTCAAAGCTGCGATGAAAGAAATTGAATCACGACTATTGAAGAGTTAGCAGATAGGTAAAGACTTTGGAATTGTGGCTAAGCTTGGCAGATGAGTTCCATCTAAATATACTGATGCTAATTCAAGAGAACATATGAACACTTACACTGGTATTCATTTGTGTAAAAAATTCCTTTCCCCCCTTTTTCCCCTATCTAGTGACTGGTGTTAAGTTTGCAAAATTTCATTTGTAAAGTTGTAAATGAACCGATACTTGAATTTGAGTCCATCAACCCTACTAGACAACTAGTGAGTTAACTAGACCATATCTGAAATAATACAAGGAGACTTGCAAAGGTTTAAATAATCTTTTTATTAAACTGAACATTTAACAGAAAGGCACAATTTGTGCTACAAATAAGCAACTACTTACGGCGACGTAAATTAAGCAGTGATAAGTACTTAAATTTCAACATTAATAAAAGAAGTCTAAGATTGCACAGTCAAATAAATAAGCTATAATCTGGCTCAACTAACTTACCAGCATGTAAGTTTAAAGCAATTGGCTGTGAGAGAATGCAAAAGCCAAGATAATTACATTCAGATATAGCTAGCAAAATCTAATAGCATGTTGGAAACTTTGTCTGAAATACAAAACTCTCAGCTTAAACAGTCTACAAGCTAATATGCATTCTGATGAGAATATGGAAATACAAAACTCTCAGCTTAAACAGTCTACGAGCTAATATGCATTCTGATGAGAATATGGAAAGAAATTAAAGTAACGATAAAAAATCATAATAACTGGTTAATTGACACCATTCACATTGATAGGAAAGAATACTATTACCATGAGACATTTGAAAGAAACCTTTGGAACTTTTTCCCCAAAAGCTGGCTGATTTCTTTAGAAATGTCACAAAAATTCTGTAACAGTATTGAAAGGATGTTATTGATTCAGATGTGGAATATATAGTTGATTAAACTTGTATCTTATTCATTTTTTATTTCTTCAAAACAAACTGGAATTATATGTGGCCAAATGCATGGCCAGAAAATAATCAACAGGCCAGAGCTTCTTTTTCTTCTTCTTCTTCTTCTTCTTTTTTTTTTTTTTTTTTTTTAATCGACAAAAAAAAATTACAGTTTTGCTTTGCTTACCAAATATTTATCAGAACATACACAAAACATCATAATAATAATGCAAGGGAAATATTTACATTTATTTTCTACCTGAAATCTAAAGTTTGATTATTTCAAATAATTTCAAATAATCATTAATCATTAAATAAGTTACTTTAGTTTAAACTAAAAATAAACAAATTATGAAAATTTTCTGAATTTTAGAGCAAACTTTCCAGGTGGGCCAAAACTTGAGGGTAAATAATGACAACCTGCTCTCTTTATGTTATTTATTAGATTTTTCTTCAACATATAAATTAAAATACATATGTGAATAACTATAAAATTTATGTAAATAGTATAAAACGTTTTGTTCATATAATGTCTGTACACTGGAGAAAAACTACTTGAAATTATCTTCATGGTGGGTTTTAGATGCTCATTGATCATTTGGGCTCTTTCTTAACTAATTTCAACTTTGAAAAAAAAAATCGTTCTCATATAAATGTATTCCCAAACAAAGTGATTATTTTTAGTGCCAAACATTCATAACTGAGCATACTACTTTTTTTGACAATTATGAGTAAAAATTAATCAAATTTATATTATCAAATCTTTGAATTAGATTTAAATTACATTGTAAATTAATTAGCTCAATTTATAGATTTTCTTATTCAATGTTTAAGTTCATTTTTAATAGTAATGAAAATAACTTAAATTCAGACTTTAAATAATTAAAATTTTGAATTATTTGCAACATCCCAAGTAGCACACACACGACGTTGCAAAGTGATCGTGGTAACTTTTGACTTTTAACGGCATCTTTACAACGTTGCGAAGACACAAAATATTTGCCATTGCATCTTGGCAATTTGTCGACGTCGCTGAAACGTCATGATATGACCGCTTTTAGACGTGGCCGTTTTTAGCATTTTTTTTAGTTCATCAGCGTTACTTTTAGAGTGAAAACAGACTAAATCTGCCCTTTCAAGAATCTGAAGTCCTCATAAGATTTACTTTACAATGTTTCATTACTTTATTTCATCTAAATATATTAATCTAAGGTAGATTCATCTAATGAAATGTAAATTTAATATAAATAATTTTGATTTATTAAATTTAATTAGTACTAAAAATATATGCTAAATTATTGTTTAAAATTTTGTTAAAATAATCAATACAAAAAAACATTTTTTAGAAATATTATAGCATAATATTTTAAAATGTAACTAATCTATAAAGTAAGTTAATTAAGTTATGCATTTTATATACTAAAAATCATATTTCCGAAATCAATGCAAATCACGTGTTAGCAACTATTTCACTACTGAAATATGACTTTATTTCTTATTATGAATTCACGGCTGTCCAATATATATGGCGGAAGGAGAAACAGACCTGTACATTCTTTACTGGATGCTTATACAGTGGCTCCCAAAAGTGTTCGTACACATATGAGTTTCGTTGAAATAGGGCTCTATCTGTTAATTAAAAGTAAACTTTCTGAATGAGATTTTAAGGATAAGATCTATAATCTATTTGTAACAAAATTGCACGAAATATTTTTAAAATATAGTGAAACTTTATTTTTAAGAAATTAATAATCAAAAAATGACAAACATTTTATCTCACAATAGTCTTCGTACACTGAAAAATTTTTGGATAAAATCAAAATTAGAATTACCATTTGCCATTTTTTTATATTTTTGCATTGTGGTGGCATTTAAAAATCGTTTGCTTTAATTTTGTATTGTTTACTTCATAATATTCTATTTATTATTGAAAAATGGGTCACAGTTGTAAAGAAATTACAAACAGCATTCGAAAATTGATAATTTTTCACCATAGAAGTGATAAATCAATTCGAAATATCTCTAAATTAGTTAATTTATGACATTCTACAGTGCAGTATGTGATAAAACGCTTTAAAGAAGAAAATCAGATTGAAAACTAGGTAAGAAAAGGTCGACCGAGAAAGTTAACTAAACGTAATGAGAGATTTATTATTAGAAAATTTGTGAAAAACCCACATTTGAGTGCTGTAAAAGTTTCTGCAGAATTTAATGCAACGTTTTCTACTTCAATTTCACCTGAAACTGTTCAACGAGTTCTCAGAGAAGCTGGATTACATGGGGGTTCTGCCCATAAAACATTTTTAGTTAGTGAGAATACTGGAATAATGTCCTATTTGCTGATGAAAGCAAATTTAACATTTTGGGTTCCGATGGTCGAAGAACTGTATGGAGAAGGAAAAATGAGGAACTTCATTCTAAGAACTTAGTTGGAACAGTTAAGCATGGTGGTGGAGGTGTTCTTGTGCGGGGGGGGGGGGGGGCATGGCACATCAGAACTAGGTAATTTGGTATTTATTGATAGCATAATGAATCATTCTCTTTATTTAAATATTTTCAGAGATGCTTGAAAGTTATCAACCCAAAATTTGGGTATTGGAAACAACTTTATTTTTAATCATGATAACGATCCTGAGCATACGGCTCTCAACGTTCGCCTGTGGTATCTCTATAATTGTCCACAGATTTTGAAAACACCAGATTTAAACCCCATAGAACACATTTGCAAAGAACTGGAGGTTAGAGTATGAAAACACGACATCAAAACGAAAAGCGAACTAAATACAGTCATGATGGAAGAATGGATGAACATTGATACAGAAATTACAAAATCTAGTAAAATCTATTCCCAGACATTTAAAAGCTGTTGTGGATGCTAAAAGATATCCTACTAAATATTAATTTAACGAAAAATGATTATTAACGAAAAATATTTACTAATATGTCAAGATATTTTTAAGTGTACGAAGACTTTTGTGAGATAAAATGTTTGTCATTTTTTGATTATTAATTTCTTAAAAATAAAGTTTCACTGTATTTTAAACATATTTCTTGCAATTTTGTTATGAATAGATTACAGATCTTATTATTAAAATCTCATTCAGAAAGTTCACTTTTAATTAATGTATAGAGCCATATTTCAATGAAAATCATAAGTGTATGAACGCTTTTGGGAGCCACTGTATAACGAATATCTCGAGATTTGTGCGTTTTGGCTAGCTGCCAAATTCAAACAACTGCGCAATTAATTCAGATTATAGCAGTTTTTTCAAGTCATTGGGTAAAGATGCCATCTGTAAGGTATTTGAAAAGACTTACTTCATGTTTGAAATTGAATCAAGCAATGGCTGATATAAATAATATTGCTTATATTAAAAGTAAATGTAATGCACTGTGAATCTTCTCATTGTTCTGTATCTATTTGCTTCAACTGCCTTCATCGAGTGAAATTATTGTCAGAATGCTGAATTTGTGCTTATTTTGTGTGTGAATCTAGTGTTCGTGAAATAGTGTCTCTGAGGTCTATAGTGGTCTGTGGAATATATTGTTCGTGAAATAGTATCTCTGTCGTTGATACCTTTGATACCTGTGGTTTCAGCAGTGCAATATTTGGATAAACTTACTTTTAGCTTTGTGCTTCAGTTATAACGTTATGAGTGCTATATCACATATCATTTATATTAATCGATTATTGTGTTCATATTAAAAAGTTGGCTTTCAGAATTAATTCATATAAAACCAAAAATAACATACAACGGTAAGCCACTTTGTCTGGTTTTGCTTAAAATGCAATCAATACAGAAGCAACAACAATTCAAACTGTTATGGTATGTTTATTATTTTCAAAGTACAAAGAAATTATTGGACTGGTACCAGTACTTAATATGACTGCTGAAGATGAACTAGATATATGTATGTAAGCATTTAATTAATTATTAAAATTAATAATAATGCACATTCTATAGTATATTGTCTTTTGTACAGTATGCAGAAAAGGTTAATGATTTTAAACAGTGTATGAAATGGATGATCGAAAAACTAGTGTTAAGGAAACATTAGCATTTCTATGAAATATTGTAATCTATAATTATGTGATATTTAATTTTGTAATATTAAAAAACACTAAATATTTTTTATTGATTGCAAATTGCAGTTTTATTACTTTTCATTTGGTATCTATTCTTCCAAACACTGTCTAATTCACGTTTTTTTAATATTGCCGTTATGTATGTTTATTAGATTATCTCAATAAATTAATGTTGAAAATCAGGTTTTATTTTTTATTAAATTTAAGTATATTTTATTTTCTTCGCTTACTTTTTATGTGCTTGTGATAACAAAGAAATTCATAATAAATAGAAACAAAAAGTTTCATCATGTGCTATTTAATGAAGAGCTTACTTTAATGTACTTAGCTTACTATCATATACTATATTATTTCAATTATTTCTGTACTGTAACAAAAAGGAAAGTTATTGATTATAAAAAGTGCATGAAATAATCTTTGTAATATACCACTATTCTAAAATAAGTAAATACATTAACATATGATCGAAAGAAATTGTGTTAAGAATCATCAGCAATACTAGTAAAGATTGCAACTTTTAATGCTTACTATTTAAAAAACACTTTATTATTATTATTATTATTATTATTATTATTATTATTATTATTATTATTAATTGGAAATTTTAGTTCTGTTACCTTCCTTCTGCTATTTATACTTTCAAACACTACTAGTTCATGTTTTTTCTTAAATAGTGCTGTCATGTATGTTGTTTGTTAGGTTATTATTTCATTTTAGATCTGAATATGGGAAGTTATTAGATTTAGGTATATTTTTGATCACATTTATTAACTACTTTATACTGTCTTTCATTTGCATATCTTGGAGATAAAGAAGTTGTTGGTTATATTTTTTACTGTGAAACGCAAATAAATTTATTTATACTTGTGTTCAGGTAAAATACTCATTATGTTACCTTAAGAACCACTTCCTGATTTATCATGACAGGGGCAATTTTCAATATCTCTGAGATTTAACAGAAATAAAAGTGATAATGATGTTATCAGAAACGCTCTTTTTTTTTACCCACATATATATCTTTACTTTTATTTATGTCTAATTGAGTTTTATTTACTTAAAACCTACTATTAATGTTATATATTTATAATAACCACTTTCGTAATTATCACAATTACTCTCACTTAAGGAAGAAAAAGGATGAAATCTTGAATAATCGTAACTTAAGTTATTTAAAAAATATAGTCTAAAGAGGAATTTAAAAACTTTAAAGTACTGAAAATAATTAAGGCTATTATTAATTATGCATATTTAGTCTAAAGAGAAAAAATTGTATTATCTTCTGGTTTTAAGGAAATGATAAAATATTTAAACTTTAGAAAAATACAAAGAATACAAAAATTTTAAAAAGTAGAAAAATATATTAATTATTAAGCTTATCTTTCTGCATAAATCAATATGTTACACAAGGACATAATAACGACATTTTTATAACTGTTGCAAAAAGGTGGAATTTTCCGAACATTTAGGCGTCTTTAAAACGTCCTGATACAATGCTTTTACAACCAAAATATCACCTGCGAAAGACGCAATAACGAAGTATATGCAACAAAAACCTCATCTGCAAAGATGCAATAAAGACGTCTTTGCAACAGTTGTAAAACAGTGGATGTTCCCGGACATCTGGGCATCTTAAAGACGACATATTGCAACAACATCCACGACGAATTTGCAATGTCATTGCGATGTTGCTGTGCTACTTGGAACTATATTTGTAACAAATACATAATTGAAATGCATTTATGGGCCGTATAAAATTACTTTGGGATCCACTAGTTTGAGACCAACTTACAGGATTACCTGATATGAAATGCATTAGTTGATTTTAAAGCAGAACTATGATAAAAATGTAAGTTTTTTTACTTTTAATTTGAAAAGTAAAACGTTACATAAGTGATGCATGGTAGGAAGAAAAATAGGATAACTAAAATTAGTGAATTATTGAGAATATGTTCAAGTAAAAATAAATGCTGAAGGGATTTCAAAATTAAAAGTAACTAGTTCAAGGAAGAAAATCAATTTAACAGTATGGTATTGAAGTCTTTGTATCTTTGACTAATAGCTGCCAAAAGGAAAAATTAAATATTAATCAGTGAAAAATCTAGCTATCAATGTACTAAAAAGATATTTTACTTGATCTTGGGGAGAAAAATTTAAAGGCTTTACATGTTAAAAAAGCAAAGGTGAATTGCCTTTCTGATTCTGGAAAAGTTGTAGAGGCACTTGATAAAGTCTGTCTGAAGTTAAAGGAGTTTTAATGCCTAAAAATTTATATTATCAGAATGAAGCAACAAAAATATTGGCAGTTTAGAGCATTTAGTTTATGAACAAAGCAATAAAGCAAATTACCATCGTAATTAAAAATAAAGAGCTTTATAAAGTTTAGGGCATATTCTTGTATTTTTATTGATTCTTTGTCATTTTGTTCAAATTTATGTAATAAATTGTGCTGTTGGCCTTCAGGTTTCTTTACATATGGGCTCAACTTGTGCATGAGCTGATTCAAATTCGTAAAAATATTATTTTGCATCCTTAATGCAAATTCACTGAACATTTTGTATTTTACTGCATTTTTTATATTTTAGTATTTATCTATTAGTTAGTTGCAAATGATTAATGCCCTGATGTCTGCAGATATTGAGGAAAGAACCATATATAAAACACTAACAATGTCGAAAACAGTTTCAAATTTCTAATTGCAGTGTAGTTGACTCAAATAATTATAAGTCTGTGATACATTGTTAGAAAAACATCCCTCCCTCAAAAATAAGTAAATAACTAAGAAAATTAATGTAAGTTTAATTACTGAAGTGCGGAACAGAAACTTATTTACAAAGCACAATATCTAAGCTATGTAAGCTCTACAGTACATGATATTCAGTATATACAAGGAAACTGATAAAGTTTTCCTTCTTTTAGTACCTAGTCATTCATGTGGAGCATCTATAATATATTCAGATTCTTGGAAATCTGTGAAAGGGAATTAGAGTGAAAATCAGCACTTCAGAGTAATTATAATTGTATAGATCCAAAAACTGCCTATGTGCAAAGTATGGTGCCTTATTTGGGCAGTTAATCCCATTCCTTTTTGCTAAGCATCACAAAATCATTTTGCAGTGGATAACAGAAAAGTACATTTTTTATGTTCACTTTGAAAATTATATATAAATTTGTAATGTTTTCTTTTGTAACAGCTGATGAGCGTTACATCTATCCTATGGTCGAAAAATTCACCATGCAGCTGTTTTCACCCGTCAGCTGGGAGATGATACCAAACACTTTAATGGAGTTGGAAGAATGGGAGCATGTAACATGTGTAAAAAATGTGATGCTTATGTCTGAAGGAACTCGCAGTGGCTTAAAAGGTTATTTAGCAGTGGGAACAAGCTACACATATGGTGAAGATGTAACAAGTAGAGGCCGGGTATGTATTGCTCATTTCTCCATTTTATATGCCATGCTTAGAAAAGCTAGTCACAATCAGTAGATAGAAATGTGGATTAATTAACCGAAATTCATTTACAAACATCTGCAACAGTAATAATTGTATTTAACTACATTTGTACACGCATCCATGATGTGTGTATGTTGATCAACTGAAACCCATCTGCAGACAACATCTATAAGAGTAACGATGCAACTTTTGTACAGGCAGCCCTGATGATTGTGTGTTGATCATCTGAAATTCATTTGTAAACAATATCTGCAGCAGTAATAATTGTATGGAACTACACTCATACAGACATCCATTGATAAGTGTATGTCAACATTTGTTATTCAGAAGGCATTGTAGACTTTCAGACATGTCCCATTGTGTGTGACCAGTCTACAAATGTCACCCATGTAAGATTCTGAAGATTGGCTATTGAGCCCTGATGCATTGTAGCCTTTACTTCAATATCTGAATGAAACGTCTGGCACTCCAATTTTTATTCTTGCACTAACTTCCTGGAAACAGTCCCATAACTGAATTTGAATTGATGTGCTATGGACTAAATGATGTGGTTTCCGTTTATACGAGTAGCCTCATTCACCTTTGCACAGTAACCTCTGTGGCAAGAATGTTGGTTTTAATAATCACTTGTTTATTCTCATCTTTTCCTAGCATTCTTGCTCAATCCACCACTGCTGTTTTTGAAAGGAATGCATCACAAAGCACTTCAGCTCATTGGCCTTCTCCAACACTGAGTATTTGTATGATAGCACATTTATCTTGTTTGGATGAGTTATGCATGTAGAACTCCATTTTTCAATAACTATTCCTGTGCAAAGACAAGAATCTTTGCCACATGATTTATACTGTATATGAACAAGAACATGTGCCATATCATACCACTACAACTGCACATTCCTTTCATCCAGCACACTACATTGCATTAATGGTCAAGGAATGGAGTTTGTGTTTAATCATGCTTAATATCTTAGATCATATACAGTGAAACCGGTACTTTTCCATTTTGCCGGTGCAGGCGATAAAGTCGCCAATAATGGTACAAATGATGCCAAATGGGGTATCCTTGCTGGTAACCTTTTACACCACATTTTCAAAACAAGTTGCAGCCATTTCTTATCAGATTGATATATTCTTTCAATACTGGTACACAGTTACATAGAATTTTTACCAGATAGTTCAATTTTATGCATTAAGGCCACTTGTGATACTTAAGTTAATTAAGATATCATCACACTGCTCACCCGAAGGCGAAAATTTAGAAAAGGCAAAGTCAAGAGTTAAATTCATCAATTCTAATGAGAATGCACTAGTGAAATAAAGCACTGCGGTTTTACATAAGCTATTCGTACAAATTGAAGTAATTCTTGCATTTAAATTTGTATTCCAGATTAAGATTTAACTTGAAATTAATGTAGATAATTACTGAGAGAATTGGACTTTTGTAGCGTAGTTTACGTGAGGTGAGATCACTTGGCATCATGTCATACGAACCGGCGAATCAGGATGCTGAACTATGAAAGCATAATAAATTCTTGAACTAATGTTATTTTACAAATTTATTGGCTCTTTACAAAATTCTAAATGATATTAAAATGTTATATTTAATATTTGCCTTCAAAATTAAAAATTCCTAGAACTAACACTTGTTAAAATTTTTTATGTGTATACTATATGTTGTCGGCAATAAAGTCTTCTTGGTGAGATTCGCGCTGGTGAAATGGAAAAGTACCGTGAAACCTTCCTAAAATGACCCCTTATAGTTGTTGATGCTTTTTTTTTTTTTTTTTTTTTTTTTTTTTTGTTAAAGTGGTTAGCTCTAAGAAGTGATGCTTATATTCTGAGAAGATTGCTCACTTTCTAAAGTGTTCACTGTGGAAAGTTCACTTTACGTACTTGAAGATAAGTACTGAATGTTAATTTATTGTGAGTTTCTGGGAGTTTTGTTAAAGTATATATAATTATATATTTGTATTTACGTAATTTTTGTTTCAAAATTTGATTATTAAAAAAATCAGGTCAGAATGAGAAATACTGTTTGATTTTTGAATGCTTTTATGACTCATTCCTGAGTTTAACCACAAAAATGTATTTTTTTAAAAATCTTTCTCCCTTTTTATTTCAATGACCATATTAATTTGAATTTAAACCCCTGCTCAATTAACTCTTTCACATCGAAGTCGCCCAAATCGTCCAATCATTCAGACATTGGCAGGTCACCCAAACGCCTAAATCAATTCCTACGTAGTGCTTTCCTCCACCACCTTAGTTCATTGCTCATTGCTTTCAGGAACTGTTAAATGACATGCCAATCATTCTTTTGAAGTGACTTAAAGTGGTTCTGTTATTTTAATGCACCTTCTTTTTCCTTTGTTTACTGTCAATGCTTAGCTATTGATGCCCGAAATTGCAATCCTGTCCCAAGGTGAAACTTTACACAAGAAAGAAGTTGGTGCTTTACTTAAGTAGGTTATTGTTGGCGCTGTAGTATTCTACTTGTCATGGGGGAAGGAAAACCATTCCAAAAGAAATTTGTATACACAGGCATTTTTGATGTTTGAAGAAAAAAGATTTGGTCCTCTCTCAATGCAAAAGAGTTAAAAGGAGAAAATTAGGAAAATAAAAATTATTTTACAATAGGTATTGAAAAACAAGATATACTTTTATTTATTAAAATGGGCTCTAATATGAATATAAAAAGATACCAATTTATTGAGGCGAGTTTTTTTCAGATATACTGTCACTTCATATTTTCAGATTCACTCTCACTTTTCAGATATAATCTCACTTCAGGCATTTTTCACATTCAAAAACCTGAATTCTCATCTTAACTATTGCACCAGAGCACACCATTTTCTGTGCCATTTAAAGAAAGATGTTTAGATAATTTCTTTAAAGTGTAAATGGAGTAGGAGATCAATAGAGACAAAATTTTTAAATATTTGCTTTGAATTGAAGTAATACTCTAATTTTAAATCTTAAAAATATGAATAAAAAGGTGAAAAGAACAATTAAATCTAAAGCAATATAATATTAAGAGTCCCTTTTATATTTAAATATTGGTAGCAAATTTTTTTTCATGTTCTCCAATAGTAGATTTGATTTGATGTTTTTTAAATTACTTGAATCATTTACATCAATTCTAGCAGAAAAAGACACATAATGTATATATGTGTCTATATTATTTACAAAAATGAGAAGTAACTATAAACTTATGTTAAAATAAAATTTCAAATCTGAAATATTTGTGCTTTAAAAAGTCAAAGTTTTTATGAATATATATTTTTCAGTCATTAATTTTTCCTGTGATTTACAGCTTTAAATCAAGTGATAAATTTCAGTTTAAGATTAATTCTCTTTTTTAGGTATTATCTCACAGTTTAAAACCTTTTCTGTTAGTTTGCAGTCTTATTTATTAATTAGAACTAAATTGTTTAGCTCTTAAAATTTAATAGTATTATGTGATGCAAATGATACATTTATGCCATTTATCACAAACACCTAGATTTTGATGATGCATTAGATATGAAATTTCTTTCCTGATTTCTGTAGTATATGTTGTGTATTTTGTACTTAATAACTGCAAATATTTTTATGGAGTTTTGTATGCAAAATTGATTAAAAAATTGAATGATAGATTTATTTTAATACAGGTATACTTATTTATATTTGATAAAAATTTGTATAGTCTCTTTTTCTTATGTGTAGTTTCTAATATGTCATAAAACATTATTTTGATTTTAGATTTTGATCTTGGATATAATTGATGTTGTTCCTGAACCAGGCCAGCCACTAACGAAAAATAAGATCAAGGTAGATTTCTTTTATTGTTAATTATAGAATTATGTTATATGCTTCCATCTTATTAATGCAGTAAAATAACTGTATGTAATTGCAGATGCTTTTGCTCTTTTATGAAAGTGGTTGTCTTAGGACGATGATGTTTAATGTCAGTGTTTATGTTCTCGGAAATACTAGTCACCATATGTGCCAACCATCCAGTTTTCAATTGTTATGCCTGTTAAGAAGATTTACATCATATTTTTCCAGACTCTGTCTTATTCCTAAATTTTCTTATGAATTTTACACAGCTTGGCATATTTCTTTATTTGTATCCAGAAATGCAATTTCCAGGATCAGAATTTGCTTGATTTTTCTCTAAAGGACAGTAAAAGCTCGACATTCAACTAACTGGAATATTTTAGAAATTTAGAAAATTCTTCCCCAGAAAAATTTAGTAAATGTAGATTAGATGGATTAGATTTTTAATGCTATTACAGAGTTTGTAATACCATTAATTGTTGCCAAACACTGTCGTTTAATGCCATTAATGGATAAGCATGATGTCACAACACAGTAATAATAAGTTTGTTTTGCTTTAATTTAAATTATATATATTCTCGATAAGCTGCTTTTACTTTTGTAAGGAAAGATATAATTCACATTTTTCTCTCATATTTCGAAAAAAAATTAGTAATATTTCAAACTCCATGAAGTGAATTATTTTTTAAATTACGAAAACCAGGCAACAAAAGCCATGGTACACAACTTCGGAAATGAATAAACAGTGGCTATGTAACATGAAAAATTCTGGAGTTTTGTCCCTTTTATTATCTGATTAACTAAAGAATGATCTTCTGCCATAATGCTTGGCAACATCTCCTTCAACTTTCATGTTAGGCAGGATTTCAAAATCAGATCAGATGTTTTACTTTCATGTTAAAGGCCTACAAAATCTGTTAGCTTTTATGTCTGAAATTGCTGAAATTTTCCTCATTGATTAGGCTTTTCTGATGTGAATTCCATTTTTTCATGTGTGTGCTTAAATATCTGGAATTTTCATGTGTCCAGAATTCAGCATTTAAATAGCTTTCTGGATAGTCGAGCTTGTACTGTATCTATTAAAAAGTTGCTAATCATCAATGGCTGGCTATTTCAATGTGTGTGAGAATAGATGTATTTGAAAACATCATGCTTCAGTTCTCCAGTTACCATCAAACACAACTCCAGGCCATCTTGCACACATAATCAATGAGTACAAAAATTTTAACGCTGTTCTTAGTGTTCTTGTCATCATTAAATATTTTGAAAGAAATTTAATTAAAGTGATTTAAATTTTTTCTCCTAAGGAAGAGAAACCTGTGTCTGTTTTGCCATCAAAACTGGTAGAATTTTATTTGTAAGTCTGTGTTGAAATAAGGTCTCTGTTTTGCCTAATTTTGTTGAAATGAGGTCTCTGTTTTGCCTTTTTTTTTTTTTTTTTTTTTTTTTGCACAATTTGCATTCAATTTTACATTGGTAGTTTTTTTTTCCAACTTACCTCTTTAAGGATTAGTACATAATGGAATTAATTTTGAAAACTAGAAAGTGCTGATGGAATTTTAAAGTTTAGTGAACTATTTATCTAAAATAATGTTTTCAATCTTGATTGTTCTTTGTAGCAAAATGCAAGACAGTTTTGTTCTTAACAGTTATTACTAAACAAGAACTAAATTTACACCCATTTTTAATGATGATGTACTGGAGTAGCTTTTATTGGCACAAAGACACCTTCTTGGCAGTTGCTATGAATAAAACTGTGCTGCTTTTTTTTTTTTCTTAAAGAAAGCAAACATGCCACTATTGTTAACAATCAAGGAATATTGATTAAAATATTATTTTTGTAAGAAGTAAAAAACTAATTTTGTAAAATATATTAGTGTTTTTGCACAATTTGCATTCAAGAATTAGTATTTTTACTTTGAAATATTAAATAAACAGCTCATTATTTAAAACAAACTTTCATTTCTGTATATTTTTGTCATTTAAAAATTATTTCTGTTGTTGAGAAAGTTCTTTCAATTTCTAAGGAAAATTCTTCTGATTTTTGCATTCAGTAAGTTGGGAGGCATTTTGTTCTTTTTCAGGAGGAGTCATCTTAAGAAGGTGGTTGTCATGAAAGTGTTATCTGCTATTTGTTTCAACATTAATAATTTTTGTTAAAATAAATTCCTTGCTGACACCAAAATATATACCTCACTATCATTTGAATATTTTGCAGTAAGAATAATTATGAAAACTGTTTTATTTGGCAATTTAAATTCAATAAATCTAGTGGTACATTTATTAAATGGTTATAATGTATTGAGGATAGTTATGCTGTTAAAATTTGAAATTATATTTCAAAATTTATTGTTTAATATTACTACTGTGAAAACTTATAAGACAACTATAGCTATGTTCTGTATTGCTACTGATTGATTGCCTGTATCTGTAGTAAAAATCGGCCTTAGAGATTTTTTTTTTTTTTCATAATATTTGTTTTTTATGAAATATTTTTATTATTATTTCTGAACTGAACATTATTTATGGGCCTGAAAATAATATAATAAACACTTTCATTCAGTCACAAAGTCAGCAATGAACTCGTGAATTTTTTTAGGGTGGGTACAACCATAAAGTAGCATCTGAAATACTGAGATTGATTTAAGTAACTGTATTTTATCATTTTTAGTGTGGACATCTTTTAAATTTGACATCAGTACTACGTAACCACTAGTATAGGCAGCAGATTTGGTGGATATATAAAGTGTGTTGACATTCAGGAAGTCAGGTTCAGAATAGGACATTTAAGTTGTTGTCATGAGTAAACAGAGTAATTTTTCCGACTTAAAAAAAAAAAAAAAAAGAAAAAAGAAAGAATAATTTTTGAAATAAGGTTGACAGTGTTTCAGAAACTGCACAATTTCAGAACTGTTCACCTGCTGCCGTGAAAAGTGTACCACAAGTAGCAAACTGGCACTACACAAAATAATATCTATGGACACTGAGAAGTACCTTAACCCCTTAAGGACAAGTGCCGGGAGAATGAAGCACAGTAATGGGACCAGACCTGCTGAAATGGATCGTCGCCACCGGCCCACACATTTTCAGCAGTTAGGCCTAATTTTACAAAAAAAATTATATAAAATCAGCATTTTGATAATATGATTTTAATTTTTGAAGTTGCATATTTAATGTGCTTGTTTTTAATGTGTATTAATATAAAGATTATCGCATTAATAGAAATAAATTAAAAAGGCAAAATATTAAAATCATAACTGTACACACAGAAATAAATGCTATAAACATGAACAAAATTTACAAATATTAAATTAAAAAATAATAATAAACAAGAATTACCTGTAGGTAATTAAATTCCAATTTAAAAACTCTGCTGTGTGTGAAATAATTTCAAACAAGGATCGACACACACCTACATTGCATATTTTGCACTCAAAATATGTTGTTTGCTTTTGCTTTTCCTTGGTTTTAGTGCACACAACACATCTTCTCCTACCTTTGTTACCTTCTCCGTCAACGTAAATTTTCGGAAACTGTCTTCCAGTTAGATGGAAAGGTCGAGTGTCCGGTGATTTTGGACAAATTTTTAAGTTTTTAAGTTAGGTCTCTTAGCAATGGCTAACGGAATGAAACTGAATATAACTGCTAATATTAAAAAACTGCCTGTTTTTCTAAATCAGAAACAGTGTCCACACTGACCGGAAAGTGATCAAGGAAAGACCTCCACTGGCAGGATATCCGTTACTGATCACGTCAATATACATATTATATATAATTGCATTATATGTAAAGTAACCAAAGTATATAATGCCTGTGTCAGTATATATAATGACCTATTAAATCGAGTAAGGGGGGTAAAAAAAAAGCTGGCTCTTTCCTGAAAAATGCGAGTGAGTAAAACGCATTACACATCAAGAAAGCTGAGTCTTTCCCCTTCTGTAATAATGTTGCATTGTTACTTTTTAATTAAACAAGAAAGCTTATGTTAAGTTTAAAAAAAAAAAAAAAAAAAAAACGAAAGGAAATAAAAGAAAAAAAATCCTAACGAAATAAACAAAAATGCCTGTGCCCCTTTAATTCACAAGCACACTTATAAAGAGCCGTGATTCCAAGTTTCTTTATTTCAATAAATCTATCAAAACGAGAAGCACAAAGCAGAAACTAATGCCAGTATATGAAGGTCAAATGCCGTATGAACCAACCCATATGAAAACAGTTACCACTTATCTCCATCTACTGACTTTTAAAAATTCAAATAAATTGTTCCGTTTTAATGTTACGTATACGTGGCGCTGGGCTGGTAAGAGCAGAATTGTTGCGTCGCATATCTGGGACGCTGGGCTGGTAGGAGCAGAATCGTTTCGTCATGTATACGGGACGCTGGGCTGGTAGGAGTGGAATCGTTGCATCGCGTATATGTGATGCTGGTCCTGAACGAGTTAAGTTTTAAGTGAATAAGGTAAACAGCAGTTTGAAGTGGTGCATTCAGGGTATTAGACATGCTAGAATGTAGCAGTTTGAGTCAAATAACCCATAGAGCTACCACAGTTGTGTCTGAAATTATGGTTATTCTGAGAACTTTGCTGCTTATGGGTTTTGCAGTAGACAGATAGGGGAATACCTGTGCTCAAAAGTGTTCAATAGGAAAACAGGCTGCAATTTACAATGCAGCACCAGTTATGGACTTCCACTGATTGCTTGCCTTCTTGGGTGGATCACATGTTATGCTTTATTGGATTGGGACACTACCACATACAGCAAGAAATACTGCAGAACATGCACCCTCAACCATTAGTACATGAATACAAGCTGGAAGAAGCAAGGTTACAATCTGAAAAATGTTTTTTATGGCTTCTCTGGATACATTCATCATTGTGGGTTATGTAGTGATGTATGCTTCGTTCCTTGCAGACCATACATACAAGTATTTTTCTTTTTCTTTCTTCCCCCCCCCCCCCCCCGTCTTGGAAATGATAGTATCTTCTGACATCACGCTGTGATGTAGCTAGGAATGTGCTATTTACTAGCCTTCCCTGGCCCCCAGAGCCAGATTTAGACTTAATAAGGCCCTAAACTACTTGAGGTATGGGGCTCTTTATAAGTGTTTTATAATATATTTTAATACTATTTATACTATATTTTAATTTTTTGGGTTGCCCTAAGCTATAGTTTGTGTAGCTTATAGGTAAATCTGGCCCTGCTGGGCCTGAGTACTCCACTTTAAGTCACTTCATGTCCTCCACTTTAAATCCACTTCTTCACCACCACTTCAAGTCCTCCACTTTAAATCCAGTCCAGGTATATGGGACCCCCACCACCATTTTCTTTTTTCTACAAATGCCCTGTCATGCACTCTCAAGTGGCAATTAACTGCACTGCAGTCAGCAGGGTTTCATATCCCTATGAACATTTTCCAGAACCTTACCGAGTCCCTTCAGACTATCCAGTTACTGTTCAGGCTACTTATGATGGTTATTCTGAGAATTAACAGGTAGTCATGTTACTGTGACTCAACTGTGTATGTAGCACTGGTGTTAAATTTATTTTGTGAAGCAACAAGCATTTATATGTTTTTATATACTTTTGAGATTATTTTCATGATGATTTTTTACAAATTTTTTCATTATAACTGCAAATTCTTAATTCTGTAAATTTATGACTATTTTAGCTGGTTTACAGTAAAGAACAAAAAGGTCCCATCACTGCTATATGCCAAGTTTCAGGCTTCCTTTTAAGTGCAATTGGTCAAAAGGTAAGTGACAGTAAATATTTTTTTGTTGCAACTGAAGAAAGAGACTGCACATACTTTTTTTTTTTAAATTTTGATTATATTGCAAGTTGCATGTAATTAAAATAATTAAATTTTAAAAGTTTTGATTTCTTTTATAAATTGAGATTGAAATATATATATATATATAATTGTAGAAATTAATATAATATAAATTTTTCTTTCAGATTTATATTTGGCAGCTAAAAGATAATGATCTGATTGGTGTTGCTTTTATAGACACGCACATCTATATTCATTCTGCTATTTCTTTAAAAAATTTAATAATTGTTGCTGATGTTTATAAATCCATCTCATTACTACGTTATCAGGAAAACAGCAGAACACTATCACTTGTGAGCAGAGTAAGCACTTTTTTAATTGAATTCAAACTTCTTTTCGAAGTTACGAAAATCGAAGTTTTCACATAGGCTGAAAAATTCAGTTACAAAATTCTAAGAATTACCATTTTTTATTGGGTGTAATAAAATTGATATTCACAACTTTACAGGATAATAGAACATGTGAAGTAGCCGTTTTTGTAATACGGTGCATGACAGAATGGGAATTTTGAATTCAGAAACACAGTGTGAAAAACAAAGAAAAGGAAAGAAAAGTAATTTAATTGTGGACAAGGTGTTTGATAGTTACAAGAATTGTTCAAATGAATGACCAATACCTGCAATATGTGCATTCCAATAATGACAGGTCTCATTGAAATGATTAAAATAACTTTATGAAATCTTATCTCCGTTCTTTATACTTACTGTGTTTTTATATTCACATTGTATTATGAAAATTGTTTCTTTTGTCATATTCTATCATGCCTTAAATATGTGATCATCATTTCTGTTATACTCTGCATGTATGTGTGTATATACAACTGAAAATTGAAGTGAATTAAAAAAGTGCAGGGAATGTTACTTGCCATAAGAAACGGAATAAAATAAACCTTAATTTAGATCCAAATAATGCATACGATTATGAATAAGTTAAACTATGTGATATTTCTGAGTTGCTGGGAATGTACACACAAAAATAACTGTTATGAGGGGGAAAAGGATTATTCGTCTTCTATTTTATTCTTTACTTTTGCATATTTTAGTTTATCATTTTTCTACATTTGCTTCGTGTTCTAATGGTTATTCTACTGTCAGCCTATATTAGTATGTTTTTTTTTTTTTTTTTTTTTTTTTTTAAGCAACACAAAAATATCAGGTAGTTTAACTTATTCACTTGCATCATTTTGAAATAAATTAATTTTTATGTACCCTTAACTGAAATATACAAATTTGCATGCTTAAGTTAAGAACAAGCATTTAATAATACTGGTTTCCTTCACCTGGAACCAGTTTGACAATTATAATAATTTATAACTAAATAACTTATATAAAAACAATAATAATATATAAACATGTCAATACAGTGAAACCTTGAGATATGAGTTTTTATTCATTCAAGCATTGAGCTTATATAGCGAACTTCTGGTATCTAGAAACAAACTTCTCCATTGAAAATAATGGAAATCCAGTTAATCTGTTCCGCACCTCCAAAAATATCAACATAAAAGTCTTTTTTTCTAATAAATGATACTGGTAAATAATATAACCGTAGTTTACCTTTATGATAGCTTCTGACATTGACCTTTTAACTGCTTCTCGTTAATCCATGCCAACAACAGTTTCTCATCATCTTCTAGGAGTTTTGGTTGGTGCTTGGAAGCAACGGTAACTCCTTTGGCTACATCAAGTTTTTTAATCTCTTCCTGCTTCTCTAGAATAATGCAAATTCTTGATGTCGGTTAAGTCTTTACCAAGTCCATCACGCTTACACCATGCTTGTTTATCTATGCATTCTTTCTTAATTTCAATGACCATGGCTTCCTTAATTTTCTTTGCAGCACTATCACAGGCAACAATCTTGTTGGAAGCATTGTGAAATAATTATTTTAATGTTAAATATAATAAACAATTGACTCACAAGTGCACAAACATGTAGATCAAAGAACACCGAGTGATCTGACAAGGTGACTCTGAGTTGAGCCGGATGAGGGAATGGCGACACGCATACAAGCAGCCTGGCTCATTGCTCGTTACTCGAGTCTATGCTTGTATTTCGAGACAAAATTTTGTGCTCATACTTTCCTCGTATCTCGAAATTCTCTTATATAGAGGTTCAACTGTAAAAAGTAAAATACATGACAAAATGCGAAAATTTAGCATTCACACTTTTGCAGCTTTGTTTTAAATATTTGCACCACTTCTGGCCTTAGGAGTGGCCAGTGCCATTATAGGCCCGCCATTGGAGGTGAAAAAATTTAAGTATTTCATTTTGTCCTGTATTTTACTTTTAATTCACTGTATTTTTAAAGCTGTAGCTTCACATCTTCATGTCAATTTTGATCTTTTCATTTATATCAATGCTTTTTAAACTTTGGTTCTTTGGTACAAGATCTAGTACAAAGTCCGTAATCCGGACTCGTCGGGACTTTGGTGATTCCAGATTAAGGGTTTTTCCGGATTATAGATCATCAATTTAAATGGTAAAATGGTATGCAGAAATTATGCAATTAAAAATATGAAATCGTAATTTATGAAATAGAGAACAATTATGATCTAAAGGGTATCAAAATTTACAAAAAAAAAGCTTAATATTTATTTATATACTTTATTAAACATTTCTTTCAATGTAAGTTGTTTAAGATGCTTTCACAAAAAATTAAAAAAGTTCCTTTTTCTTGTGTCATATATAGTAGACTTTCCAATGCCATACTTCTCACATAATTTTGAGACGCATAGGCCTTTATCCATTTTTTGTAGCAATTCCACTTTTTGTTTAATGGACATCGAAACATGCTTTCGCTTTGTAGATCCTTTGGCAGCTCCAGAATTGGAAACTCTTTTTGGCATAATCGAAAGTTCAAGCTTAATTTTTATAAAATTGTTCTAACAGTCTGCAAAAAATAATAAGCCAGATTCAATTAGAAGATTAAAGAACAGCGCAATCTGCAACATTAACTGAAATGCCTTAAATAATTTTAACCTAGCTTATACCGTCCATTATACATTAATGGATGCATTATGCGTTTATGCATGCGCATAAAGTTTGTTGCTTTGAGGTCCGGATTATAGATCATTATGGATGTCCGGATTACAGACTTTGTACTGTAGTATATTTGTTTCATATTAAATGTGTAAACAAAAAAGTAATAAATTTAAAACCAAAAGAACAAGGAAATGAAATATAAAACCAGTACAATTCCTTAACCCTTTCAGGACGGTGCCCCATATATGCATTCCCTAAGAACGTCTCTTACAGCTGGGTGTCCCATCCACGCATCACTAGAGATTGCATTCAGAGGACGGGTGATGCGTATACGCATTTTAAGCTGGAAAATTTTTCTGAAGGTCACTAGATGGCATCCTATGGCCATTACTTTTGCAATGAACACAGTTTTAGGTTCTTGACCTTGAGTTTGATATATTCTGCCTGACTTGGTATTTTACTCATCAACTGTTGCGAGGGTGGGGAGGGGAGGGAAAGCATAAACAGAGGTGGGCTCTTTAAATCGCTCCATGCTAATATAAACATTCGCGTGTCCTGGTGTATATCTAATTCGTTTTTTATTTTATTTTTTCCCCTACTATAGGGAAGTCTTTTACAGTCTTTTTAAGGTTACTTATGTGGAGTTCTGTTACGTTTTGCATTGAATTCAGATATGTTTCCGTTTCTTCTCTTTTTATTTCGGAAAGCCTCACCTCCAGTCTATTATGGCCGGAAGGCGCTATTTATCAAAGGAAGAATACCCTCATATGGTTAATGAACCACTTTCTAATGCAGATCAGAGTAATTATTCATTTTCTAAAGAGTTAGAAAGTGATACTTTTTCTAAGGGTTGGAAAGTGATACTTCTCTGTGCTTTGAGATTTACCACACTCAGTCTTCATTTTAAATTTTGTTACTTCTTACTGTAAATAGTCTTTATTATGTTGTTTTATTAATTTTAAGCTTTATTGATGGATTTTATCAATTAAAACTTTGGAATAATTTGAATAGCACTTAAGAAATTTATTTAACGAGATAAGCAATTTTTTAAGTATATTTTCATGTAAAATAAAGAAAAAATTGTTATCAAGTACTAATTTTAACTTATATAAGAGCTCAAATAATAATCTAAAATGATACCAAAAATTACGATGCTAGAAGTGAAACTTTTTTTTTATAAAATTAGGCTTAGCTATGCAAAACCTCCATCCTGTTCGATGACTGCCTTCGATTCCCTTCCGTCCCGCACGAGCATCTTAAACAAAGGTGCACCAGTGTAAAAGGGTTAATCTCCTAATAAAAATGAAAAAGGACCCTATCATGTCAGTGTATTTAACCTTTTCGCGATGGTGCACCTTTGTTTAAGACGCTCGTGCGGGACGTGCACCTTTGTTTAAGACTCATGTGGGACGGAAGGGAATCGAAGGCAGTCACCGTACGAACCGACGAAGGTTTTGCATCGCTAAGCCTAATATAACAAAAATCAGAAAAACAAAAGTTTCGCTTCTAGCATTGTAATTTTTTGTATCATTTTAGATTATTACTTGAGCTCTTATATATGTTAAAATTAGCCCTTAAAACATTTTTTTTCTTTATTTTACATGAAAATATACTTAAAAAATTGCTTATCTTCTAAAATAATTTTCGGAAGCGCTATTCAAATTATGCCAAAGTTTTAATTGATAAAAATCCATCAATAAAGTTTAAAATTAATAAAAAGAACACAATAAAGACTATTTACAGTAAGAAGTAACAAAATTTAAAATGAAAACGAGTGTGGTAAATCTTGAAGCACAGAGAAGTATCACTTTGTAACTCTTAGAAAAAGTATCGCCTTTTTAACTCTTTAGAAAATGAATCAGTACTCTCATTTGCGTTAGTAAATGGTTCACTAACCATACTAGGGTATTCTTCCTCTGATAAATAGCGCCTTCCCGCCATAATAGACTGGAGGTGAGGCTTTCCTAAATAAAAAAAGAAGGAACGGAAATATATCTGAAGGCAATGAACAACTTAAAAAAAACTCCGCAGATAACCCTAAAAGACCGTACATAGTAGAGGAAAAAAATAGAATGAAAAAAGGAATTGGATATAAATCAGATACGAGAACGTTTTCATTAGCACGCAGCGATTTAAAGAGCCCACCTCTGTTTACGCTTTCCCTCCACCCCACGCCCCACCCTCGAACAGCTGATGAGTAAAATACCAAAGTCAAGCAGAATATATCAAACTCAAGGTCAGGAACCTAAAACTGTGTTCATTTCAAAAGTAATGGACACAGGATATCATCTAGTGGCCTTCAGAAAAATGTTCCATCTTAAAATGCGTATACGCATCAACCGTCCTCTGAATGCAATCTTTACTGATGCGTAGATGGGACGCCCGGCTGTAAGAGATGTTCTTAAGGAATGCGTATATGGGATGCCCGTCCTGAAAGGGTTAAACCAGGAAAAACTCTGAAAACAATAGAAATACAGGAAAATATGTAAAAAAGATAAGGAGAAAGAATAAAATCACAATCTGTTTCAGCGTTATCAAGAGGAGGCCGATCAGATTCTGATTGAAGTCAACTTCCTAGAAAAACTACCGTGTTTCTGTTCACTCAAAATTAGCTGGAGTTTAAATTATTTAATCACTTATAGGTCATCCAAAAATTTTGAATGCCTCCTTTACACAGCCACTTTACTTTCAGTAATGCATAAATACAAATTTAAATGAAATTAATTCAATTTTTCTAATAAAGCAAAAGATATATATAATTACTAATATTAAAATTAAAAATAAAAGCGAATTAATTTACAAAATCTAGAGAATTCAAGTAATATTTATAAAATTAACTCAGAACAAAATTTGTTAACTTATCTGTTTGAAGAAGAAAGAAAACTGATTCAAAATGGGAAAACTAATGCCTAGGTTTGCCTGTTTGATGCTATTGACAAAAAAAATTGGTGCTACTGGCTATTGCCAATTTAGGGATTGTACTGGTTTTGTATTTCATTTCTTTCATGCCTTTGTAATTTTGGTTCTAAATGTATTACATTTTTGTCTATAATTTATAGAGACATTAGGCATTTTGGAAGCTAGAAACGTGAAAAATGAGCAATGCCTTCGCCTGGACTCGAACTACGAACCTCTCAAATATGCTTTGAGTGTGCTGACCACTACACTACAAAGGCATGCTAAGAAGGTGGGAGAAATACCTTATATACTCCACCTTTTTTTAAAGAGTGACTAGGGATTAGGGGACCCAATCGCCAAATCCTTGTGTTGGAGAATCATCATCCACCACCTTTTTTATTTCGGGCACCACTGTAGAGACATTAGGTATTTTGGAAGCTGGAAACGTGAAAAATGAGCAACGCCTTCACTGGGACTTAAACCATGGACCTCTCAAATATGCGGTGAGCATGCTGACCACTACACTACAAAGCCATGCTTAGAAGGCGGGAGAAATACCGTATAATTAATTAATATTTCAACAGCATTTTGCACAGAAATGATTTGGGATATTTTCATTGTAAAAAATTTCAGTAATATTGTATTAAATGTGTATATATTAATGTGCTTTTCCTTTTTTATACAAAGAAAATATCCTACTTTGAAGTCTTTTGATAATTCTTTTTTGAATGAAAATTTTATCTTCAAAATGATTAAACTTGTAACTCACTCAGTGCTATCAATAAAAAGAGTGCTCTTAAATAGTCATTAATAAGTTTATAATGATTAAAATCTCAATTAAATGTACATTTTGCTTCTTTTTGTGAATTCTCTTGAATAATAATAATAAAAAATACAGTATTATAAACATTACATTAATTTTTAGTAACCTTTAGAAATTTTACTATAATGAATTTTATGTAATTAAAACATGGTATTTGAACCAAAGAGTTATGACTCTAGTGTAATTACAGTTTAACCTGAATCAACTGTATAAAATTTTAGTGTTTCTAGTATGCATTTTGTAGCAAAATTAGCTAAATGAATTCAGCTAAAATGAATCCTATAATTTATATTGAGATATTTTGAATTTATATTGTTGTATTTTATTGATGAATACTTTATTCTTTGCAGGATGTAAAACCATTGGAAGTTTATGGCATTGAATTCCTCATAGATAATTCTCAAGTTGGTTTCCTAGGTAAAATATAAAACTTACTTAGAAAGACTATTCTCAGATCTGTATGAATTAATATATTTATTTAAATTATAGCATTTCTTAAGACTGTAACTTTACTTTTTTTAAACAAAATTAAAATTGTGCATTTCAGTGTCTGATGTTGAGAAAAATTTAGTTCTCTTCATGTACTGCCCTGAAGCCAGAGAAAGTTTTGGCGGATCAAAGCTTCTTCGTAAAGCAGACATTCACATCGGATATCACATTAACACATTCTTTCGAATTCGCTGTCGTTTGGGTGAGATAGCCAATTACGATAGGCGACAAGCTTCCATTCTGGAAAAGAGACATGTTACAATGTTTGGTAAGGCATGCTGTTATTTTTATTATTATTATTATTTATTTATTTTTAGCTTTATTTATCTGATTTCTTTAGCAGACAGAAATTTATGTAAAATTTATGTAAAAATAATTTTTTTGTAAAGAATTAGTTTTAAGTTTCATAGGAACCTTTTTAAAATGAAGAGACAAATCTATTATACTAAGATTATTTTTATCTGTTTAGAATATGTTTTAATTATTAATATATAAAAAAGCTATTGAGGATAGGAATAAACTGACAGCAATGATATGCAAATCAACTTAAAATGTTTTGTGTCCAGCACCAGCACACTTCTATATGTGCTCCTTTCATAGGACAGAAAACTCAAGACGATAGTTGAATTCTTGCTATATACAGTTTAGCAATTATGTATCCATGGTAGTTATCATGTGGGTTAATTGTGATTTTTGGGTCATTAACGCTCATCACTTTTGTCTAACAAAATAATATCTTTTGCACATCCCCTAGTAGAATATATATGATCTAAGATACTTTCCATTTTTAAGAACCTCCCCCCCCCCCATTATCGTTTCAAGAAGGGGGATCTTTTTGGTAATGTGTTCCAAAGTTTGTCATTGATTTTGTTTCCAAAATCGAGCACACAGTTTGAGTTCCTTCTATGGAGTTGCCATTTCTTTAGTTAAGGTAAATTTTGCTTGGTAGTGCCATTTGTGAACCCACTTATTATATGGTAAAAAAGAAAGGAACTTTTTGAATTTATGTTTCTATCACTGCTATCAGTTTATTTGTATCTTCGACAGCTTCTATAATTGAAATGTATCGCAGAGTTTGCATACATCCTGTGTATAAACTTACATTTCTCTCTAAAAATGGATATAATGCCAAAATAATATTTATATAAAACAAATTAAATTTATTATGCAATTTTAAACTAAAATTTTATGTGAAATTTAAATAAATTTATCTAATGTCATAATCATGAAATAACGAAATATCATCATCTTAAAATATTATTCATAGTTCTAGGGTCTAGCATGCTCTAATTTACACTAAACATTTCACAGATATTTAAGAAATTATATTGTGGTTCCAATAAATAAATGCATAAAATATTTTAGATTAGTTTTCTCAAATTTAATTTTTATTATTATATTTTACATGTATAAGATGTCAATAATTTCTATATCATCCCTAAAATTATTATGAGCTTGTCATCAAAATTTTTCTGCATTTAAACAGAAAATACTAATAATTATATATGTTTACATAGAGACTTAATAAAAATGTCATTTTGAGATAAGCACTTCAAAAAATGTTTGAATTTATTGCTCTTGCTTCCATAAACCAAAACAGTTAAAATTCATCATATATATATATATATTATTGCTTCCTCCTTTTACTGATATATATATGCTTTTTACTATTACAAGAACAGCACATGATGCCAGAGTTATCAATGTTATCCAACTCTCCAATAATTACCAAAAAACCTAAAGTAAATGTATCTGCAAAAGTTTAGCACTTCAGTAAAACTCTAAATACAGTCAAAAGTCGTTAATTCAGACACCCATAATCCGGAATGATCTATAATCCGGACCTCAAAGCTACAAACTTTCTGCGCATGCGCCGCGTTCACGCGTGCGCACAGGCATTTACGAGAGCGCGTAAGACTCTTACGGCTGCGAATATGTTTGTGCGCATGCGCGTTTAATGTGTAACGGAGTTATACGCTAAGCTAAAGTTATCTAATTCAGTTAATGTTGCAGATTGCGTTGTTCCTTAATCTTCGAATTGGATCCGGCTTATTATTTTTTGCAGACTGTTAGAGCAATTTTATAAAAGTAAGCTTGAACTTTCGATTATGTCAAATAGAATTTCCGATATATATTTACTACAAAGCGAAAGTATGTTTTGAAATCCGAAATCTGTTTATCAATTTCACGCTGCTCTGCAGCAGAGGGGGGGGGCAGAAACGTCATTATTAGATTATGATAGATTAGAAAGATTATGTCAACTAGAATTTCCGATATATATTTACTAATATGTAATTTGTACCTACAAAGCGAAAGTATGTTTTGAAATCCGAAATTTGTTTATCAATTTCACGCTGCGGATTGGAAGTTGATCTCTCAGCACTATCCTTATCTTCAGGGCAGATGTTTTTATTTTATTTGGTTTATAATTCCGTACTAAGTGTAGTATTTCATTTCGAAGTACTCCGTCTTTGATATGATTTAAATCAAGTTCCTCGTCATTATAATTCGCTTCCGATAGGGAAGAAAGTGACCCAGAGGTTATTGAAAACGAAAACATTTCGATTGACAAATTAGTCGGTATTCTCAACACAGCAATTATAGGACTTGAACAGCGGAACTTTGTAACTAAACAAGAAATTATGTCTGTTTATAGAATTAAAGAGAAAATATTATCACATAAAATGAAGCAACTTAAACAACTTACATTGAAAGAAATGTTTAATAAAGTAAACAAATAAATATTAAGCTCTTTTTTTTTTTTTTTTTTTTTTTTTTTTTGTAAATTTTGATACACTTTTGATCATAATTGTTCTTTATTTCATAAATTACGGTTTCATGTTTTTAATTTTAAAATTTCTGCATGCCTTCTTACCAGATTTAAACTGATAATCTATAATCCGGAAAAATCGATAATCCGGAATCGCCGAAGTCCCGACGAGTCCGGATTAACGACTTTTGACTGTACTATTCATGCTATTTTAATTCATCCATTAGTTGTAATTCTCCATAACATGATTAGTACAGTACAAAGTCTGTAATCCGGACTCGTAGGGACTTTGGCGATTCCGGATTAGGGGTTTTACCGAATTATAGATCATCAATTCAGAAGTCAAACAACAAAAATCAGCATTATATTTACAAAATTTTTACAGGACTAGTTTCTATGGTTTTACCGAACCACCATCCTCAGCTGCAAAACCGCAAATGAACAAGATAGGAAATAATGATTAGATAAGATAAGAAAGACTGGACAAGAATAAGCAAGTGGTGCCATCTGTTGGTGAAACCAGAACTAAAACTTAAAACATTCATTTATCCCATCTATTGCGAATTGTGCCAGATTATATGCTCTTCCCAAAATTCATAAAAGTGGTACTCCTTTCCAACCTATTGTATCAAATTTAGGTACTGCCTCGTATCCAGTAGCTAAATATTTAGTGTCTAGATTTTCAACTGTATTAGACAATAACATTTACACCATAAAAAATTCAATAGAGTTTGTAAAAAAGGTTAAAAACATTTCTACTAGAAATTTACTCATGGTTTCTTTTGATGTAAAATCATTATTCACCAATGTCCCAGTGGAGGGTGCATTAAGATGTCTAGAAACCAGACTTCGCGAATTTCATTTCTCTTGCATCGAAATTGATGAGCTAATTTCTCTCACTCAACTCTGTTTGAAACAAACACATTTTGTTTTCCAAAATAAATATTACAAGCAAACTGAGGGATTAGCCATGGGAAGCTCCCTCAGTCCCATCCTGGCTGATATCTACATGCATTATTATGAATCAAAATTGTTTGAAACTGTAAACTTCCCGGCATGGTTCCGCTACGTAGACGATACTTTTACTCTGTTTGAAGGTAATAAAGATGATTTAAATAGAGTTCTTTCAACAATGAATTCTATTGATCCTGCTATTCAGTTCACTTTTGAACTTGAGACTTGCAATTCTCTTCCGTTTCTCGACATTCTGGTCACACGTAACACATCCAACTTCAGTACTACGGTTTACCGTCAACCTTCATCGGTTTGCCTTCCACCACACTTCAAATCATGTTCAACGCGCGCATACGTAAAGCATACATTGCGCATAGTCGAAATTAGAAAATTGCAACCAGAAAACTATTTGATATGTATTTGTGATATTTATAATAGCGAGGAAATTGATTTAAAAAAACTATTGAGGATATGAATAAACTGATAGCAATGATGTGCAAATCAACTCAAAATGTTTTGTGTCCTTCACCAGCACACTTCTATATGTGCTCCTTTCATAGGACAGAAAACTCAAGATGATAGTTGAATTCTTGCTATATACAGTTTAGCATCTATGTATCCATTGTAGTTATCATGTGGGTTAATTGTAATTTTTAAGTCATTAACGCCCATCACTTTTGTCTATCAAAATAATATCTTTCGCACCTCTCTAGTAGAATATATATGATCTAAGATATCATATCAAAGACGTAGTACATCCAGATGAAGTACTACATTTAGTAAGGAATTATAAGCCGAATAAAATAAAAACATCTTCCCTGAAGATGAGAATAGTACTGACAGATCAACTTCCAGTTCATTGCAAGCCACGGCTTCCCCCCCCCCCAATGCTTGGACTTAAACGACACTTAAAACCTGGTGAATCCCTTTCCAAATATTTAATTGCCCATGCGTGAAATAGCCAGTCGCGGTTCTGTTGATGATTCATCAATTCTTGATTATGTAATCAATGAGATACCAGATCAGAGTAGTAACAAAATTATTTTGTATAGGTGTAAAACTATTTCTGAATAAGTGAAATAAAAAATTTATGAGAAAATCCGCGTTCAAGATATGAAGAATAAAGGTTATTCAAGTACTAACACACAAAATAAAGCACGCGCTATACCTAACGAGAGCACAGAACCAAGGTTTTATGACTGTGGAAGTATAGGATGTGTAATGTATGTGCATTCTTTACGTGCATGCGTAAAGCATACAAAAAAAAAAAAAAAAAAGTTTGTGGCTTTAAGGTCCGGATCATAGATCATTCCGGATAATGGACATCCGGATTACGGACTTTGTACTGTAACATATAATTTTGCAGATGACGAATTCTAAGTTCAAATATAGCCGGCAGCAATGTTCTGTTTTTACCAGTAGTATTAACTCTTTTAACGTTATGTTATTTTAAGAGAAAATGTATTTATGATAAATATATTGAATAAAATAATGTAAAAAAAATTAACCTTTTATCGATATTCAGTCTCATCAATCTCACAGTTTTTCTTAACAATATAAGGGTTTGAATAATAATGTCTAAAAATTTGGAACATTTATGGTTTAAAAGGTCTATATTTTTTGGAGAAGTCTCAGACACAGCTTCAAAAAGAGTAAGGAAAAGAAAAGAATTTCAATAGCATTTAACTGTAAAATAATATGATACAAATTTTCTCTCCTTATCAGACAAAAAATTGAAAAATAGCTCACAGAATTTGCAAAAATTTTCTATTTTAAAATTGATATTTTCAAGCTTTCTGAATTCTTATACATTTCCTGCAGCTTAAGGCATGGGATGTATTTTCTTACTGAGAATGCAATAGCATTTTTCTTATTGTTCTATATAAATATGTATATATAGGATTACAATTTTTTTTAACTTATATATTTGTTCGTGGATTTTGATACTTGCACTTGATTTACATATGCTCTCAGAATTTAAATGATATTATAGATTAGTTCACAGCAATAATTAATCATTTATTTGTTTGCTATTAAATTTTATTACTTTAATTTGCTTTTTATGAATAGAGAATGTTTGTTAAATTCAAATATATATATATACACATATGTATATTTTTTTAGCAACATTAGATGGTGGTCTAGGCTATGTAATACCCATTCCAGAGAAAACTTATCGAAGGCTGCTCATGTTGCAAAATGTCTTAGTTACGCACATTCCACACACGGCTGGACTTAATCCTAAAGGCTTCAGGTAAGTTTAGTCACTTTCTGAAGAGAAATATTCCTATTCTATAATTCAAAAAAATTGTGAAAAGCATGGTATTAAAATTTTGAACTGCAAAATAAGCAGCAGCATTATTAATCAGAAAGGGAAAACCATCAATCATTATTTCTACATAGAAAGAAGTCTCCAAACAAAAGGTACATACTGTTTCTGATGTTAAATCGTTGGTGACAAGAGAAAATCTGCCAATGAAGAAATGAATATCAAAATCTTTTAATATATCTGTAGGAACAATAAATAAAATAATACACCAAGATTTACAACACAAAAAAGCTAAAAAACATAATGTTTACCAGCTTTTACCGAAGCATGTGCCTCAATGCTGACCAATTTATAGAATGTTATATGAAAATTATTTAACAGGAGATAATTAAAATATATTGTGACTTGATGAAGCATAGATTTACCTAAATGACTGAAACAAAAAAGATCTAGTTCAAAGAAGAAAAAAATCTACAAACCTAGTTCCATCAATGCAGAGAAAGTTTCAGTAAGAGGTTTATTATTACTGCAAGACTTTTTTTAGCTGGAAATTAAAAATGAGAAGAATGGGAAGGGCAGAATGTTAAAATCAACTCAATGGGCTATCAAAAGAAAGTTTTACGCCCAGTACTTACAGAAGAAATTCCATTTCCTTATTCCAGTGACTTTCAAAGAAAGACACTTCATCAAGATAAAGAAACAAATCATATACCTTGAAAGTGTCACTGCATTTCTTGAAAAGATGAAGACTGATCTAGGTAGTGCTTATGTACACCTTTTCAACATATTCCTGCTCCTCATGTTTCACCTATGGACTATTGTTGTTCCTTTGGTCTCTTAAAAAGAATTTTTTCTAAGTTCAATTCTACCATGATTGATAGATTCTGAAAAATAGTGGAGATCAATACTGTTTGAAATTTTACAAAAGTGTCTTTTGTCATGGAAATCACAATGCAGACCTATAGTCAAAAACGAAAGGCCATCAGACTGAAGATTAAAAAAATACTCTCTACATTATAAACATTAATTAAACGGCTCTGAAATGTGTAAATGTTCTAAAAATGTGTAAACACCCTCTGTATATAGATAGGAAGAGAGAAGTAAGATGATTTCTACCGTAATTTCCGGAAGAGAGGCCGCATCAGCGGAAACGCCGCACTCGAGAAAAATGACGGGAAAAAAAATTAAAATTACACAGAAACGCCGCAATAGATTAAATTACGCGTGACATCGTCGTGGGCCGTATATGATGCTAAAGCAAAGTTTAAAGTTTATAAAAAATTAAACATTTAGCAGTAGTAGCAATAAAAGCTTCCTGAGATATCATGTTGTGCAGACATTGAAGACAATAAAAGGTTTTGAACTTAACCGATTTATTAACAATATAATAAAAAACACAGAAAATAAATTTCAACAATATCAAAGTCTTAGGAAAAATATAATATAACCATCATTCATCAAATAACATTTTTACCTGGTCTCCAAAACACTGGCATTCAATACAAACAAAAATGTCCTAAACATTAATTATGCAGCCTAAAAATGAAGCTGGCTACACATTCAATAAGTCCATAATCAATGGTTGAGAAAACACCTGAAAATTTTAAATGAAGTTCTTGAAAGCACTCAAAACCGGCCTAACTCCATTTGCATGAGGAATCGCCGCTCACGTGTTTTAAATGCCGCCTTCATTGAAGAACATGGATGCCGCCCACAGCAGTCACTCATATGGTAGCCTCTGGAACCAAGGAACTTTATTCTGGAACAGCCATCTTATGGATATGAACCAAGGAACTCATTCCGGAACAATCATCCCGCGGACAGGCACCAAGGAACTTTATTCAGGAACAGCCATCCCGCAAACTGGAACCAAGGCACTTTATTCACCGGACTGCTTGCATCCTTCTGAAGGGGCTGGAAACGGCTCACTCAAGTGCCAGGAAAGCAGGAACTAGAAGGTGTTGAGCCAGAGCGACGCGAGATACTTATAGCAGAAGTATGAATGACGTCATCTCACGGCAACCAATCAGCTATCGGCACGAATCGGCTTTTCAGATGACGTAACATCACGTTTCGTTTTTGCATCTCAGTTAAGTTGAAACAGTCCGTTCTCGATGCAAACAGTGGCAGCAAGAAAAAGAAGTAGAAGTAACTACTATATTACATTAAAATAAGAACTAAACTAAATAAACATTTCAAGGAGAGATGATGCAGTAAAAGGTTTAAAATAAGCTATATTTTCCAACAAATGCCCTCCACATTATCATCTCCGACCTGAAATAAAAACTGAATGCCAGTATCTTTACAAAATTCAAAACAAGAATAAATAAATATCACAATTTCATTCAGAAATTTTTAAGAAAATTTTCCTTTGGGAACATCTTATCCCATTATTCAAAAATTTTACCGTAGCAAGAAAGTCCAACATGTTACAAAACAATACAAAGACATATGTATGATCATACACTCAATATATTTACCCAGGGCCCTGGTCACTCATACAACATTCTACACTATACAATTTTACATTTACCTAATATCCATCACATATGACTTATAACATATTAGTTTCAAATAAACAAAACTTAATTTAAATTCACACAAAAACAAATTTCATAAGAAAATTGTTCCACAAAATCTTATCAGGTTATGCTTAGTCAGCGGTTTTGAAATAGGATCAGCCAGATTATCTTTAATTGGGACATATTTTAAATCAAAAATTTCCCTGTTCAATAGATCACGAATGAAAAATAGCTTCACATCTATATGTTTTGTCCTTGAGTTTTCAATGAGTGATTTTGTAAAACATATAGCAGCCATGTTATCAGCAAACAATATTGGTTTCGAAACATAGTTACTTGCAATCTTAAACTGAATGCATTCATCCAAGATGTTTTTAAACCAAACTAATTCTTTTGCTGATTCAGTCATGGAGATACTCCATAGTAGACAAACTCACTCCCCTTTCTTTAAATGTATGCCAGGATACAGGTGATTCTCCCAACAAAGCTATTTGTCCACCAATAGACACCATATCATCCCTGCTTGAAGCAAAATCCGAATCTGAATATATATTGAGCTTCAGTTCCTTGCATACCAGTTTAAGTTTGTGTTGTCTGGTATTGGAAACGTACCCTAAAAGTTTAAGTAATCCTTCCCAGTGAAACTTACCAGGATTGCTTTGGAACTGAGAAAATATATTAACAGCATAAGCTATATCCGGACGAGTACGATTGCAAAGAAATGAGAGACATCCCAAAACATTTCAATAAGGATAATTCATCATTTCAGTCGTTTCTTCTTGTGTACTGGGACTTTGAGACTTTGAGTATTTCACACCTTTAACTATTGGAAGGGAAGTAATTTGTATTTTAAAAGACTTGAATCGATCAACTATGTCTTCTATATATAATTGCTGATGAATTAAAACACTATTGTTCTCATATTCAAATTCCACACCCAGAAGCATTCTTGTTTTACCCAAAATTTTCAAATCGAAATGTGAACTCAGGACTTTTAATATTCTTTTAGCCTGAAATTCACTTTTTCCAAACACAACTATATCATCAACATAAACCAACAGAATGACAAAATCTTTAAAACGATAGACACAATTGCACCACTCAAACTTGATAAACCCTAGGTTACATAGTGTTCTATCCAACTCGTAGTACCATAATCGCCCACTCTGATGCAAACCATACAAGGCTCTATCTAAACCACATACAAAAGTTTCTTTATCTCGCTCTACAAAACCCTGAGGTTGGGACATGTAAATTTCCTCTGATAAAGGAGCATAGAGATAGGCACTTTTGACGTCGCATTGTATATTTGCCCATCCAAGATGTGCAACTAAAAGGGAGAAAAAGAGCCTTATTACTGAAAAGTTGACTACAGGCGAGTAGGTTTCATCATAGATATCATATTTAATTTGCCGATAACCCTGAGCCACTAAACAAGCTTTAAAACGAACAATGTTTCCAAATTCGTCACGTTTCATGTTGAAAATTCACCTGCAACCTAGTGGAGTCTTGTCTTTAGGAAGTGAAACAAGATGCCATACCTTATGCTTTCGCTTGTTGGCCATTTCCTCTTCCATTGCCTCTATCCATTTAAGCTTTTCTGTGGATTTCATTGCCTGGTCATAAGTGTTTGGAATTGAAACCTCTAGTCAGCTATCTCGGGTATATGACGTTGAAGGAGTACCAGTTGGGTCGATTTCACCACTATAAGTATTGCTTCCCTTGAAATCAAACAAGGTAGGATCATACTGAATATTATGTTCAGTGCAATACCTTTCTACATCATTTGGTGATCGTAGTCTTTGATTAGACCCCCTCTCAAAATAATACACATCCGTACGAGTGCCGTCTGGCCTTGGAACAGGTTTACGAAGCGAAGTTACTTGTCTCAATGTAGATTGAGTGTCAGTGCCAATTGTAGAAGAAGGTACATTGGTATCGGTTCTTTCCTCTATTTCAGGAAAATAGCCAACTGGAGTATCAGTAGATTGGAACTCTACCCTTTCTTCAGATTCCAAATCAGGAAGGGTGCCCAGTGCAGCTCCACTGCCATTTTTCTGCATTCCAATTGACTCTTTAAAAGTAGCATTTAGGGTTTCTACTACCTTTTGCTCATTTTCCAACCAAATCTTGTACCCTTTTGTTCGTACACTGTACCCAATCAATCGGCCCTTCGTTGCCTTTGGATCGAGTTTAGAATTTCTTTTAGCCTTTGGAATTCCCACATAGGCAATCGTTCCAAATGCCTTAAGATGACGTACTGATGGTTTCCGCTTAGTGTATAATTCAAATGGGGTTCTATCTTGGCCCTTATGACAGATTCTATTAAATGAATATGCAAAATACATTACTGCATCTGACCAAAATTCGGAACTCATTCCACTATCATGTAAGATTGCATGTACATTGTTGAGAGCTGTCTGATTAAATCTCTCACAAACTCCATTCTGTTCTGGAGTATATACATCTGTAAATTCATGCTGTAAACAGTTTTTGCACCAGTTTCATCAATAATTCTGTTTGCAGGAGAGTCGAAAGCTAACGGCGTTTCATCCGTATTTATTATCTGCGACCGAAGAAGTTTTTTTTAGTCAATAACAGCTGTCACATATTTTCGAAAAGATGGCTTTTTATCCTGCCAGTCCATTGGTAATTGTTGCCCGACTGTTGTTCTACTACGCATAGAAATATTTTTTCTTTTCATAAATCTGCTACACCTGCTTTGAAATCATTTATGTTCATTCGTTTTGCTATAAATTTTGTTTGTAAGCGAATTTTTACAGTCAAAATTGCCATTCCCTTTCCTCGTTGCTCCTTTATCCAGCGGAGTTCATTATTGCGAGGCAGGTGGAGTTGTGTCGGCCTTTGAAAAAAATTACAGAAAAGGCAGGGGCGAAGAGAGGATGGGTCCTGGAAGATTCATCGAATGTCAGAGGAGAGAGACTATTCAAACTGATGAGAATGTTGATTTGAAAAGGGGAAGAATGTTATTGTTCTGAGATCTCGTTTAGGGTGAATAAGGCATGTAGGTCCATTCAAGGGAAAGAATGTAAACAAAATAACGTTCGCTAAAAGCAACTGAATGGTCTTTTGTGTTGGAACAGCACCAGTCTATGCACAATGACAAGGCCATCCAAACTATGTACAATGACCATCATAGGAAATATTTTATTTTTAGTGCACCTAAACGCCGCACCTGCTGAAAATTTAAGTTTTAAACACGTAAATGCCGCGCCCTTTCTTCCGGAAATTACGGTACACAGAAATGCCGCAACAGATTAAATTGTGCGTGTTATCGTCGTGGGCCGTATAGATGCAAAATCTCAACCTAAGTCCTGATATATGACATATCAGTTAAGAAAAATGCATGAAATGAAACCATAACTCAAAAATAAATTAAAGGCAAGAAATGTTGAAAATATATTTATGTGACCACTAAAGAAGTCCATATTTGTAATACTCAGACTATATTATAAAAAATGTTGCAACAACGAAATATTAAATTTGGATGACAAAAAGAAATTTTAAATTTTACTTACAAAAGGAATTACAGCAAACTATACATCATATGAAGCCATCAAAATCTGATTCTTCACTATCTGAATTAAAAAGATTTAATAAATCCTAATCTAAGTCCAAGTCTTCCAGATCGTCACATTCATCCTCTTTGTTTACAGTCTCTTTATCTAAGGATATAATTTCAGCTTCTTTGAACTCTGCTATTATTGACGATGTTTTTACTGATTTCCACGCACTTCCTACCCACTTTTATTCATTTTACAGCTTTTGGTATACGTATGCAATCTTTCACTCATCCAACTCTCCCACCGCTTTTGGACTTCAGCTTTGAAGGATTTATTACCGGACTAATCTAATTTTTGTAAGATTTTTGTCAAACCACCAGTAATTATTGCTATGGTCGTAGACAATTTTTGACATCTGGTTTTCAGTGACTCAAGTAAATGAACACGCATGGAATCCATTATCAATAACCCTTTTGGTTGGAAAAAAGATCCCTTACGAAACTGCCAAACTTTTTGTAGCCACTTGTGCATGATTGTTTTGCACATATAGTCGTTCTCGTTTGCACAAATAATTACATCATTAGGAAATTCTTCCTTCTGAATAGTCTTTCATTTAAAAATGATCATCGGCTTTAGCTTGTCACCGTTTGCGGCACAAACTAACATACATGTAAATGACATTCTTTCATGCCTCATCGTTAGCACAGATACAGTTTTTGCACCAGTTTCATTAACAGTTCTGTTTGCAGCAGAGTCAAAAGCTAACGGTGTTTCATCCATATGTATTACCTGTGATCGAAGAAGTTTTTTTTTGGTCAATAATATCTGTCACGTATTCTAGAAAAGATGCCTTTTTATCCTGCCAGTCCATTGGTAATTGTTGCCCGACTGTTGTTCTAGTACGCACAGAAATTTTTTTTCTTTTCATAAATCTGCTACACCAGCAAGGCCCTCCTTTGAAATCATTTATATTCCTTTGTTTTGCTATAAATTTTGCTTGTAAGCGAATTTTTACAGTCGAAATTGCCATTCCCTTTCCTTGTTGCTCCTTTATCCAGTTTGCAAGGTCGTCCTCTAGATTCAGCCACCTTACAGTACCACTTATTTTGGCTCGTTTCTGTTGTGGCATATTTTTAAAAAGTTCTTTTTCAGGTCTCCAACGTCGAATACATCTGTCGTCCACTTCAAACTCTCGAGCTGCCGCTCTATTTCCAATTTGTTCAGCATGTGAAATTACATGAAGCTTAAAACCAGCAGTATAGCTTCTGTGCCATTTAGGTGACATTTTCAAAAAATTTCCGCTCTCTTCTTACTTAAAAACTATCCAACAAGTACTTGTACCCCAACTGATGGGATCTGTATCTGGCAGAATGCCAAGAAAACTCGATTCGTGCTGAAGGGCAAATACATCAGAGTTCGTTATTGCGAGGCAGGTGGAGTCGTGTCCGCCTTTGAAAAAAATTGCAGAAAAGGCAGGGGTGAAGAGAGGATGGGTCCTGGAAGATTCATCGAATGGCAGAGGAAAGAGACTATTCAAACTGATAAGAATGTTGATTTGAAAGGGGGAAGAATGTTATTGTTCTGAGATCCCGTTTAGGATGAATAAGGCATGTAGGTCCGTTCAAGGGAAAGAATGTAAACAAAATAATGTTCGCAAAAAGCAACACACAAATAATCAGTGGTCTTTTGTGTGGGAACAGCACCAGTCTATGTACAATGACAAGGCCATCCAAACTACATCATAGGAAATATTTTATTTAACTTCATAGAAATACATCATAGGAAATATTTTATTTTTAGTGCACCTAAACGCCGCACCCACTGAAAATTTAAGTTTTAAACACATAAACTTCGCGGCGTTTCTTCCAGAAATTATGGTAATTGAAAGAACATGACTAGTGTATAAAATAAAATTAATAAAATAATGTAAATATGATAGGTGTGAGTACAACTAATGTACCAGTAGAACCAATGAAGTTCATTTATTGTTATGAATATAATTAGTATCTCAGCATTTGTGTGGGTAATTTGTTCCAGGTCTTGCTTACAGGTAATCAATAGCATATGCAAATCAGTATTATTAAATACTTTTCGTGTTGTCTTAAATTATTGTATTTATTAGTTCAATATACGTAAATACATAATTTAGGTTAAATTGCATTTAAAAAAACAATGAACTTTGGTATGTTGGAGCATATGTTTATTTAATCTGCTGATTCTTATGCACTTCCAGGATATTAAGCCCTGGAACCTGCCTGGCAAGGCAATTTAGTGACCCCAAACTCTGAAAAAAAAAAAAAAAAGCCTAACCTGCCAATTCCGTTTAACACATTTACAGTACTGGCAATGCCACCTGTTCTCAAAAATTACATTCTAGTCTACTGACGTATATAGTCAAACATGGCAGTAAGTAGGTTAAGCTGATTAAAATTTTAGCATACCAAGTTCATATACCTGAATGTTTTTCATTTTCTTTATAAAGCATTTTAGATAGTTCAGGGTTGTCTTACAGAAGAATCTTCTAACATAATACCTTATTTTCAGATACAAAATAAAATGTTTGTACCGTTTCAGTTCCTAATAAATGAACTTAACAATTTGAAACTGTTTTTCCCTATTGTTAAGCAATTACAATATAGATTTTTCTATATCACATCCGTATATTTAGAGTAAATATATTAATATAAAGGCTCCTTTTTCACAGCCATATAACTTTAATGTCAGTCACTCTGTAAGCTATAAAGTATTTTAATAATGAGCTGCAATTTATATATAATTCTAAAACTAAGGAATGGGTATTATAATTTTTACCTTTTATTTACAGAATGTATAAAAGCCAACGAAAATTGCTACAGAATCCCCATAAGAATATTTTAGATGGCGATTTGCTTTCCATGTTCTTGAATCTTTCTATTTTAGAAAAAACAGAAGTTGCCAAAAAAATTGGAACCTCATCGGATCAGGTACATGTTTTCTGTGCATTTTCCTTCTATATTGTCAAATCACCATCTGTATATCTAAAATTTTATTTTTCTGATGAACTTATCACATATTAATGAACTGACCACTGTTAATTATAATGAGCACAGCAAAGCTGTAGATGTGGTAAATTACCAAGACAACTTTTTATTTTCCTTGATACATGCAGAAAAAATATGCATTTTTTTTATGTAAATTACTGTAAACTTCTTTATTTTTATTCATTTTCGGTTAGAGCTCTTCATGGTGTATCAATTTTCATAAAGTTTGGAGAAAATTACAAGAAACTATTTTAATCTCAAATTATGGATGTTCATCAGGCAATCAGTCTTTTTTAGACAGACTGTCAGCTTCAGATAAAAATTCTTCACACGTAAATCTATTCCCAAAGAAAAGCAATTATTCTAAAAAATATTTATTGGGGTTATAAAAAATATTATGTTTTTACAAGTACAGAAATAAAGTTAACTGAATCTGTATCTTCAAATCTCTGAATAAGATTTATACCATAGCTTGAACTCCATTTATAAATTTCCTGGGATGTTACTCACTTTTTTTTTTTTTTTTTAATGAAACGAAACTATAATGTAAAATTGCACTCCAGATCATTCAGATCTTGAATATTTCTCCAAATACTTCTTGTCATAATAATGCTAATTAATTTATGGGAAGTGATTTCGTTGGTTGCATAAAATAGCTTTGCCAGTTTGAGACCACAACCTTAAGAGAGTGGACAAAGGAGAAAAGTGCTAATAAAAATTGTCATTGATTTAAGTGTTAAACAAAATAATATGATTAGTGAAAAACACATCCCTCCTTTCATAAAACTCAAAATTTTTGGTAATTCGTCACCTTTTCAGCTCCACACGAGGTCGAGTTTGTGCGATTTTACTGTAATTATCATTGATTTTACAGTACTTGTTATAATTTTTAATGTGTTATATATATATGTTTTTAATATTATACATTTTTTTTTTAAATATACTAATTTTGTTTTATGTTTAGATCATAGAAGACTTGTTGGAAATAGACCAAAACACTGCTTATTTTTGAAACTCTTTTTGAAGCTGTGAAATGTATATAGGTTTAAATGATATTTTGTGTGTCATGATCATAAGTGTTGTCATCATGTGCCTATAAAGCTCAATTTTTTATAATGAAAATGAACACTGTATTTTTTCATTTGATTATTCACAAAAAAAGGTACAAAATAATGGGAAAAAATTTGTAAAATAAACTATAAAAATCACATTAAACAAATAATACCATATGAATCATTTATAGCAGCAGATATTTGAATTTTGTACATTATTTTCACTCCTTATTAATTAGCATTAAAGTACACTCCTACCCATCAGAATTGCTACACCATGAAGGAATGCAAATAACAGATATTTATTGGACACATACACTGTTGTGGAAAGAACAGGTGATTAAATTTACAGGAAATTAGGATGTATAGATCCTGAGAAATCAATACCCAGAGCAGCCACCTCTGGCAGAAACTGCGTCTATCACTGATCATACCATTGAAGGTGCTTTTGTCAGCACAACGAACATGCCAAAGCCATGTTCGTTGTGCTGACAGTCCATGCTGCTGCTTGCATTGTCAAACTGTCCAAGCAGAAAACAACTCCATTTCTCAACTCAATGTTCGTGGCAGGGCTGTATGATCCCTAGTGGCCATGGGGGTAAGATGTTTGTCTTCTCAGCTATTAGGGATGGGAGGCCAACGAGGTCCTGCATGACATTCCGTTATGTTCGTCGTGAACCCATTCATTCCATATTTTGCAAACAGTCTTGGGATCTCGACTGACACGAGCAGCAATATTGTGGTATGACAAACTGCAATCCCAGTAGGCTATGATCCTTCCTTGATCAGACACATGCTTATAGGCATTTTTCCTTCTTACATGAAATTACAGCAACTTTCTTAGGCAAAAACAACATTTAAATGCAAAATGAGTATGAGGAAACTGCTGTCAAACCTCTGTTTTTATATGCATTGCAAGTATTGCTACTGCCACCTGCTTTGCATAAATATGTTGAAAATCTAATCGTTTGCACATCACAGCATGTTCTATCTGTCATGGCAAATGACATGCTACTGTAGGCAACAATTATTATTGGTCATAATAACTACAACTACTTTTGCTAGATAATAACTACTACTTTCACTTGACCTATAGTTTCAGAAGGTTGTCATAGCTGAAATCAGCAAGGAGTTAGCAAACGCTACAAAGAATAATAAAGATGTTATATATAAAAATAATTGATTCTTGCTTTTGTCTTTTGCCGTTTAAATTATTATAAAAAAGAACTTCGCAAGCAACTACATTCTTGGTGACCTCAGAATAAAGATGTCAGAAAATGAGGAATCGGTGACTGGTAAGTGTGAAAATACCTCCCCTTTGGGCTGAAAAACCAGAGATATGGTTTTCACAGCTTTCTATTTGTGGAATAACTGCCGAGGAAACTAAATTCAGCTACTTAGTTTTCGCAATTGGAAGCAAAATTTGTTGAAAGTTTGTGGGATATTATAAGTGACAATAGCAAAACCAAATATACGTCTGCTAAAGAACATCTGTTGAATAGTTTTAAAGAAAGTAAAAACAAATGCTTACAGAGACTGCTAACAGACATAGACTTGGGAGATAGTAAGTCTAGTCAACTTTTACAAAAAATGCGAAATCTTGCTACCAATGGCATTTCGAAAAAAGTTCTTTAAACACTATTTCTGCAGAAAATGCCAGATTCTGTGCGCAATATTTTAATCGTTAGTGATGAAGATATCGAAAAACTGGCTCTAATAGCCGATCGTGTCATCGAAATGCAACCGAAACAAGAACAATACTGTGCCAGCAGTATTGTTTCTCCAGGAGCAGATGCTATTGCTGAATTACCACAACAAATTGCAGCTTTGGATGATAAACGCGAAAAACTAACTGTCACAAGGAATTCTTGTCCTTGCTCAAGAAATAGCAGTCGACCATCTAATGATTGAAGTAAGTCTCGCAGCTGTTAAACCCTAATGGCAAGTACTGTTATTTCCACTTTCGTTTTCGGGAAAAATGTTTTTCTGATAGATGCAAAGCCACCTGTGCATGGAAAAACAACTCCCCGGAAAACGAAAATCAGCAGTAGAATTAGCAGCAGGCTCTGCTGCTGTAAAGAAAATTGCCGTAAATTCTGCTTATTTATCATGGACAAAAAAAAAAAAAAAAAAAGGTTTACATTTTCTGGTTGACAGTGGAGCAGAGGTAAGCCTCATTTCTCGTACTATTAAACGCAAACTTATTAGTGACTATAAATTATATGCTGCAAATAATACAGAAATCGATACTTTTGATTCAGAAGTTTTAATTCTTGATCTTGGTTTATGCCAAGAATGTCAATTCCCATTTATTGTAGCAAAAATTAGTAAACCCATATTAGGTGCAGATTTTTTAAATAAGTTCAATTTATTGATTGATATAAAACATAAATGGTTAATTGATGGTGTGACGAACCTTGCAGTTTATGGTGACATCGCACCCATCTCTATTACTGAAACTGTAAATACAATGGGCAGCTTATGTAAATATTCTGATTTATTTGCTATGTATCCTAGTATAACAAAACCAAATTTTCTTATTTCTACTGTAAAGCATAATGTGAAACATCAGGTTATAACTAAAGGACAACCTGTAAATTGTAAAGCAAGACAATTAGACCCTAAACCGTTGGAAATAGCTAAAAGAGAATTCAAATATATGCTAGACAATAACATCATTAGTCCGTCCAGTTCAGAATGGGCAAATCCCTTATACATAGTGACAAAGAAAGATGGCGTTTTTCGCCCGTGTGGGGATTACAGAAAACTGAATGATTTAACTGTACCTGATTGTTATCCCATACCTCGAATTCAAGATTTTCAACATATTTTAACTCATAAAACTATATAAAGTTCGTTAATCCGGACTCGTCGGGACTTCGGCGATTCCGGATTATAGATCATCAGTTTAAATCTGGTAAGATGGCATGCAGAAATTATAAAATTAAAAGGTACTTTTCCGTTTTGCCGGCGCAAGCGATAAAGTCGCCAATAATGGTACAACCGATGCCAAACGGAATATTCTCGCTGGTAACCTTTTACGCCTCATTCAGATAGTTCAGTTTTATGTCTAAGGCCATTTTCGGCAATTAAATCAATTAGGATGCAATCACAGCGCTTACCCAAAGCCGAAAACATAGAAAAGGTAAAGTCAAGGTTTAAATTCATCAATTCTAATGAGAATGCATTAGCGAAGTAAAGCACTGCAGTTTTACATAATTTCTGGGTAAGCTATGCGTACGAATTGAAGTATTTCTTGCATTTAAACTTGTGTTCCAAATTAAGATTTAACTTGAAATTAATGTAGGTAATTACTGAAAGCATTATATTTTTGTAGAGTAGTATACGTGAGATGAGATCGCTTGGGGTCACGTGATATGAACCGGCGAAACAGGATGTTGAACCATGAAAGCATAGTAAATTCTTAAATTAATGTCTTTTTATAAATTTATTGGCTTTTTATAAAATTTTAAGCGATATTAAAATGTTTATGCCTTCAAAAAAAGAATTCTTAGCGCTAACATTTTTTAAATATTTTTTGTGTGTATAATGTATGCTGTCGCCAATAAAGTCTGCTTGGCGAGATTTGCACCGGCGAAACGGAAAAGTACCAATTAAAAATATGAAACCGTAATTTATGAAATAAAGAACAATTATGATCTAAAGGGTATCAAAATTTACAAAAAAAAAGGCTTAATATTTATTTGTTTACTTTATTAAACATTTCTTTCAATTTAAGTTGCTTTGTTTTATGTGATAATACTTTCTCTTTAATTCTATATACACAGACATAATTTCTTGTTCAGTTACAAAGTTCCGCTGTTCAAGTCCTGTAATTGCTGTGCCGAGAATACCGACTAACTTGTCAATCGAAATTTTTTCGTTTTCACTAACCTCTCTGTCACTTTCTTCATGCCTTTATCCATTTTTTGCAGCAATTCCACTTTTGGTTTGATGGACATCGAAACACACTTTCGCTTTGTAGATCCTTTGGGAGCTCCAGCATCGGAAATTCTATTTGACATAATCGAAAGTTCAAGCTTACTTTTATAAAATTGCTCTAACAGTCTGCAAAAAATAATAAGCCAGATCCAATTCGAAGATTAAGGAACAACGCAATCTGCAACATTAACTGAAATAGATAATTAAATAATTTTAGCTTATACCGTCCATTATGTTGGCAGTGGTGATAAAGGCAAAGCATGTTTTGCTTCCCTTAAATAAAGCTAAGACTAAATTAAATAAAATTCTTGCTTTATTCCGTAAATAAAATAGAAGAGCTAACACTGTAGCCTTTACATTAAAAATCATTTAATTGAAAGCAAACTTGCATGATGCTAACTGATAATCACACAAGAGAACAAGAACAACCAGATTCGCCGATACCGGCGTACATATATATATATACTCGGCCAACCTACCGATCTTGACGTCATCGGCCAATCAGCGGCAACCACGTTAGCTTACCGCCGATCGACCTCCGATCAAAATTTGCATGTGGAAAACTAAAGCCAACACATTATACATTAAACGCGCATGCGTAAACATACTTTGCGCATTCGCATATGCTCAGCCGTAAAGGTCTTACGCGCATGCGTAAACGCCTATGCGCATGCGCAGAATGTTTGTAGCTTTGAGGTCCGGATTATATATCATTCCGGATTGTGGGTGTCCGAATTAACGACTTTTGACTGTATTCTAAAATTGATCTCTTTAAGGCGTATTTTCACATTCCAGTAGCAGACATAAAGAAAAAACTGCCATCATCACATCTTTTGGTCTTTACCAATTCATTGTCATAAATTTTGGTCTCAAAAATGCCCCCACTTCCTTTCAGAGGTTCATCAATGAAGTTTTTTATGGCCTAGACTTTGTGTTTCCATATTTGGATTCGGGTTGATTTTGATTTGATTTTGATTTTCAGGTTGATTTGTGCATCTGCTATCAGGTTGATTTTGACCTGATAGCAGATGAACAAATTGATGATGAGCTGCAACAGTTGAAATTACATTCCGAATCATTGCATATTAAACAGCACCAATTACCATCAATAAAACTCTTATATTGTAATACCTCTACTTCTAATATCAGACCATTCGTACCTAAAAGTTTTCGGATGAAAATATTTAATGAAATTCATCGTTTAGTACACCCTGAAATCCGAAGTACTGTGAAAGAGATTACTATAAGATTCATTTGGCCGGATATAAACAAAGAAGTTAAACAGTGGGCCCAAACTTGTATCGATTGTCAGAAAAATAACTAAACATACAAAATCAGAATATTCTCAATATCAAGCACCAGACGAAAGATTTTGTGTCGTGCACATTGATTAAATTGGGCCTTATTCACCTTCTAATGGATACACTTATTGTTTGACGTGTATTGATTGGTTTACCTCTTGAATGGAAGTGGTACCGTTATCAAATATCACAGCAGAAAGTATAGCAAGAGCAGTTTATGAACATTGGATAACACGATTTGGTGTAACTTCTTGTGTTATTACTGATGGAGGAACTCCATTCATTTCAGAACTGTTTTGAAATTTGGCCTCGCTATGTGGAGTAAAAGTAAACCGTACAACTTCTTACTATCCTCAGAGTAATGGAAAAATTGAACGTTTACACCGTACTTTAAAAACAGCTATTAGATGTCATAACTCTCTTCATTGGACAGAAACATTACCATCAGTTCTTATGGATTTGCGAGCTGCTCTACATGGGGACTGTAAGTATACAATAGCTGAAATGGTTTATGGCAAAATTATTAAATTACCTGGCGAATTTTTTGAAGAATCAAACATGCCAATATCTAATGATAATTTTGTAAGTAATCTTCGAAATCAGATGGCTCTCTTGAAGCTCTATCAATCCAAATGTAAACAAAAGATTTTCATCCCAAAAGATTTGTTTCTGCGGGTTGACAGAGTAAAAACACCTCTGGAGCCCCCATATGAAGGACCCTTTCTGGTACTGCAAAGAACCTCGAATTATTTTCTTCTATCAATTAAAAATAAAGTTAGTATCTCTGTGGATAGGTTAAAACCAGCTTATGTGTTACAACCGACTGAACTTTTGTCTCCAACTTCAAAAAGTGATCATACATCTATGCCAAGTCAGCAACTAGAACAACCTAAAAAATCAACACGCTGTGGAAGACAAGTAAAACTTCCAGTTCGTTTCAATGACGTTACTGACTCTTCTTGAATTTATAACTCTTTCATATTAATTTAAAACTGAGCGCTGTTTTTCTTTGTGTACATAATTTCAATTTATATATTTGTATCAGTGTTATTGTATAGATATTTGTATCTTCTCTCCCACCATGTTTTCAGAGTAGCATAACTTTGTTACTGGTAGGGGAGTGATGTAGGCAATAGTTATTATTGGTCATAATAACTACAACTACTTCTACTAGATAATAACTACTACTTTCACTTCACCTATAGTTTCAGTTTAGTTTTAGAAGGTTGTCATGGCTGAAATCAGCAAGGAGATAGATAGCAAGCCCTTCAAAAATGATTGATTGCATATTTCACAGACATGAGCTTTGTATTTCGCGTCAATAATTATATGCTTGTTTAAATTACTCTTTAGGCAAAATGACGTCTTACATATTTCACTCAATTCAGGTTTCTCTTCTATGCGCATAACTATATATTTCTTTAATGCCCATTTTTGTCCAAATGATTTTTTATATAGCTCACACACATATGGATCTTCTTCACTGAGACTCTGCATATGCGTGGTTAATTAGCATTTTCGCTGAAATGGTCGATTACATACCTTACATGCATGATATCTCCAAGCTGTGTGGATATGCATGAGTTATTTTCAAATATTTCTTTTTCCAAATGACCGGGGTTTTCAGACATTTTACCCATGTGTTGATTTTTCCGATAATAATCCTATGTGTTGTATCTGACTTCGAATCTAAAATTTTCTGAAGAACACAAAAACCTTGTCTAAAACTTAAAGGTTTATTTAACTGGAACTTTAACACTGATGAAAACTTAACATCACAAACAAAAACTTAACATCTTGGGTGGAAAAACTTCAAAGTGCTTTAAAGTAACAGCTATGCCGGCACGGTGAAGAACACTTTCCCCTAAAAAGACAGAATCCATCTAGCCTTTTCGGCGTATATCTCCATTTCGCTGAATTCAGACATCCGCTCCTACGTGTTTTGGACTTACACGGCCAGGCTGGAACTGGAATAGGACCGGAACAGGACTGGAACAAGACGGGAACCGGAACAGGACTGGATCCGCAACAAGACGGGAACCGGAACAGGGCGGGAACCGGAATCTCTCATTCCCTGGCTTCTCCCCGGGCAAGTCTATTCTGGCTCGAACTAAAAGGAACTGCGGTGCCACTAAGGAAAGCACCTCCTTTTATTGCCGGCGGTTGCCGTTACTACAGGCGACTTATGCAAATATTTAACATCCTTCCACCTAAGGGGAAAAAAAAAGAAAAAAAAAGTGAACTTTCACATCAAAGTAAAACAATGCCAAAGAGCCTTAATATGCCAGTCTGTCCGGCGGAGTTACAGTTCTACCAGATCGTGTTACAGGCCTGACAGATTTATCATCTATGTTGAATTTAAGTTCAGACAAAGAATCTTGTTTTTCATTCTGCAGCTTCACGGGTACATCATTTTGCGCTACCTCTAAAGGATACAGAGTTCGAACTGCTCTAAGCAAAATTCCATTTCGGGTCTTTACTCTTGCAAGCCGATTTATTCCATCAGGTCCTGGAAGTAGCTCTATGACACGACCAAGTTGCCAAAAAAGTCTTTTGTCACTACTACCGATCAAAACAATATCATCTAATTTAATAGTAACTTTCCTTTCAGCTCTTTTATGCGAAACCTTGAGAATCCCCAAATATTCTTTACGAAATCTATTTTTAAATGCTTCTCGTACAGTTTGAATATACTGAAATCTTCTTTGTAAATTACTTGATTTAATACCGTATTTTATATCCCGCAAACTACTAGTTCTAATTTCTTTTAAAAAGTCGGCAGGAGTTAAAGCTTTAAATTCAGGATCGGAAGGAATTACTGTCAACGGTCGGTCATTAAGAATCGCTTCACAGTCACACAGTATCGTGTACATTTCTTCATAATTTAAACAAGCATGTTTAAGAACTTTTTTAAGGACTTGCTTCATCATTCCGATCAGACGTTCCCACCAACCACCCCACCATGGAGCACCAGGGGGAATAAATTTCCATGTTGTCCGCTCTTTGGCTGCCTGCCGATTAATTTGTTCAAAATCTATTAATTTAAATGCATTTGAAGCTCCTACAAAATTAGTTCCATTATCACTGTACACAGTTGTGGGTTTACCTCTTCGTGACACGAACCTATGAAAAGCCTGAAGAAATGCTTCTGTAGATAGAGAAGTCAGCAACTCCAAATGGACCGCTCTATAAACGGCGCATGTAAAAACACAAATCCATGCCTTTTCTTTGTTTCTCAACAATAAAGGACCACAAAGGTCTATACCCGTTACTTGAAATACTGCTGAATCATTTACTCGCTCTATTGGCGGTGGGGCTGATATGTGGTCAACAGGTGCAGCAGAATATCTCTTGCAAGTAATGCATTTATACAAAACAGAACGCACCGTTCTTCTGCCAGATAACAACCAAAACCTTTCCCTTAAGGTATTCAGTATATATTGTACACCTGCATGTCCTTTCTTTTTATGTTCTTCCATAATTAAATTCCTAACTAATGGATGTTCTCCTGGTAATATTATAGGTGTTCTAAACTCTAACGTGTCATCTCTTCGAAACGCACCAGTTTTAATTCTTAGAATTCCCGCATCATAAAATGGACTAAGAGTTCGTAAGCGTGCGTCTTCTATATCCTGAAACGATTCCGATTGAATCAAGCGAATAACAACCTTTTCTGCAAAATCAATTTCATCAACAGTGAGTTCACCTTTCCTTTTTTTCTTATTTCTGCAATTAAAGAAAAATCGTTGAATCCAACCAACAACTCTAACTGTTTTTCGATAGCTAGAAAATCGCTCACTCAAACTAAACCTTTCAGTAGACACTAGAGATGAAACCACTGCCTTTTTTTTCTCGCTGGCTATTTCCGCTTCATCAGTTATAAATTCGACACTCGGCCAATTTTCTTGGGATTTTAAAAGCCAGCTCGGACCCTCCCACCATTTTGACCGGGAGAGTTGGCGAACTGAACACCCTCTACTTGGAAGATCTGGAGGGTTAAGGTGACCAGGTATATGCCTCCAATCCTCCACACGTGTCAAAAGCCTTATTTCCTGTACTCTATTTTCTACAAATGTGCTCCATTGTTCTTCCCTTTTTATCCATGCAAGGACAGTAGTTGAATCTGTCCAGAAAAATATACTTCTGGCCTCAAAGTCTTTTAGAACGTCTGCAGCAAGACGAGATGCAATAGTTGCTGCTAACAATTCTAATCTTACAATAGTAGTTTCCTTTTTACCACAGGGGAAACTCTAGACCTAGCCTGAAGCAACTGGACTTTAACTGATTCAGGTTCTTCTACACGAATAAAAACTACTGCCGCACACGCTGATTGACTGGCGTCACAAAAAACATGGATTGAACACTGTTTTGGCTGATATCGTATCCACCTTGGAATTTTAATGTTTTTCAAAAGAAAAATGTCTTTTACCCATTTCAAAAATTTACTTTTAATTTCGGTGTTAACTTCTTCGTCCCATTTTACTTTTGTTTCCCATGTACGCTGTAATAACATCTTAGGCAATATAAGGACTGGACATGTTATACCGATGGGATCAAATACTTTATGGGCTATTGCCAAAATACTTCTTTTCGTAACTTTCTCGAAACAAAGATTTTGTAAATTAGCAACATTTATTTGAAGAGTATCGCCTTGTCTTTCCCATAACAAACCTAATACATTCGCAATACTGGTTACACCAAATACGACTCGACAATGACGAAAATGCTTCAAGCCATCTTCACCCTTTATCCAAAGAAATCGGAGGAAGTTTCTGTCACTAAAATTCAGGCCAATTTGTAGAAAGGCCTTACGAATATCAGAAATCACCCCTATTTTTTCTTGGCGAAATCTATTTAAGATTGTAGGAATAAATGAAATAAGGTTTAATCCCTTTTCAAGACAATCGTTGAGACTCGGAAAACCCTTTACTTTAGACGAAGTGTCAAATACTGGCCGTAACTTCATAGTACTATGTTCCTTAACAACATGTCTATGTTGCAAATAATGATGGGGTAAATCTAATTCTTTTACGGGTACTTCCTCTATTATGCCCTCTTTGGGCCATTCTTGGAATATATTTTCATACTCTTGGCGAAGATTATCTATTTCAAGTTGCCTAATCGTACCGTGCAACCTTTTAAGCGATAACTCAAAATTATCCGACAAGGGAGGGTGCCCTTCCAACCAAGGCAAAGACACTACAAAGCGGTCATCTTCTATTTTTACAGTATCAAGAAAATGTTGCCTGGTAGCCTCATACAATTCCAATTTAGTCTTTTGTTCGGATGGGTCCGTAATACCAAGCGAGTCGAGGGCCCATAAATCAGAAATACAAGCCTCTTTATTCAACATTGATGTAACTAAGAATGTTGAACCTTCACTATTCAACTCCCCGGTTTTTCCCATAACCGTCCATCCTAACTTTGTTTCAATAGCCACAAGACCGTTTGAAATTTGTTTACGATTCCCCGTTAATAATCGTCCTGCAACATCGGCTCCTATTAAAATTTCTATGGGTCCTTCTAAACGATCTGTTAAACTTATTCCACAGTCAGCAAGCTCTTTAAGCCATATTCCTTGTCCAATAGAAGGTATACTATTACAAATAACAGGCTGACTTAACGCATCAAAATTACAACTATACGAGCCAGACGTATTAGATAAATGAATTTTGTAAACTTTATGTTCACACAAACTGGTCGTTGTACCGCCAAATAATGCGTGGCTAAGGTATTCCTTTACCGTATACCTGTAACCCATATCTTGAGCTGCGCTTTGTAGAATATACGACCTTTGAGAACCAGTATCAATTATAGCTCGAGCCGAACAAGATTTTTTATCTCCTTTAATTATTACTCTTATTGTTTGCAGCAAAACTTTAGGAGACCTTGAAGAAATGTTGGCGAGTGTTTCAGCCTGATTTGGAGGCTGTTCCGTTGCCCTTGTCTCACTCTTTTGTGAATGGCCCTTACATAGAAAAATATGATGCCTTTTGCCGCATGTAAAACAAACTGTTTTTAATCTACACCTCCTGACAGAATGTCCAGATTTCAGACACAGATAACAAGAGCGTGTCCTTTGGACGAAAACTTCTCTTTCTGACAACGATAAGTTACGCGCCTGAAAACATTCCGCAGAACCATGATTTATACTGGAACAAAATATGCAGCCTTTTCTAGCTTCATTAGAAGAAGTAAACAGTTCAGCTGCCGTAGGTTTTAAGTGAGGTTCTCTTATCTTTAAACCCGAATTTCTTTTCTTATTACCGTGAGCCAATCGATCGAAAACATTGAAAGATTTAGCTGCTAAGGAAATTCTTTCCTCACTTTCAACTTCACCGCGCAAGAAACATAAAAGGCGCTCAAGGTCAGATTCCTTTTCTCTTAACTCGGCGTTTTCGCCGGTTAAACTTTCTGATCCTTTACGCGAAAACCTCTCCCACGAAAAAAAAGTCTCTCCCACGTTTTTAAGACTTCATTCGGCAATGCTGATTCTACCAATGGATATAATATCGCGCAATATTTGCCTCTATTTATTCCCAATATCTCCAAGGCTCTTAGATTAGATTCGAGTTCATCATATAGTTTCCGCAAAGAGTGTGTACCTTGTTTTTGAATAACAAGGGTTAACAAATCACGAATATAAATCTCCGTTTCTTTGTTACCAAAACGCGTCTGCAATGCTTCGATTGCGCTCTTGTAACTATCGCCGGTTGGCGGAAAGCTTTTAACTATTTCCTCTGCAGGAGAATTCTTCTCCATAGCCTGTGCTAAATAAGCAAATTTATCATTATTATCTAATGTAGAATCTTTATCAATCTTTTGGAATTGCCCCCAAAATCCTAGCCATTTCTTCACGTTACCGTCAAACATAGGCAATTTAATCTTCGGATAATGTAACATTTTATTCTGAATAAAGGACGGATCAATTAAAGTTACATTCGGGGTTCCAGAAGTAAGATCTTTTACTTTACTTTCCAGAAGTCTCCACCTATCAAAATATAATTCAGATTCATCTATTTCCTTAATAAGTAAAGTCTCATCTGTAATTTCTTTAAACATTAATTCTCGTATTTTCCTTTCAGTATCAAACAAAACTTTAGCTTTCTCGGAAATAACTTTTATTTTAATTAATTTTTCTTCCTGATTAAATTTAGTTTCTTCATTGTCAAATTCATTACAAGCTTTACTGAATAGTCTTCTATATTGAGTTCGTGCTACCTTTAAGGCTTCCATGATTCAAAAATAAAAAAGTCGCTTACCTTGCAGACAATATCCTGTCGCTTGACGCCAAATGTTGATTTTTCCGATAATAATCCTATGTGTTGTATCTGACTTCGAATCTAAAATTTTCTGAAGAACACAAAAACCTTGTCTAAAACTTAAAGGTTTATTTAACTGGAACTTCAACACTGATGAAAACTTAACATCACAAACAAAAACTTAACATCTTGGGTGGAAGACATTCAAAGTGCTTTAAAGTAACAACTATGCCGGCACGGTGAATAACACTTTCCTTTAAAAGACAGAATCCATCTAGCCCTTTCGGCGTATATCTCCATTTCGCTGAATTCAGACATCCGCTCCTACGTGTTTTGGACTTAAACGGCCACGCTGGAACTGGAATAGGTCTGGATCAGGACCGGAACTGGACTGGAACAAGACGGAACCGGAACAGGACTGGATCCGCAACAAGACGGGAACCGGAACAGGGCGGAAACCGGAATCTCTCATCCCCTGGCTTCTCCCCGGGCAGGTCTATTCTGGCTCGAACTAAAAGGAACTGCGGTGCCACTAAGGAAAGCACCTCCTTTTATTGCCGGCGGTTGCCGTTACTACAGGCGACTTATGCAAATATTTAACACATGCTTCTTAATACTAGCTACCCGGCGCTAACACGTAGGATTAAAGAACTTTGGAACTTTGCGGTTATACTGGCTTTCAGCAGGAAATTAAAGTCCTTCTCTTGCCAGTTCCTGATGTGATCCCATGTGGGGCCTGACAGAGTAGAAACCTGAAAGAAATTTTCTCTCGTGGAGGTAGAAGTGTGCTGGAGAGAGAAAAAGAGAAAAAGAAGCACTTTGCTCCTGTACTGCTACATCTTGGATGGAATCCGCCTAGCAGGGGCCGGAGAAAGAAACTTCGGATGACCTGTGTAAGATAGCCCGAATACTAACTGTTCATTCGTCGGAGCCAGTCACGTGGGAGGTCACCCTCCCAGAAACTGACCCCGATCGATGCTGCTTGAAAACCAGAAAACTGGAACTTAGAATTCTGAACTCAAGAGGTGGACGGCAAATGGGCGGAGGTTTTTGTCTTCAGCCAGGATTTCGTAGATAAGAATGTCCGTGAAATTAGCGGGATTCACATTGATAATATTATTAAAAAAGTTGTAGCTTATTCTGCTGAGGTAGTCCTGAATAGTATCTATTTTCAAGTCGGAGTGGAGAGTCCTATTCCGAACATAGTAAGGAGCTTTTGTGATGATTCTTAGCACCTTATTTTGAAGCACTTGGAGTTTGCTAATTTCGTTTGCTTTGTAGTTTGCCCAGGCTGGGGAAGCATACGTGAGAATGGGTCGGATTACAGTTTCATAAATCCTCTTTTTCAGTCTGAGGGTGAGGTTTTCATTCTTTAGGAGAGGAAAAAGCCTGAAAATGATCCCGTGTGCTTTTCCGCTTACTCTAAGCATATGATCCTTCCAATTGTAGTTCTTGTTAAGGGTAACTCCCAGGTAATTAGCTTTATCAACTGTAGGGATGATTTTGCCAAAAATTTTAACCTCAGTTCTGACCCTTTTCCTCTCTGCGATTTCGAATGAGTAGAATCTTGGACTTTTCTGGCTGAATGCACGTTTTCCAGCGACTGCACCACCCCTCAATAGCAGGTATTTCGGCCTGAATTCTTGACAAGGCATACTCTGGGTTTAGAGACTTGGTGGCTATCGCTGTATCATCAGCGTAGCTGGCTGCGAGAACATTTGTATCCTCGGAAAAGCAAGGGAAATCGTTGGTATAGATGATGTAAAAAAGCGGGCCTAAAATTGACCCTTAAGGAATACCTGCGTAAATATTTTTGACACATGAAGTTGCATTTCCAACTCCAACGGTGTAAGTTCTATTTTCAAGGAAGGACTTGATAATGAGTATCAGATTTCTGGGGAAACCGAGATGAATTAGCTTATAGATTAGCCCTGGATGCCAGACGCGGTCAAAAGCCTTTGCCACGTCTAGCATCAGGATAGCAACACTCATTCTGTTGTGCATAGCCGCGCCGATGAACTCCGTGAGCCTGACTAACTGCGTTGTGGTCGAAAGTCCTTTCCGGAAACCGTGCTGGTGATCAACGAGAAAGTCCAAGTTTCCTTGCATTCTGAGATAAATAATACGTTCCAGGATCTTGCTTATGGAGGACAGCAGGCTGATGGGTCTGAAGTTTGCCGGGTAATCCTGTGTTTTCCCTGGCTTATGAATCATTAGGATGCTTGCTTGCTTCCAGAAAAGCGGGAAATAATTTTGATACAAACATGCATTGAGAATGCCTGTTAATTTGCATACGGTCTTAAAAGGCATGTTTTTCAGCATCTGGTTCGTGATCTTGTCCTTTCCTGGAGCTTTCTTTAATTTAAGTCCCTTAATAATGTTCTGCACTTCGTGCGGCGTGGTTAGTTTGATAGAAGGTTCCGTAGAAGGGGAGTGCAGCCATTGATCGTTAAGGTAATGAACTTGAATGTCCGAACTATGATCTGAGGGGAAGGAATTTGGAATGAACTGTTTAGAAAGGTGTTCCTCAAAAAGTTCCGCTTTGTCTTGATCGGAGTAAGCAAATCCGTTATCGCATTTAAGCGGTTTTCTGACAGAGCAGGGGCGTTTTAGTGTCCTTGTATGACGCCAGATGGCGCCAGGTTCGTCGTTGATCTTTTCCATCTTATCCTGCCATAAGCTAGAACGATGGTCCTGAATCTTTTGCTTGATCTTCCTATTAAGCCTGTTAATTTGAGTTTTGATAGCAGGATCCCAGGTGAGATTAAATTCCTTTCGGAGATGATTTCGAAAGCAGATTATTTCACGAATATTGGCAGGAAGCGTGTGCTCATGTCTGACACGGTCAACCTCAGTCGTAGCTAGGGACTTAGCAGAATGCAGGTACGAAGTAAAGTCTGTTATAGCACGTTCAATATCCGTAGTGCTTTGTAACGAGTCACAATTAAAATCAGTGGTCATCAAAGTATTATGATAAAGATTCCAATCAGTATGCTTAATTGGCGGTAGGTTCTTAGCATTTTCCACTCCAAGGTAAGCAAGTACAGGTACATGATCAGAAGACATGTCACATGTTACCGTAATAGCCATAGGAATATTGAACGTCGTAATAAAAATATCCAGAATGTCAGGCCGATGGTTGAGTATATTTGGCCTATAGGTAGGCTCATCCGGCACATGCAGAAAGACAGGGTAACCGAGGTTACCGAGCAAATTAAATATAGGATTCCAGTGGAAGCAAAGGATTATTCTCTCGTACAATGCATGAAATTAACAACTCCATATGAACTAGCAGAAACATTAGACGCCTATGAGAGTGTAAAACAGAGCTTTAAGAGGGAAAATCCTAGAAAACAAGGTTTAAAGCTTCAAAAAAGTCATCAAAACGTGAACAAAATGCAAAATAGTTTTCACCATAGACATAATCCTAAAGAATTCTCGAAAGATTTTAATCCTAAACCTATAATTAAGACAGAATGTACTTATAAAATTCATGAAAAGGAATTTGAGAAACAGAGACAACTTTTTTATGAATGCGGATCCTACTCGCATCTTCGACCTCAGTGTAATAAACTCAAGAAGAATTTAGAAACTGTAGCCTCCAATGAATTTTCCAAAAATAGTTTTAAGGATATTATGGCTCCATATACCAGCCTAGGTAAAGTAAATGGCTATAAAATGCCCGTACTTAGAGATACCGATTTAACTTTGGATTTACTTTGTCAAAATTATATACAGCCTTCCATATATGCGGGTGTAACTGTGTGGATATGAAAACCTCTGGAAGAATATCCAGTGTGAATATTCCTTGGCTGAAGTAGAGCTAGAATGTGATCTTGGTCATATAATAACAAAGGCTGCAGTATTAAGAGATTCATTAGATCAAGGAAGGCATGAGATGAAGTTTAAATTCATATGATAAACGCCGTACTAACTCGTGCTCAACAGCAACATCTAAAAGAAACGGAAAATCTTATCTCAATAGTCCTGTGAAATATGAACGTTCTGAACTAGAACTGATAAAGGTCTCTAAAGAAAAATTTGTACAACAACAGAAGGAGAGCATCGAATTGAAGCCACTTTAAAAAGAAGCTAAAATAAAATCTTCTAAAGGTACGAAATATACAGTCAAAAGTCGTTAATCCGGACTCGTCGGGACTTCGGCGATTCCGGATTATCGATTTTTACGGATTATAGATTATCAGTTTAAATCTGGTAAGATGGCATGCAGAAGTTATAAAATTAAAAATATGAAACCGTAATTTATGAAATAAAGAACAATTATGATCTAAAGGGTATCAAAATTTACAAATAAAAAAAAAAAAAGAAAAGAAAAAGCTTAATATTTATTTGTTTACTTTATTAAACATTTCTTTCAATGTAAGTTGTTTAAGTTGCTTCGTTTTATGTGATAATACTTTCTCTTTAATCCTATAAACAGACATAATTTCTTGTTCAGTTACAAAGTTCTGCTGTTCAAGTCCCGTAATTGCTGTGCCGAGAATACCGACTAACTTGTCAATCGAAATTTTTTCGTTTTCACTAACCTCTCTGTCACCTTCTTCATGTCTTTATCCATTTTTTTGCAGCAATTCCACTTTTTGTTTGATGGACATCGAAACATACTTTCGTTTTGTAGATACATACTTTTGTTTCGTTTGTCCTTTGGGAGCTCCAGCATCGAAATTCTATTTGACATAATCGAAAGTTCAAGTTTACTTTTATAAAATTGCTCTTACAAAGTCTGCAAAAATAATAAGCCGGATCCACGTCGAAGATTAAGGAACAACGCAATCATCAACATTAACTGAAATAGATAATTAGATAATTTTAGCTTATACCGTCCGTTATGCATTAATCGCACACGCGAAAACGTATTCTGCGCTTGTGCACACGCATATGCGCAGTCGTAAACGTCTTACGCGCACGCCTAAACGCCTATGCGCATGTGTCAACGCGGCGCATGCGCAGAAAGTTTTTAGCTTTGAGGTCCGGATTATAGATCATTCCGGATTATGGGTGTCCGAATTAACGACTTTTGACTGTATCAGTTAAATGGGTAGGTCCTGGAAAAATAGTTCAACAATTATCAGAGACAAATTATGTAATCGAGTTCCCCGAGAAAATTAGAACTCATGTGTACCACATTAATATGCTGAAATAGATAGATGCTGAAACCGTATTTTCAACGAGCAGAAAATGTAAACTTAAACAATTATAAAAATGAAATGCCGATTCTAAATTATAGCTCTGATACTGAAATATCTGAAGTGTTACAAGGCATCCAGTTGAATTCGCTATTATTTGAAGACCAACGAAAAGATTTAAAGCAGTTGGCATACAAGTATTCCTGTATTATATCTAATGAACCAGGATGAACCCAATGAAATCAAACTTCCTTTTTACCCTTTTGGTGAAAACACAACAGACATCATTCTTTTCCAGTGGCTTTTTCCACCTGCAATCCATTACGGTTGCAAACGTTATAGGAACTCGGTCAGGTTAAGTGTTTTTAAATTTACGGTAAAGGGATAGTAGCAGTGGGAAGAGAGCAAAATGAATATATATTTTTTTATCAATCGACCTATCTACCATTCACTCTAAAGAAAAAACAATAATCTTGACTAAACTGAAGGATGAGAAATCGTTCAATATCATCCGCATCATGTGGTTGTTGATAACAATTATGTGATTGTAATTTGGAGACACGATCAATATTTATTGTGCAGCTTGTTAAAAAAACTTGATAAAGTAAGTAGGGAAACAGATGAAAAAAGAAGTCCATAACGAGCTGTTACAAAAATTCCAGTGAAGGGTTAGTACATTTCAGAAAGGTCTTTTTAGATTATTTTTGTTTGACCTCTTTGACTCGTTGGAGATAAAAATGTTTTTTATGTACAACATTGCCATTGCTCGCTTTGAAATCCTTGAGTTTGTTAATCAAAAATTCTTTAAAGTTTTACAAAATATGCAATCGATAATAAAACAAATTTCAAATTTGGGCTTCCAAATGACCTTATTCGCAGGAGGATTACATTATTCAAAATTTGATGGCTCTAGGTACCATTGCTTTATCACAATGCAAGAACCATATATACATTTATGCAGATTCTTCATTATTTAATTTCTTTAAATATACTACAGGGTGATAATGTTTGGTGGCAACAATTTGAAAACTGAAATAACACTTGTGAATCAACGCAAAATGCCAAAATGAAATTAATAATCCTTCTGGGCAAATTGCCCCTTTGGACTAATCTCCTGTGACATTCTATATCTACGTCAATGATGTCTTTGAATTTTTTGAATTTAAAGCCACAAAATGTGCAGACGATATTGTCATCCTTACCAAATCTTTAAACCTTAAATTTGGACTAAAAAAAAATTTCAATTCTCAATTAGTATTGTCACTCACTGGAGTAAATATGAAGGATCAAGCTTAATCCACAAAAATATAACGCAATCTTATTCAGAAGATACAGGAAATGTGTTCTCGTAAATATCGATACACAAATCAACAATACCCCTTTTCTGATTTGCAACACTCTCGTGATCTCGGTTCTTGAATTAAGATGGCATATAATTCAACACTCAGAAGAGAAAGGAACACAATAAAGAAGGGAATTATGCAAATATTAAAAAAAAAAAAAAAAAATCAGAACCTGGCACTAAGAAGCTAGAGGAAAAAATACTTTAGGAAATAAAATATATATGTTACTGTGAAGACCAAAATCTGGAGAATGTCGACATTTTTTGGTGAATGTCAACATTCACATAATCGCTTGGTCTATGCCCGATATATTTGCTAAATATCCTTAATTCTCACTTAACCAGCAAATGTCGATATTTACCATGGTGAGTATTGAATAAAAATATTTTTGTTACGTTTTTAAATCGCACTTTATTATAAAAACATATGATATATGTCAAAATAGGAGAAAATTTAAGTAACAACACATGTACGTAAACTGTTCAACTTAAAACGAGCGTTACATTCTAAATGAGAAAAAGAGATAACAGCAATAATGTGCTTCCTTAATTATGTGACTGATGCTACACAATCTTATTTACTGCAACAACTTAAGCTGTTATGATACTTTGAATGGCACAGGAGTCCCTTGCTTTTACTTCTGCATTTACTCGTGAAGAACACTTTTCTCTTCTTGGCTTCTCATTTCAACCTATAGCAGAGCACATCTATGCTTGTCGACATACATCATTGATTGTCCGAATGTTTAAGAATATAACCAAATATTCGGTCTTTCACCTACATATTTGGTATGTCAACATTCTCCAATTTCAGTCTTTCATGGTCACATATATATTATCAGAAATGTATTGATACCACCCCTTTAAACTTGGTGTTACATGTGATGCATGTACGTAGTATGTAAGTTCATAACACATCTAGAAATTTTAAATTTTAGTTTATTCCAAACACTGTTTAATTGAGAATTTATTTCAATAATTTTATTTGTACTTTTTAGAATGTTATTATTATCGATTAAAATTCCATAATCGAGGGAGCCCACCAGCGGCCGAGCGGTAAAGACGCTGAACACTGGTAGTTCGGTCCGAGGTTCGAATCCCGCGAACGGGCTGGCTGCATGGGCGTTTTCGTGGTTTTCCCCATGTGTAACGTGTATACGAGCCAGTTTCCCTTAGAAAGTCCTCCACGAAAGGCATCCCTCCCCTTAGGCAGATAGCCCTAGTGTGCTTTGCCATAATTAAATACACCACACCATAATCGAGGTGAGCGCCAAGCTTGGTGAGAGTTTTTATCTGGCGCTATTTTGACTTGGTTGTGGTTTCCAGCTGTATGATTTCTTGTGGCAAACCTAGAGCTTTATTTCAGTAACTGTAAGAGCGTGAAATCAGTGTAGCCATATTTTTTTTAAAAATTTAATTTTGAAATACTGTGTTTGTTTATAAAAGTTTTACTGTTTAATATTATTATTATATTGGGTTGTTCGGAAAGTAATTTCGTTTTTTTTTGGGGGGAACATGAAAGACAATTTTCGTATAATGAATAAATATTTTATTAAATTATATATTGGCCATTCTGGTCCAACACCTTTTGCCATCTTTCTGGCAGTAACATGATTCCCCGCTCATAAAAGTTTTGGTCCTTACTGGCAAAAAACTGATTCAGGTGGTTTTTGACATCTTCATTTGAGGTAAAGGTTTTACCATCCAAAAAATTTTGCAGGGACCGAACAAATAATAATCGGAAGGCGCCAGATCTGGAGAATATGGTGGGTGTTGCAGTATGTCCCATTCAAGCTGTAAAAGCTTTTGGCGAGTGACCAAACTCGTATGAGGTCTCGCATTATCCTGGTGGAACACTACACCTTTCCTGTTGGTTAATTCTGGCCTCTTCTGTTTAAGTGCATCATTCAATTTGTACAGCTGATGACAATAGACTTCCGAATTAATAGTTGTATTGTCCGGTAAAAGCTAAAAAAAAAAAAAAAAAAAAAAAAAAAAAAAAAAGATTCCTTTGAAATCCTACCAAACGGACAGCATCACCTTTTCTTGGTGAATGTTGGCTTTTGAAACGCTTTGAGCCGGTTCATCTTTTCTGCTCCATGACCTCTTGCGTTTCACATTGTTGTATACGACCCATTTTTCGTCCCCAGTAATAATCCGCTTCAAAAATGGATCATTTTCCTGACGTTTGAGGAGCGAATCACACACGTCAATGCGACGACACAAATTTCGCTTCGTAAGAACATGGGGCACCCTCACATCAAGCTTCGAGGTTAAGCCCAGGCCTTTCAAGTGGCCATAAACAGTCGAATTCGACAAATTTAACCTCTCACCGATCTCTCGTGTGGTTATTCGCCGATTTGCATCAACTAATGCCTTTATCGCATCTTTGTCAGCTTCGACCGGCCTTCCAGACCGTGGTGCATCTTCGACATCAAAATTGCCGGATCGAAACTTTGCAAACCAGTTCTGGCACTGGTGTACTGTTAACACGCCTTCTCCATACACATCCGTCAATTTTTTTCTCGCTTGGACAGCATTTTTACCTTTTCTGAAGTAAAAAAGTAAAATATGACGAAAATGCTGCTTATTGCTCTCCATATTTAAAAGGGCACCAACCAAAAACTACTGCGTAGAATTAATAGAACTTTCTCACACACAAGCATTGTAATATCAGCTCTCAAGACATATAATGGTTATGCGGCTTAAGTGTGAAGTTGGTTTCGAAAAAATGTAATTAAGTCCTCTGACAGGAAAAAACGAAATTACTTTCCGAACAACCCAATATATACCGTATTTGACAGCATATAAGACACACTTTTTTTTCCTAAATTTGGTCTCAAAAAAGTTACATGCGTCTTATACATGAAGGTAATTGCATTCAATAATTGTTTAGTTGGCTTTTACGAAACATAAGAACTAAAAGAAACCACGCTATTGAAACTTTTTTCCCTTGTGTGTGGCCATCTAAATAAAGATGTGTCTTATATGCCGTCAAATAAGGTATATTATTTAATATTATATTTATATAAATATTTGCAGAAAGTTAAGCTGTTGTCGGTGGGAAAATGTTGGATTTCAGATGACATGAAGTTTATAATTTATGAATGTTTTCATTTAATTTTATTTAGTTAATTATTATTATTATTTTAGTTTTGTTTCTTGCATGTGGCAGTCGAAAAATGTGGAATATTTAAAGCTTTCAACGATAGTTGTTTAATGTGTTGAATTTTAGGACGATAGTAACTTGAGTTTATTATGCATCCATTATTAGTGAATTTCAATATATTTACTTGGTTGATAATTTTGGAGTTCGAAGAAAGTGTTATAAAATTTATTTCAGAAGTTGGTTTATTTCCGTCAGTTGAAACTGATGTGTACTGTCCGAAATGTTCTGTGAAGATGGTTGCTAATAAGGATTCAAGTAAAAAGCTAGGATTGCGTTGGATTTGTAAGAATAAGAGTAGCGCTTTGAGATGTAGTGGTACAGTGAATCCACTGAAGGACACCTTCTTCTATGAAACACAAATACCTTTTAGGGATATTGTAGCCATTATTTTTGTTTCGTTATGAAACTGCCTGTACTTTTCCTTTTGAATATAATATTAATGCATGGAGAAAACAGAGGAATGAAAGTAGTATATCATCAGAAACTGTTACCGACAACTTCAACTTTTGCAGAGAAATTTGCGAAGTTACTGTGTCTCAGGATAGCCACAAACTGGGTGGTAAAGGATTTGGATGAGACTTTTCTTAGCCATAGGAAGTAAGAGTGCGGCCGAGTTAGAGGAGGAATGAAAATTATTGTGTTTGGTATATATTATAAGGAAGATAAGGAAGGCTTGTTTTCGAAGTAGAAGGTAAGAGTAAAAGGAATCTGTGGCCGTATGTGAAACATTATTGCCATGAGAAGACAAATGTTGTGTGAACAGATTCAGCGAGGCAGTATGCTGGAGTGGAGAATCTTTTTTGTAATGCTATTTATAAAACTGCAAATCATAAAAAGGGGGAATTCATTTCTGCTGATGCAATTGAATGCTATTAACAATTTAGGGAATAAAGATAGCTTACTGAAAAAAATGTTTAAAAATAGAATTCCTCGGAATTCCTTACATCGTTTCATGGCTGTATTCTTTTATTGGCGGGTTCGGATGAGTAATTTAAATTCGGAAGGAGAAAAAATATTAAAATTTTTGTAGGATGTTAAATTAGTTTATCCAAGATATGGAAAAGTACCACTGAAATTGAAAATGATTAGCTCTTCGACTGCGGAATCTGAAGGAATAGAACATCTTATGCTGAAAGGAGTTGTTTCGGATGCTTGCGATATTGTTGAAGAATGTGATGATTTTGATTGGGGATCTTTGTGTTAATTTGGAAATAAAGATTTTTGTGAAAGTAATAGTAAGTTTCAAGAGTTTTTTTTAAAAGTATGGCGAGTTTCTTGTTATTTTTAATTACGTAGCTACTGTGTTTACCGTTATAATAATTGGTAGAATTCAGTTACTGTATCATGGCAATTTGAAATGTAAATAACTTATTGTACTTATTTCTATATCTGGTACAGAATACCTTGTGACGTTACAAGTTAGTCCCACCCATTTATAGATGTTGTGATATCTGGCGACTGTTTGGCGATCAACAGAGCATACTTGGCGCAGGTAGCCCTTCTCCGAAAAGGGTTAATGTATTTATTAGGAGTTGCATGTTAGCCTCGGAAGAGGACGGTAGTAGATTGTACTATGCGGTAGGAGCGACGTACTGCTCTGAGTAACTATTATATTATTATTTGAATTATATATTTAATAAATGTTTGTTTCGTCTTGCTAAATGGTGCCTTGTTAAACCACGAAGTCATCACAACACGCTCTCTTACGAGAAAACCAGAGAGGTTAGAAGCTTAGAGCGTTGAAAACGGAAGAGGCGTAAAGTTAAGCCTAACTAACGAAAGAAGTGTTCATTTGCAAAAGAGAGTAAAAACGTGAGAATTATTTAATCGAGAGTTTGAAAGGCTTGATTCTAAAGGAAAATAGAAGAAAATGTTCAAAAACGCAAAGAAAGAGGATTTAGTAACAGTTCTATTGGAAATTGGCGAAGAAGCATCCCCAGATTTGAAGCTGGTAGAACTGAAACACAAACTCCAGAATAGCAAGGAATACATCGAAGATGCTGATTTCGTGAAAGAAATTCTGATTACTACAGTGGAGAATAGAAAAAGAAAAGAAGAAATGGAAAGAATGCAAATGGAAGAAGAAAGAATAAGAACAGGAAGAGAACACGAAATAGAACTAGCGAAGATTCGAGCAAAATGAAGGAAGTAGAAGTCCAACACCTTTAATCCAAAACACAGAACGAGAAACCGAAATTTCCCTGGACAAGCTGATCAAAGGAGTAGAAACACTGACTATACCAGTACCGAAGAGAGCAGAAGAATGGAATATATTTTTCGATTCTATCGAAAGAGCATTTAAGCACAAGAAGGTTCCTGAAGAATACAAATCAGAAATATTATTGAAATTAATTGGAGAAAAAGCTTCAAATGTTCTTGTTTATATAAAGGAGGAAGATCTGCAAAATTACGAAAAAGTGAAAACTTTTGTTCTGAAGGAATATCAACCTACTCCTCAAACCTGTTTAGAAAACTTCAGAAAAACTAAACGTTATTCCGGCGAAACGCATATCCAGTTCGCTTCAAGACTAACAGCTACATGGGACTATTACTGCAAGTCAAGAGAAGTAAAGGATTTCGAAACACTCAAGGAGTTAATTATTTCCGATAAATTATTCCAAGCATTAGATGAAGAAATAGCTGCACACGTCGCAATACGCCAAGGAAATAAATGGCTGAAGCCTCAAGAATTAGCTACAGAATGTGATATTTATTTCACGGCCAAAGGAAAATCTTTCGACGAAGTTCGAAATGGAATTAAGCGATCACCGAGATTCCTGGATACAACATGTGCACACGACAAATATATTCCACCACCCATGAGAAAAGAATATCCAAAACACGAAAGATTTCACGCGAGAAGAAAAGAATGTTATATTTGTGGAAATTATCAACACATCGCGAGAGATTGTCCAGACAAAAGAAGAAAGAACGAAACTGCAGTAAATAAGAAGGGAAAGGATGATTCCAAAACTCAAAAAAATTCAAACAGAACATCAAAAGAAGAAGCCATCGTAGCTAAAGTAGACTCATCCCATCTACGATCTGAATTCGCAGAACGCATCGTTCAACCACTGCAAAAAGTAGATATTTTTATTAACTCTGAGAAAATCGAAGCTATCGTAGACTCTGGAACGCAGATAACGATCGTACATTCATCGCTCATTCCAAATTTAGAGGAGAGAGAAGGAGGTAAAATATTGCTAACACCTGCTTTCGGACAACCAATTGAAGCAAAAGTTTGCCGTGTACCTATTTACCATAAAGATCATGGAAGCAATATATTTAATTTTGTGGATACATTAATTGCAGTGACTGATAAGCTAAATGTGCCTTGCCTAATAACTCCAGAAATATACGAACTGTTGATTAATCCTGCGGCAGAAGAACCAAACGAAGAAAGAAATAATTACGGAAGCGAAAACTTACAAACTTTATTCGCCAATGCACAGTCAAACGACAGCGTCGATTCCCCCCCCCCCCCGCTAATGCTTATGGAGGAGAAAAACGAAGAGGAGGAAGTCAAGAAGGCGAGTGTTTATGTAAACACAGACTTATCGTCTGCTGAACGCCTACGCGAAGAGCAAGTTAACTGTCCCTCACTGAGAGAAGCATGGAAGCTAGCAATAAAAAAAAAAGGAAATTATTTATTTATTGATCATCTTTTACATCACCAAGAAAAAATATTAGGACCGAATGTTTTTCAGTTAGTGCTTCCACTTAGTAGAAGAGCGCAAGTGTTGGAATTAGCACATAGTTCCATTTTCGGTGCACATCTTGGGATAAGAAAAACAAAGGAGCGAATACGATATTCATTTTATTGGCCTGGATTAGCACAAGATGTTGAAACCTTTTGTAAAACGTGCAAAGATTGTCAGTTGAAAAGTCCAGAAAAGCGATCTGACAAGATTCCCATCACACCGGTTAGAAGGCCAGGATTACCTTTCGAAACAGTTAACATCGACATTATTGGACCTATTGAACCTTCCTCTGCTAGGAAACATAAATATGTGTTATGTCTGGTAGATCAACATTCCCGATGGCCAGAAGCCATTCCACTGAGAAGCTTGACAGCAAAAGCCACTTGCGACGCGCTTTTGGAGATTTTCATGAGAACAGGAATCCCTAATACAATAGCGAGTCACAACGGAAGTAACTTCGTTTCAAAATTAACTAAAGAATTCCAGAAAAGACTAGGTTCTCACCCTAGGTTCTCTACACCTGCTTACAGTGCTTCAAATGGATTAGTAGAAAGATGGAACAAGTCCTTCAAGCAAATGTTACATCATGTCATCAGGACTGATCCTTCGAATTGGGATAAGCACATCCCATACCTACTCTTTGCATACAGAGAAGTACCAAACTGCACCACGGGTGTCTCACCATTTCAGCTGATGTATGGAAGACAACCAAGAGGTCCTTTAGCAGTACTGAAGTCTTCATGGTCAGGAGAAATACCTATACCACCTAATCTAAGTGAATCGGCAGTGGATTACTTACAACTTTTAAAAATAAGGTTAGAACAAGCAGCCGAACAAGCCAATTTAATTGCAAGTGATAAACAACAAAAACATGCTGAGTACTTTAATCGGAGATCAATACCAAAAAATTTCAAAATCGGAGAACAAGTTTATTTACTCATACCAGATTCAAATAACAAACTCTATCTATGCACGATGGACTGGTCCAGGAGAAATCGTGAATCATTGCCCACCTCATTCCTATAAAGTAAAACTACCTGATGGAAAGATCAAACATGTTCATGCAAATAAAATTAGAAAATTCCAAGCTAGTGTCAATGCAGTTGGAGTGATATTTGAAAATGAAGAAGAATTTGGAGAAATTATAACTTTACCAGGAAAAGATCTCTCGACCCCCTGGAAGATTTTAAAATAGATGCAAATCTGAATTTAGAAAATTTGAATCCGCAGCAGAGAAGAAAATTGATAGCTCTTATCAACAAACACCGAGCACTATTCACCGGAAAGCTGAAAATAGCTAAAGTTGAAGCTCATAAAATTAGATTAATACCCAATATGGAGAGGAAGAAACCTTACATTTATAGGATTCCTGAAGCATTGAAACCCAAGGTCGATGAAGAAGTAGAAGAATTATTGAAATCGGGACTAATAGAAGAAAGTAATGCAGAGATAGCTCATCCAGTAGTTTGTGTAAGCAAAAAAAAAAAAAAAAAAAAAAAAAAAAAAAATGGAGATATCAGATTGTGCTTAGATTATCGAGCTTTGAATGCAGTGACGAAGCCAGATGACTTTCCTATGCAAAATGCCATTGATTTAATGTACAGCAGCGTTTCCCAACCTTTTTTGGCCAAGGCACACTTGTCGCGGGGAAAAAAATCACGAGGCACACCACCATTAGAAAATGTTAAAAAATTAACTCTGTGCCTATATTGACTATAATAAAGTAATTCTCTTGAATAGGAATCAAATAAGCACAAAGAAAGTATTTTATAATTACTTTATTATGAAATATTAAGTAAACAGAATAGTGAAAAATTATAAAATACTTTCAGTGTGGAACCTAGGCCTGTTTGGCTGAACACAAAGCTGATATTCTGGCTGGAATCGAAGAAAGACACACACGTAGCTCTTCGTCAACAGTTCTCAGTCTCTCTCTGTATTTGGTTTTCATAGCAATCATGCTTGAAAAGCTAATCTCACACAGATATGTAGTGGAAAAAGGGAGCAATGTCAAAATAGCTTTGTTTGCCAGAAGGGGGAACTCCTTGGCAGTATCCAACCAAAAACTGTCCAAAGGTAGATCAGCAAATCTTAGCTTGCAACCACGATTTTGTCTCAGTTCAATTAGTTCCTCCTGCTCCTGTAAAGTCATTTCCTTTCCAACAACTGATGCTGAGCTATAAGGGTCCCTAACCCAGTCAAGGCATTCAGTGGAGACTGAAGAGAAATAAAATGACAACTTCTCCTCAAGAGTTTTTAAATGCTTAACTATTATCTCACACAGTGCAGCAGTGTGAACACCTTGCCATTGCATGGTGAGTGTGAACATTTCAAGATTGCCACTTTTCACGTGTTGATGCCAGAGTTGCACCTTTGAACGGAATCCATTTATTTTATCTGTACTTGTAAGCAGGTTTTCATTTCGGCCTTGCATTCGGGTGTTCAATTCATTCAGATGATGAAATATATCTGCCAGGTATGCCAGCCTTGCACACCACTCATCACTTGCAAGTTGCTTTCCGTAATATGACCCCTCATTTGTCAGAAACACTTTAAGTTCCTCCCGCAGCTCATACACACGAACCAAGACCTTGCCACGCGACAACCACCGGAACTCCGTATGAAACAGCAAGGTTTTATGCTTTGCTCCCATCTCCTCACACAAAGCTGCAAATATGCGACTTTTCATGGGTCGTGACTTTACAATGTTTACCATGCGCACAACATCATCCAACACATGAACTAAGGCTGATGGTAAAGTCTTGGCTACGAGGGCCTCGCGGTGTAAAAAACAATGCGTAATAATCACATGTGGATTTCTTTCCTTCACTCTGCTTACAAAGCCTTTGGTGCGCCCGACCATGGCTGCAGCTCCATCGGTGCAGACACTTGTGCAGTTTTCCCACTTAAGTCCTCCTTGTTCAAGGTATTCTGATGTGACCCGAAAAATTTCTTCTCCTGTTGTTTTTTCTGGCAATACCTTGCAAAAAAAGAAATTTTCTCTAATTGCATCACCATCAACAAAACGCACATTAGCTAAGAGTTGAGCATGTCCACTGATATCAGTAGACTCGTCAAGTTGCAATGCAAATTTCTCACTGATACGGATCTTTTCCAAAACCACACTTTCGATGTCTGCAGACATGTCATTAATACGTCTGGAAATTGTGTTGTTTGAGAGAGGGACTTTGGCTATTTCCTTTGCTGCTTCAGGTCCGAGCATCTCCTCTACAATAGCTTTGCAGGCAGGAAGTATTAATGTCTCTGCCACAGTGTGCGACTTTTTTGTCTTGGCTATAAGTTCAGCAACTTGATAGCTAGCTTTAAGAGCTCTTTCATTTACATTTGTTGTTTTTCTCATAAAAGTTGCCTGTTTCTCCATGTTGTCACGCAGGCGAACAAAATAGTCCACATTCTTGTTTTGAAGCAAAGGGTGTTTCGTTTGGAGATGGCGTTTAAGTTTGCTTGGGACCATAGCACTGTTAGCTAGCTTTTCACCACACACCACGCTCAGTGGAGTTGGTTTGTGTTCATCTCCAGTGAAAGTAAATCCAACTGAAATATAGCTTTCGCTATATTGCCTTACGCCAGAGAATTTAACCATCTTTGCTTTCTTTTGACCCCCACTCATACTCGGGCTCTCATCTGGCTCCAGATTTTGTTCAGAGTCCAGTTCTTTCCTTTTCAAAAACTTGTCCATCACTGCAGTATCAGTGTCTCTCTCCTCACAGCAGCCGTTGTCTCTCTGACACTGTGTGAGGCGTCTGCCTGCGTCTCATGGGGGCGGGAACACGGCGGACACTTGTCAAGATTGGCAGGGGGAGGAGTTATAGCACTGCACAGCGCCGTGACCACCTATGACACTGGCGGGGGGAGTGACGGGAAGAGTTATAGCGGGCGAACAGCACCGTGACATCCAGACCCGGCGGCACACCACGGTGCTTCAGACGGCACACTGGTGTGCCGCGGAACAGCGGTTGGGAACCGCTGATGTACAGTATAGGAAGAGCCAACGTCATAACAACTTTAGATTTGCTGAAAGGATATTGGGCAATTCCCATGGAGGAACAAAGTAAAGAGTACACATCCTTCAAAACTCGAGGTCAATATCAGTTTAAAGTGCTACCCTTTGGATTAAGGAACGCAGCAGCAACTTTTCAGAGAGTAATGAATAACGCGCTGAAAGAATTTCAACAATTTTCAAGAGCCTATATTGATGACATAGCTATATTTTCCATGGATTTCGACACTCATCTCCGACATCTGGATAAAGTTTTTACCAAACTAGAGTCACTTGGATTTACTATCAATTCGAAGAAATGTTCGTTTGCAAAACCTCAAATTAAATATTTAGGACACATCATTGGATCAGGAAAACATCAACCAGATCCCGAGAAAATAGAGGCAATCAAGAAGCTGGAAACGCCGAAAACGAAGAGAGATCTTAAAAGTCTGTTAGGACTATGTAATTATTATCGCGATTATATCCCAGGGTATGCAGAGATCGCCTACCCACTCACAGAACTCACGAAAAATAAACAACCGGAAATACTCGAATGGAAAGAAATTCGTGAGTCAACATTTCAACAACTGAAGGAACGATTAGCGATGTCAACGGAGCTGATCACCCCAACATTGCAGGATCCGTTTGTCATTCATTCTGATGCATCCCAAATCGGAATAGGTGCATGTTTGTCACAGCAAAGGGGAGAGAAGCAATTTCCCATCTGCTACGCGAGCAAGAAATTATCGAAACCTTAACAGAGCTGGCCGACAATAGAGCGAGAAGCTTATGCTATAGTATGGGCATTGAAGAAGTTTGAACCTTGGATATTCGGTTCATCGGTGAAAATTGTGACTGATCATAATCCTCTAGCCTTTATAGTGAGAAATGCTCCGCAATCGTCCAAATTACAATGATGGGCCATAGCTTTGCAGAAATATAATCTCGAAATAGAACATTGCCCTGGAAAAAAACTGTCAAACGCGGATGCATTATCCAGACTTCCCACTTGTGAACTTTGAACATTAATTTACTGTTCATCTTCACGAACATTTTGTATAGTTAATAATTATATAGTTTTCTTTGCTTTTCATAATCATTTTACAATTTTGTGCAAATAAGATGTTTATGTAATTTGAAATAGATAGAGAAATTATTGGATAACAAATATTCGAGGTAAGTGGTAAATTTAGATATTTGTCTCCCAAGGATTTAAATCATGCTGCAGCATCATTAATTAAAAGGAATGTTAAGAATATAATTTTATATATATATATACGAGGGCTATCCAGAAAGTAGATTACGTTTTGGAATAAAAAAATAAACAAAGTATAGGAAACAAATTTTATTATATACAGATGAAAGCCACACTCAAATACTACTTTTCTACATAGTCACCATACAAATTAAGGCATTTATCGTAGCGATGTACGAGCTTGGAAATTCCTTCGTCGAAAAATTCGGCCGCCTGCGCCTTCAACCACTTCGTTACCTCTTCTTGCCTTCCATCTTGCACAAAACTTGTGGTAACCAAGCTTTTCGCTGATGATTTCGTGCAACAAACTTCGCGAAATTTGTGGAAAACTCAAAGAAAGTTCCGTTATTGTGAAATTTCGATTTTCACGGACTTTAGCATCGACGTTTTCGAGAAGTTCGGCGGTCACTATGCTGGGTCTCCCACTTCGATCTTCGTCGTGAACATTGGTTCGGCCATTTTGAAATCTTATGACCCACTGACGCACTCCACCTTCAGTGATAATGTTGTCCCCATACACTTTCTATCGGTTTACAGTTTTTTGCAGTCAGAAACCTTATTACTGAGCGCACCTCGCGGGATTTTCAATTAACGCAGACATTTCAAACCGTCACAGTATCTGAACGGAGCACAGCACGAACCTCTCACTAGCACGGCTAGATGCAGACTGAGCTGCGCAACGCTCTGACCCCAAGATGGCCGCGCTAGCCCCGCCCCTAGCGGACACAGACGGAAACGTAATCTACTTCCTGGATGGCCCTCGTAAGAAACTTAATAATTTTACTGTCATCATTGGAATAATACTAGGGTATATTTTAACATGTTTATAAAAGAAAATATCAACTTGGTTTCTTTGAATTAAGAATTGATAAATTGTTACAATAATAATAAGGTTCGGAACAAGTGAAGTTAAAAATGATTTATCTATGTTTATATATAAAAATGTGTTATCTATGTTTATGTAGTAAATTGAGGTATGTCTATAGTAATTGAGATTTGAAAATTAGGAGAGAATGTATAAAAGTATATGTAGTTTTTTTTTCTTTTTCACGTTGATCGCAAACAGTTGCTAGATTTTAGTTTCCAGATTGCTGATTGATTTGTAAATAATATCAACAACAATCTTACGACGGGGGTGTGATATCTGGCGACTGTTTGGCGATCAACAGAGCATACTTGGCGCAGGTAGCCCTTCTCCGAAAAGGGTTAATGTATTTATTAGGAGTTGCATGTTAGCCTCGGAAGAGGAAGGTAGTAGATTGTACTATGCGGTAGGAGCGACGTACTGCTCTGAGTAACTATTATATTATTATTGGAATTATATATTTAATAAATGTTTGTTTCGTCTTGCTAAATGGTGCCTTGTTAAACCACGAAGTCATCACAGATGTCACTTATTCAGATTTTGTAATAAAGAAAGGACTTTGTTTTTACTTAGAAAGCTGATGCACATTTTTTATCATTTAATCAATTGCATTTACTATTCTGTTTGCACATAATAATCGCTGTTCACCACTGTAAACAAGCATTTTTTATTCTGTTTACATTTAAAACTCACTTCGCAGTGCTCTGATCTGATAAGTGTATACATTTATTTACTCAACAATTATTTACAAGAATTATTCATTCTACTATTATGATGAATTACATAGATAGGACTATGTTTTTACTCGCAAAGCTGTTGGACTTTGCTTTACACATCTAGTATTTTATCATCTCATTTTATTATTCTGTTTACATCAAATAACGGCGTTTCACTACTGCAAAACTTAAAAGTTGCTATTCTGTTTATGTTTAAAAATCACATTCTTATACTTTCATTGCCGCCAAAAAAATTCGCTAAATCTTGAAGGCCAAAATAGTTTCGCGCCAACTTAATCCACTTATGGAATTTTAGCCCTATTATCTCTACTTACTTTCCTTTTCTCAAACTTATATTTTTGTTCTTCTCTCTGTTTAAACATAATATACTCTTTGTTTCAGTTATATTTTCCAGTTTTCTTTAGATAACCAATCACTTACTAAATATTTATCAAAACATATATAAACACAAAAAAATAATACTAATTCAAAGGAAAGAATTTAAATTCATATTTAATTTTAATTTGAAATCTGAAGTGCTCTCTCTACCTGCAAGAAATTTCTCCAACTTACTTTTTGCAAAAATATTTTGCAATTCAAAGATGCAGAAAAACTAATAAAATTTTAAGTCTAACATTCATATCAATAAATTCTAATAGGTTGAATTAACCACTAAATAACTTACTTAATAATAAAGAAAAGGGACAAACAAGGGAACTGTATAAGTGGGACAAAACTTGAGAATAAATAATGACAATGCATTATCTTTTTGCCCTAAAAGGCTATTAGGCTAGAAACCAGATTTAGCATTGTTTAACTTTTCATTCCAGTCTATTCCTATTCAGCAAAGTGTTAAATATCATTCTTTCATGTTTAGTCTATCTGCTATTAATTAACAAACTATACTACTAAAAAACAATATACACAGTTTTTAAAAATATAATTTTTTAAAATAATTTTTAATCCAACTGATTAAAATAAATATGCATTTAATTCATGATGTATCTAATTAAAAACATTCAACATTTTTATATTTATATTTTTTCACTTTTTAAATACACAGACAATATATAATGCTTCCATGTTAGTCTAAATGCATATTCATCATATATTTCATAGAATGTTTTGCTATTCCACCTGAGCCATCTCTCTTGATAAACCATATTAAAATTTGAAAAAGCCCTTTTGGATTGATTGTTAAAATCTGAACCCTTTTAAATTACTTTTCCTTTATTAATTTTACTTCAACACATGCAGAAAAATACTTGTCTGCATATATATAATTATTATAACTTTATCACATTCCAATGCTGATAAAGCTCTTAGCTTTGGAAAAAAAATTACTAGAAATCATCTTTATCACAGATTGAGGTGGTCACCAGTCAATCGGGCTCTAAGCTTATTCGTTCTTATTTGCAAAAAACATTGTTCAGGTATAAATATACTCACACACACACACAAAAAAAAAAAAGATTATTCTTATTGCAAAAATTTATAACTGAGCATATTTTAAATGTTAATCAAATCTGTATCTTAAAATCTTCAACTGTAGTTACAACAAATACATAATTGAAATGTATTTGAAAGTATTGTAAAACTGCTTCTGGGGCCCCTGAAGAATGCACAAAAGACAGACTCAAAAAATTATGTTATTCAATTTTAACAATATTTAGCACACAAATTTTCTTTATTATTGTCAACTTTTAAGTTGGACTGAAGGAAGGAAAAGCATTTTTTTACAAGGTAAAAAGACACTCTAAAATACAATCACAAAAATTTTCTAATATCAAACTCTGATTTTAATGTACACTATATTTACATGAAATTTACAATGCTTTCTGTTTTGCAGCAATATTTGCAGGTCTGGGTTTAGTGGGATCATATGAATAAGTCCTAGGTATAGGTCCTGTACCATACTTCTGAAATCTAATTTCATCCATTCTTCTCCTGTCTTCTACAGCAGCTAATATTTTTTGATCTTCGTATGCTAAAAAAAGAAAAGATTCAGATTTTAAAGTTGCACTACATGGTTTTCAAACCTTCTTCTAGTATGACTCTCTCTCGTGTGTGTGTATATATATATATATAGAGAGAGAGAGCTCTTAAAGAATTTTTAAAAAGTGAACTTAAAAATAGCAAAGAGACGAATCTATGCTTGTGCTACTAGATTGAAAATTATAAAAATTGAAAAGGAATCGTTCAAAACTTTTTTCTTATCATATGAAGGTTTAACCATTTCTTCGCCTAGTAAAGAATTACCAATTTGAGTACATGTACATTTAATGAAACATTCAAATATGTTATCTAAACTGAAAATTAACATCAGCAAAGATAATTTTTTTAAAAACATTACTCAAAACAATACAACAATTTATTAATCTCCTCTGTTTAATACTTCAAACAGAACTTGTCAAAGGAAAAGTGTTTTGAAGCCTTAAACCAAGTTAATGATGAGTTCTGTTTACATGTTTTGTTCCTCTGAATCATTTGAGACTCGCACCGCTTTTTAGTATCAAACTTTAACTTTAAAACAACATTGTAGTAGTTTTCAAATGTTCAGATCTTTTCCCTACATGTATTCGTACTCCACTAAGACTAAAAATTATATACAAAAGTTAAAAAAAAAAAAAAAAAAAAAAAAATTTTTTTACAAAAAACTTAAAAAACCTAAAAATGGCTAAACTAACTAGATACACAAACAAAATTAAATTAAGAAGAAAATTCTACATCAAGAATTAAAGAATCAATTATTTCTTCAAAACGGAAAAATAACTTGTTTGGTCAAATTATTTAAAGCCAAAAACAAGGGCAGCTCAATTACTTGAAAATTAACTTTTTGTGAATTTTCACTTATTCTCATAAGATACTCAAAGATAAACTGCTGGAGTGAGCTTAGTTACATTGAATTTTTTTTTTTTTTTTTAATTAAAAATGCAAACTAGGAAAATTACGAAACAAAAGACAAACATATCTTTCTTTAATCTTACATCTCAGAGAATGCTTGAAAAGTCCAAAGAATGGATGCCGATAGGGTTGCATGAATTTAGATGACCCCTGCTAAGGGGTTTACCAAAAAAGGAAAAACGGGGGGAAAAAAAGCTTACAGAATAATCCGTGAAGGATGAAAAGCAAACAACTAAAAACAATGAAACAGCCCATGCTTTCTGGGAGTGATTCAATTGGAGGTGAAACTGGAATGGGGGGTGTTAACAAAGCAGAAGGTAATGAGGATGAACAATGGCACCATTTTTTACTAATATACTTTTAATAGAATGATCCAAGATGGTGATGCTTCTTTACTATTTTAGTTTTAAAACTGGCTGAAAGATAATCCGTGAAGGACGAAAAGCAAACAACTAAAAACAACGAAACAGCCCATGCTTTCTGGGAGTGATTCAATTGGAGGTGAAACTGGAATGGGAGGTGTTAACAAAGCAGAAGGTAATGAGGATGAACAATGGCACCATTTTTTACTAATATACTTTTAATAGAATGATCCAAGATGGTGATGCTTCTTTACTATTTTAGTTTTAAAACTGGCTGAAAGATAATCCGTGAAGGACGAAAAGCAAACAACTAAAAACAATGAAACAGCCCATGCTTTCTGGGAGTGATTCAATTGGAGGTGAAACTGGAATGGGAGGTGTTAACAAAGCAGAAGGTAATGAGGATGAACAATGTCACCATTTTTTACTAATATGCTTTTAATAGAATGATCCAAGATGGTGATGCTTCTTTACTATTTTAGTTTTAAAACTGGCTGAAAGTTTCAGGAAAAAGAAACAAGGTGTTAAAAAAGTCATTCTTCATGTAATCAAGCTATAAATATGTCTTACGAAATTGAAATAGGTCCTTTGTCAAGTAAAATAGGATAGAATGCCAGTAATTCTATTAAGTACATAATTAATAGTACTTTAAAAAAATCCTAGCTGAATACAAAGAGAAAGGAGAACATGTCTCAGATGTAAGACTAAACAAAGGTATGCTTGTCTTTTGTTTCATAATTTTTCTAGTTTTCATTTTTAATAAAAAACTTTTTCAATTTAACCAAGCTTGCTCCAGCAGCTTATCTTTATGAGTATCTTATGACAATAATTTAAAATTCACAAAAAGCTAATTTTTGAGCTGCCCTCGTTTTAGGCTGTAAATAATTTGACCGAACAAGTTATTATTGCGTTCCCCCCTTCACATTATGTTAAGAGTTCATAGATTTGGAATGAAAAACGAGAACAGTACTTGATGAAGTATCAAAACACTCCAAAATCACACTTTTACAGTCGTCGAAGAACTACTATAGACACGCTGTAACAATCAGCAACACATCCTTCAGGCAATCAGGCTATAACGCTGAAGATAGCTTCACAGCAAAGCACCAGAGTACAGCTCCTGCCTCTGCTCGGTCATTCTTGGAATTCTATATACTCTTAAGATTCTCCACACTACAACTAGCGATGCAGTCGACGATACACAACAGTACAGCTCTTGAATTGGTTCAGTCATTCCCAGAGTTTAGCACACTTTAAGACAAAACTCGATGATACACTAACTCATGATAAACTAAAAGACTCTCTTGATGCACTCGACAACCAACTTGGTGCTTGACTTTGAGACACTAACTCAATGACTGACTATCAACTCATTAGACGAGGCACTAACTCTCTGTGTACCAGCAGGGTTTACTTAGCTTTTGGATTGTGTTTGAGAAAATTCTGGGCTAAACCAGTAAGAATTCATTCCAGAAGGTTCTCCATCTGTCTATGGTGTATTGCCAATTTTGTCACCAAATGGACAATTTCTTGCCAAATGTGGCATCCCTGCCTTCCCCTTGCCTATTTATGGCAACCCTGTCTATCAACAAACTAGCTTACCACGTTTGGACATTTCGTAACACTGCTCCCTCCTAAGGACTGCATGTCCCGGGCAGTACAAGCCTTTGTCAGAAGCCAAATTCGATACAAACAAAACGTTATAAAACAAACAAATAACACAACTAAAGAAACAAATATTTACACTATTTACAACTTGCTACGTACAAACTTTACACAGAAATCAGGTCAGAAAATTAATGCTTAAGAATTATGGGTACCCCTAACAATGAGAAGCACTAGGTACTATGGCTATAGTATGGGGCTAATCTGTCATGATGAACGACCTTAGGTTTGGAATTAGGGGGACTTACAAATCCGTATCAAGACGTCGTTCAGTCTGCTGAGGACTGTATACAGACCCTCTCAATACGACTGCAGTTTGGAAGAAACACCTTTACGAGGACTCGGATTCCACAGCCACACCTTATCGTTTTACTGGAAGTGATGTTTGGTGGCACTTGCATCGTATCTCTTCTTCTTCCTGTCCGTCGTAATGTTGATCCACTCTCGGGAAAAACCCGTGCACTGTTCCTAACCGGGCCTGGAGCTCTTGCACATACTCCTCAGGCGAGGAATGTATGTCCGGAGGGCGGCCGAAAAGCAAGTCACCTGGTAGACAGAGATCACGACCGAAGAGCATCTGTGATGGAGAATAGCTGGTGCTTTTGTGGACAGCACTACGCTAAGCAAGCAGGAACAGGAGCAGCTTGCGATTACAGTCTTCTTGGTTCTTGGAAACCATGAGCGAGAGGTGGTTGAGGATTGTACGGTTAAACATCTCCACCATGCCATCAGACTGCGGATGTAACAAGGTCGTCTGCGTTTTCGTGATTTCCAGCAAGTCACAGAGTCCCTTGAACACAGCCGGAGTGAAGTTCCTACCATGGCCGGAATGAATCTGAAGGGGGATCCCAAATTTGGATGCCCAATTCTGTAACAGAACTTTAGTTGTCGTGACAGCCTTTTGGTCTGGAACTGGTAAGCTTCGAGCCACTTTGTAAAGTAATCCATGGCAACGAGGATGTATTTGCTGCCATCCGTGGAAAAGGTCGAAGTATGTCGAGGACAATTTGCTCGAAAGGTGCTCCTACATTGTATCGCTGGAACCTTCCTCGGCTACGTCCCTTCGGTCCTTTCTTGGCTGTGCAAGCATCACTAGATCGGCAACACTTCTCAACATCAACTCTCGCCAAACTCCAGAAGAAGAACTCTTGGACCTTGTTTAGTGTCTTCATATAGTCGAAACGCTCTCCTGTTGAGCTGCTGTGTATTTCCTTTAGAATATCAAGCATTCGTTTTCAAAGAAGCATCAGCTGCCATCTCTTATTAGCCCCATCATCACTTTCCCACAGTCGATATACAGCCTTCCTCGGCTACGTCCCTTTCTTGTCAGAAGATTGGCACCACTTCTCAACATCGATTCTCGTTGAACTCCAGAAGAAGCGATCTCGAATCTTTTTTTGGTGACTTCTTATACCCGAAATGTCTCCTGTTGGGCTGTTACATACTTCCTTCAGGACATCAGGTATTCGGCTTGAGGAAGTAGCAGCTGCCATTAGTTTTATCGTTGCTTTCCCAATAGCCAATATAAGACTCCATTTCAAAAGTGGAATGAATCACAGAGAACCCAGTACCTTTTAGTTGTAGGACTGAAAATGGAAATGTCTTGCCACTTGGGTTTTGTACTGGATGATTCCTTCAGTTCTATTATTGGCTTAATGTCAGGATCCGCTAATTGGTCTTAACTTTTTCATCACTCCACAGACCTGAATCAGTTGATGCTGAAGATGTTATTTGATGGATGCTCGGATTCGCCAATCTGCACTTAGCCTCTGCTCTCGAACAGGACAAGGCTTCCTGGATAAAGCATCCACTTTTCCGTGGGAGGAGCTTTTACTATGTTTTATCTCAAAATCATATTCCTGGAGTTTTAACATTCACCACTCTCACAGGAATGAAACCTCTCGAAAGGTCTACTAATGTGGAGACCACTAATATCTCTCTTGGGCTATTTTCAGGGTATTCAATTAGTCCGAATCTGAAGCTACTCTTTTCTATGGAGCAGGCTGTTAATAATTCTGTCATCGGAAAGATGGTGACATCTGTTTTTGTTGATACTTCATGAGCTGAGGGAATGATACTCTTCATTTCAAACACAGTTATATCTTGTTTTGCAGAGTGCATTTCGTTACACATTTAAAGTCCAGTGTAAAGTCGTACTTTCACAAAATGTCCAGTCCAAGTATTAATTCGTCCACGACGGAAGCCAAGTGTTGGTAGGTCTCATTTCTGAAGTTCATTTTACCTTCAATGGGAATCTTATCAGCTGTCACTGCTTGTAAAGTCACACAGGGTGGAGTCCAGCACAATCTTTTGCTCTTTTCCCAAACTACATCTGTTCTCATGATAGTTACATTTGCTCCTGTATCTATGATCATCTTACAAGGATGCTTATTCATGTATTCTTCAAAGAACAGTCCGTTATTTCCGCCGCTCAATGAAGAGATTTGAAGAACTTTCAGAGGGGCTGCATCTTTGCCTGGCAACCTCCACCCCATAAGATTGCTGCATTTTAGTTTCCATGATTTTGTTTCACAGATGCTCTCTCCCAGTCCTGATTCATGTGACAGTTCCTGCGGAGATGTCCTTCCAATCTGCAGTTCCAGCACTTGATGATTTCCTTTCTAGTATTGCTTTTATTCGGTCTTCTTAACACCTGCCAAATCTCTCTTTTTTCTCAGTTTTGCAACATTAAAATTTGAATCTTCTATTTGAGCCTTATGTGCATTATAAGCATAATTTAAAAAGTGACACACTGCAAAGGTGTGGATAAGTTATAAGCATGATATGCATCATAAACAATACACATTATCTTTCAAAGAGTAAACATTTGGCAACATAATATTTTTTAGTGTTACAACCATCTGTGCATTATAAGCATTATAAAGATAAGTTATTAACCTCGTTAATATATTTAAATGCATACAGAAATTTACAACAATATTGACTTGAAGGTGGACAACTTTTATATATAAATATACGATAAATTTTTGACTTGAAAATGATACACTGCAAAAGTGAGGATAAGATTAGAGCTCTTTTGGTGCTGATGACATTAAAAAGAGCCTTCACATAATATTTAAAAATCACAAAAAAATTTCATTAGGAATACATGGGCTTAAAAATAGGGCAGCCTAATGGAAAGTACAATAGATTTAAGTTTTTTGCCCATACTTCTCCCCCTTTGCAGTTGAAAAAAGTTTTGCTTCTTGCCATTACAAACCTAAATCATATCTGACTAAAGTATCTACATAAATATTTTTGTATATAAATATCCAATAAATAGAGTAAAATACTAATATTCAAGACCTTAATCCACAAACAACATATTAAAAAAATTTTTTAGCAACTAACCTTCTTTTATTCCACCAACAAAACTCTTTTTGGGTAATTGGAATTTTGGATCAATTGGCTGCTGTGTAGGCAACTTAAAATATTGACGAACAGGCTGCAGCTTTAAGACAGATACAATTGCCAGTGTGCAGAAATTAGTTGTACACCAATAATATAGCACAGCCTGTAAGAAACAGAATCATGTCATTTCAACATGTAAAATGACAATCAACAAAATCTAAGATTTACATCAGAATTTGCAAATATATTTTCTCATAAAATAATTGAATTTTACCACTGATATGAGCAATAACTGTTGGTTTTTTTTTTTAAGATTGGCATATATATAACATTCTCAAAAGAATCATCCACTTCTAACAAAAATACATTATGGCAATATACTAACAGAAAACTTTATTAAAGAAAATCAGACATAAGAAATCTTACCACATTCTACCAAACCATAATAATGGAAAAAAAAAAAAAAAACTCTCTCTTCCAGATACATTTTTAACTCATTCTTTTTACAATTTAATATCAATGTTGCCAAAATATTAAAACTTAAAATTACGCTTTATAAACAAATACTATCAATTCCCCCCTTATTTGTATTTAAAGATATAATTTTAATCAGTCAGTCATGTCCATACTTTAATAGTTCATCTTTTAATTTCACCCTAGGTAGATACTTTGTTAAAATATCTGCTTCTTGATTTTGTGAACACACAAACTGAGGAATGATTTGATTCATTTCATATTCATCCTTAACAAAGAAATATTTTCTATTAATGTGCCTTGAACTGCTACTTTGTTTTGGTTTTTTAATCCAATCTATTAATGCTTGACAGTCTGTTTTAATTCCTATTGGTTTGTCAATTAGATCAACTTGACCCAATTCTTCAAGTAAAAAGATGTACCATTTAACTTCACATGCACATTCGCAGAATGCTAAAAGTTCAGCTTCCATTGTAGACAGAGCAACTATTCTTTGTTTGTTGCACTTCCAATTTATGAAATTTTTGCCTAATTTAATGAAATAACCTCCAAATGATTTTCCATCTTCAGTGGTACACCAACTTGCATCTGATGTAGCATTTAATTTCCCATTGTCTGAAGTATACACTAAGCAAGTATTTTGTGTTCGTTTAATATATCGAAATATCCTCTTTACAGCTTTCCAGTGTTTCTCTCTGGGATCTTGATTATATCTTGCCAAATTACTTACTGCAAAAGCTAAGTCTGGTCTTGTGCCTGTTGCTAAGTACACCAATGAACCTAATGCTTCTTGATATTTTGTCTTCGACACAGGTGGTGAAGATACTATGTCATCAAGATTTTCACCCAATATTCCTGGAGTCTTGATAGGTTTACATTCATCCATTTCAAAGATTTTTAAGATTTTAGTTATATAGTTTTCTTGACTGAGTATAAGTTTTCCAGATTCTTGCCGGATGTCTATTCCTAAAAATTTTTGTGTTTGAGCGACTTCTCGTAATGTGAATGATTTAGATAGTTGAGAGATGATGTCATTTATCTCAGAATTTGAATTTCCAATCACCATTAAGTCATCCACATATGCTGTGATAAAATATTTGATCTTATCTTTATAAATATAAACACACGGATCTGACTTTAGTCTAGTTAAATTCTTTTCTTTAAGAACTTTACATAATTCATCATACCAGCATTTTCCTGATTGTGGTAATCCATATATACTTTTGTTTACAAGATATACTTTGTTCAGATCTGATATAAAGCCAGGTGGTTGTTCCATGTAAATTGGTTTATCCAAGTATCCATTTAAATATGTAGTTTTTACATCGAAAAATCTTATTTTGTAGTTTTTGTAAACTGCAATCGATAGTAATGTTCTAAAGGTTGCAAGTCTCATTACTGGGCTAAATCCATCTTCATAATCAATTCCTTTTCTTTGATTAAATCCGGTCGCTACTAGTCTTGCTTTGTAAATTGTTTCTAAATTACCCTTTTCATCCCTTTTTGAGAATATCCAGCAGTTTTTAATAACTTTCTTATCGATGGGTCTTTCAACTAATTCCCAGACTTCATTAGCCTCCATTGAACTCAATTCTTCTGTCATTGCTTGGAGCCAGAATTCACTTTCAGCAGATTCTATAGCTTCATCATACGCCTTAGGTAATCCTTCATTTGTATTGTATACTACATAATCTTTTAATTTTTCTGGGGGCTTCGTAATTCGCGCTGGTCTTTTCTGTACAGAATTTCCATGATTGTCATTTCCAGGTTCTTCATTTATTTGCGGATACTCGGTTGGCTTTTCCAATGAATTGTTATCATCGTGTTCATCATCAGTATTGGATGGCAAAATTTTCTCAGCTTCTTCATCTGTTGTATTATCTTCTCTATAGTATCTGTTAGTTATTTCTGAATTATTTACATTTCCATTAGTTTGTTCCTTATAAAAAATAATAAGTTCTTCTAATATTTGATTTTTATTGAAATTTAAATAATTTTCTTTAGTAAAGGTGATCCAAGTTTCTGTTCATCAAATTTTACATCTCTCACTTCTTGAATTTTATTTAGTTCAGGGATATAAATTTTGTATGCTTTTCTCTTCATGCTATAGCCTATCATAATTCCTTTTTTAGCTTTTAGATCCATCTTTCTATGTTTTTCTCGTCTTATATGAACATATGCTTCACATCCAAATCTTTTAAGATAAGTAATGTTAGGCTTGCGTCCTTTATATTTCGTATGGTGTAAACCTTTTATCATTTTTGTGACTCCTGTTATTCACATGTACAGCTACTTTAACGCTTTCAGACCACAATTTTATTGGTAATTCTGCATCAATTAACATAGTTCTAGCAGATTCAATTATAGTGCGATTAAAACTTTCAGCTTTTCTATTACTTTCCAGAGTATAAGGGGTTGTAAGTTCATGTTTAATTCCCATTTTTTCAAAAAACTCTTTTATATTTTTAGCTAAAAACTCACTACCATTATCACTACGAATTCTTTTTAGTTTCTTTCCTGTTTGTCTTTCTTCTTGAATGATAAGTTTGATTAGAGCTTCTGAAGTTTCACTCTTCTTCTCAATTGTTATCACAAATATGAAATTACTGTAATCATCTACCACTGTTAAAAAATAACAACTTCCATCTATTGATTTCTCAATTGGTCCAACTAAATCTATGTGCCATAATTCTAAAATATCTTCAGATTGCTTAAATTTCACACTTTTATAAGATGTTCATGTTATTTTCCCTAATGTACAAGGTTCACAATTGTTTTCAGTTGTTTCAATTGTTTTACATTTTCTAATCCAATGACCGATGAGTGTTTTTTCATTTCTATCAGCCTTTGATAATTTATATGACCTAGTCTCTGATGCCATAGTACATCATTAACATAACTAATTTTAGCTTCTTCAACAATATTTCCTTCAACTTCAAATTTATTTCCATTTCTGTTAGCTATATATAGAATGTTTCCCTGTTTATTGATCACTTCTGCTTTATTTTTGGTAAAAATTACTTTTAAATCATGATCTACGATTTTTGATACTGACAGCAGATTTTTCACTTAAATTCGGTACTTGCAGAACATTTTCTACTCTCAAGATGTTCTTATTTCTATCAGTTTGCATTTTAATGTTACCATTACCAACTGATTTGATCATGGCCCTTTTTTCAGCCGTCATTATTTGTCGTTCTTAATCTTTAAAATTAGTAAATATTTCTTTATTAGTTGCCATGTGAGATGTGGCTCCTGAATCAATAATCCATTTAATTTTTCTATTCTCGTGTTTATTTATTTTATTCTTTTCATCATTTCTATTTTGATTAAGATATGAGCTTTCTATTTTCTTAGATACTTCAAATAAGCATGTAGCTGATTCATATTCTCTTTCCTTGCTTGACATTCTATAAGTTTTATTTGTTACATTTCTCTGCTGTCCGTGTTCTTGTTTAGTTTTCATTTTACATTCAGTTGATTTGTGGCCGAATTTTCCACAGCAAAAGCACTTTATACTATTATTATTATTTCGACATTCTTTTATTAAATGTCCTAATTTTCAGTTTTCTTTTGCCTTAGAACTTACTTCTATTTCTTTTCCTCTTTGTTTATTTTTTCCTTCTGTTTCTTTTAAAGCTTGTCTAATTGAAGCTAGATCTTTCTCTTTATTGCTTTAATTAATTTTAACATCAAATTCAAATTCCTTTCTAAGTCCTTCTAGTATGAAGTAAATTAATTCTTTATCTCTTATTTCATCTCCAACTTGAATACTTTTACTTTTCAGAATAACAGCTCTATTCATATAATCATCTACTGATTCATTTTGACTCATTTTCAGTTGAGCTAATTCTATTCTGCATTTGATTTGAATATCTTCTGTTCTTGCCGCCATTTCATTTTTGATTTTCTCCTATAACTTCTTTGCGTTCTTTTCATTCGCATATTTTAACGCTTGTGGAGTTGTCATAGTTTGATTCATTATATTTCTTGCTATCACGTTATTATCATCCCATATTTCCCAAGTTTTTATTTCAGTTTCGAAATTAACATCATCCTTTTTATATGGTTTTGGTGGTTCATCAGCTTCTATCACACTTCTCCATATCTTTAAACTTCTTAATTCACTTTCAACTCTGTTGGCCCAAATAAGATAATTATCGTCACTTAATTTTTCTATATGACTCAAATTTATTATATTATATGCCATATTTTCTAATTTATATTCACTAATTATTACAAGTCTAATTTATCTCTTAGAGAAATTGGCTATTTTGTTAAGCCTAAACAACATCAATGTTCTATCTGAAAGTTTATTAACAGAGGGGGCAACCACGCTCTGCTACCAAATGTTTTTTTTTTTTTTTTTTTTTTTTTTTTTTTTTTTTTTTAAGATTGGCATATATATAACATTCTCAAAAGAATCATCCACTTCTAACAAAAATACATTATGGCAATATACTAACAGAAAACTTTATTAAAGAAAATCAGACATAAGAAATCTTATCACATTCTACCAAACCATAATAATGAAAAAACTCTCTCTTCCAGATACATTTTTAACTCATTCTTTTTACAATTTAATATCAATGTTGCCAAAATATTAAAACTTAAAATTATGCTTTATAAACAAATACTATCAATAACTATTGGCATAATTTTTTTATTATTACTTTTTTTCCCTTTAAAAAATGCCATTTTGTATAAGATATTAACATGGTAAACAAAAATTTCTATCAATGCCGAAATAAAAAAGGTATTAGGATTAGACATATACCTCCCAATGTCCATAATCCAGAATGATCTAAAACTGGACCTCAAGACCATCAGCAACCTTTTTTACTTCTTTGTATGAAGTAAAAGAAGTATTGTAATCACGGAAAATTTCGGGTAATCATATTTCAATGGAAGTATCACTATCGAACACAATTTAATGAAGTTTTTGTGTGACATCTTTATGTAAGGACAGAATAAAGGACTCTTTTTCCCCAAAACGGATTGTCAGATGGCTTTAAAACAGATTCAGAAGAGATTTTTTTCATGACATCTGTGCATATGTATGTACGGTAAAACCCAGCTTAATGCGGGGGTTACATTTTATCAAAGTAGAACGTTATATGAAATATGATTAAACATGGTCATCTCTATAAATTATGGGGTTAGAGGGAAACGGGTATAAATTTTACAAAATGTTCCAAGTATTTTTCATTATTTAAGTTCATTAAATATGTTTTTTATACATATTTAACAATACAAACTAAAAACTTATTTCTTACAAATACTGAAACAACAAATGAATATATAGAAATAAATAAAATTTTAAGTCACCATTTATATTTTTGATCATTCAGATTTTTCTGCATTTCCAATTTCCTGCTTAATTAATTATTATTATTATTTTTTTTTATAAAGAAGGTACCTAATGTCACTTGCATTTTTCTTCTGCACTCAATAAGGGGACAATTTTCAATAAATAAGTCCATAATTTCCGGTTTGGAAGCTAAACTGGTGTTAGAAATACTGTTCAAAGTTCTTTTGCTTTTCTTCAGAATCACTATTTTTAATATTTTTCTGGTCTTCTCAATCCACTAATTCCTTGAGCTCATCAGTAGAAAGATTTTCTGCAAATCTGCTTTTTCTTGCAAAATTTCTTTGAGATCTTCCAAATTTAGTTCATCTAAACCTGTTTGTTTCGCTAATTCCACCATTTTGCCATATCAACAACAGAATCTCTAGTGTCATTGTCCTTATTTAAATCTGGCCAAATGTTTTTCCACACTCCTTTCAAACATTTTTTTGTTACTTCATTCCAAGAAAGATTAATGTTTTCTATAGTATCCATGACTTTATAGTTTCTCCAAAAATCTCTTATTGATTGTTTATCATCTCCATCTGTTTTTTCAAATATTTGTCTAAATGTTTGCTGCGTTTTTGTATTGTTGCTTAAATATTAACAAGTTTTATTTTTGTTGTATTCTGTAACTTTTTTATAATTAATTTTATTTGATTAACTATTTTGAATATTTTGTAATCCTTTGTTTACTTGGTTTATTAATAAAACATATTTTTTAAAAAAGAAATGCCACGTTTTATCATGTATTTTACTCCTAGCACTTCAGCACAATGCACCGAAAATTTAAAAAAAAGTTTGCATCATTTCCCCCTTTCTCTGTTGTATACAGTATTTCTATTTGAGGCCTAGTTTACTGGTAAACTGTTCATCATTTTAATTTTTATTAAATGTATTCAATCCGCATTTGCATTTTCATATTAGCATTTCTCCATTTTACTTTTCCTTGCATTTATTATCTGAAATGTATTTTGTGCAGCTTCTTTGTTAAACTATCTGGATGTGGCGAATGATTTCACAGTTAAGAAACCTTCCAAACATGCGATTTCATTTCATTTCTATTATTCACATTTCAGCTCATCATAACCTAATTCACTACCGATGTGTTTGATTCTTCAGAATCCAGGTCTTTTATTTCGGCCCCTTCTCCTTCATTTCTCTGATGTGCCTTTCTGGGACTGTGATCAAGACTCATTCATGTGAGGTGAGCCTGGGGCTTTAAAGGTAATTGAGGTCCAATCAAATTACTGTTGTAACCAAGAAGTTTCTCAAATAGGTATAATTTATATTTAAGCAATATATAAAGCAACAAGTAAGCTAAATGAACATGCATGTCGTTTGTATTTGCAACTCATGAAAGCTTAACAGTACAGCAACTGTGTAACTAAACACTAGAAAACAGTCTCCAGTTCCTGCAGAATCACCCTAGAGGGTGGGGGGGGTGGACCCACTAACAACTCAACTGCTAGTTTGAGTTTCGGTGGAATTTTACATGGGCATAAATTTTTTCCTTGTTTGAGTAAATTCCTTTGTGTCACTTTTATTAATTTTGTCATGTCATTCTTTTGCGAGGTGTTTGCGTTTTAATTAAATTAATTTTATTAAATACACAAAGTTTATATCAAATTAAAATTTAGTCACTAAAAATTTTGAGCTAGATAGTAAAAGAATGCTACACTATCAGATATTGTAATGTTAATATTACTAAGTATTTTTATTGGAATGTAGGTATTTTTTATAGAAATAACACTGTAATATTTACTAGTAGTTTATCCATGACTACTTTTCATTTGCTATTTTCTTATTATAGCAATGTTCTTCAGAAATTAAATTAATCATAAAATTTTCAGATGATAAAATTAGTTACATAAATGGGAAAATATAAATGAGGAAATATTTTAATTGAAGGAATTTAAAGCTTTGATGATTTTAACTTTTGTTTTTTGTAAACTTTAAAACACAATTTCATTATTTAGCATAACAAATTTAAATTAAAAACATTTTTATCAGGAATTAATTTATTTTTACAAATTCCTTATTCAAACCATTTTATGATTATACAGTCAAAAGTCGTTAATCCGGACTCGTCGGGACTTCGGCGATTCCGGATTATTGATTTTTCCGGATTATAGATCATCAGTTTAAATCACGTAAGATGGCATGCAGAAATTCTAAAATTAAAAATATGAAACCGTAATTTATGAAATAAAGAACAATTATGATCTAAAGGGTATCAAAATTTACAAAAAAAAAAAAAAGCTTAATATTTATTTGTTTACTTTAGTAAACATTTCTTTCAATGTAAGTTGTTTAAGTTGCTTCGTTTTATGTGATAATACTTTCTCTTTAATTCTATAAACAGACATAATTTTTTGTTCAGTTACAAAGTTCCGCTGTTCAAGTCCCGTTAATTGCTGTGCCGAGAATACCGACTAACTTGTCAATCGAAATTTTTTCGTTTTCACTAACCTCTCTGTCACATTCTTCATGTCTTTATCCATTTTTTGCAGCAATTCCACTTTTTGTTTGATGGACATCGAAACATACTTTCGTTTTGTACGATCCTTTGGGAGCTCCAGAATCGGAAATTCTATTTGACATAATCGAAAGTTCAAGTTTACTTTTATAGTATTGCTCTTACAGTCTGCAAAAAATAATAAGCCGGTTCCAATTCGAAAATTAAGGAACAACGCAATCATCAACATTAACTGAAATAGATAATTAGATAATTTTAGCTTATACCGTCCGTTATACATAAAACGCGCACGCGAAAACGTATTCTGCGCTTGCGCACACGCAAATGCGCAGTCGTAAGAAGTCTTAACGCGCACGTGTAAATGCCTATGCGCATGTGTCAAAGCAGCGCATGCGCAGAAAGTTTTTAGCTTTGAGGTCCGGATTATAGATCATTCCGGATTATGGGTGTCCGAATTAACGACTTTTGACTGTATTATATTTGTTTCTTATGAAGTTTAGAAAAATTAAATTTTATACTTTGAAATATTGGTGTGCAACATATTGCCTATTAAAAACATATTACCAAATACATATATTGCAATGCATTACCAACAACAACATGTTAAAAATTTATTTATTCAGATAATAAGCTAATCAATAATTTTCACTTTCAATCTCATTCCTCCCATTTTAGAGCATTTTCCCATTTCACCACCTTTCTAAAAAGATAACATGAACAGAAAATGAACTATTTAGTAATTTGATAGGTAACTTTTCAACAGCATAAAATGTCTGATAATTATTGCTACTTAAATTTTTCAATAAAATATGCTGAACTATAATAAAAAAAATAACCAAACATCATTCAAAGAAAGAAGAAATCGCTTTGAACATTCCATTTTGGAAATTGAATGTAACAGCAATGTTACAATGAGCATTTTACTTGAAGCTAAAATGAAAAAACAAAACAAAGTAGAAAATTGCTCAATAAATATTTTTTATCATTCTTGCTTAAAAAGAGGATGATAAATTTGTTATATAAGCTGCGAAAATTTCAAAATTTTACATCCATAAATTATTAGATGCTGAAGTCTTAAGACAGTTTAAAAAATTGAGCAATTTTCAAAAATTCAGAAATCGCATTATAATTTTTATATATGTTTCATCGAAAAGATTTTTTTCCACTCAATGTACCACAAACAGTAAAATTTTTATATATTTAGTTTATTCATTAAATGAAGGCATGTGTGAAAAATTGTTTAAATAAAAAAAATCTAAATCAAATTTTGAAAATAACACTTCATGACATAGCACTATCATCGAGAAACAATGCAAGTACACAATTTGAACAGGATAGCCTATCAGGAAGTAGGTAGATAAACAGGTTTTAGTCGAGTCAGTAATTTACGACAGAAAAAACAGGTTGAATATTCTTAAACAAGGGGATTTAAGATTCAAGTTAAGCCATTTCATATCAAATATTAAAAAAACTGCATCAGTACATCAAGTATACCCATCACATGAAATCAAACTTTTGTGTCTGTGATTTGTGTGTTAGAATCTGTGATTTTACTTCTGAATATTTCCTTATATTTATACAATAATAATAAAAAAATAACAATATAAATCTAATAAAACATTTTCTTTTTTCAAAACTGTTGTCCATATTCTTAGTCTAATCTTTAAGTTATTTATTTGCAATTATTTATTCTATGATTATGTTGTATACTGCATATTAGAGAAAAGTATAAGAGGGTTGATGACGAAAATCATTCTTTTAGAAGGTGTCAATTAAAGGAAAGGGATTAGCAATCTCTGCTCTAAATGTTAGCAAGTATTGTGCCATTATACTCTATTCTGCAGGAACTAAACGGATTGGTAAACTACATATGTTGAGGCCAATTAAATAATAAAAATAATTTACTGTGAAATATTCCAAATACTAAAATTCATTGGGGGGGGGGGGAAGAGAAAGGAAAAAAAAAAGAGAAAAAGAAAATATTCAGATTTTAATTCTGTAGCAAAATGTCTGTTTTATGCTTTCATCAAACTAAGCTCTTTGAATCACACTTGCTAACACAACTTTTCTTGTATGTGTGTTTTTAAATTTATCATTAAACACTGCTTTCTTTGCACTAAAATTCAAAAGCAAAATCAGAAAATATTTAAAACCAACATAACTTTAGAATTCCTGGTACTTATGTATTATCCCGCAGACAGTGAAAGTTGGCTATTATAGAACTATGAAAGTTGGTGGAGATCCTGCCAAACTTGAGCCATTCGTCCCAAAAAAACATTCTGAAGAAGCTAATACATATTTTAATTAATAAATAATCAACATTCGACTTGCTTTATTTAGCTGTTTATAAAAATGACTTCTTCCACTTCTACTATTTCATTACGCCCTCCAATTTTACTGGAGTTTCTGTTTACAATGCTATGAGTGAAACTTTTCTGTTATTGTTTTGTTATCCATATTCAGCTGATCATATTACGTCCATGTCCATTAATGCATACTTTTTTTATGGCAGGATTCCATAATTTTAAAAATTGCTGCTTGCTGTTTTGTAAAATGTAGGTCCCAAATTTCAACCATTGTCCACTCAAGAAAGAAAGTAAGCAATAACACTTACACTTGCTCCTTAAAAAAAAATGGCTTATCAAGAATCAATCAGAGTACATTAAATGAAAATATGGGTGTGTTGTTATGTCACACTTATCCACAATTGGTGTTAAATCATGCTACCTAGCAACAGTCTGATGGAATAATATGCGAGTACTGAATTCCCAATAGAGTGTTAAGTGTGGCCATATAGTATATAGTTTCTTGAATACACTAGATTTTGTCTTAAAAAATAATTCATGGTGCTAAAAACTGGTTACATGAAAACCAAACTGTTGACAGTGTCAAGAAAATACATCACAACAAAAAAATACAGTGTCAAGCAGTACAGCTTTAAATTAAAAGAACTTATTATCAGGACATTCATATATTAACATCTAACACAAAATAATACTCACCGATGGAAAATTCATGCAGAAAGGAAAAGCAATAATGGGCAATGCTCGAAGAAAATACCCTGCCATTTTCATATTTTCAAGTTTGATACCAGATTCTGCTCCAATCTATAAATAGAAGCACACCTAATAAATATTAAAGTACAGACAGCAGAAATGAGATAGTTCAGAAAATGTTGGAGTAAAAAACTTAAAATTAACTCTCTTCCCCCCTTTTTAAGTATGTGAGTGCAGAAATTTCCACAGATACAATAGTACAAATTTTATCTGAAATATAGCTAATTACCATAGATCAGATTCTGATAATCTAAAAATTTTAAAAGAAATTTTCTTCAAAATACAAAACAGCAACTGATAGACATTGACAAATAAAACCCAAACAATTACACATATCTGTCAATTTGAATTTTATTTTTTCTTATGAAATTTTAACACATAAACAAACATATTACAATTGCACTGAATTATAAAGTGCTTCTTGGTGCTTACGAAACTGTACGATCTGCTGTCAATCTATAAGTTTTTATGTTGTGAGAAGCTTCTCTTGATGTCTACTGCAGTAACTGGAGCATATTTGAAAAAAACTACACCACTTACTGTTAAATCTTCATCAGTTTTAACAGTCTACGTCTCCTGTTGAGATGAGGGATATTTTTTGCATAATTAGGAAGCCACAATTTTTAGTCAAAACAGTGCTGAATTTAGCAAATACAATATCTGTAACTTTGCTTTTGTCATATTTTAAAACATCATATAATTTATCAATGAACTTTTGCATTGACAAGTTCCATATTTTTCTCTTGTAATGATTTAATAGTTGAAATTAGGATCCTGAAATTAGATCCGATGTATCAGTTTTGTCTGTGTCAGTTCTGTGCAAGATTCAAAGCATGACTATAGCAGCTAAGCAAAAAAAAAAAAAAAAAAAAAAAAAAAAAAACAGGAAGTTTTATTGAGGTAGAAAAATGTACTGCACACACCCGTGAGAGTGTAATTCAAAGAATGATTCAGTGGAACAGCTTTTTCCCTTCTGCACATAATTCTATGGAACTGAATATGCACTAAATGGCTTAAAGAACTAAGAAATGCCAGCACAGAAACATTCTTATGAGTGACAGAGATATTTTGTGGAAAAAGTCTGTCATGATAGATAATGTCTGCCTGGTAAAAATGAGTTCTTAAGAGCTGAGATAGTGTTATTTCAAAGGTAACATTGAGTGTGATTATTAGAATATGTATCAAAATGCTCTGAAATGTCCAAAATTGCTTTAAAAGGAGAAAAATATTAAAAATTAAAAAAAAAATTGCATAGGTTATTAAAATCTGAGACTTGTTAATTATTATTTAAAATTGCCAAGTATAAATTTTAGAGAACTCATCTAGCATAAAATATGTAAATTAATCAACTTTGAAAATATATGCATTTTTTAAAAATTACTATAGCTTACCTTCAGTACAACATACAGAGTACCACATGCAATGGCTGGTAAAATGTAATATGGATCTGGAATTGTCAAATCAGTAGCCCAGCCAATGCCACCATACTTCATACTTTCTACAGGCACTTTTGCCATCGCTCTCAAACCCAAAAAGAATGATATAAAGACAGGAGCCTAAAATAGTTACACATAATTTAACTTACAAATATTAAAAAAAAAATACATGAAATTTTGATTATTACTTTTTTACTTCATAATGATATGCAGACTAGCATATGCATATAGTGGCTCACATTAGTTTTAAGACAACTATGTTTTCCAATTTTACTTGAAAACTCTAGTTGTTGAATATTAGGGAAACAACTTTATTTTACTTCCACCTATTAACTATTGATCATCTTTTTTTTTAAAAAAACCTGCTTGTTTTCAAAAAATTATTCAAAACAATTTGGCAAAAAAAAGAAAAAAACAGTTTATTCAAAAAAGTTCTGAAAATCAACTTGAATAAGTATTGGGACACTTTGAGTAATAAATCTAATAAAAATACAAAAACAACGCAGATATTCAAAATTTTGTTACATGTCCTTTAGCTACAATTACACTGGATGGATTCTATTAGTTTTTTAAATAAGAAGGGTCCATATCTCTATCAAAATTGCTTTTAGTAGAGCTTTTGAAAATATATAATGTTTCCATATTTTTTCCTCCAGTTCACTCTATGCATGTTTGATAGGAGAGGATTTTGATGACATCAGGGCAGTTGCATTATAACTGCAAGTGATAGAACTTGAAGGTACTCTGCTTACCAAATTTCCATGAAAATGCTTTCAAGTTTTCATTAAGAATGTTCATATAGTTACACTGATCTATATTATTTACTATAAAAACGAAATTTTCCATTTTGAGGGAAACAAAGCATCCTCAAATTATTATACCTTCACCTTCGTGTAACAGTAGGCAACAGATCTTTTGGATTCAGTTCAGCTTTTGCCACACAGTGATTCGTCCATCTGACCCAAATATGAGATTTTGACTCATATGCAAATATAAAATTGTTAACATTTTGCTTACCATGGAGATTTTGTAAGCACCAAGCATATTTTTTTTTTGTTTTCTTCTTGTGGAAAATTTTTTTTCTTGCTGATTGCCCATAGTATTCATGTACTCTAATGACCCTTTCAACAGCGTTAGGGTTAAATTTTGTTGCATACTACAGTCAAAAGTCGTTAATTCGGACACCCATAATCCAGAATGATCTATAATCCAGACCTCAAAGCTAAAATCTTTCTGCGCATGCGCCACGTTGACGCACGTGCATAGGCGTTTACGCGTGCGCACAAGACCTTTACGACTCGCATATGCGTCTGCGCAAGCGTAGAATAAGTTTTCGCGTGCGCGTTTAATAACGGACGGTAGAAGCTAAAATTATCTAATTATCTATTTCAGTTAATGTTGATGATTAACTGAAATGTTGATGATTGCGTTGTTCCTTAATCTTTGAAGTGAATACGGCTTATTATTTTTTGCAGACTGTAAGAGCAATTTTATAAAAGTAAGCTTGAACTTTCGATTATGTCAAATAGAATTTCCGATGCTGGAGCTCCCAAAGGATCTACAAAACGAAAGTATGTTTCGATGTCCATCAAACAAAAAGTGGAATTGCTACAAAAAATAGATAAAGGCATATCCTTTGTTTATGTAACCGTTCCGAAATCTGTTTATCAATTTCATGCTGCTCTGCCCGGGGGGTGGGGGGAGGGCGTCGCGGCGCGCAATGAACTGGAAGTTGATCTGTCAGCACTATCGTTATCTTCAGGGCAGATGTTCTTATTTTATTCGGCTTATAATTCCTTACTAAATGTTGCATTTCATCTCGGTATACTCCGTCTTTGATATGATTTAAATCAAATTCCTCGTCATTATAAATATCACGAATACAAATCAAATAGTTTTCTTGTTGCAATTTTCTAATTTCGACTATGCGTAATGTATGCTTTACGCGCACGCACGTTGAAAGAAATGTTTAATAAAGTAAACAAATAAATATTAAGCTTTTTTTTTTTTTTTTTTTTTTGTAAATTTTGATACCCTTTAGATCATAATTGCTCATTATTTTATAAATTACGGTTTCATATTTTTAATTTTATAATTTCTGCATGCCATCTTACCAGATTTAAACTGATGATCTATAATCCGGAAAAATCAATAATCCGGAATCACCGAAGTCCCGACGAGTCCGGATTAACTTCTGACTGTATTCTCTTAAATCCATTGTAAGTTTAAAGGACAAACATTTCGGTTTCATTTGATTTTGCATGAAATAAATCTCCGATTACTTGGCATTACCTTGGAATGTGATCCTAACTTAGTATGCATGCTTTAGCTTAAGAATGCATTTTTAATGGCTCCACAAAATTGTATTGTTTTGTAACATTAAAAAATAGCTGAATACTACTTTACAACCATTATCTTTTTGGACATTTTGAACCTTTTTACCATCTTCAAATTAATGAATAATTAAATTTCTAACATAACTTGTCATTAATTTGTTTTTAGTTGCTGTTTTCAGTTCAGATACAGAACTTAAATATATTTTGCTAAAAAAGTAATCATTTCCATATGGAGAAAATAATTCTTGTGTTATATTTTCATTTAAACTAAATAATAAGAAAAAAATCGAAAGCTTTTAGATTTAATATCACGTCTAAAGGGGTATTTTTACACATACATACAAGTTTTGAGAGTATTTGGGCTAAAAATATTTAAAAACAGCATATCTTTAGATTTCTAATAGACAGTCTCATGCACTGGAGATAAAAATATTTTATTCTGCACAGTGTGCTACCATTGCTCGCTTTGAAATCATTGAGTTTCTTAATCAAAAATTCATCAAAGTTTAAAAAATATGAAACAGATAATAAAACAAATTCAAAATACAAAATTTGGGCTTCCAGGTGCTCATATTTGGGCTATTATTCAAAACTGGATGGCCCTATGTATTGTTGTTTTTTTCAAAGCGAGAAACATGCATACATTCATGCAGATCTTTCATTAGTTAATTTATTAAAATATAATACAGGAACATAATATCTGGTAGCAACAATTTGAAAAGTGATACAACAATCTGAAAACAAAAATCGGTACTATTCGGTTTCGAGGGCCGTAAAAAATCGCCAAACTATTGTTGATGCCAAAGCTGCCAAAAATAATTGCGGCAAGAAAGGAAGTATAATAGTAAATAACTATCTAAGATTGATGTTTTAATTTAGAATGAAAGGTTAATTTTATATAATACATTTTTATTATTATAATTTATATAAAAAAGGCTAAACATGACTGAATGGAAGCAAAAGAGTAAATAACTATTTCAGATTATTATAATAATTTATATAAAAATTGCTAAACATAACTGAATGAATGTCTGCATCGCTATTTCGCTACCGACTTATCGCTAAAGCATAATTTCATCTCGTTGGTTGTTCAAACGTAATTCTCTATCATGAATGATGCCTTTTCTTTGAAAATATTCTCGTTAAAGTGCAGAATTGCCCACTTATTTGTTTGCCACTTTTTAAAAACAATTGGATTTTTGTCAATTTTCTTTGACATTTCAAGTGAAAATAGGTCGATGTGTACATGGATAAAGTCAAGGGAATGCACAATGCCATTTTTGTGCAATTCTGGGATGTTTTTTTTAAGTGAAAATAGGTTGATGTGTACATGGATACCGAGTATGTGCAATTCTTAAAAACGCGTCAAACAGTGGGTGATTCTGCACTTTGCCCAAAATTCTATTGCCGATTTTTTGTCATGGGCAATTCCCAAATTGTTAAATCCATAGGATATTAAAAAAGGATTTAAAAATTAAACTAGTATTTCAATGGCGTCTTAAGAAATATAGAACTATATAAACTTACGCAATCTGAAATCAGCGGGTACACTAGATTTGGCGCGCTGTTAAATGGGCGCGTTTGCTAGATTTGGCGCTTTTGCGCATATATTTTCGCTGCAATTTTTTACGGTCCTCAAAACGGAATAGTACCCAAAAATCTTTGTTTACAGTGATTCGGGACAAAATGCTGTTTTGAAATCAATAGCCTTTTTGGGGGTAATGCCCCTTCCGGCTAATAAGAAATACAGTCTGTCAAAAAAGCTTAAACACAATTTTTGAGTGTTCAAATTATTATGTGATTACTGATTAATCTTTTTTAAATAAACTGTTTTATTATACGAAATATTTAGGTGATATTCATTTTGTGACAAGCAAAACATTAAATAGAGAGAAAATAATATATTTTAAAAAATGAAGTCTGTGTTTAGTTATCAGATTTACACAAACAACTTTCAAAAATACAAATGTCTGAAAAAAAAATGTAAGCCTCACCAATTCAGTTCCTTGATTTTATTTTAATGCACCAAAAGTATAAGAAATTTGCTTTACATTTGTTTTATGCAAGTAGAAAGAATCATCAACATATAAATCTTCATATACAGTCAAAAGTCGCTAATCCGGACTCGTCGGGACTTCGGCGATTCTGGATTATAGATCATCAGTTAAAATCTGGTAAGATGGCATGCAGAAATTACAAAATTAAAAATATGAAACCGTAATTTATGAAATAAAGAACAATTATGATCTAAAGGGTATCAAAATTTACAAAAAGAAAAAGCTTAATATTTATTTGTTTACTTTATTAAACATTTCTTTCAATGTAAGTTGTTTAAGTTGCTTCGTTTCATGTGATAATACTTTCTCTTTAATTCTATTAAACAGACATAATTTCGTTTTTAGTTACAAAGTTCCGCTGTTCAAGTCCTATAATTGCTATGTTGAGAATACCGACTAATTTGTCAATCGAAATTTTTTCGTTTTCAATAACCTCTGGGTCACTTTCTTCACTATTGGAAGCGAATTATAATGACGAGGAACTTGATTTAAATCATATCAAAGACGGAGTACATCGAGATGAAATACTACACTTAGTAAGGAATTATAAGCCAAATAAAATAAAAACATCTGCCCTGAAGACAAGGATAGTGCTAACAGATCACCTTCCAATTCATTGCGCGCCACGGCGTGAAATTGATAAACAGATTTCGGATTTCGAAACATACTTTCGCTTTGTAAATCCTTTACATATTAGTAAATATATATCGGAAATTCTATTTGACATAATCGAAAGTTCAAACTTTACTTTTATCAAATTGCTCTAACAGTCTGCAAGAAATAAGCCAGATCCAATTCGACGCAATCTGCAACATTAACTGAATTAGATAATTTTAGCTTAGCTTATACCGTCCGCTACACATTAAACGCGCATGTGCACACACATATTCACAGCCGTAAAGGTCTTACGCCCACTCGTAAATGCCTGTGCGCATGCGTGAACGCGACGCATGCGCAGAAAGTTTGTAGCTTTGAGGTCTGGATTATAGATCATTCCGGATTATGGGTGTCCGAATTAACGACTTTTGACCGTATTAAATACTTTGGAGGACATACCTTGGAACAGAAATCTCATGAAGGCAAGAGCCATAACTTACAACCAACAGGTTAAAAAAGAATAATTCTCAAATGAAAATACATAGTATAAGTTCAGATTCGAAATGTTAATTTTTTTTTTTTTTTTGCTTGCATAAAAATAAATGTAAAAATTTGTTGGTAATAGTATCATATAAACCTACTGAGCTCAAGTCGATCACATGGCTCATTGTGGTCAGTCACATGCAATATTAAAAACAGAAACCAATTATACGCCATGATAAATAAAGAACACAAGTTTTTAATTACACTTAGAGTGGCATAACAGTGCTTTGTTTACAGTACACTAAAACTGAGATGTAAATGAGTCTGCAACTACAATTACCATATGAAAGAACTCATGCTTTTCGTAGATACAGAACTCTGGCAATATAAATACTTTAATATAGGATGCGGGCACCTCAAGTAAGAAAGGCAGCTTTATTCTTCATTACTGGAGTAAAATTGAATTAATTTTCATCACTTTTGAGCTCACAGATGTAATTTAAATGTTTGCCTGATCGTTTTAGGCATCCAGGTTTACTGACACATGTTGATTGATTGAAGTTTTAAATTAAAATAAATTTGATTAATATAGCGGTGAATTATTGTTTCGCCTGAAGTAAAATTTCTTTTGTTTTAGGGCAGAGTCTTCTGTAATCAGACGGTTAAATCTGTATGTATTTTTATATATGTTTGTTTGATATCGTTGCACAAGGTTCTTCACACTAGTGTTACTGTTTTGCTTTTGACAAAATAGAGATGGATTCATCCGCTTTTGGAACAAACATACAAGCTTACTGCCGTTAATCAATGAATTTGTCAAAATTTATTAATTGTGTTAAAAATAAAAAACCATGCTGATTTTCAATTTTTATCTGTTTTTGATTATAATATTATCCTTTATTTTTAAATTTATTGTAGCATTTTTTGTATTAAATTTTTTACTTCATAAGTTTTTATTCATCTTTTTTTTTATTTATCGAGTTTATATAAAACCATGGCAATATTCTTATGATTGTGTGACATTACACTTATCCATATTTGGTCTTAAATCACATTATTAGGCACCCATGTATATGTGCTAATAATAGAACAAGTTATACAATGGTGTTAAGAACGTCTCACTTTACTTAATTTTCTGGGAAAAATGTTTTTGTAAAATTCTATGATATTTTGGTTAGTTCAATGCCAGACAGTTGAACTTTTACTGTATGCACCTCTCTTATTTACTTGTGTTAATTTTTTTATTCAATCAATAAGAGTAAGAGTACAGATTTAATATAAGTAAATGTAAAAGACACTGCTGATGAAACATAAAAATGGAGTCATCTACAGCATATTTCTGCAATAAACATAAAAATTACAATTTTTTATAGTTTAACAATAATTTTCAAGATTATTAAGATTTTTAGGATTACCTGTGACATGGGAAGGAGAGCATTTTTTATAGGACTGATATTATGTTCTTTCATAAATACCATTATCTCAGAAGCATATCTGGAAGCTACAAAAGTACAACTTTATATAAATAAGAATTATAAAGATTTTATTCACATGAACAAACTAATTTCATACAAAACAATTATTTGATGTATAATCAGCATATATTTTCACGCATAAGCTGGAATTTTTTAAAACTTTTTTAAAAACTAGGAAAACTTTCTCTTAGACAGGTGAAAGTGATAAATTGACAAATATGACATTTTTCTACTTTTTAAATTTATGACAAAATTCAGTTTCAACTAAATGGGTTATTTGTTTTATGAAAATGAGTTGTTTTAATTTTGAAATTATTTATATTGCTTGTCTGTTGTGTCGGTGGAGGAGGGGAAGGACGATACCAGGGAAATTTGCACCTTGCTAGTGAAAGGGAGCATATGCTGCCTTTTTTTTTTATTTTGGTATCTCCATTAATTCAAGACATTTTTTCCTCCACTCTCAAACTTGTTTTCATTTATGGAAAAATGCAAAGCAGTAATACTGTTCTTAGAACTTTCAGAAAATGAGATTACTTGTAGTTTGAAATTTGTCATAAATTTTTTTTTTTCTTTCCGCTCATTTTTAAAACAAAAAATTAAGTGTCACAGAAAGTAAGAACAGATACTACAGAATATATACAAGATACGAATGAATGGGGAAAATGTGCTAGCTGCAGATAAAGTAATCAGAGTTAAACTATTTTTGTTGGCATTTGGTATTTTACTTCAGAAATTTGATTACAAAATACTCCGTCTGTTTTGCCTGCTTGGCAATATCTCCACCCTCATGTTTGAACGCTGCAGGTTTTTTTTTTTTTTTTTTTTTCATTTCAGTTTATATGTGGGTTTTGAATTTTAGGTAAACCTTTAAAGAAAAAACACACTATCAGTTTATACATGGATTGGCTTATATCCAGAAATATATGGTAAACATTTATTTAAATTTTGCTTCAAGTGATGCTTTAAATAATTTAATTTCCATTCATCACAGTTTTGACCTGCACTAAATTCATTCAAATTTTTGCTTCAGCACAGAAGAAACATGAAATTTCATTTTCTTCATTTATTTAAAGATATTTCCCAATTTAATATTTTATTTTTTATTTGAAGATGGGGTTTCACATTCTAACAACTTTGAGAGCCATTCCATTTCAAATGAGCAGCAGGATTTTTTATTTGTAATATTTTCATTATCATTTAATTTTTTGTTTAGACATCTTTTATTTAACAACTTACTTTAAATCTTCAATATTTGCAATTCGAAACAACTATAAAATAAGAAAAGTATACAAACAGAGGCTAGTTGCATGTTACACTAGGAGACATTACTTGCATGCTGTGCTGTATACAAAACTCGCACAACAATGTACTCATCTCTCTCAACATAAAGCAAACCAAGCAAATGCTCAGTGACATAGTTGATGCAAACAAAGAGATTTCATTTGACATTTAAATGTCAAAGGCCGATTTTAGTAAAATCCTAATATACCGTATAGCTGTGATGTGATTTAAAAAATTTTTGTTACACCAAAATGACAGCCTTACATTTGCCGCCAAATTTTTGGCAACAGCAAATGGAAGTATTGCCATAAGTTTGCGGAGGCCCAAAACATAAACAAAATGATAAGCTGAAAGTGATAAATTCACACCCATATACAATGAGATAGTAAGCTTGCATTTATTGTCTACTGTTTTCTTCTAACTCCAACTTGCAAAAAATATTCTGTGATCAAAGACTGCTCATCCTAAATAAAAAATACACTATCGAGACTAAACAAATTCGTATAAATCAATAGAACTAAAATCATTCAGAATCACTATTTTGCTAAATCTCATGTGCACCATATAATAAGTCTTTTAAATCTATAAAGCCAAAATTATTCCCGCTCATAAATGCAAAATAGCTATACAATAAACAACTCAACAAAAAATAGCAGTTACCCATTATTTTTACTGTTATGCCTCCAAAAAAGCAGAATCCCATCAAAAATCGCTAAAACTACTGATACAGAATGTAAACTTTATCACCTCCCGAAATCTGCCGAACCTCGTGTGTACCATATAACAGGAACTTTTCTGATTATCTAACAGTAAAGTACTTTTAGATAAGGTATTTGCTATTCAATTTTAAAAAAATTATTATTAATGTAACACAGTACTTATTTATACAAACCTTCCACTGCATTTCCTGTTCTTCTCGCTTCTCCAAATTTAGCTTGCAGAAACTGAAGCTGTGGCAGGTAATTGCTCATATTAATTGCATTTCTTTGTGTTTTAATTAATATGGGAAGCAGCAGTATCCTAGCTATAACTGTAGCTAAAAAAGATATAACAACACAATATAAATTCATGACATTAAATTATTAATACATTTAATAAACTACTAGTATAATAAAAATATATTTGGTAAAACAATCTGATACATTAATTAAAAGGCACATAACTATAATTGGAATTTTATTTTTTTAACAATGTTAAAATGAAATGGAATCCCGATATCTTCGCACCTCAGGATTTCACCAATATATTTGTAGAGACATTAGGTTATTGGAAGCAAGAGAGATGAAAAAGAAGCAACGCTTTCGCCGGGAATCGAACCACGGACCTCTGGAGTATGTGCCCAGAGTGCTGACCATTACACTATGAAGGCATGCTAAGAAGGCGGGAGAAATACCTTATTAACTCTTCCTTTTAAAGGTTGACTAGAGTTTTCTGGGACTAAACGGCAAATTCTGGGTGTGGAGAATCATCATCCACCACCCTTTTAGTTCGAGCGCCACTGTAGAAACATGAGGTTATATTTTTGAAGCAGAAGTTATGAAAAATGAGCAACACCTTCGCCAGGAATCAAACCACAGCCCTCTGGAATATGCGCCCAGTCTGCTGACCACTACCTATGAAGGCATGCTAAGCAGGCAGGAGAAATACCTTATACATTAATCCAAAAAATTCCAGTATTAGAAAAATTTTTGGGATTATATGTCATGCCTTGAGCTTTGTTTACATTTTCCCCTTTTCTCATTTTTTACATCAAATATGGGTTATTTGCCCCTAAATAACTAACTTCAGCAAATTCATACCTTAAGAATTATTTAATCAGGATATTATTAAATATAAAACTGTTGTTGCTTATCCTCGAAAGATCCAGCTCCAGAAGGTTGTTGACCACCAAAAAATCAATAACAGCGAGGGGATCGGATGTTAAGTCCCCCTTAGAAAGTCTGATGCAAACCAGCATGTGATCCGGTCCCAGCATTTTTCACAAGCGGGGTAGATTCTTCTGCCACTATCAAAGGAAAGACATTTAAGGTGGCCACTTGTTAGTCTAGCCAGAGAGCAGTCTGGGAGCCACGTACACATTGGATTTCCAGCACCGAGCCAGGGGTTGCTCCTGTGTACCATTGGTACGTTGGTAGAATACGCCATATCATATTTAGGTCTTTCATTTGAGTAAAGTTTTTGGCAAGTAAGTGAAGAGCCAGTGACTGTTTCATTTTCACTATCCTTTGACAGTCTATCAACGACTTCATTACCACTAATATTAACATGTGATGGGATCCACTGTAGGTGGACATTGTGGGTCTGAGAGATCTTCCTCAGTTTGAGCAGAATAGATATGCTGGGTTCATTGTTTGCGTACGACCAGCCACCAAGATGTTGTAGTGCACTGCGGCTGTCTGATAAAATCCATAGTTCTCCAAAATCACAATCATAAGCCATGACAGCATCAAGCCCCACATTAATTGCAATTAACTCACTCCTGAGGACAGAACAAGTGTCAGGGTTGCATTGCTTTATAGTAGTTTCAAAGTGAGGGGTCCTAATAAAGATACCGCTGCCAGTACGATCTTCTGTACAACTAATATAAAACTAGTATTAGGTAATGATATAGAATGCAATCTACCACTTTTAGTTGATTATTTACTTCGTAAATGGCAGCATTAAAATGCTATTTTTAAATATGAAAATAAATTCAAAAAAAAATTAAGAAAACATAAATGAAAATAATTCCAGTAATTAGTTTAATCCTCTCAGTGTTACGACTTTTTTCGTAAAATATAAAAGTTTCTCAAAATCTCATGAACAAATAACATTTTCTTGATTATAGTTTAAAAATGACCCTTTAATTATGTACCTTGATGCCTTTTTTTTCCAGTATACATTCAACTCGAAATTGGATGCATTAGAATCTGGTAAAAATTTTTCTGTGTAATTGAATTAGAAAACCATGTTGGTTTACATCTATCGTGATTAAAGGGTAAATAAGCTATTCAATTGTTAATTCATTAAATTTACATTCCTTTTAATTTTACAAAAGAAAAGCAGGTCAGGCCCTTAAGATGGCTGTATATATGAGCTGTCCCATCACATACATTATGAATGCTGCACAGCATGACCAAAAAATAGTTATCACTTTTGCTAACAGATATCTACTATGCTTCTATGAGATATTGTGATTTGCAGTGCAATACTCTGCATGTTGCAAAGAATCTGTGGCTTTAGAATCCCCCAGCAAGATTTAGTTTGAGTATTAGTACCATCTGTAGGATTGATAACCTTTTGGTGGTTTATTCTTCGATGACTGTACCCTAATCAACCTATAAATAATTAACTAAAAGTGGTAGATCACATAACACGTGGCCGGTTATTAAATACATTTTTTAGTCATCAAATAGTGTAATTTGATGCCAATAATGGCAAGGTTTATTTATAAAATCTTCACTTTGTTTATAAAATCAACACATTTATAAAATCTTCACTTTGTTTGTAATCTATTTTACATTTGTACAGTTAACTGCTATTTTGCTGTTTTTCATTAGCAATTTGGAGAAGAGGGGAAAAAAATATAACCCATCTTTCACAGAATAGCATGTAGTTAAATATTTTCAATGTTATGGAATTAATGCCTATACTCAGGATACCAAAAGAGTGTGGCATTTCACAAAATGGTGTAGTGGGGGGGGGAAACATAACACCAGCTAGATTCATATTTACGAGAGCTGTCTAAAACGTTTCCGACCTCAATATGTAGATGGCAACTCAAATCAACTGAAGTGGGGGGAACTTGTTTGGGCATCACTTGATAATTATAAATCAAAATTTGAGCTCAATTACTTTTGTGAGTTGATGTGACAGTTTTTGTAAAAATGGGAAAAAAAAATCAAGTACAGTCAAAAGTCGTTAATCCGGACTCGTCGGGCCTTCGGCAATTCCGGATTATCGATTTTTCCGGATTATAGATCATCAGTTTAAATCTCGTAAGGTGGCATGCAGAAATTCTAAAATTAAAGATATGAAACCGTAATTTATGAAATAAAGAACAACTATGATCTAAAGGGTATCAAAATTTGCAAAAAGAAAAAGCTTAATATTTAGTTTACTTTATTAAACATTTCTTTCAATGTAAGTTGTTTAAGTTTTGCTTCATTTCATGTGATAATACTTTCTCTTTAATTCTATTAAACAGACATAATTTCTTGTTCAGTTACAAAGTTCCGCTGTTCAAGTCCTATAATTGCTATGTCGAGAACACCGACTAATTTGTCAATCGAAATTTTTTCGTTTTCAATAACCTCTGTCACTTTCTTCGCTATCGAAAGCGAATTATAATGACGAGGAACTTGTTTTAAATCATATCAAAGACGGAGCATATCGAGATGAAATACTACATTTGGTAAGGAATTATAAGCCAAATAAAATAAAAACATCTGCACTGAAGATAAGGATAGTGCTGACAGATCAACTTCCAATTCATTACGCGCCCGCCGCGGCGATCCCCCCCGCCGAGCAGCGTGAAATTGATAAACAGATTACGGATTTCAAAACATACTTTCGCTTTAGATCCTTTTCATATTAACAAATATATATCGGAAATTCTATTTGATATAATCGAAAGTTTAAGCTTACTTTTATAAAATTGCTCTTACAGTCTGCCAAAAATAATAAACCGGATCCAATTCGAAAATTTAGGAACAACGCAATCATCAACATTAACTGAAATAGATAATTAGATAATTTTAGCTTATACGTCCATTATACATAAAACGCGCACGCAAAAAAGTATTCTGCACTTGTGCACACTCATATGCACAGTCGTAAAAGGTCTTACGCGCATGTGTCAACGCGGCGCATGCGCAGAAAGTTTTTAGTTTTGAGGTCCGGATTATAGATCATTCCGAATTATGGGTGTCCGAATTAACGACTTTTGACTGTATAGTGCTGTCATTAGATACCTGTTTTTGAAAGGTAATTCGCCTACTCATATTAAAAAGGAGTTGGACGCACTGTACGAAGACTCTGCACCATCATTTATTGCTGTGAAATTCTGGGCAGCTGAATTTTAACATGGCAGTACCAGCCTGGATGGTGATGAATGTTCAAGAAAGCAAAAAACTGCAACCACTGACAAAAGCATCATTAAATTCAACCAGATGGTGCTTGATGACCATTTAATCAAGGTTAGAAAGATAGCAGAGGCTATGAGCATGTCCAAAGAACATGTCTGCCACATATTGAACCAAGATTGAGATATGCGCAAGCTACCTACTTGTTGGGTGCTGCATCTGCTCACGCTAGACCAAAAGCATGTCCAAATGAACATTTGCACCTTTCTGTTGGCGAAATTAATCAGAGTTTCTCCGACTATTAATCATTGTAGATGAAACCTGGATTCATCATCACAGCCCAGAAACAAAAGCACAATCAAAACAGTGGACTTCAAAGGGAGAATCAGTTCCAAAAGAGGCAAAAAAACTGTTCCTTCTGTTGGGAAAGTGATGGAATTGTCCGTACTATGTTACTTGACAAGCTGAAGGCAGAAATTGCAGAAAAATGGTCAAATTTGCAGGTTTGAACTGCTTGACCACTCAGCCTAATTGCTAGAACTAACCCCAAGTTCCCCTCCAAGCTAAAAGAAGCACTTGGAGTACAAAGACATGAGGAGACTTTGTAGAGAAAGATTCCACATATAATTTTGAGTGGGTTAAAAGGATGAGAACATCACTGGAAGAAATGTATACACTTACAAAGAGAATGTCGAAAAATAAAGGTAATTTGGGAGAAAAAATATCTTTTTTTCTTTGTTAGGTTGGAAACTTTTCAGACAGCCTACATAAGGGAATATAGATCACTTAACAAAAGAGATCACTACTTTGTTGCTATTTATATGCCCTTTGAGAATTTTGGTAACCAGACTGATTTGAAAATTTTAATGAATTTGTCAGATATTTTTAATAAGTAAATATGAATAATTTTTATTTAAAGATAAATTTTTCAGCAAATTCATTTAGGAAGTAAAGAATTCTTTTGTAAAAATGCATTACAGAATTTTATGTAATAGAATTTTTACATCCACCAACCAAATTACTCTTGAGGCAATTTTTATGCACTTATACAGGAGAAAAACAAATAAATACATTGCTTATAAAATCCTCAATAGTTAAGATTTGTCTATATTAATGTTGTCATGAGCACAAAAGATTTTCCACATCTACTAACAACATGGCCATTATACACATTTGCTTCAGACTTCATTGAAGTCTGCAACTGAATAGGTTTGGCCTCACCTTTGAATTGCAAATGATCTTTTGATACCTATTTTAAATAGTAACTTCAAAAACAATGTTTAATATAGAACCTGCAAAACTGGAAAATTACGTGTTCTTTTTATGTAGTCAAAAAGTATATCGATTTTGACTTTTAGATATTGTACCAAATAGAACAAAAGTCTTACAAAAATTTTGCCGATATATTCCGCATATCTGTAACTGGAAAGAGTACTAGATTTATAATTTTGGATTCATAAAAAGAAAATTTATCTGTTTCTTAACTCTCTTTCCATTATCTTGTGTTCTGTTTTTAACACCAGAAAAATTTTGCGAGTGCCATTTTCAAATCTTTTCCCTACTCATTATCAATGTGAATGAAATTATACATTGCACAAAATGTAAACAAATCAGCTACAAAGTGCTTTTAAATTTCAATGCTACCACTGAAACATCGCAGATATAAGCTCTTGACACACACAATATAACTTTGAAATTTATGTTACTTTTTTGTTAATAGTGTGCCAACTGCCATGCATGCTAGCCTATTCATTCTATGACAGGCATACTTGCCAACCTGTGACACTCAAAAATCAGGAGAATTTTCTCAATGTAAAAAAGATATTTAAATGATAAAACTTTATTATTAAATACTGAATTAACTTTAAATAGTTGCTAATTAATATCTGAAAGTTTAGTTAGTTATTCTTAAATGCAAACAGTAAAAAAATACTTACATGGGGGGGGGAATATTACATCTTAAAAAAAAAAGTACTTCAAGCAGTTTTCATGCAAATGGTATGAACAGTGGCAGATTTTGCTTTCATTAAGATACTTCAGAGCTTATTTATAGCTACTGCCATTTAGGCCTGCTTTTGCTAATAAATTTTTTCTAATGTGTCATTACTATTAAACTCAGTGGCATAACAGCCCTAATGGGCCAAGGCCTGCAGTGCCCGAACTCTGCTTCCTTGACCGTGGGCCCCGGGGTGCGTAATCCAAGTGGCCCTGAACAAGTGGTCAGCTTGTCGCAGGAACCCCAGTGTTCAGTCCCCAAGTGAACTTGGTACTCATTTTATTGACCCAAGTGACGGAAATCAGGGGATGAAAGGCTGAGTCGACCTTGCCCAGCCTGGGAATTGAACCCCAGACCTGTGGTGCTGCTGCACGATGCACTGTGATTACTATTATTAGATTTAAATTAAGCCCTTGTTTTAACAAAAATACTGAAAATCCTCTTGCACTCTTCATTACTATGGAGAATTGTCACGACGGCCAACATTATTCTAGACAGTTTCCTAAACTTTAAAATTCCATCAGCACCTTTCAGGTTTCCAATTAAATTTCACTGGGTGCCAATTTTAGCTAGTTTTATAACTTGAGTTTTCTAATTGTTAACTGCAAAACTGCGACTGCAGTTTATCTGCAACTCCAGTATTATTAGTAGCAACACCAATATCATCATCCTTCATTACTCAATGAAGTAAAACTGGAAATCTATTCAAAAAATATATCAGAAAAAAATGCATTTGCTAGAGTAGAAATATCTGCAACTTTAGCATGTAAAATCACTTCATCATTAATTGGAAATTTATATAATATGTAATTACATGCTCAGAAGAAGTAGCTTCTAACATGGAAATAAACTTATTTTTGTCTTCCTCTGAAAGTTCTTCCACTACTTTGTTAGTTGCAGCCCCTATTACCATATCTTCATCTTTCTTCTGATTTTTTATTTAGTCATAAATCACACCCTAGATAGAATTGAAAGCAGAACAAAGACTGCTTTTACAAATTTTGATACAACTCTTTAATCAGATCATTTAATTGCAAAACAGATAATTTGATTGCAAAAAGTGAATTAATGAAATTCTGCTTTGTAGAACTGTGTTAAGAACATCAAATGATGGCAAAATGAATTGTACAAAAATGCAAAAAGCTTTGATAATGTCTGAAAACAAAAATATAAATACAGTCAAAAGTCGTTAATTCGGACACCCATAATCCGAACCTCAAAGCTCAGCAAGTAATTAATTCAATATACCAACAGCGTATCAGGTACAACTCAGTTCGAAGTCATCTTTGGAACTAAAATGAAATCTGCCACCCATGATAAAATTGCAGAGCTGTTAAATGCAGAGATCCAGTCAGATTTTGTCAACGCTCATGATGATTTTAACAAGGAAGCTAAACAACAGATTTTGAAAGCGCAGACTGAAAATTGCAAAACCTACAATTTACCAAATATAAAACTACAGCTTAACAGTGAATCAGCCAGGAAGTTCCAGCTTCATGATATAGTGGCAATCAAGCCTACACAATACAGACCTGTTCTTAAAATTGAGAACTAAGTTTCTTGGACCATACCAGATCATTAAAATCATGACAAATGACACTTATGATGTTCAAAAATGTGGTTTCTTCAACAGACCTATGGAAAAAAGTACTTGTACCAAATTTATGAAAACTTTAACTGGTTTATCAGAACATATTACTTGAGTGTTTTATGGACATTTTCTCATGAACTGATCAACACTTTTGGACATTAACCTTATCAATCTTTTCTTTGATAATGACTACTACCCATTATTTTTTTTAATTTTCTAGGTGTTATTATTAAAAGCTCTGATTTAATACTTTTTCATTTATTGTTTAATACAAGTAGCATTAACATTTTCAATTTTAGTGTATTTTATGCCAAATTTCATTGTTTGCTCTAGTCATCTGAGGGAAGACTATGAAGTATAATGGCTGAATTATATAGGAAATTGCCATGCAACTTAATTTGCAAAGGTACTCCGGAAGCCAACGCCTTGGGCAGTTGAGCTGAGTTAATTAATGCAAAAGCGCCATTCAGATGAGTGCATAAGCAAGGCGTTTATGATGACAAACGCTGGTGCACGACGTAATAAACGTTTTTCTTATTTTTAATTTATGTAAATAAATCATAGTTTAGCAATAACTTGGTAAGTTTTAGTGATGATTATTAGTGATGTTTTCTGTATGTTATCGAAGTATGTACATACATAAAGTATAATAAGAGGGTTTACACACATTCATTAACACACTAAAATGAAACTGTGTTGTTGCGCTATACAAGGGTTTCTGCAATTTCTTATTGGGTAAGAGTGAATATAAGAAAGATAACTATAAGAAAGATAACTCTATTTATTTTAAATATATTACAAACCATTTTCTTAAACTAAAAACCAGTTATGTTATTCAACAGCCAAATAAAATAAAGTTTTTATAAAAAAGAACAAAGAGGAAAACATTGATTATATTGGTATAAATTTAGAAAACACAGTTTTTAGCCTTTGCCAATTAGACCTAATAAAATATGATGTAAAATTTAGCATTACAGGCCTTTCTATTTATTGAACACCAAATCAGATTTTCTTTGTGAATGATTAATTGAAAATTATACTTTACTTAAAACTCATTGCTATTTCAGACATGGAACTGGCAGGAGGTGATGTGATGGCCACACCAGATTTTTTTTAAAGTAAAAAACAGATGTTTATATGGACAGAACAACAGTTTTTTCTCTCCGTTCACAGTTACTTGGTACATTCATGTTATCCACCCTGCTGTGAGAAGAGTCATGGCGCAAAGTGGTATGTGGGTGAAAACATTAGATTTGAACTTTAATTTAGCTTTCATGAATTACTAATACAGGCAAAAGTCGTTAATTCGGACACCCATAATCCAGAATGATCTATAATCCGGACCTAGGGCCTTTACGGCTGAGAATATGCTTGTGCACGTGCGCAAAATACGTTTACGAGTGTGCATTTAATGTATAACTAAGCTAAAATTATTTAATTATCTATTTCAGTTAATGTTGCAGATTGCGTTGTTCCTTAATCTTCGAATTGGATCCGGCTTATTATTTTTTGCAGACTGTTAGAGAAATTTTATAAAAGTAAGCTTGAACTTTCGATTATGTCAAATAGAATTTCTGATATATATTTATTAATATGTAAATGATCTACAAAGCGAAAGTATTTTTCGAAGTTCATTAAACGAAAAGTGGAATTGCTACAAAAAATGGATAAAGGCATATCCTTTGTTTATATAAACTTTAACGTTTGTTTATCTAAACTTTGTTCATCTTTAACGCTGCGTCGCTGCGCAATGAATTGGAAGTTGATCTGTCAGCACTATCCTTATTTTCAAGCAGATGTTTTTATTTTATTTGGCTTATAATTCCTTATTAGATGTAGTATTTCATCTCGATGTACTCCATCTTTGATATGATTTAAATCAAATTCCTTGTCATTATAATTCGCTTCCGATAGCAAAGAAAGTAACAGAGGTTATTGAAAACGAAAAAATTTCGATTGACAAATTAGTCGGTATTCTCGACACAGCAATTATCGGACTTGAACAGCAGAACTTTCTAACTGAACAAGAAATTATGTCTGTTTAAAGAATTAAAGAGAATGTATTATCACATAAAAAACGAAATAACTTAAACAACTTGCATTGAAAGAAATGTTTAATAAAGTAAACAAATAAATATAAAGCTTTTTTTTTGTAAATTTTGATACCCTTTAGATCATAATTGTTCTTTATTTCATAAATTACGGTTTCATATTTTTAATTTTATAATTTCTGCATGCCATCTTACCAGATTTAAACTGATCTATAATCCGGAAAAATCGATAATCCGGAATCGTCGAAGTCCCGACGAGTCCGGATTAACGACTTTTGACTGTAGTTGTCTGTGTACTGTGACAGCCAAAAATGGGCGTCATTTTGGAATTCTCACGAATCAGACTCTTCTGCCTTTGGCAGATAGGTGGTGCTCTCATCGCGTGCGAAGAAAAAATATAAAAATACATTAATGGTTGAAATTAGTGGAATGAAGAAGTGCAAAATATTTTATAAGATTTTCATAGCCACTGCTATATGCAGAAATTAAATAAAACATGTTGAATTTCATTAATAAAATGTTTTGTGCTTTTAATTATATTGGACTCTAATCTACATTTATGATAATTCATAAATTCAATGAATTGAATTCTGTATCTTTAAAAAATAATTCGCATAATTAGAAAGGAAGATAGATTGCATACAAAAATGTTAAAGATGCTGGGAATAATTTGGGACTCTGGCGATGACACACTGAAATTAAATGTACAACAGCTTTTACACATGTCACAAAACAAAAGGTATTACAGATTGTGGCTAAAATTTATGACACAGTTGGGTTCATTGTACCTTTTGTTATCCGAATAAAATTCTTATTATAAGAGTTATGGGAATTCCTTATTGGTTGGGACACAAATTTTGCCCCAGCGACTTGAATGAAAAATTTAAAACTTGGTACTTTGAAGTTATTTTCAACTTGTGCATTGCTAGAAAAAATATGTTAAATGATAAATGTGTAAATTTTGATAGAATAGAGCTTTATGTGCTTTGCAAAGCCAGTCTCAAGGGATATGCAGCTGTTGCATATTTTTGTGATTGTGATTCTTGCTCAGTCTTTTGTATTTTCAAAGAGCAATGTATTCCCACTTAAACAATTAATCTTGCCTCGTTTCAAGCTTATGGGAGCTGTATTGCTGCAAGAATCATTAAATATTTAAAGAAATTGTTTGGCATTCAAGAAGATAATATATTTTGTTTTAGTGACTCTCAAATCCTTCTTCACTGGAGCACAGGAACAGCTAATAAATAGAACCCCTTTGTTGTGAATTGCATACAGAAAGTACAAGATTTTGTACCACTTTCATAATGAAAATACAGTAAGGGAAACAAAAATGCCGATGACATAGTCTCATGTAGATATTAACATCCTCTGACCAAGTGGGGAATAAAATTTGGTTCTATGGCCCAGTATGGCTGAAATAAAAAAATCTACCTTCATCATCTTTTGATTGAGCTATAGTAGAAGAGGTATTGGTAGAACAGTATGAAGAGACTGAATTTGAATTGATCTTCAGGCATTCTGGCGAAGACTCAAACTGCACTATGTTTAAGGTTCTGCAACCTACATCCTAAACCTACATCTTTAAAATTCAAGAGGTTTTTAACAATTCAAAAGCTGGATAAAGCAAGCAATTTCATTTTTAATATTACACAAAATTCTGAATTTAAAGAATAAATGTAACTTTTGAAAGGAGGGAAGAAATTGAATCTCAAGGAAAAATCCTAAAATTAAATTTTTTCCTCGAAAGAGAAGAAATTCTTAGAGTCAGCGGTTGACTAAGCAATTCGAATCTTTCGGAAAACAGAAAGTATTAAATCATTCTTCCCCCCCCCCCCAAAAAAAACCGGTTACTGAATTGATAGTCAGATACTTTCTGAAGTGAACCTCCAAGGAGGAACCACATTAACATTATCAGCTCTATAACAAAAATATTGGATTGTTAATGACCAAGAAATTGTAAGAAAAATATTTTGGAAATGTACAGTGTTATATAAAATCAAACTATAGGACTGGATTTTGCAGGACCTTTCCTGATTAAAGCTAGAAAGGGAAGAAAGGGAACGACATATACATACTACGTTTGCTTTTACATATGCTTTATTACAAAGGCAATCTAGTGTCTCTGAAAAGATTTGTGTTAAAACATTTATAAACTACTTAACCGATCAAAATATTCACTGGACCTTCAATCCTCCTGCTGCATGGTGTGAAGACATGAAGATTCACTTAAAGCAGACTATTGGAACACAGGTTTCAGTACATGAAAAGTTTCACACCCTAGTTACACAAATGGAGGTGTGTTTTAATTCCAGGCCAGTAGTTTCCATCTCACCTGACCCTGAAGATTTTAGTCTTTTAACACTTGGGCATTTCCCAACTGGGTCTGCATTGACAGCAATTCCTAAACCTGATCTTACTAATAATAACAAAGACAGAAATTCAACAAAGACAGAAATTGATCCAGCCAATTTTCAGAGCTTCTGGAAACGTTGGTCTAATGATTATACTTCTCAGTTTCAAGGCTGTACCAAATGGTTGAGAGATAAACCAAATTTAATCCTCAATAACTCAGTCTTAATAAAAGATGACAAATTGCCTCCATTAAGGTGGCACTTTGGATGAATAATTGAACTACATCTGGGTGTCGATGGAAACATTTCTGTAGTGAAACTAAAAACTTTATTGGGCGAAATGAAGCATCCTATACATACACTTTCCCTATTACCATTGAGTGATATATAGTTTCATTGGTGAATGCTTTTTGAAAAACTTGTTTAAATCTAAAATTGAAGGTTTTGATATTAACGTTTTAATAAACTACCTGATCATCGGGGTAGAATATGTTCTGCCTTGAGATGATGCTTATGCTGCGTATCGAGAAAAATATAAAAATAGTTTGATGCTTGAATTTTGTAGAACTTACATGATGCTTGAAATCTGTACAATAAGCAGTGTAAAGTATTTGAGAACATTTTCATGGCCACTGCTGTATGCAGAAATTAAGTAAAATGTTGAATTTCGTTAATAAAATGCTGTTTCGTGTTGGTACGGTAATTATCTTGCGCTATATACATTAATGATCATTCCCATCAGTTCAAATGTTCTAAGCATTTTGACTAACAATACAAGCACTTCCAATCAGAGCACAGAAATGTCTTGAAACATCATATCCCACAGATGATCAAACTGTATCAAAATGTTAAAGACTGCCAGTAAAGTGTTTGAACGTGAATAGGAAATTGGTTAAAGTATAGCTGAATATCTTTTACGTTAAGTCTAAAGAACACACATCTGTTAAGTTTGTCATTCTTACAGTTCTTCTTATCTTGATATGTCTCTGAATATACTTATTAACTAATAATAATAATTAATATAATTATTGACTATCTGTGAGATGTATGCATGTCTAGTATGAACAAAGAAAAATGTCAAAAAATTGGTTTTTCTGATTTTTTCCCAGTTAAAACAGGTCAATGTGTACATGAAGTGCAATGCCACTTTGCTCTATAATGCTAAGAATTCTGCAACTGTCTGATTTTTATTTATTTATTTATTTTTTTTAAAGGTTAAAACAGGTCGTGATGCACATAAATCAAGAAAATGGAAAGCTAAGTGCTTTATTGTGAATGTTTATCGCGGTTCTAATTTAGTTCATTTGTTACTTTTCTGTGAAATTTTGAAGATTTCATTATGAATATTTGTTTTACCTAATTTTTACTGTTTCATTATGGATGTTTTTTTCATTTTTCATTTTGTTAATTCATTCCTATGTTATGCAATTTTCAAGTCACCATCATTTAAAAAAAATAGCTGCTATTTTTCACTTATTAGTTTGGAGAAAAGTAGTTGCTAATGACTAGTCACTTTGTGGGAGTGCTGGAAGGATAATGTAAAAATACCAGCTATTATTTTCATGAAGCATTATGCATTATTAGGATTATCTAGTTAGACCTGGTGTCAAAATTTGGGTTAACAAAGAGTTAACAGAGAACCTAAGTTAACAGAGAAGTACTAAATTAATTAATCACATAAATTCAAATATTAAAAAATACTAATATGCAGTATTATTAAAAGATATTGTACCTATAATTATGTAGACAATAATAATAGCAATAATTGTTATATAATAATAATTAATACAATTAATGATATATGCAATATTATTAATATATAATAATATTAAAAGAATTACTATCTGAAAAAGTAGGGATTTAACTATATAAGTATCTATAAAGTAGGCACAACAAATAATTTCTAAATATAATGCTAAATAATTTCATTAATTAATTGTGATCAAAATACAGTACAATATATTTTTGTTAAAAAAAGTTAATTTCCATATACATATTAAAAATTACCTTTACATTTGCTATGCTGAACTTTCGGAAAATCTTAAAAAATTGTTTGTTTTACATTCAAAACTAGGCATGGATTATAAGCAATTTACTACATATAACATTATTACTAATATAAACACAAAAAATGCTTACACAGTGCAATTGCCATCCACCATGGCATATGCATCCCCACATGTAAGTACTCTAAAAGCATTTGAATTAAACCCACTGGTGTCCAATGTGCAAGGCCTAAACTGGCTAAAGTTGGTTCAACCACTTCTGCAACACCTTGAAGCTCATCAGTTAATGTCACACCTAGATCAGAGATGTTTGCAGATGATTCTAAACCTGAACTTTTTACTTCGTCGAGTATTGAAGGGCTCGAATTTGCTGGAATATCTGACTTGATGGTATGTCCATGAGAAGGATTAGTAATGACAACCTAGATCCAACAAAAATGAATAAACATTAGAGATAAAAATATTTCAATACAATTTAAATATTTTACAAGCATATACATTAACTTAGAATAATGTCTATGGCACAGCTGATGGCTGATCATAAATTTTAGGTTTAGACATGAGCCACCATTTTCTCTGTACTGATGCAATCTATTTTTGAAGTTTCCCTCAACATATTCCAACATCTCCACCAAAATTGTTGTTGAATAATATTTTATTTAACAAATTTGCTCTACTTCCTTAAAACCAGTTTCTTTCCCTGGTGGTACTAATATTAAGCAATCAGCCTATAATTAGTAGCATCTTAGAAAAGAAGACCAATATGATAAGTTTTTTAACAGCTATGAAAAATGCATTGCTTCCATTTTACTTTTGTGTAATGGAAGTTAAAGATGCTATACTCCACAACTTTATTAGAGTTTAATTAGATTAAAACTATGTTGTAGCTTCGCTATAACCATAACAGTATCATATATGCAATTATGTGCCTTATTTACTAAAATGATCAATTATTCATACCTGCATTTCGGAAAAGGATAGATAATTGTTCTTTTAAACAGTTACGTTTCTTAAAGTACATAGAGAGCAGATCAATACTGATTGTAAAGAACACTTAGATTTGAACTGTAATTTAACTTGGTGCTACTTTGGTAGACGGTTGCACGGGTTTTTGGCGATTTACATTGGTGCAATTGTTGGTGTGGTTTTTACAATCATCAGCCATCTTGAAAAAGGCTGTTTTTACGTATTTTACGCATACACTAAAGTATTGGAAACTTAAAAAAAAAATAAATATCGTTAAAAATAATGGATTTATTTTTTGTTGAAAACATTTTTTTTAAGATGGCTGGCAAATGTAAATAAATACATTTACTAAGAGTATAAAATGCTAAAGTGAGGTTGAATTATTACTTTCATATAATAGAATAAAAACACCGCTATAAAAACATTGCGCCAACATTTAATTGGATTAAAATATTACTTAAATTGAATATCGAATTAAAAACATCATACCAACGTTTAAAAGAATTAAAATATTACTTAAATAATTTAAAATAAGTTTTATAGGATTTAATTATTTAACATTAAAACTTATGTGACAATAAATATCTCATCAATTTTTGAAAACATTGTATTAATTTTTTAATAAAAATTGAAGTATACAATTATAAAGTAAAAGAAAATTACGTACTTACATTTTTTTAAAGTATTTTACCTGTCGTATATTGATAAGTACAACAACAACAACAACAACAAAAGTCTTTTAACGATCTTCATCTGTGATCCACATCTCTCGCACTTAACTAAAGAAGCAATGAGCGAGGTTTTCTCCAAAAATTGTAAATAAATTACCTCTGATGCTATTAACAATTTATAAATAAATCTTTGATTAGGAAAGACAGGTTGGCCAAAGTAAGGTCTCAAAGGGCAAATTTTTTATTCCGATAACTGTAATTCTTGGTAATTACCAATAATAACATTCATCTTCGAAATGGACATATCCATTCTATTTGAAATCTGAGGAATTCGAAGAGATGAATAATAAAATTTTAAAATGGTGCGGTAATGCACAAATATTCAGTAACCAATCAGGGAGCTGATTACAGCACGCATAGAATTAAAATTATTTAAATAATCATTCATAATAAAATATTATAAAGAACAAATTTTTTATTTCAAATAAAAATGAAAAATTAAATTGATTTTTAATATTAGAAGCCATAAATAATACTTAAACACGGAATTTAAGCATAATAAAATGCATTATTTTTTAAATAAAATGACAAAAAAGTATCAGTTACCATAAATTACTTATCCAGCAATGGGTTTACTATAAGTCGTATTACTCGCCAAAAGAAAAATCGCCAAAATCCGTGCAACCGTCTACCAAAGTAGCACTTTTAACTTTTATGAACTGGCAACAGCTTATTATGTTTACTTTCCTTTTCTATCATGGAACATTTACTGTAGTGTAATAGTAGTATTCTTTGCACAATAACTGTTTTATTGCATTTACTAACCACTTTTTTCATCACATAGGAATTAAATAGCATTTAAACTTCTCTTTTTATATTCTGGCTAACTGTGATAGAAAGCATAAGCATTTTTATGTATAAAAGAGCATAGTAGTATACAAGATATTCAAACTGAAAATAAACTAACAAGGCATAAATTGTGGACATTCAAAGTGTCCATGAATTTAAGATAGATTGTGGACATCTATGTGAAATTCATGGAAACTCAAAGATAATAATAATAATAATTTATTCTTTTCCCACAATAATAAATTTAACGTCACAAAAATTTTGGATAAAGTGAAAATAATAGTGCTCTGCAATGCATGTGGTGATTACTACAATAAATGCTTAATTAAAATAGAAACTGTCTTAAAAGAATCACCAGATTTGTTAAGGGATAAATAAATAGAACAATTATAACTTCAAGAGCCTTTCATAAATAAAACCAAAAGTTGAATATTTAAATTCCAAATTAAAAGCCAAAATTTAAGAAGTTTACTAATTTTCACAACTGTAGTAGAATGATGATAAGCAGAAATTTTCTGTATTGTTATTCTAGTGAAGAAAAAGAGAAATGTTGAGTGTGGTGTTAGAAACAATCACATTCTTTTACACAGTGTTATAAGGTACAAAATTTTTATGTGAAAAAAAAAAAAAAAAAAAAAAAAAAAGGAAATTTTATTGAAAAAGAAAGGAACTTGTTTTTCTTCATTTAAAGGTGGACATATTTCTGAAAGATGCAATGCTCAAATCAAATGTTCCTTGTTTGTAAGTACCTTCACACTATGTATACAAAATTAAAGCAACCCTAAAAATCACGATATAGAAAAATTTCAAAACAAAATGAAACAGAAATTTTAATGTCACTTACAAATGAAACAGTATTACAAGAGTTAGCAATGAAAATTCTCAGCTACAGAAAATTTTCATTATCTATGGTTCATTAGAATCTTATATAAAGTCTTATATGAAACATATATCATTACAGTCTTATATCACAAAAGTCTTCAATAAAAGTGTGACAATAAATTTGATTTAGGAAAAACCTAGGGAAAGAAAAAGTAATGCATCATCTCTTTGGAGGGGGGTGGGGTAAAAACAGAACAAACAATAAAGTTATTTTTAAAAAGTATTCATGAAACATTTGAGTATAATGTATCAAGAAAAGTGTAACTCTCTTTCTCGACAAGAAACATATATTTTTATCCAGGAATCCTTCAGATCAAGGATGATGAATCAGGATGTGATATTCTTGAAGTAACAGTATTATTAAGTGCTGATATAATAGACTAACTAATGACTGATGTCATCATAAATTTAGAAAATGGTTTGACTGTTTTACAAATTAAATTAGGTTAGACTTAACAGCTTCACAATACATACAGCTGCATGCTTGAATGTTATTGATACAGCAGATTTATAGAAACTGGAGAGCATAAGAATTAAAGATCCAGAAGCTATGAAAAAAAAGGTAAATACAAAAGATCAAGTATTCACATTCTTTGCGAAACCTGCAAAGATTAGTGCAAAAAGAAAATATGAAATTTTGCTACCTTTCAAGAAAGACCCAATGAGACAATTTTATAGTGGCTGATAGAGCAACTCTTATACTATAACTTTATAGGTAACCCTCTACTAAAATGCTTCTCTATAAAAATCTATAGAAATTCTGTAAAACTTTTCAGGGAACAGAATTCAAGAAAAAAAATTATTTTGCCAATTCAAATAGAAATACAGTAAAAGCTTGATTATCCGGAATGCTCAGGAAGTGCTGAATTCTGGACATGAAATTTCCAGACAGTTGAGCTAATAAAAATTGCAGTTCATGGTAGAAAAGCCATGTGAATGGAGAAAGCAATTTCAGGTCTAAAATTATAAGAACTGTCATCTAATTTATTATTGGCTTGAGTATCAAAACCTACAAATAAAATTATGTATGATTTTGGGGAGAAAACTCCATTTTGTGCATGAAATTTCACATATTTTAGAGGCCTTTAGCATATGAAATTAAAATATCTTATTTGATTATAAAATGTTATTGACTATGAAAATTGGTAGAGATGCCACCAAACTTCTGCCAAACATTCCAATAGAAGCTTAATGGTAATAGATAATTCTTTACTGAATTAGAATCATGTGATTCAAGTTACAGATATAGCACATAAAAAACTTAAATCGCATATCATCACTTTGCATCACCATTGTTTATTCATTTTCAAATAAAGTGGCATGTAGAGTCCATAAAAACACATTTTCATTATCACCCCTAACTTTGAAAATACTCCCAAATCTTAACCTTTTTTTTTTTTTTTTTTTTTTTTTTTCAAATTGCGAGAAAAAACAATAAATAGCAGTTAACTTATAACTTCTTTACAGAAACTTACCCCACTTATTTAGAATTAATCCAGTTTACATAAAACTAAGGCAAAGATTGCATTATAGTGTTGTGACATTATGCTTATACATATATTGCACGATTTGGTTACAGTTCTGCTTTGTCAAAAATGGTCAAAGATGAAGTGAACTTAACAGAACTGAGAAGTACTTTTGTTTTATACTTTTCCAGAATAAATAGAATTCTTAAATTTTTAATATATTATCTCTGTTCTGATGCCATAGACATTCGATTAAATACATCATGAATGTCTGTCCGTTTCAGTGAAAGTTTTTTTTCAAAACTTTAAATGAGATGCAGTTCCAAAAATTCTTTGGTGTTTATAGAAATTTTCTCACAAAATTGCAAAAGACCTTTCTCTGCATCATCCCAGGAAATATTTTTGTTCCTGTTTCATCTTCAGATTCTGATGAATCAGAATTTGTTTCTTCCTGTAACAATGCATTTTGAATCGAACCCTCTTCTGTTAGCATTTCTGTTACAAGTAAATTTTTGTCACAATCAAATCATGTCTCTATTTTATGCCTAGAAATGGATTCTTCAGCTTTGTTTCTGCTTTTTAAGGCTTTTAATGTTTTTGCTAGACCTTGTTCTTCTATTTTAAAACTGTCAAATTCCTCAACAGATCAACTCTTTATACAATTTTGCTTATACAAAAATTAAATCTTTTAAAAGTATGCAATCAATTTAATTCATAAAAAGATTATGCTTTTAATTATAAAATTTTAATTCCTGAAATTGATGCTCTCATTATTGTACATGCACTTATAAGGTATTTTCTCCCTCCTTCCGGCATGCCTTCATAGTGTAATGGTAGCACACTCGAATCATATTTGAGAGGTCCAGGTTTGAGTCCCAGTGACAGTATTGCTTATTTTTGATGTCTCTTACTTCAAAATAAATGAATGGCTCTACAATAATGCTTTAACAAATGGTGGACAACAATTCGTCACCACCAGGATTTGCAACCCAAATCCCCAGTCATTATTTAAAAGGGGAAGTACATAAGGTATTTTCTCCCTCCTTCTAACATGCCTTTGTGGTGTAATGGTAGCACAATCGGCACGTATTTGAGAAATCCAGGTTCAAGTCACAGAAGGGCAACGTACAATTTTAACATCTCCCGTTCGGAAAAAAAAAAAAAAAAAACTAATGACTCTACAGCACCCAATATGACAAATGGTTCCTTAACTGCAATTAAACTTAATTATCATTTAAAAATGTATCATTGTTAATGTATTACTAATTATCATTTCAAATGAATTTATTTTTATTTAAATATTTTTTTTAATCAAAATAACATTGACATTTTTTATGGGAGGGGGGACTTTACATCTGTTCCAAAGCTTTTATCTCCCCCATTTTATGTATTGTTACAAAATTTAAGTTAAAAAATTCTACTCAGAAATGAAAATTTAATTCACTCTCAAAACAAAATTTTTCGGTTTATAGTCCTTTTAAATATTCAAAACCACTAGATCTTTTATAGAAAATTTAAAACAAAGGAACTTATTTAGAGTGCTTCAAAATAATGGCCTGATCTATAAAAACTGGGGGTGTTATTTTCAGTACAATTCAGCCCACTGTTTTGATACATATTATATATGATTCTATATATGGAGCCTTTAGAAGTTGGATTGAAAGAAAACTTGTATAGAATTCTATAACATTTTTCCAAGGGAGGTAATTTCAGTTAATGAGTAAAAAAGAAGTTAAGAAAGGATTCTTCATAGGTTCACTATCTGCATGAAAGTGTATAAGTATGAAGAATATAATAAGATTTTTCAAGAATGGTTGAATTGAACATTATAGAAAAAATTTGAAAAATGAAGAAAGTAACTACAGATATTATTTTTTTTTTCATAGTTATTGAATATACTAGTTTGACTACAAAGAAGATCAGACCTATTTTCAGTTCAAAATTTCAGTTAGTTTCAAAGAAATTAAACTCTCTTAACAACTGCCTACAAAGTGGACCAAATTTGATTTTTATAATATCTCAGATTTTAATGGAACTTAAAAATCTGGTTAATATTTGTGATATAAAGAAAGTTTTCTACAAATCAAATCATCTTAGGAAAACTGAGATAATCATTATATGTATCAAAGTTTAAAAGGCTTTATTAATAAAATAAATAAACAAATAAAAAGATGCCACTGAAGTTTTAAAATATTTTTCTTGCAAAATAGTCTTAAATTCAAATAAAACAATAGTAAATTTTATTTTTTAAATAATCTTCCATAATTTAAGTACCAGAACAAACTTATATATAAACTTATACATTATATTTAAAATAATGAAGTATACAATCAATAAATTTCTAACTTACTGTAAGTTTTTCATCTTGTCCATTTGTTGACAGGTATGAAACAAAATTTAACGATGATGAAACAGGTCTTAAAGCACAATCGATACTATTTAAACCTCTTGAATGGAAAACTGTAGAATACTGCCGGCTAGTTAAATATTTTGATGACCTATGTATAGGAACCTAAATAAAATCCCACATTTTTAAGCAAATAAAATTTCAGTAATTTGTAGAAAAATACACAAAAATTTTTTTTAAATTACATTTTTCAGTTAAAACAAAAATGAAGGATATGATAATGGTTTTTATATGTAGAAAAACATTTTGCATAGATCTTGAAGTACAAAATAATAATATACATTATTACTAAATCCTGAAAAAGTTTTCAGCTCTGACTTTTAAAGGTATTTCTAGATTTAAACAGTTTAAAGAATATACAGATATCCGTTATCTGCGAGGGGCATTTTTTCCTCAATCTCTCAATGGAGCATAAAATAAAGATAACTGTATCAGAATGATTTTATTACCAGAATTCAGTACAATTAAAGTCACTGCAATGTCTGGAAGAAAGGCCACTACAGCATGATTGCAACACTCAAGGTAAACAGTGCAAAAAAAAACTAAAATTGCACAGAAACGCCACAACCATATAAATGCCACACTGTGTTAATTTGCACATGGCATCACCATGAATGTCAATGTCACAAAACCTTAACCTATATTGTGATACATGGCATATCATTTAAGAAAATTGCATGAAATAAAACCATAACTGAAAAATAAGTGAGAAATGTTGAAAATACGTTTACGTTAACAAATGTACGTATATTCAACCAATAAAGATGGTGGTAGTAATGCATTTCTGGCACAAAACTCTAAAGGCCATATGCGTCAAATACAGGATTCATTGTTTAACACACAAACTATTGTACACTGCTGCAAGGAAAAAAAAAAAAAAAAAGAAAGTTCAATATCTCCCATTCTAGTGGGCCTATTGATGAAATTCAACTTGCGTTTTTCATGTCTCAAAAGCGCGAAGATACGTATTAGATGTATATACAGCATTGTTCTAATATAGGTATTTTGACACAAAATTGGACTTTTTCTGCCTTGTTTTATGCCTTGTTGGCATGTTCTGAACAACAAGGCATGCCAAAGGTAAGTATGCTTTCGCTTTGTAGATCCTGCAACAGCTGAAGTTCTTTCCAACATCACCAAAAATTCAAATTTTAATTTTGATAATGCAGCTATAATAATAGTTAAAAAAAACTGTATCAAATTAGTCAACAAAGAGTGGTATTTGTGATGTTAACTTAATATCTTTCAAATCTAATTATTTTTCTCTTCCCACTGCTATACCAGCAAAAGAAAACCAACTTTTAACAACACCCCACTTTAAATAAGAATATCTTGGGTTCACCTATCGTCAGATAGAGGTCAGATAGAGGTAAAAGTATATTTAGGGCGGTACATGGATACCGATTTTGTGCAATGCTTTGACTCATTATTTTGGCTTGCGAAGGCTTTGTGTAGGCGGCGATTTTTACAAAAATCGCCGCTACCCAAAGCCAAAATAACAAGACAAACAATTGCACAAACTCAGTATCCATGTACACATTGACTTATTTTCACTTACCCCCCCCCAACCGAATTGCACAAAAATGGCATTGCACACTCCTTTGATTTTATCCATGTACATGTCGATTTATTTTCACTGACAAAAAAATCCCCGAATTGCACAAAAATGGCATTGCGCACTCTTTTAACTTTATCCACTGTACACGTCGACCTATTTTCACTTAAAAAGAAATCCCAGAATGGCACAAACTGCCATTGCGCACTCCCTTTACTTTATCCATGCACACATCAATATATTTTCACTTAAAAAGTCAAAGGAGCACCAAAGTCTACAATATAGGCAAACAAAAAATACATAATCTCAATAAAATACATTTTAAACCAAACAATAAAATAACATAAAAAAGGGAAAACAAGTTATACATTTAAGCACTACCAAAAGCAAATATTCACTTACCATGATTTTCGAATTTGCTTCGTACACCCAGAGCCCCGTAAAAATCAAAATATCAATAATACTCAAATGACTTTTTTCAAACCAGGTACTCTTTCTGGTAAAATCCTAGTTTATGGTGCAGCCTTGGCGCGATTTTGAAAATTATCACCAACACCAAAAATGACTCAAAGAATATCTACGTATATACTATACACTATATACATAGTATATACAGTCAAAAGTCGTTAATTCGGACACCCATAATCCGGACCTCAAAGCTAAAAACATTCTGCGCATGCGCCGTGTTGACTCATGCGCATAGGCGTATACGCGTGCGCGTAAGACCTTTACGACTGCGCATATGCGTGTGCGCAAGTGCAGAATACATTTTCGCGTGCACATTTTATGTATAACGGACGGTATAAGCTAAAATTATCTAATTATCTATTTCAGTTAATGTTGATGATTGCGTTGTTCCTTAATCTTCGAATTGGATCCGGCTTATTTTTTTTTGCAGACTGTAAGAGCAATTTTATAAAAGTAAACTTGAACTTTCGATTATGTCAAATAGAATTTCTGATGCTGGAGCTCCCAAAGGATCTACAAAACGAAAGTATGTTTCGATATCCATCAAACAAAAAGTGGAATTGCTGCAAAAAAATGGATAAAGACATGAAGAAGGTGACAGAGAGGTTAGTGAAAACGAAAAAATTTCGATTGACAAGTTAGTCGGTATTCTCGGCACAGCAATTACGGGACTTGAACAGCAGAACTTTGTAACTGAACAAGAAATTATGTCTGTTTATAAAATTAAAGAGAAAGTATTACCACATAAAACGAAGCAACTTAAACAACTTACATTGAAAGAAATGTTTAATAAAGTAAGCAAATAAATATTAAGCTTTTTTTTTTTTGTAAATTTTGATAACCTTTAGATCATAATTGTTTTTTATTTCATAAATTACTGTTTCATATTTTTAATTTTAGAATTTCTGCATGCCATCTTACGAGATTTAAACTGATGATCTATAATCCGGAAAAATTGATAATCCGGAATCGCTGAAGTCCCGACGAGTCCGGATTAACGACTTTTGACTGTAGTACATACACTATATACTATATACATAGTATATACTATGTATATATTCTTTGAATGACCCGTTTACTACTCATCGTATATGTCCCGTTTGTACTGCTCATCATAAAGTCGCCAAATTGCGTCTGCACCGGATACTAGGATTAAACCCTCTTTCTGATAGAATGCTTCACACAGTGACCATCTGAACCTGTCTTCCTACAAACCCACTCAAATCCATCTAAATGGTTTTAACACACACCACAAAAACGCTTACAAAACATCCCATGATTCAAAATTTCTCAGAATTATGCACCCGATAACGTCACAATAGGGTTTCCATAACATTCAACTACTCAGGCTCCCATAAATGAAACAACAATTTGGCAATAAATCAAACAACAACTTCGCCATAATACAAGAGGTACCTTAAAGTCGACTCTACCCCAGATAGATAACTATTAATCTCCCACCTCTGCAAACACTTTTCAAGGGCCAATTGTATCCGTATATCAAATGCAGCCATTATATTCATAAAATTAACTTTCAGGTAATTAAATTCTGTGACTTTGTTTCTGTAACTTGTTTTTATTTGTAATCTTTAAAATAATATTTCAAAAGAATTAAAAAAACATAAACCTAATAAACAAGTAAAAACATTTTTTATATTCTGTTATTTATGTGCAACTGTATGTATGTATTATTATACTGTATGTATGTATTATTATGTAGCATGCTGAGTACAGAGAAAACTGTAAGGCCACTGATGATGAAAGCAGTCCCTTTAAAAGGGTCGACACATGAAAAGGGTTGGGAATCTTTGTTGTAAAGGAGACAGTCTGCATTTTATCTATATGTGAAGAGTCTCACATACACACATAAAAAACATAATCTATACAACTGGTTTGTTACTTGTTCGATCAGGAATTGAGCTCTAGCTGGGAAGGGATTTAAATAAATAATAATACACGATATGAAATGCTTTTGCTTCAATTATGTGAAAATTTAAAATTTCTGAATCCTGACAAAGTGAATTGAAATTCGTTCTTTACATAAATGAACTTTTCATAATTACGAAACTAGTAAAAAAATAGAATAAAATTACTTGAGTAGGGGAAAGAATCCTAAAATCACTCTAAAACTTATTCACCGGCAATAATATTTACACTTACTTTAACTGCACTTGACAACTTTATTACAAGCTGGCTATTACTCCGCACATACACCTGATGAAAATTATGAATAACTGAGAAATTTGGATGAATAAATAATTTACTGAGAGACATAACTCCTGGTATGAAATTTGAAAACTTTACATACATTCAACATAAACACATGCTTAAGGTCAATAACAAAGTGGTGTTGCCAAATTAAGTTTTAAATGGATTTTAATAATAGACATAACAGACGCTCGATTAAATGTGATTAAAAAATTGTTCTTTAAAAGGAATTTCTCAAATTAAGCTTACTCACGTATGAGTGATACAGCAAAGTTAGCAAAGAAAATTTATCTAATTGTTTATTTAATTTGAAGATGAATATCTTGCTCACTCAGTTAATGAAGAATCAAAATTGGGTCAATATGTTAGATATTTCGCGATCATTTCATTCCCTATCATTAATTTCCCAAAATTCTCAAGTAATATCCCAAGAAATTTTGGGTATAAAACTTTAAGAAAATTAACTGGAAGCATTTTAACTAGTACTTAAAATGTTTCCTATTTTACATGTGACTAATATTTTCGATTTAATAAAATATCCATCAGAAAATATTGTAAAAAGTGTAGAATTTTGTGAGCCCTCCGATTTCTTTCTTGATTAGATAAATCCTGGGAAGCACTTCCGCAAAGAATCTGGTAAATGTAAACATCGTCAACTTTGGCGATAACAATTCAAACCTGGTAATCCAGCGGATTTAACCAAAGCCCCCTGAAGATCTATTTCAGGCGGACTTTAGCCAGGAATAAAAGGGTCATTATTACAAAGCTCATTATTACAAGATTATTTTACTTCCGTTAGGCTTTATAAATTGTTTTCTGTGCTAACTTGAATTCAGTACAAATTTGCTTCACGTTTAATCGGTTAATTTTGAATTTTCACTTCTATATGCTTCTTATATTGTTTTGTCTGCTAACTTGAATTTATGTTACTTATTCTTTAATACGCATAATATATTGTTTTCTCTTCTAACTTGAATTTATGTTACTTTTTCTTTAATTATTTTGATTATATACACTAAATACCACGTTTTTGCGGCTAACTTCCATGTGTTTTAATATCTGATAACCGTACGTAAGGCTCCTCTAAACCAGGCTGAATCACCAACTTTTCTCTCTTGGCGAGGGAGTGAACGCGCTGCCAATTTTGGCGCGTTTATCGCACACGCTGGCTGAATGTCTGCTGTTTTTTTAAAGATTTATTTTATAGACGCGCGGCATTCAGCGCATATAAACTTTTCGGATAATTTATTAATTCTCGAATAGTATATAGACGTTTTCACTTAAATAAAAATTTCGCGTATATTTTGTAAACATATTCAAAATAACTTATTCTTTAGATGTTTCAGTTTCGTTAGCAGACTAAAATAAATAAGATATGAATAAAAACTTTCAATAGTGTCAAATGGGGAAATAGTTAAAGCGTAGAGTGTGCAAATAAATTTATCTTAATGACATTTTAACAAAAACTTCCATAAAAACACTGTAAATTCATACTAAAAAAATATGTTGTCATTTAAGTCTGAGGTATATGGAAATAATTGTGCAAGATTCTGAAGAAACACTTTCTTTTAAATGTGTGAAATATTTCATAACATATATGGAAGAAGAAAGTACAGCATTCTCTGTTTTGGATGCTTTTCATCAAATGTAATATAAATACGAACTAGAAACCGTAATAAAAAGTCCTTCCTCTTCAATCAGATCACCTTTGTGTTGCATTGTATTTGTAATACTTCTAAAAATCCAATTTTTACCTAAATTAAAAAACAGTTATTCCATAAAAGATAATAACTTTGAACGTATATAGAATGAATTTTGTAATTTGAGTTATGTTACAAAATAATTCATAGTTTATATATTTTATACTAATAATTTAGATAAAACCTGTCCAATTTAAGAATGTGTGTTAACCACATTCTTAAATTGTAAAAGGACGACTTAATCAAATGTAATTCATTTCAAAGCATAAAAGAAAGCTTATTTTTTATTTTACACAGCAACAGCATTTTCATGCAGTCAAGTTTTTTTAACTGCTAGTTATTATACATAATACTTAATTTTAAACCCATTCTTATTAGAAAGCATAACTAAGAAACTTCTTTTTAAAGCACCACAGTGATTGCAAAGAATGTCGTTAAATTTACAAAAGTATTGAAGATATATTGAACAGCATTATAACAAGAAAGTACTGTACAAAATATGTAAATTTAGCATAACTTTTTTTTTAGTATTTGCATAGTTTCCTCCAAATGAACCTTAATGGGAAGTTATCTTGCGAAAATTTAAAAGTATTAAAATGGCCTCTATTTAAGATGTAACTGCATTTATAATTATTTTGTAATTGCGAATAGATTATATTATTGCAATTAGATTATGCACTTACAACATAATTGCATAAAGTAATGAAATTAAGAGTTCACAGACACAATGTAATATAATTACAATGCAATTATCTAAATTGTAATTATAGTCACTTATTTAATACCACAATATTATTACAATCACAATGTAATTTAAATTGGGTACTATATTTGCATACCCTCCACTCAAAAGGAGGTACTGATAAGCCTGGAAGTTATTATCAACAAAAAGCCTGTTCAGGACAGTTTGATGACAATTTCCACCGGGCGAAAAGTACATTCTTAAGCCCAGGCAAATCATGACAATAAAAATCATTTAGTCTTATGATTCACTATATTTTAAACCCTAAATTTGAATTCTGCACCAAATTATTTACCTATATTTTAACATATTTTATGAATTATTAGAAGCGATATGGCAAATATCTTCTAAAAATAACTGTAAAATATTTGTATTCATTAATTGATTCAGATACACACTTTTATTATTTAAGTATATCAAAATAACAGTTTCATGTTCCTGAAATACAAAAATTATGGAAAAAGTTAAAGTAATATTCTTAGAAGCATATGATATTAGTCACCAGATGCAAAATTATAGTTAATTTTTTGCCCTAAATACAATTTTATTACACAGTAGTCAAATGTGTAACTTAATAACATGTTATATAAAAAATTAATGATAATAAGTTTATCAGAAATGAATTAATTCTGCAAATAAACTTTCTGCACTTGAAAATTTTCTACACCTGAGGGGAGGGAGAGATCTAGTAAAATTAGATTTATTATAACTTCAGTTGGACCAAACACCTTCTCTCTATATATATGCATCACTAAAGAAATAAATAAAATTATCATGCTTAAAAAACAGATATACCATACCAGTTTTTTTTTCCCCTTGTTACCCTTTACATTGAGAAATAACAAACACTGAAAAATACTATCCTTGAAATTTTGTTTAAATGAAGAAACACACACCATCTTTTTATTTAAGCATTACACTTCAAAAACAGATACACATACCAATTTATTTTCACTAGCCTTTATACTGATAACATGCCATATAAAAATGAAAAGAATTACCCTTGAAATTTAGATAAAATGAAGTAACACAATGGGAAAATTTATGCACACGGACATCTTTTTTCTATTGCATATTGTCTGACATGATCCACAAGTGCCTAAAAATGTACCCAAAGAAACGCATTTAAATATTAACAAAAAATTGTTTACAGATTAAAATTCATTCATTTCATACCAGTATTATAAAGATCATGCATGAAACAAATCTGCTTTCCCATACTTTTAAGTAAAACTTTTATACTGGAAAATAGACTATATTTCTATATATTAGAAACAAGAAAATACTAATTTGAATGTTCTGCATTCATTTCTAAATCTTTACTCCATTGCCAAATTGTATAATACTTTGATTATAAATAAACTTGCACAATCCTTGCAATTATTGAAGTCAGATTATATATATTTTGTCTCACACTATTCAATTTATTCTATTGACTTCAGATGTCAATGTCAAAATTCTGGAAGTTATTTTAACCAAGAAACAGTAGTGGGTTCCGTGCATAAACAACTCATCTAACTTTTTAACAATAGTGATTATAAAATAAAGGAAAAAATTATATATCATTCCAACGATATTGCAACTATAGTGTAATGTTACATATATCTTTAGCAAACATTCAGATTTTATCTTGACTTTCCAAATTATTATTTATTTTTTAATAAATTTCAATATGCTAATGATTTTCATGTTACATTAGTATAAATTCCACAATTAGCACAGGAAAACAAAATACGCGCTTTATATTAGAAGAGAAATTTCTTTTCCACATTCAAAACATCTACATTGGCGATGTTTGGCGACTGGTACATTAACCCTAGACTAATTTAATTATAGCTATTATTACAGAAATTAGCAAATACTCAGGTTATTGTACACAAGAATTTCACTTTACTTGCACATTATAAACATCAGAGAAGATATAAACTCTAAATGAAGGCGTAATTAACATTATACTTACTAAGCAAAGTTCAGCGCCTGGACCAGGTTTCCAATTGTCTCTTCGGCAATTATTTACCCATTTCTTCTTTCTTCATTTTTACGAAATTTTACCAATGTATGACTTTTCCGTGAATGATTTGAACAATTAACAGCTGTACATCCGCCCATTTTACACAAAAGAAACACAAAAAATTGTTGCACCGTAACTACACAGCCGCCATTAAATCTCCCACTTGGGAGCGCGAATGCCTGATGATTCAGCCTGGTATATAGGAGCCTTAACCGTACGCCGATCATTCTCGACGTCGATCAAACTTGGCGAGTAAAACTGCAACGGCGCCAACGGATTCTTTGCGGATGAAAACCCAAATGCGGAATTCTGGCAACATGGTTTCTATCCAATTCCGCTCGCATATATGTTGTATGAGGTAAGCAAGAGATTCTTTGGAGGTAAGTGTGATAGTATTTCTGTTTTCGGCGAAAATTAAGAATGGCGGCTGTTTTGCGCTTGAAGCGGAAAGCTTGTGATGAACCTGCTGAAGGACTGATAATAGCATTGAAAAGACCAAAGTGTGAGGAGAACGTGAATGAAGTCTTTTTCAAATTTGCTGTTACTGTGAAAAGCGAGGTATGTTAATGAGCTTCATTTGTATCACTTAATTTTTTTCTTTCTGCGTGTCATAAAAAATAGATTTTATTGTTATCTCCCAAGTTATTAATAATCTTAAGCATGACATATATTTTATGTAGCGGAACGAATATTGATTAATGTAGTGCTATTATTAAATAAATTAAGATAGCTTAATTATTAATTATATTAATAATTAGCAGGGTTTTTCTTGACTATTCTTTAATGTTTCTTTTTCTTTGACCAAGTTATTCAAATTAATGATTGCTCATGTTTCAATGTGGTTTCAAACATCATCTTAGTATTAAATACATAGGTCATTAATGTATATTAATCTATGTCTTAATTAAAGACAATTGAATGGCCTTGTTTTTATTTCTACTCAAATTTATATGCCCTTTTTAAGATTTGCAAGTTGCCCCAACAGATAGATCTATTTGAGAGAACATTTGTTGATGGTAAAATGCTCAGCTGAAGAAAATGTTGACAGTTTTAATTAGCTGAAAGAAGATGCAGAGTTAATGTGATAACATTGCTGCAGTTTGTAATTATTGCAAAAGCTTTAATTACTCAGAAATATATTTCAAAAAACAATAATCTGTATTTTAGTGTATATTGTTTTCATATGCATTATCATTTGTCTCTAATTTTACTGCAGGTACATAGGGCAATTTTTAGTTACCTCCCTTCATTGTTACTTACTCTCATATTTGTACAACTACTTGTATATATATATAAAAGTAATCATTTTTTGATACCTCGTGTTATCTTAGATATTTCTGTCGATTGGCTTTTTCTGTTGATATATTGCTTTAAGTACATATTATTTGCGCATTGAACTACTGCATAACAAAAGAAATTTCCGTACGTAAAGAAAGTTTTATAATGGGGGTTTTCAACCATGGAGGTAGGAAGTTATATGGAGTGGCCCTAGACCGGTTTTCCCATACCCTGCTTTGAAGCATTGGTGATCCCTTCTTTGGTGACCAAAACATTGCATAATTTACCATTGAGATCAATGGGTTTTGACATGATCGGATGTAAATATTTTGTAATTACGTCGTCAATATGCATATAAATGTGTATATTTTCTTTTTGTACAATATTTCAGAGTCCTAAGTATATGAAAAGAATACATTTTTAAACAACATTTCATTTTGAACAGAATTAAATGCTATACTTTTCACAGAACAGTTTGCTCCGAATGGTTTAATTTGAAATATTTTCACAAGTTTTCGTTAATTACATTAGAAAAAAATTAAGATAATTCAATTTGATTCTGTTAAGGATTGCAAAAATTAAGATCAAAGTTTATTGTATTATTAAAATTATGCATTATTTCTTTTCTATTTATAGAACTTCTTCCTAAAATACTTTCTCGTATATGACATGATTTTTTAGCTTCTGAGGCATCTTTTAAATCGAAAACTATAAGTCTATTTATAATTAATGCTCTATTCGATCCATTTTAAATTAGAGCACCTTTTAATTTAATAGCGAAATACTTTAAATAGTACTTAACTGTCTCTGAATGTTTCTGAAAGGGAATAAAATAAGGATTTTTTTAAAAATATTATTTAAAACTTGTAATTGATTATAAAATATAAGGGGAATAATTCTTTTAATTATACTTATTATATTTTTTTATCCTTAATTTCATCAATACATATTCCAAAACTCTTCTTTATTACTTTCTTAAGAATAATTAGATTTCTTCACAGTTATGAATGAATAAAGGCTTCATTTCAAATACATTTATGAATAATTTAATGAATATTTACGTATTTTGTTAAAGGCAGATACATACTTTTTGGAAGCATATGCATAAATACCCATACATATTTCATATTTTTCATTTCCGGCATTTGGAAATCTTTAATTCCTGTGCATTCACTATATTTTTTGAGTAAAGTAATTTACACTAATTTTAAAAAGTACATGTTACAATAATGTGTGGATGTGAAAAAAATTTATTTTATTTAAAACATATTGGCGTTAGGATCATAAAATAAAAGGAGCGACTACTGTATTAAGCCTTTGTGGCGCACTATGTTAACGTTGGAATTTCAACAGAAAAAGTTGTATGCAGTCTATTTAGTCCTAAAGGAGTATACAGGTAAAATTTTGTAAAAATTGCACTTACCGTTTTAATTCTGTGGGTGTTCCATGAGGTGGAACACTGCTCCGCCAGAGCTTTTAAAAGTGCGACTAAGCGAGCATTGCAGTGAAGCATGAAAATGAGTAGAAGCGTTTGTATAAGAATGAAAAAACTCTGTGTTATGGCTGTATACATGGTTTCCTGGATATACACAATATTCTTGAATATATACGGATAAATGAGATAAACATCTATATACACAAGTCCTATATACAAAAATATTTACAAATTTGGTTGATCTTTACATTATGGTAACTTGGCGTTTTTTTGGCAAAAATTTGGTGACCAACTCTCCTACAGCAACCCTCTGTTTTTTTTTTTCCTGCCGCCATTTTGTCTTCATGAAGTAAAGACATGTTTCTTTTCTTTTTATCTACTGAACACTTCTTCCAACAATCTACTAGCCGAATTACACTTATGCTAGAAATTTTATCTAACAAAACTGCTTAATCATGACAAATATTCACTGCAAAATTGGGGAAAAGTGCACAATACCATACTCCTTACGCATTTTTCAAAATAACACATGCACATAAACCATGTACACGCCGACTTATTTTTACTTAAAAAAACATCCCAGAATTACACAAAAATGGCATTGCGCACACTCTTCACTATATCCATGTACACTGCTTTTTTCTCATAAATTAGAAAAATTTCACGAAAATACATGACAATTTTCTGAATCTTTAAACCCGGTAAAAAAAACATATATGAAATTACCTGATCGCGAAAAAGTACATACCCTTTCCAAATATGAACATTTCCCTGTATAAAATAAATAAAATATCCAAAAACTTTTACCTCTACATTATCTATTATATTACAGACGTCACTAATTCATACCTTTACTTCATTACAAATGGTTACAAATACTTAGTGTCAAATATTTAAATTATTTCCATGCACGTTTACGCAAATTACTTTACTTCCACCTTATATTTAGAACAATGCATAAAAATAATATCCTCAAATAATTAAAAATACTAACTTACCTATTCTTCTTCAGAATGCTGATTACGTGTCCGATAAACTTTTCTTATTTCTGTTTCAGGATCTTTAAAATCATACTTATAATTCACACCAAGGTACCAGGTAAAATAAATAACTTAATAAAACATCTTTCCTTCTATCTCACACAACCTTAAAGAAACACTTATTACTACGCCTTTCAATCCCACTAAATACCCATTTCGAATTCACTTTAGTTAGGGCCATGGGATCCAAAAATTAACGAACACTGTTTCACACAACACAGAATAAAGCCAAATAAAAAATTTCCAGATTTTTTCCCGATTTCCCCCTTTTCCGATTAAAGAACCGTAATTCGTCCATTAATATCACATGACATATCCCATGATCTCTCATTTCCCTCACACAAAATAATGCGTAATCGGAACTGAGTACTGCTCACATTATTACCAAAGTCCCAGGTAGTAACCTTTATCGCCTCCAAAATGTCGCCAAACTACCAGTTACCATATTGTAAAGATCAGCCACAAATTTTCGGAAAGAGTTGGACCTCTCCGTGCCATTTATGAAAAATTAATAATAAAAAAATTAACTACGATTAATATTAACAATAAAGAAAAATAAGCCTATAATATATATATACACGAAAAATATCTACACAATTATTGAAAAACAGGAATGAAACTAAAATGCAACAGCAAAAAATTCGCGCAGGTCTAAGTAAAGATGAGTCAAGCTATTAATAAAACTCCCGCCTAAAAACAAATGCCAAGAAATTCGAGATGCCAATATTAGGGCTTTCATAACACAACTCACCCCTAAATACTGCTTTGTTTGAATTCATTCCCCCCCCAAAAAAAAACAGCGGAAACAGAAAACGTAAACAACGGATGTTCTCTCCTAAGCACAGATGATTCGTAACAGCATGAGATCGCTAAAGGCGCAGTGTTCCCGATAATAGAACACCTGGTTATATTCAATGATTCGGCGTATGGTTTTTGCATGAAACATTAAAAAAAAATATAGAACAAATAATTTGGAGTACGGCCAGGAAAATTATGCCTAATTTTTTTGCCCAAATAAAATTTTTTATATCATTAAAAAAATAGAGAAAATTGCTTGAAAAAAGTGGATTTTAATAACACATAATAAATGAAAATTCTGTGTCTCCTTGTGATATGCTGCTGTCTACTGTTTAAAAAGAAAAGTTCAAAGTATATTATAAAGGCATTTTTATCTATTTACGCTTGAATTTAAAGGTTTCAGAAGCGATTCAATTTGGGTGTTCCATGTAGTGGCAAACAAAGGGTTAAGGGTATCAAAAAATGAATGCAATTGTAAAGGTATTTTGAGGTATTTTTCATTCTTTAAGCATAACTTTTTTGCTAAAATCTATATTTCTGTAGTTCAACAGCTTAGAATTTTATAAAACAAATTCATAATCAAAATTGTTAGTTATCGAAAAATAACCAAGATATCATTTTTGCATAAATGTCACTAAATATGTCCTAGTATGATTGCTATTATCAATCATACTAGGAATGTTTATTTTATGCGGAAGTGTCCCGTTTTTTGATTTGTATGGAACTGTCGTGTGTCGAAATACTATCAGAGCGCTGTCAAGCTAGCTTCTGAATGTAAACAAAAAACAGCCCATCTGGTGACCGAAGCTTCGGAGCAGTGCTTCACTTCTAATGCCGATTTGGCCACTCCTTCCTTTCTTACCTCCATGTTTTCAACTGAGGGGGGGAAAGTGGGAGAGCTATAAAAAATCCTGCTGATGCCATTAAGGACAAAAAGTCATGGTAATCCTAATGCAAGGAAGTATAATAGTAAATAACTAGTTAAGAAAATTAATTTAGATGAAAGGTTAATTTCATATATTGCACATTTTTGCATTACTATCCATTAAAAAAAAGGCTAATTATATGTTCCAACATTGAAGAGGAAGTTCAGATTTTGTGCAGAAGTCTCCACATAATTTTGGACAAAGAAAAATCAAAATGCTGTTGAGCAATGCTCTGTGGTGTTTATTAAGCCATCTAGCACTGCTCTGCCCCTCTTCTAATGTCTGCGTATGACACTTTCAGGGTCCATAAAGCTATATTTGTCAGTAAAATTTTCAAACTTGGCATCTTGCATTTCATTTAACTTGAAAGCTTTCCTGCACTCAGTATAAATAATGTTCATTTTTACGATATTTTCCTGAATGACATTCAATAAAGTTTTTGCCAGTCGATTTACTACAGCATCTAAAAATATTCATATGATTTTCTTCACAATCCATTGCTAAGCCATTGTGGCAGAAGAAAATGTCTAATATTGTCCTTTCTTCAAGTAAAAAGGCTTTCTATTACTTCTATAATCTTGTCACATCCACTGATTTTCAACTTAGGATGAACAATTGAAGCTGAGGCACAGACCTCATGCATGTAACTGTTCCAGTCTGTAGATATATTGCGGTTCATCTTCAGTTGATGTTCACAGAATTCAATAGATATCATCTCTTGACACTAAAATAGATGAACCTCACAGCTGTAAGTAAGAGGATTTTCAATCTTTTGAACCAATTTCAAACAAAAAGGAAATCCAACTGTAGCAATTCAGAGTGAAGAAAAATTGCAGGAACTATATAAAGTCCAAAATTCGTATAAGAGATATAAATACTCTTAACCCGTCACAATAGATATCATCTCCTGACACTAAAATAGATGAACCTCACAGCTGTAAGTAAGAGGATTTTCAATCTTTTGAACCAATTTCAAACAAAAAGGAAATCCAACTGTAGCAATTCAGAGTGAAGAAAAATTGCAGGAACTATATAAAGTCCAAAATTCGTATAAGAGATATAAATACTCTTAACCCGTCAGCACAGGCGCTGGGATAAAATCCACCCTACGTGGGATAAGGGAAGTTTGTGCGTGACCTTTCTAGTACTTGTACCTTTCAAGGTCAAGGTTAGGAAGGGGTCGTCCAGAGGAATTTTTCCTGTGCCCTTGGGATTTTGTGTTTTCAGAGAAGGAATGTGCAGTGAAATTATAGTTACCCCGCACGTGTAGTAATGTTTCACTTCTAGAGTTCTTCTTCTATCATTGAGATGAGTGCGTACGAGCGAGAACAGTAATGACTGCGGGTTCTTGCGAAATTGTTTAAAGAGCAGTTGAAATTGAAAATTCCGACTCTGAGTGCGATAATATTTCGGAAAGTGCTCACGAAACTGATTCTGACCAATATGATGATTCACATGATTTATGGAGCATATCTTCTTTGACATCAAAGTAAAAAAATTACCCTCGAAAAACGTTCAGACATGGCCACACAATACAGTGACACATTTACCTGGTGTCAAGAAAAGCATTAGAAATTTCAAAAATCCAAGTGAGTGTTTATTGCAAGTTTTTGATGAAGAAATAATGGAAGATTTGGTGAAATTAACAAACATTTACATTTCAAAAATAAGAAACATATTCTCTAGAGAACTTGATGCACAAGAGACAAATGTGGTTGAATTGAAGGTGTTGTTTTTCCTATTACATTACGCTGGAGTGCTGAGAGCAGCACTTCTCAAAACAAAGACTTGTGGTCAGCTGATGGAAGCGGAATAACTTTTTTTCAAATAACAACATAAATTTACGAGCAGAGCGAAAGATGATGGCTAGACTTAATAGAAATGTTTTTGAAATAATTATCAAAAACATACGAAAAAATATTTTTTATCTGAATATTGTACTATAGATGAAAAATTAGAACCCTTTCGGAAAAGATGTCAATTCAAACAATATATAAAAAATAAGCTCTCAAGATATGGAATAAACACTTTTGCTTTGTGCGATTCGCATACATTTTATGCATACAGCCTAGAAATTTATGCAGGTCAGCAGCCTGTCTGACTATATAGACAATCAAATGTGCCATTGGATGTTGTATAAAGACTTATTGCACCCATAAGTGGCACTTAAAGAAATATAACTATGGACAATTGGTACATGAGCATTCATTTGGCTAATGAATAAGCGTGAAATTCCAGAATTTCTGCCAAATAAAATGGGCTTCTGTACTCTTCACGTTTTGGGTTTAGAGGTAAAGAATTAACTCTTACTTCATATGTTTCCCAAAAAGAAAAAATTGTTTCTTGTTCTATCATCCATACATGAGGATAATCAAATCGATCCATTGTCTAAAGAGCAGCTCAACCTCGGAATTATAACTTTTTGCAACACGACAAAAAGTGATGTTTATGCTGTTGATGAGTTATGTGGAACTTAGTCTGTTTCAAGAAAATGCCGCCGCTGCCCTCCAACAGTATTTTTTGAACTAATGAACATTGCAGCTACAAATGCTTTTATTATTCATCGATCAAATAATGACCAAGTGAATATGAACCGAAGAACATTTCTCAAAGATTTAGGATTAGAGCTTGTAAAAAAACATGTCCTAAAAAGGGCTGCTATTCTATTTGTCTCGAAAGAACTCGAAACTAGAGTAAAAAGGTAGTAGGAATAGAAGATGCAGCAGACCTTCACCCTAAGAAATTATTTGCAAAAATATGTTGTCACACTATGTGAGGATTGTTCAAACTGAGATTATTTGAATAATAAACTCAGGTAGAAGAGGGGGGTGAACAACCTATGTGTTATTTATATTTTTTAATATTTGTATTTAGAAAATGTTCTTTGATATGAATAATTGTATGACATTATATTGAGTTTTAAGGAAAAAAGCTAGTATGAATGCAGCCTTTTCATATTCCTCTAGTGCTTTATCAAACCACGCTTTATAATAAACACTTATGTTTAAAAATATGTACATATGAAAACTGTTTTTTCTAATATAAGAAATCATATATGTATCTTATATAAGTTAGTAATTTTTTGCATAAATTTCCATTTTAATGGCTTACTTTAGGTAACTAGTATGGAAATGTTTGTATAAGATTATCTCAAATTAAAACTGAAAAAAATGTTTAACAGAATTCACAAAGCTATTAGTCATTTATATTCTTTTAAAACAAAGAAAATGCATTTATTTATATGTTGGGGGGTAAACTCCAAAAAACAAACACTGGGGTAAAATTTGTCCTGCGTATTTACTAACGTAGTGCAGTGGTGCACGTATGCTAAAGGGTTAACACTTTCGCCATCCTTTCCCGTCCGCCGAAAATTTCTCCTCAGCGGCCCTTTGTTTTTTGCAGCGTTAATGTGTTTTTCTCTGTACATATGTAACTTTCGTAGTGGAAGAATTTAAATGAATACACCACGAAGTCTGTAATCCAGGCGTCCATTATCCGGACCTCAAAGCCACAAACTTACGCATGCGCGTAATGCGTTTAATGTTTGCGCATGCGTGTTTAGCACAAAAAGTGAAGCAACTTAAACAACTTACATTGAAAGAAATATTTAATTAAGTAAACAAATAAATATTAACCTTTTTTTTTGTAAGTTTTTGTTTTTTGATACCCTTTAGATTATAATTGCTCTTTATTTCATAAATTACGGTTCCATGTTTTTAATTGTACAATTTCTGCATGCCATCTTACCAGATTTAAATTAATGATCTATAATCTGGAAAAACCCTTAATCAGGGATCGCAGAAGTCCCGATAAGTCCAGATTGTGGACTTTGTACTGTATTAAGTAAAATCATAAGGAAATTGGAAAAGTAATATCTCTACTTATTTCTAACAGCAGGATTAATTTGATAACATCTAATTCAGGCGGTCCACTCCTCCCATTTTGTTGTTGTAATCTTTTACAATTATTGGTTTTTTTACAGTTCTTTTCCATGTTTCAACATCAGTCGTAGAGTTATTATGGACTGTACTCATCAAATGTACAGTCAAAAGTCGTTAATTCGGACACCCATTCGGCACCTCAAAAGCTACAAACTTTCTGCGCATGCGTCGTGTTGATGCATGCGCATAGGCATTTACGCGTGCGCGTAAGACCTTTATGGGTGTGCGCATGCGCATAATACGTTTACTCATGCACGTTTAATGTATAACGGACGGTATAAGCTAAGCTAAAATTATCTAATTCAGTTAATGTTGCAGATTGCGTTGTTCCTTAATCTTCAAATTGTATCCGGCTTGTTATTTTTTGCAGATTGTTAGAGCAATTTTATAAAACTAAGCTTGAACTTTGGATTATGTCAAATAGAATTTCCGATATATATTTACTAATATGTAAAGGATCTAGAAAGTGAAAGTATGTTTTGAAGTCCATTAAACAAAAAGTGGAATTTTTGCAAAAAAATGGATAAAGGCATATCCTTTGTTTCTCTAACCATTCCAAAATCTGTTTATCAATTTCACGCTGCTCTGCGAGGGGGGGGGATGCTGCAGCGCGCAATGAATTAAAAGTTGATCTCTCAGCACTATCCTTATCTTCAGGGCAGATGTTTTTATTTTATTTGGCTTATAATTCCTTAATAAATGTAGTATTTCATCTCGGTGTACTCCGTCTCTGATATGATTTAAATCAAATTCCTCGTCATTATAATTTGCTTCCGATAAAGAAGAAACTGACACAGAGGTTATTGAAAACGAAAAAATTTCGATTGACAAATTAGTCGGTATTCTCGACACAGCAATTATGGGACTTGAACAACGGAACTTTGTAACTGAAGAAGAAATTATGTCTGTTTATAGAATTAAAGAGAAAGTATTATCACATAAAACGAAGGAACTTAAACAACTTACATTGAAAGAAATGTTTAATAAAGTAAACAAATAAATAAGCTTTTTTTTTTTTTGTAAATTTTGATATCCTTTAGATCATAATTGTTCTTTATTTCATATTTTTAATTTTATAATTTCTGCATGCCATCTTACCAGATTTAAACTGATGATTTGTAATCCGGAATCGCTGAAGTCCTGACGAGTCCGCATTAACGACTTTTGACTGTATATCCTTCTTGTCTTTTCAATTCACAGCCTCATTTTTTCTCTTGTTCTGCTAAGTAGACATTGAAGATCTCTCATTGTCTTCTATCTTATGTAAAATGGCGTGAATATTCATGAAACCTGGGGGGGGGGCGAATTAAATTAGAAATAAAATGCCTGCAAAAAATTCACTTATGCTAGCCCTCTATTAGGTATTAGAATAAACAAATCTAAAAATTCAAACAAGTAAACATTTAGAAAGCATTTTAAACGTTTAAAATATAGAAGAAGACTTGAAGCGCAGTACAGCCGCCCTGCAGAAATTTCACTTGAACGCGCTAGACGTGTTACGGATGACGAAGAGGTTAATGAAATTGCTAAGTTTTCCAGGAACAAAAGTAATATATTTGCTCATCTTTCAAAATTAATTATCTCTAAATTTTGTGTATCCCAGTGACAAATTTTTGGAACTCTCTCAAAATTGCAATCCATGATAATGAATCCTTAACAAAAATAAAGAAATTGTCTGTTTGTTCAGAATGCAAAAAAAAAAAAAGCATAATCGTTCCATTTGTTTTCAGGCTGAGAAGAAACTAAAAGAAAAAAAAAAAGTAGAAGAAAAACAAATTCTCTCTGCATTCTTGCGGGACAAAACTAAAAGCATCTCACTTCAAACTTTTTGCATAACACTTCGAACAAATACACATTCAGTTTTACGAGGGCCATCCAGGAAGTAGATTACGTTTCCGTCTGTGTCCGCTAGGGGCGGGGCTAGCGCGGCCATCTTGGGGTCAGAGCGTTGCGCAGCTCAGTCTGCATCTAGCCGTGCTAGTGAGAGGTTCGTGCTGTGCTCCGTTCAGATACTGTGACGGTTTGAAATGTCTGCGTTAATTGAAAATCCCGCGAGGTGCGCTCAGTAATAAGGTTTCTGACTGCAAAAAACTGTAAACCGATAGAAATCTATCGGCAGCTTCGTGGAGTGTATGGGGACAACATTATCACTGAAGGTGGAGTGCGTCAGTGGGTCATAAGATTTCAAAATGGCCGAACCAATGTTCACGACGAAGATCGAAGTGGGAGACCCAGCATAGTGACCGCCGAACTTCTCGAAAAAGTCGATGCTAAAGTCCGTGAAAATCGAAATTTCACAAAAACGGAACTTTCTTTGAGTTTTCCACAAATTTCGCGAAGTTTGTTGCACAAAATCATCAGCGAAAAGCTTGGTTACCACAAGTTTTGTGCAAGATGGAAGGCAAGAAGAGGTAACGAAGTGGTTGAAGGCGCAGGCGGCCGAATTTTTCGACGAAGGAATTTCCAAGCTCGTACATCGCTACGATAAATGCCTTAATTTGTATGGTGACTATGTAGAAAAGTAGTATTTGAGTGTGGCTTTCATCTGTATATAATAAAATTTGTTTCCTATACTTTGTTTATTTTTTTATTCCAAAACGTAATCTACTTTCTGGATAGCCCTCGTAATAAGAGTTTTACTTGACACTGGCAGTATGAGCACATTAAAAAAAAGAAAAAAGAAATTGTGGATAATTTGAAGCTTCCTATTATTTGAACAGAGACTCTTTCTGTATTTACATTTGGAAATGAGATACCTATTTGAGAAACATACCATATTATTAAAATAAAATTGGTGAACAAGAAAATGCTGAATTTGAAAATCAAAATTGAAGCTCTAGTGACGGAACAAATTTCAATTTCTGATTTACTACTGCGTTATCTAAATGGACAAATTATAAGCAAACAGTTAAAGAGTTTACAGCTTGCAAAGGCTTAGGATTTTGAGGAAAAAATAACTCGTAACAGGTAAAGATTATTATTATGATATAATGACTGGGAAACTTATGCGTTTAGACAGATATTTGCTAACTACTGAGATACTGATTCAGAAATCAAACAACCAAAATCAGTGTTATATTTTCAAATTTTCACAGGACTAGTTTTGATGGTTTTACCAAACCATCATCGTCAGCTGCAAAAGCGCAAATGAACGAGATAGCATGTAATGATCAGATAAGATAAGAAAGCCTGGGCAGAAAATAAGATAGTGGCGCCATCTGTTGATAAAACCAGAACTAAAATATAATTTCTTTAAAGGCCGAAGGCAAATTTGGATTGGAATTAGGATCGTTAACTAGAACAGAAAGATTTTTATGAATGTGAAATGCCTCTAGAAAATCCAGTTCTCCAATGGAAGATGATTTTTGAATAATTTGGGCAGCAGAAAAACTGAAAGTGTGGTTTTCGGACCAACAATGTTGAGCAACAGAAGACTTCTGTGTTTCCTTTTTTCTAACATATGCCTCATGTTCCTTGACGCGAAATTTTTAGGCTCTCTTAGTTTGGCCAATGTAAATTAAACGACACTGGCAAGGAATCCTATAAATACCCCAGGAATTCATATCCGAAATGGGGTCCTTGAGTATGGAACTCGGAATTTTATTGATGGAAGAATAAATGACCCGAAAGTTAGATTTCTGCAAAATATGTGCAACTTTATAGCTAATTGATGGAAAGAAGGGAATGACAACAGAATTTTTATAATCTCCTAAAATAAGAGTGTGGCTTTTAGTGTGTTGAGATGAGAATTTTTTAACTGCTTTGTTAATAATGTTGGATGAAAAGCCCCTGTCAACAGCTATTGCTTTTAAATAATTTAGTTATTTATCAAGGGATAGTTTGGAGGAGCAAACTTGAAGAGCACGGAAAACATAGGAATAAAATGAAGCTAACTTTTGTTTAGTCGGATGACATGATTTAAAGTGCGATGGAAGACAAACCAATGAAGGTTTACGGTAAACCGTAGTACTGAAGTTGGATGTGTTACATGTGACCAGAATGTCGAGAAACGGAAGAGAATTGCAAGTCTCAAGTTCAAAAGTGAACTGAATAGCAGGATCAATAGAATTCATTGTTGAAAGAACTTTATTTAAATCATCGTTATTATCTTCAAACAGGGTAAATGTATCATCTATCTAGCGGAACCATACCGGAAAGTTTAAAGTTTCAAACAATTTTGATTTATAATAATGCATGTAGATATCAACCAGGATGGGACTGAGGGGGCTTCCCGTGGCTAATCCCTCAGTTTGCTTGTAATATTTATTTTGGAAAACAAAATGTGTTTGTTTCAAACAGAGTTGAGTGAGAGAAATTAGCTCATAATTTCGATGCAAGAGAAATGAAATTCACGAAGTCTGGTTTCTAGACATCTCAATGCACCCTCCACTGGAACATTGGTGAATAATGATTTTGCATCAAAAGAAACCATGAGTAAATTTCTAGGAAAAATGTTTTTAACCTTTTTTACAAACTCTATTGAATTTTTTATGGTGTAAATGTTATTGTCTGATAGATTGGAAAATCTAGAAACTAAATATTAAACTAATGGATATAAGGCAGTACCTAAATTTGATACAATAGGGCAGAAAGGAATACCACTTTTATGAATTTTGGGAAGAGCATATGATGTGGCACAATTCGCAACAGATGGGATAAGCAAATGTTTTAAGTTGCTTGAAATGATTTGTAAAGATTTGATTGCAGTTTTTATTTTTGACAGGTCCGAAGGTGAAGGATCTTTAGGGATTGGATTATATGGTCCTTCGTTTAAGAGTTTAGTGACACCATTGATGTAAGTGTTCTTATCCATGACGACTATCTGGTCACCTTTGTCGGCCTTTGAAATGATAATGGTTAATCTTTGGATTTTGGTAAATTCGTGATTTTTTGGCGAAAATTTGGCTACCAACCCTACTACAGCAACCTGCTAGTTTTTGTTTGGACACCATTTTGTTTTTATGAAGTAAAGGCATTGCACTTATGCTAGAACTTTTATGGAACAAAAGTGCTTAATCATGACAAAGATTTGGTGTGAAATTGGGAGAAAGTGCAGAATCGCAAACTGATTGCCGTGTTTTTAAGAATTGCACATACACGGTATCCATGTACACGTCAACCTATTTTCACTTAAAAAAACATCCCAGAATTGTACAAAAATGGGATTGTGCACACTCTTGACTTTATCCATGTACACTGCTAAAGTCCTAGCTAGTAACCTTTATCGCCTTACCAAAAAGTTGCCAAACTACCTGTTACCATATTCCAAGGATTAGCCATGATAATATCATGTATAATCTCCAAATTCCCCACTGACGAAACCATTTCTTCTGACATGTATAGGTTCACTAGAATTTTATTAGTAATGAATAACAGTCTATTTCTATTAGCTGCCACCATTAAATAACATCTGAAAAAAATATAATTAACTTTATCCTACTATGGTTAACCTTTTGGTTGAAAACACATATATATATAGATGTGATGGGAAGTCAAGAGACAATCAGTAAAGTATTAACTATGATTTTTGAATCAATCCAGATTTTTAAAGAAGCAGGCGTGCAGCTTCACAAGTGGCACACTAACCCCCCCCCCCAAAAAAGTCTTATTGAATTGTGGGTAAAACAAGGCATTGTTCCAAGAGAAAATCCAGAAGTTCCTTTTAATGGAGAATATTCCTCATTTAAGATCTTGGTTATGACATGGGATAATTCAAAGGATTTTCTGTGTTTTGACATTTGAAATATATTCATCACATCTGAACCAATTAAAAAAAAAATTCTCTTACAAGTGTTAAGTCAAATATTTGATCCAGTTGGAATCTGGGGATCTTTTACTGTTAGAATAAGGTGCTTAAACCAGAAGATTTATATTACAAATAGACTGGGATAAACCGCTGTCTGAGGATTTGTCCTCTCCAGTAGAGAAAATTGTGTGAAGAGTGCCTCAGATGGATGAATTCCCCATCCCTCGTTACTGACACTGCCCAAAAAATATATTTATCATATTACAGAATTTTTTAAAAAATAGGAAAAGTGTAAATTCATAATATTCCCAAAACCTTCCCAAAAAATTTACACACCTTCCCAAATTTGCAATGAATAGTAAGAAAATAAAAATTACTCAAAGCATTAAATTCCTTGGTCTACCATTGATAGGAAACTAAATTGGATTGAGCACTTAAAATTCATTAAAAAATAAAACCTCCAAATTTGCAAACAGTATTTTGAAAAATAAAAGGATTAAATTGGCGATTAAATCCATACGTTCAAAAAACTTTGTTTCATACAGTTAGTGAAAAAATTGTACAGTATGGGACAGAGATCTGGGCACAACCTCTTACCCCCCCCCCAAAAAAAAAGGGAATTAACTTCATGCAATAATACAATGCTAATTCTTACTAAGCATTACAAAGTGCTACAGAACAACATGAAATGCAGCATTCTGTGTGCTGGCCGGTATAACTCTCCTACACGTTGTGGCGCAAATGGGTCATACCTAAGCAGGATTTTAAGGCTCGAAAGGAACTGTTCTGTAAAAGATAAAATCTTTGAACATTCCAGTTATGAATCTCCTTGTAATCCATACAGAAGATATCCAGCAGTAAACCCAAATATCAATTGTATTGCAAAAGATACACAAATTAGAAACTATTATCCTTGCGCATACACAGATAGTACGAAAATGAAATGGAAGAAGCCAGTTGCGTGTGTATCTTTCGTACTAATTCCCAAGTTAACCCATTCATGAGCTGATCCTTCAGAACAAAATGCTTTGAAAACGGCTGTATTTTTGTCTAACAAATCCTTCCAAAAAGGTCTGTTTCGCTCTCAGGAAACGCCGTTAAGATGGGCCATTGTTTAGAGCGGTATGTTCACTTCTCCTCGGAGTGATGGATAAGCCATAAAAGACCTCCCCGCTAATGAATAGCAGCAAGTACTTGTTCTGTTAGTTTCCCATCCCCAAATCTTCTTGATACATTTTAACTTGCATTCTTGTAAATTCTCGATTATTCGATGTGGTTTACATGTTTACTTTTTTCACTATTTTATTTAGTTTTATTTCTGTATTTATTGGCAAATTATATTTTAACCTCGTTTTTAACGACCCAGTTTTCTTGACATTATCAGTTCATATGTATTTGGAATAATAATACAACATCCCTCAGGAATTTTCAAAATTTGGCATAGTATTTATATTTAGGTCTGATTTTTTTTCCCCCACAAATTGTTCACTAATAGTCAAACTAATTATCGTAAATGTTTGATCTTTTGATCATGGAACTGATCAAACAATTTTCCTAGCGTAAGTTTTTCTGAATTTTAAAGCAATTTCTAAAGTTTTGGTGGTTTTCCAAAAATATTTCAGCTATTTTGCATTTGCTAGCAATATGCAATTTAAAATTAAATTTTGAGTTGATTTGAAAGAATGCATTTCTAAATCAAACAGAAATTTGGTGCAATCTTATGCCAGACTAGAAAGAACTATTTATCAGTGTTTAAAGACAATTTTTTCTTTTCCGCACTTTACAGATAAAATGTATAAAACAAAACATGAAAATCCTTTTTCATTCTCACAATTAAATGAACTGTAACATTTAAAAAAATTTTTTTAGTTTTTTTTATAATATATCTGCTTGTACATGACTCAGTTTGAAATTATGGAACTCGTACTTAAATTTATATTACGGGATCACAGTATCTTAAGGAACAATTGAAATTAGTGCAATCAAATGACATAGAATATAAGAATGATTAAAGACGGTTTAAATAAATTTCTATTTGCCAATTTTCATTTAAAATTTTCTCTACTTTATATTCCGTATGAGGAAAAATACTCTTAAATTCATTGTACTTTCAAAGAGACGCGCTAGAAAAAGGAATTATTCCTGAAACGGTAAAAATTTTTCTTTAGGTAAGGTAACTCTCATCCAGTTCAATTTAAATAAATTTTTTATGCTTTGCGTAATTGATTGCAACTCTGTAACATTTCATATCCAAGTTTTCAGGTATGTATGATCTCAACTGAGAATGGGTGGGCACTGCCTTCTTAACAGCATTTATTCTTGAATCTTTTTATATATTGACAAACACTCTCACTTAAGCCGCCTAGATGATGTAGTGGTTAGGAAAGCCTGCTGTGGTACGAATGGGTCCGGATTCAAATCTCGGAGAAGACATGTCTGTTTGTAAACGTACTATAATGTGGCTCTTAATATGCAGCTAGCTGAAAGTCCTCTCGAGAGGTTAGTGGTAGGGGAAGAATGGTGGGAGGCCCTAGGACCCGTCTCCCAGGGGTGTTCTCCATTAAAATTGAGGGTGGAACTGAGCAAAGTCATACTGTCACCTGTATGGTGCTCAAGGCTCTTGCCAACAACAGGTGCAATACTGCACTTCTTGCCAAGATGAACTTTGTGGGCTTGTTCAGATGTTACTGTCAGACAAGGAAGATAAGTTACACACAGCACATATTCCCACATATTTTTGGCCATTTGTATGCTTTTATCAAAACAGAATTCCAAAAAGAAGTCAATTGTCACTCTCATTGTTAGATTATCACAATTTAAATTTTTTTAAGTATAGGTTCAATACCAATTTCAAATTATTTAATTTTACTTTGTTTCTGATAAGGTATTTTTATAATATGATTGTGTCATTTTTCAGATTTGAATCGAGCAGGAAGTATGTATTTGAAAATTGCAGTTTGATTTTAAAAAATTGCACACTTGTTCCCTATATGCTTCCTTCAATACAAATAATTTTTTGCAATTTCAAATGTAACTGATGTAAAATACTTTTCCCTCTATTCTTGCATGTATAGTAATCTTCAACAAAATATAATTAATGCGCTATTTTCTCTAAAAGCACATGGAACTTAAATTGGGAATTGTAAGAATAGATTTCCTGGAAATATGAGATATCCATATTAATCTAGCAATGGTCAAGTATTTCTCAATATTGTAGATTAAATGTCATGTAAACATTTGCTAGCAATACATTTCTAGCAAGGAGTTTGAGAGATAAGCTATTTGTTTTCACATAGTTTCTGTTTTTGCTTCTAAATTAAAATCATTACTTGAAATAATTTCCCTTATTACAGCTTCCATTTAGTTACTTCAGACATATATATATATATATATATACGCACTAAAATAAGAGTGATACTACCAATTATTTTCATATATTAATATTTTATTTATTTTGCTCATTGGAAATATTAAAAAAAATAATTATTAAAGAATTTATAGTTATGAGCATATAAAATTATATACCATTGAAATGGATAAATCTGGCATTCTAATAAATACAGTCAAAAGTCGTTAATCCGGACTCGTCGGGACTTCGGCGATTCCGGATTATCGATTTTTCCGGATTATAGATCATCAGTTTAAATCTCGTAAGATGGCATGCAGAAATTACAAAATTAAAAATATGAAACCGTAATTTATGAAATAAAGAACAATTATGATCTAAAGGGTATCAAAATTTACAAAAAGAAAAAGCTTAATATTTATTTGTTTACTTTATTAAACATTTCCTTCAATGTAAGTTGCTTCGTTTTATGTGATAATACTTTCTCTTTAATTCTATTAAACAGACATAATTTCTTGTTTAGTTACAAAGTTCCGCTGTTCAAGTCCTATAATTGCTGTGTTGAGAATACCGACTAATTTGTCAATCGAAATGTTTTCGTTTTCAATAACCTCTGGGTCACTTTCTTCACTATCGGAAGCGAATTATAATGACGAGGAACTTGATTTAAATCATATCAAAGACGGAGTATATCGAGATGAAATACTACACTTAGTACGGAATTATAAACCAAATAAAATAAAAACATCTGCCCTGAAGATAAGGATAGTGCTGACAGATCAACTTCCAATCCCCAGCGTGAAATTGATAAACGGATTTCAGATTTCAAAACATACTTTTGCTTTGTAGATACAAATTACATATTAGTAAATATATATCGGAAATTCTATTTGACATAATCTTTCTAATCTATCATAATCTAATAATGACGTTTCTGCCCCCCCCCCTCTCTGCCGCAGAGCAGCGTGAAATTGATAAACAGATTTCGGATTTCAAAACATACTTTCGCTTTGTAGTAAATATATATCGGAAATTCTATTTGACATAATCGAAAGTTCAAGCTTACTTTTATAAAATTGCTCTAACAGTCTGCAAAAAATAATAAGCCGGATCCAATTCGAAGATTAAGGAACAACGCAATCAGCAACATTAACTGAATTAGATAACTTTAGCTTAGCGTATAACTCCGTTACACATTAAACGCGCATGCGCACAAACATATTCGCAGCCGTAAGGGTCTTACGCGCTCTCGTAAACGCCTGTGCGCATGCGTGAACTCGACGCATGCGCAGAAAGTTTGCAGCTTTGAGGTCCGGATTATAGATCATTCCGGATTATGGGTGTCCGAATTAACGACTTTTGACTGTACATCTTTTGTTTCTTATAAATTATTTAAAAAAATTAATTTTTGTACTAACATTGCTTTTAAGCTATTGAAAGTTTAGAATTATCCATTCAATATATCAAATTCCTCCTTGGGTGCTCTAGTAATACTGGTGGTTGCAACCGGCAATCAGAAGTTCGAGTCATATGAAGAACTTAACTCATTTTTTATATTTCCTGCTCCAAAATACTTTAAATGAACCCGAACTAAAGCGTGGTAGTCAATATTCCATGTGAACTAGATCGTCTGGGTATCATGCATTTTCAGTCGCCCTTAAAGTGGAAGAAAATATTTATTTTTATTCCATTTATTTATTTACTTCTTGTCTTGTAATCTAATAATCTTTCAAATACAGAAAGGATAAAAAGGAAATCCTTTTTTTTTTTAAATAAATGGGATATTTGCATTATAATTTGAATTCTTTCATACTTCTGCTGCTAGTTTTTTTTTTAATTATTACATATGTATATATGTAAATAAGAGTAATAAAATTTAATATCTCAGTGAATGTATCATTTAACATTTGAATTTTCACAAAAACAGAATGACAAGATGTTTACACACAAAAAAAAGGGGGGAGAAAAGAAACTTACTCTCTCCCTCATTCAAAGCTATCGCCCATTACTAAGCAGTTTACATTGAGGGGTTTTGTCGCCCACAGGTTGGTCCTTTTAATGAATGATTAGGGGTCAGTGCCGGTAAAGGACGAACGGAATCCACAGGTTCCAAGAAGCCTTTATCCCCACTGAGTAAAATACAGTCTGGGAAGTCTAATTTTAGCATAAAATAGCTTGCAAATCCAAATGGAATTAATTTCGAAAAATGTTTCAGAAGTTTTAGCAAATTAGTTTCTTAAATTATTACATAAATGCTATTCAAATGAGAAAATATCTCCATGCTTTTTTTTTTCCCCCTTCCTTAAAAGACCTATGTTTTGCATTTCCCTTTGAAATCTAGCAAACATGTGAAGAAATCTAGCAAACCTGCTGTCTGTGTGGCAATTAAGAGTTTCAGATAGCAAAAACATTCGTAAATGTCAAACATTGAAGTACTTTGTTCAGTTTTCCTAATATTGATAAAAAAACTTTTCCTTCTTTAGGTCATAAACATAGGTCTGAGCGAAACAGTAATATGAATATATAGACACAGAGAAGAATTATTTTTTATTTTCCAGAGATCAGTTTTTCTGCATTACTAAATATTTTAATATTACAAATTAAATTTAGCACTAATTAACGTTGTGTTCCAATTTCTGCAGTAGTAGTAGTAGTGGGCCATGGAGCTAGCTTCTGATCACGGGTATGAACCACATATGATTTTCAGCTATCTTCCAGAGTATATCTACTAACTGCCAAACCCTAAGTAGAGATGGATCAGCACTTCATTATATTAAAAAAATATTTGTTAATTTAAATTTTGAAAATAGAAATATACTAGTACAGTTTTTGGAATGCAAGAGAAATTTAAAAAAAAAAAATGCATTAACACAATTCAATTAACAATGTGCACATATATATGTATAAACAAGAATTAACATTTACGTATATACTTGAAATGTACTCAAAAAGTTAATATCCATTTGATCATAAATTCGGTTTTTAGTTCCATATAGTTATCTTTAAAAATGAAAATGCACTACGCAATCTGTGGAATATTACCGATATCTGAACAGGCTGAACATTTATTTATTTTCTACTATACTGGAACACTTTTCACTGAATTCATCATCATTAAATTGTCTATAGTGTGTTGATTAGATGCTACTGAATTGTCATGTGTTCAGATTAATTGAAATCATAGAAGTTACAGCTAAAAAATTCCCCGAACATGTGAGTTAGGCTTTATTTTATTCTACGACAGGCGCTCTTAGTTCTGCTCTGAGTAGTATCTTGGCTAGCACTTCCCTTTAACGAATAGTCATAGTCTGAATTATTTCAGGTGATTAATAAATAAAAAAGTCCTGCAAATTGATGTTTGGAGTTGTAGTGCTTCCTAACGAAAGAGATATTTCCGTGGAGGAATTTCTAAGGAAAACGGTCTCATATGCACGCTACATATAATAGGGCAATGTGTTTTAAAATATGGACGCGTCAATAAGCCTAGAGATTAGTAATCGGTACATGCATAGGATACACCTAAAATAATAGGAAACTTCTTTAAATATTTGGATTAATAATAAGCAATAAACATTAATATAGTTAATAGTTTTGGAAAAGAAATAATTGTCTTTAAAAACTTAACTGCCGTTTTTAGGTTCTAAATACAATTTAAATTTATTTCAAGTTCGTTTGCTTGTTTCAATGCAAAATGTTGTTTGAAAGAAATGAAGGGCTAAGACTAATGCATAGTTGTACAAATCATTAGCATAAAAAAAAACCTTAATTTGAGTTCAAGATTATTTCAGAAATGAAATATTTTTTACTTATTAGTTAAGCATCAAGTTCCAAATGCCGCTGTATGCCGACGATTAGCTTGAAGTATGTTAAGCTTTGTCCCGGGTATCTGCTGTTAGTTGTAGCGTTGCAGGTGTGTAAATGCCCGGTCACGGACACTTAGCCGACGGGACACTTAACCGACACCAGTATTCCGACAGGACATTTAGTTGACACAGACACTTAGACGACAAGGACAATTAGCCGACAGGACACTTAACCTACAGGACACTTCGCCGACACGGACATTTAGCTGACAATGAGTCTCATTCTTCCCAATGGTTTTAAATTTCTAATATTTTCACATTTCATTACTACTTTGCTCAACATATCGCACTACATTCATTCCCGTATAAAGTCGTTTCGCTCCTCCCTTTAATGAAATTTCCTTTTCCTGTCAGGAAGTAGAGTGAATTGCCCTACTCCTCGCCACACTGGAACTACTTTTTTTTTTTTTTTTATCTAAAATGCTATTTACACCCTATACAATTACAGGTTAGGCATCACGTATTTATTACAGGTTAAGCATCGCATATTTATTAATATGGGATAGTACTTCGGCACGGGAATTCGTACCTCGTGGCCTGCGGCCAGAAGTAGGTTTGGTTTATGTAATCATGGCAAAGCTGGAGGGATACCTTCGTGGAGGACTTTCTAAGGAAAACTGGCTCGTATACATGTTATACATGGGGAAAACACCCATGCAGCCTGTCCGTTTGCGGGATTTGAAATTCGGACCAAACTGCCAGTGTTCAGTGACTTTACCGCTCAGCCGCTGCTGGGCCTAACAGAAATTGAGTGACGTTTTACTTCATATATAACCAGTCTCTTCCAATAAGATTGCCTTTTTAGGCTACAACTTTATAAATGTATTCAGGAAAATGGATACCAAAAATTTCCCTATTACCATGTAGCTACAACAGAAATGAGAAAGAGAAGGAATGAAAGAGAAAAAAATGCTAATTGAATAGCTTCAGTACATAAAAAATTAGTCTGTATAGCACATGTGGAAATGTTAAACCACCTTATTGAGAATTAATCAAATTTAACATCAAACCAAAGCAACCAAACATTCTTATGATTGCATTGTGATGTCATGTTTATCCATTATTGGTGCATATTGTTTGGTAGCAGTGTATGCATGTTTATAGTACTATGAGCTCTGTAATGGCATTATATATCTCATTTACTAAACTTTTCGCAGCAAAAAGTTTTTCAAACATTCTAAAATATTCTGGTTAGTTGAATACAAGATAGATACGCTTTTACTGTACTTCGAATTAACAAATAATAGTGGCAGGATATTTAATTATACTTCAGTGGGTTAGAGTAGAGAGAAGGGTACCCCTTGTATTATCACGAAGTTGTTGTCTCATTTATCGCCAAGTTGTTGTTTCATTTACGGTAGCCTGAGTAGTTGAATATTATGGAAACCTTATTATGAGGTAATCAGTTGCATGATTGCGGTAAATTCTTAAAGGGCTTGTGTGTGTGTTGGTTAGGAAGTATTTTGCTTGTTTTGTTGTTGAGATGTTAAAATGACTGAATGTGGTAGGATTAATTTGAAGTTTCTGTATGATTTGGAAAAAAAAAAAGGAGAAAAGAGCATTACTTGACTCGTATGAAAATGGTTTACTTAGTAGCCATTATTAAGTGTCCTGTTTGTAGGAAGGAAAGGCATATGGTCAAAAGTTGGACGATAAACGGCACCATTGAGGATATTTTTTACTCTTGTTTTGTGAATTTATATGGCGACACCAGTATACCGATTCTAGTTCAGTAATTTTTGGAAGTTTTTGGATGCTGTTAAGGAATTTTGTTTGACTGAAGACATATTAATTAGTAGACATAATTAGTAATAAGTGATTAATTAGTAATAAGTGGATATTTCCTTTGTGTAGTGCAAAGATTAATTTCCCTTTTTATGTTATTTCATTGTTTGATTTAAAATGTAGTTTATTGAGATTATATATTTTTTGTTGGCTCCTTTGATGCAAAAATCGCCACTACATAAGCCAAAATAACAAGTCAAAGAATTGCACAAACTCGCTATTCATGTACTGCCAAAAATCACCAATTTTCACCAAGGGGTATCGGTAAATATATTTTTACCCTTCAATGCTGACAGCTATGTAAACTGCTTCGCAGTTAAAATACTTTTTTTGCTGGAACTTCAAAAATGTAATTAATGTTAAATGTTAAAAATGAAAGCTTTAATGATATTTTAGTATAAATTTATGACTATAGCTATTTAAAGAATTAATATTTCTTCTTAAAGTCTGTTTTTTAATTTTCAGAAAGAATCCATCAAAAATCATATTCAGGCTGCTCTGTCGAAAGAAAAAGTTCTTTCTTATTCCAGATGGCGTGATAAAAAAAATGCTGTTCGCCAGAAAAATGTTCATCAGATTTGTCAGAAGTTGAAAGCTGAGCATAAAGCTGCAAATGAAAAGAAACGTTTAGATCTCTTGAACAATCGACGCTTAATTTTTAGTGAAACTGTTCCTGTCGAGGACGATAATGAACACGAATCTCTTGATAAAGACATAGAAGTTCGAAAATTATTTCAATTGTATGATATTATTGAAGAAAACGAAGATGTTAAAAAACAGGTATTTTGAAAATATTAAGTTCTAATTTTATTTTCTATAAATTGTATTGGCATAAGCATTATTTATATATTGTCCAAAATATCCTTATTGATAATGTAATAATTATATACAAATAAATTATTTTAATAACTTATTTATTATAAAAATATCATTTTTTAAACAAGCATTTTTTTTAACACTTTGTTTACCTAATATATCATGTTGTTACTTGTATCAGTAATTTAAAAAGCCAGTCCTATTAAGGTGAAGGCAGTGACTGGGGATTATAAATTTACCAACTTTTCCCATTACAAGCAATTTCGTAAAAGCACCAGAAACTAAGTTAACAAACTAAGTTATTCTGACAACTTAGTTTGTTTTCTTTCCAAAAGTTTTATTGAAATTTTACTGACTAAAAGTGCATAAAGAGACTTTTATTCAAAACTTATCTGGCATTACGAAAAATGTATGAAAATAAATTTTATTCTGAGCATAAAATGTAAAATGATGTGTAAAAGAAACTCTGAATACTTTGTGATAAGTTAACAAATTATTTATATACATATGTATGTAGGTTTTACCATAAAAACATTAAGAAAATTGTTCACTTACATCTATAATTAAATATTGTTTTTATATAAAACAGAAGAGGAACGTGCCAAATAAAATATAAAATTAGAAACACAATAAGCTTGAGTTTGTCGTAGATTTATATCAAGATCTCAGTCAATTTGGAGGACAAGCAAATACCACCCTCTTCGTCAGGAGCAAAGATGTCTTGAAGATTTCTTTCCTCCTAATGAAGAGGGTCGTATACCTGTGTGCCCTTGAAATAGATTGAGGTAAATCTAGGCTAAACTCAGAGTTGAGTTACTAATTTTATTGTTTTTATTTATTAACTGTTTTTAAAAAGTAGAGATAAAAAATATCCAAGTTGCTATCTCATAAGTAAAAATCATTTTTGTATAAAATAAACCAGTCACAGAGAGCTTTCTCAGTGCTGACTTTTGTCCTGAGAGTTATTAGAAAAATCTCTGAAAACTAATTAAATGAAATTGTTTTAATATATTTTGCCCTTATTTTCTCCTGCTGAAAATACTCTAGTCATTTTTTGAAAGCTTTATTATCATACACAATATTTCCTTTCGGTCTTTGTTAGGGATTAGCATTTTTCTTTCTTTAGATAGAAAGCAGTAGCTGTAGATAGAAGGTTCAGGTGCCTAGGCTAAAAGCCACATCCTGAGTGTAACACATGGAGAGATGGCATAACTTTCCTACCATAACATTAGGGAATGTTGGCTGAGAATTCTAGAAATAGTATTCTCGATGTTGCGATGAGAAGAGCCTTGCATATAAACCTTCAGGAGGTACTCCGACTAACAGACAGCAAAACTGCACTGGTTCAAGAAGGTAAAATGGGGGAAATTGAAAAAATCATTTCTGAAAATAGCTGCTTGAGTTTCCTGCGTTCTTATTGGTCCGTCATAGAGGGAGTGTTAAATCTTTTCTAATCTTCAGACTCAGCGAAGTTAATATGTAACATAGCTGCTTGAAAGCCTGTTTGTAATTTTTGTGCTGGATTCTTTTCTGCTCTGATTTTACCAATGCATGAGATGATCGAAGTTAGGAAAGCATTTATTTTTCATCTTGAATCCCTTTAATCCGGACGTCCATAATCCAGAATGATCTATAATCCGGACCTCAAAGCTACAAACTTTCTGTGCCTGCGTATAATACCTTTACGCATGTGCACAATAAGTTTACGTATGCGCGTTTAATGTATAACGGACGGTATAAGCTAAGCTAAAATTATCTAATTGTCTATTTCAGTTAATGTTCCAGATTGCATTGTTCCTTAATCTTCTAATTGGATCCGGCTAATTATTTTTTGCAGACTGTTAGAGCAATTTTATAAGAAGTAAGCTTGAACTTTCAATTATGTCACAAAGAGTTTCCGATTCTGGAGCTGCAAAAGAATCTACAAAGCGAAAGCATGTTTCCATGTACCACTTCCGATAGTGAAGAAAGTGACAGAGAGGTTATTGAAAATGAAAAAATTTCGATTGACAAGTTAGTCAGTATTTCTCGGCACAGCAATTACAGGACTTGAACAGCAGAACTTTGTAACTGAACAAGAAATTATGTCTGTTTATAGAATTAAAAAGAAAGTATTAGCACATAAAATAAAACAACTTACGTTGAAAGAAATGTTTAATAAAGTAAACAAATAAATATTAAGTGGTTTTTTTTTTTTTTTTTTTGCTTGTTTGTAAATTTTGATACCCTTTAGATCATAATTGCTCTTTATTTCATAAATTACAGTTTCATATTTTTAATTTTATAATTTCTGCATGCCATGTTACCAGATTTAAATTGATGATCTATAATCCGGAAAAACCCCTAACCTGGAATTGCCGAAGTCCCGACGAGTCCGGATTAAAGACTTTGTACTGTAGCATCATTTAAGTCTTTCAGTAGCGGGGTGATCTTTCCTTTCAATTTCTCACTGAAGTGACTCTGAGGGGATTTTTCTGCATTGGGATTGAAGCAGTTTTTGAGCTAGGAAAGTTTTCCTTAGAGAGTTCAGGAACTGTAGGCTGAGGTGGGCTGCTTTTCTTTTCAATATCTTTTCTTATACTTGTTGCAACCTCTATAGCTGCTCACATGACAGAATGCACAGAAAATACACTTTGGCTTATCATCGGGTTTCATGTGCATTGATTGCTTTGATGTTGTCGCCCGCACTTCACACATCTAATGGGATTACTGCAACAGAATTGAGAATGACCGAATTGCTGGCAGCGGTAGCATTGGACTGGCCTTTTCGTGGGATTGAATTTTTCTATGATGATGTTGAAACTGATCATATTATTGAGCTGGTGGATCTTATTTCCTTCAGGAGATCTTTTTAGTTCCAGTAAGTAGATGGGAAGTTTAATTTTTGTCCTTGAAGATTTCTGGAAAACTGCTTAATTTTTTCATTTGGATAGTTCCTGAATTTAAGGTCTTGGCATATGGCATCTTCTTTGATAGTTGCAGGGAGGTTCTTCATAATGACCTGGATCGGTTTTTCAAATTCTAACTGGTAGGAGTGATGGAGAATCTTTTTCTCAAGTAGAAGTTCATTCATCATACTGTAATCTGTCAGGTTTCTTAGTGTTTATGAAGATGGATTTTCCTCTCATTTGGGATTCATGAACATCTGTACAATTTAGTGAAAACATTTCATCCAAAGTCATCCAGTTGATTTCATCTTGTGAAAATACAGTGGGGGCGAGTTGTTGGCTCCTCCTACGAGCATTTCCTCTGCGATTTTCCTGAGTAATTGAAAACAGTTCTCTTGTGGTATCTCTCGGTATTGCTTTTCTTGAATTTTTGCAATCTTCTTTGGGGTAATCCAATAACCTTTATTATCCGGGATTGTGGCGATTCGCTTCGTTCGCTGCTTCTTGCTGACAAGTTGGTTATTTTTCCTTGCATGTTTCAACACAAGTTTATTCTGTTTTCCGGGGGGGGGGGGTTTGCTTCCTTTAATCGTTGCTCAAATTCCAAGTGTTGTATCAGATAGTCAGCTCCGAACTCCTGGATAAGTTCCTGTATTTTTTCTTCTGGCTCTTTCTGCATTCTTAACTTTCTTCTCTGAGTTCGCATTCTCCTTTTTTGTTTTCGCTTTTTCCTGAGTCTGGGATCCTTCAAAAATTCCTCATGTTTTGAAGTAGATGGCAGAGACAAAGTCGATAATCCACAATCTGTGCAGTCACTAGCTTCATCATCCGTATTTACTACCCTAAAAAAGGACATGCTTACCGTGAAACCCTAAGGGATCACTTGCCGAAGTCTAAACGATACTCATTAAAAAACTATGAGCAAACTCACTGACCGCCTACACTGACTACCGCCTGAACTGACTGGGTCAGTTCGTAGAAAATGAGATACATTCCGATGACTTCATTGATTACATAACTTATGTATACCTTTTTTAAACAAACAATGCAGATGATCTTGGAGATCAGGTGACTTATGTACAGCTAATGCAAACAAGCAAGGTCACTCTTCCTCTTTTTCTCTTGCAGAATGTATCTCATTGAGCAGTAAACCAAAGTGCGTCTGACACGCTCGGAGTCACAGCTCGGAATCAGTAGATAGAACTGAACCAAGAAAACTTTTTAAATTTCACATATTATTTCTTGTAATTCAGCAACTGCCATTTTTTTCTTATAAAGGGTATTCCAATAAGAATATGATTTTTAAACGAAATGGCAGCTGTGTTAAAAATGTTATATCACTGTAAATATTTTTTATTCATGTTTAGTATTATCTGATAATGTATCATGGCCAAATACATGCTTTAAGAATGTTAATTTTGGGCAAAAAATTATCTCGAAGCTCATTTCTGTTTGATTGGATATGTAAACAAACAAAATTGTCATTTTTGATATGAAAACAAGTCATAAGAGGTGCACTAGAAGCCTTTGCATTTGGAAAAGGTCATGTTATAGTGGTGTTTGTGGCATATTGGCATCATCGGACATTTTTACACATTTGTATGTACAGACAGAATAAAGAACTTCCCCCCTCAAAAAAAAAAAAAAAAAAAAAAAAAAAAAAAAAAAGAGATTGTCAAATGGAGTGACGTCTGTATATATGAATGTATTAACATAATTCAAAAATGAGTAGCCATAGAACATTAAAATTTTTTATGTGGGACTGCTATAACATCTAATTGTGCAGCTCCCTTTTTTCATTGCAATCGGCCATGTAAAACATATATAAATGTATATATTCCCATTTTGTTACCTGGCTTGGTGAGTTCAGTGTTTTTATTCTTATATGCCAGTAAATTCTGCATTTTTTGTTTTAAAAGTGAGGTTTTTATGCCTTTGGTTAATCTGCATGCAATAGTTATAGAATTATAAGCAGTTTAAAAGTTTAAGTGGCATTAGTCCTAAGGAGGCTGCCATTTATATATATGAAACTTTTAGTGTAGTTCAACTGTCTTAAATGCAGTCTTGGCTTGCATTCAACCAAAACACATAGAATTTTCCAAAAAGGGCATTAGTTATGTGCTGAAAGGTGAATGGCCACTTGAAAGTTCTCATTTTCCCAGAAAGAGGGAATTTTTATGAACAAGGAAGGGAAAGTCCCCATGTAATCGGGTGATGCTGTCATCAACTGTTTTTCGGGCACCCCCTTTTTTTATTACTTTTTTAATATTTGCAGAATTTAATTCTAAGATTCGCATTAGTTTGCAGCTGGAAACCTAGAGTAATGAAATTATTAAATGAAAGTTAGGAATTTTTTTATGAACAATCTGAATTTCATCACTTACTTTTAAAGATAATGTTGACAAAAATCATGGAACTGTATTCTTTAGCGAAAGTATTCTTTTTGTAGTAAAAAAGAAACTGGTCTATAGATTTCCACCGCATTTACACGGGATTTACCTAGATCGTAGTTTATTTTAACGTCACATTTGTCAATATTGTGGTCTTTTGTGTAAATGTTAGGGATAGTTTGTTTTTATCATTAAAATGAGTTCAGTTGATAAAAACAAGATGTTTCACAGTGGTGCAAAGAAATTGCTACATAATGTCATTACATTTTATGACATGAAGGCTGAGAGTGGAGAACTTAACATTCCATTTCACTGCCCACAAGAAGAGCCAACAACATTGCAGTAGTATTGCTAATGATGATAAAAAAAATTTACTGATAGGCAGAAAGGGAGGAAGAGACATTTTTCAGTTCCCCCCAAAAAAGTCTAAAAAGGAAGTATTAGTTAAGATTGAGATGGTTTTGAATGTGATTTTAATTTGAAGAACTGTTCATAAGAAATATACTGCATATTATTTGATTTGTACAGAGAAAAAGCCAAAACAAGACAAAAGTTTTAATTGAAAGAAGTGGCATTGTGTTAAGAACACTGCATCTTAGAAAAAAGGGGCAAATTTGTCATGAAAGACCTCTCATTTATTTGAACGAAACCTGGGAGGACAGCAAACATGACATTCTCAAAATCTTGGCAGGTGGAACGTTTTTGGCGTTGTTCAGAGCAGCAGTGCATCTAAAAGAATTTTGTTTTATGTGCTTGAGGTGATATGGGATTTTTTACCTCCTAGGTCTCTAGTATACAAAGCAGATACTACTTCGGAGATATACCATTAGGGAGATGGATTCTTCTGTGTTTTGAAAAGTGGACTTCTGAATCTTCCACCAGATGCTGTAGTGATTTTAGACAATGCCACTTACCACACTCTCCAATTAAATAAATGTTAAACTATGGCAAGTCGAAAAGAAGAAATTATGCAGTGGTTATTTAATAAAACCGTCGCACATGTCTCTCCAATTTTATGGAAAACAGAGTTAATGGAGCTTATGAAACAAAATGCTCCTAAAGAAAAGTCATATAAATTGTATTCAGTGTTTAAAGAACATACTTTTATGGCTCTACATCTGGTCTCTTACCATTGCAACATAAATGCAGTTGAATTCATATGGGGTGAAATAAAGCAATTTTTACGGAATCACAATGCATGTGGAGACATGGGAATGCATAAATTATTAAAAATTACGGAAGAAGCTCTTAAAAATGCTATGACAGAAAACTGGAAGAAAAATGTAGGAAATGATTACTGGAAAAAAGTTGGTTTAATGGAAGGTTTATGTGAATCTTTAACTTTTTCTTCTGATGAATTTCTTCTGATGAAGAGAATGACCACTTGGACATGTATAGTGACTGTTATACAGAATAATAAGTATAAAGATAAGAAATTCGTGTTTTACCCCCCGTCCCTGAGATCAAGATTAAAAATGATATTGCAGACCATCAGAATAACTAGTTTGTCTTTCTTTTATATACTACCTAGAAACATTCTTCATATTTTAAAATATTAAGCTATATTTTGCAAGTTACTGGTAGTACAATTCCTGGTAGCCATGGAAAATTTTGCAGATAATCACATTAGGTGGTTTATGGGTATCTGGGTTGCCATATACATGAATACATTTTGGTGGCATTGGTAAGTTGCCACATAGATACTTTTTGGTGATGTGGTGCAATTCCTCATCAATATTTTTTAACACGTTTTTGGTTAGAGTGTGGATAATTAATGAATGCTTTCAAGGGTTGCTGATAGTTACTTATGGAGCAATATTATTTTAATGAAAATAGTTGTATTGATTATTTTTTAGGGTGAGGAATTGGAAAGCATTATCACGTGTAACAATCAAGCTCTTATTCGAGAAAAAACAGATTATGTTTATGATGTATATATTGCTGATGTTCCTATCGATGATACATTTATTGACAGTGCTGTATGGTAAGTTGTTATATGAAATTTCCTCTCTGTGTGAAATATTTTATTATTGAGAACATATTAGCATATTATTTTTATTTAACTATAGGTGTAAGAGAAGCATGCTAACTTGGATATTAAAAATAGGCAAAATTTCATTCTACTGTAGCACTTGATTACAAACGAGAATGATATATTTTAAGATTGACGATTGTTACAAGCCTTTTCATGAAGTGTGGATCCTCTTAGTAAATGCATTAAGCACTTTTGTTCTGTTTGATGCTAGATTTGAGAAATAAGTATTATAAATTCTCAAACTTAAAAGTTATATTGTATATTTATATACACACATTTGCATTTATTTTTATTTCTTTCAAATGCAACATACATTTGCTTTGTTAATAGTATGTGTAATTAGCCTATCTTAATAGCTTTAAAAACATTTTTATTTCAATGTATTATTAACCACAGTATGACTACCTAGCAAGCAAAGGTTTAAAAGTGACACGCAGAAATTTACCTAAAGAAAAATGCCGGAGAAAAATCATTTTCCTAGACTTTGGGTGTTTTTTTTTTTTTTTTTTTTTTTTTTTTTTAAATCTTTTGGCTGTTGGTTTAGGTTTTGCACTGGCTTACCAGCGGCCAGGCAGTAAAATTGTCGAACAGTGGTTCTGACCTGGGTTCAGTTCCATGTGAACAGGCTGGCTGCATGGGTGTTTTTATGGTTTTTTCCCATGTGTAACATGTATAAGAGCCAGTTTCCTTTAGAAAATCCTCCACTAAGGTATCTATCTCCTAGTGTGCTTTGCCACAATCAACTATACCAAACAAACCAGATTTTGCATTTACAAGCATATGTAATTCAAGTAATGTATTATTCTACATTTACAAGAATATGCAGTTTGTAAGAACATATCCCATAAATAACTGAACTTTCACTTTTAGTTATTCTGTGTGGAATATTTGCAACATTAGTCAGGATTCTGGTGTTTTTCACAAATAATTTATTGATAGAACATTAAAAAATTGGGTTTGATTATTTATTTTTCATAGCTATGTACATTAATATTTAATTCAGTGAAAGCATTTGATAGTTCTACAAAAATTTTATGATTATTGACAATAATTATATAATTTTTTTCTTCTGCAGAACTGATGTTCTGCAAGGCTACCTCAAGGACTTTACTACTTGCTATGCCTCCCTTCCTTAAAATACATATTACATGGAATTTTTAAATGAATACATTTAAGGAAATGAGCATATTTGTTATAAGTATTTTATTAGATTTAGATTATTATTATTATTATTATTATTATTTTTTTTTTTTTTTTTAAGTGTGCGACCGTATTCCTTGATAATAGATGATGATATATACTTTGGAGACAGTGAAGATTCTCAAGAGTGTTATGAGGATGAAGATGACAGCAATGATGAAAATAATTGGCGAAATGATTATCCGGATGAATCTGATTCCGATAAAGGTGAATTAAAATATATATGTTTTAATTTTCTACCAAATTTAAGCATATTGAGTATTTATAAATTATAAATGTTTTCTTCTTTTTAGATGATATTGAATCTGATTATGACATTCATGAATATCACAATGAAGAAATAATTTATGCTTTGGATAAGTTTGATGTAGGTACGTATAATGAAAGTTACTTGTATATAAATGAGGGAAATGAATTTTGTTATAAAAAGTGCTCAACAAAATATATTTTCATTGCTTCATAAACAAAATTTTTGTTTTGAATAATGTGGAATAGAATCTCATTTTTTAAACCAGTTGAGATAACACAATTTGGGATAAAACTTGCTAACTCATTGTCAGGGCATTTTCATAAAAAATGGGAATGGCTAATTTTTGGCAGTAATATTACTTCTGAACACATTTTTAATAAAACAAATTTAAGGAAATGCTTTCAATTTTGTGTATTATTATAAAAAAGAGCATTAAATTTAATATTTTTAAAATTATTAAACCGGATTTATTCCACTATTAAACTCAAAGAAAATATAACTTATAAAAGCATATCCCATAAGTTGAGCTTGCAATTTTAGAAAAGACATTTGGAATATATTTATATTAGTTTTGATTCTGAGAAGAAAGAATATCCAGAAATTACACAACAAGTAATTTCTTGATAGAATATTGAGTAACTGGTTATTTGAATTATTTATTTTTCATAACTGTATACATTAACACTTAGCTAAGTCTAATCAGCGTTCCAAAAACATTCATGAATTCTAAAAAAATTTCTCACTTGTTGACAGAGTAACCGTATCCATTTTTTTTCCACGCTGCAGAAGTTCCATTTGACAAGGTTACCTCAAGGGTGATATGTAAGAAAAGTGTTTCTAATATGTAAGCTTTCTCACAAGAACTAAGTTGCTCATGAATTTTGTTGGAAGTGAATTTTCATGTTTTTAGTGATACCAAAATGTTCACAAAATGAGTTGTTGAAACCTGTCAAACGAAAAAGTGCATTTTATGTCATTTGCATCATGTGTTATTTTTGACAGAATGTTATTCTGTAAAGTTGTGGGTGTACTTGAATCTGCTTCCATATTTCTGAATTGCTTGAACTGAGGTGTGTATTTAAACATGATACTAATACTTGAGAATCATAACTTCTAGTGCAGGTAAAAAAGAATACAGCAAGTTATAATAAATACACTATTTATTGAACATAAAGAAAACTACTCATCTTGAGTATGAAAAGTTAAGTTAATTTTAGAAGCAGTAAAAATAATCAGTAAAGTAAATGTTTCAAACATGTATACATAATGGCATATTCGTGTTGGGCAGAATACAAGTTAAATTTTTTAACCACTGTGCATACTGCAGGAAAAATTTTGGAATGGCATGCATGTTCATTTGAGTTTGCCAGTTTTATGCTTTTTGGCAAACATTGCATTGGGTTTCAATAACAGATTCTTTTACCCTTGTCCTCGTTTTGCAAATGGATATCAAATTAATTGTAATTGGTTTTGGAAAAGTAAAATTTTGTTTTAGAAATTGGTTTAGCCATGCTGAAATGCTTTGTCATTAATTAGTCTGCTGAGAGGTAAATTTATAATATTGTTACGAAATGTACGGATGCAGTGTGATAGCTTTCCCGCAAAGCAGATTCAGCGTTGCCATAAAATAGCAAGTGAAGGCAGGGTTGCCACATTTGGCGAGAAATCACCCATTTGGTGACAAAATTGGCGGTAAACCAGGGACGGATGGAGAACCTTCTGGAACAAATTCTTACCAGTTTAGCCCAGAATGTTCTCGAACACAAGCCGAAAACTATATAAACACTGCTGGTCCACAGTCAGAGTGTGTGTGCCCAGAGAGTGCGAGATAGTCTCGAGTTAGTCCGTGCAGAGTGCAGCAAGGCCGAGTGGGTCGTCGAGTGCACCGAAAGAGTCGCGTAGTGTATCGCAGTTAGTGCATCGTCGAGAGAGAGTGTTGAGCTCCGGTAACGACTGAACCGAAGAGTCGGGAACTGTGCTCTGTGTGTTCGTCGAGTGCATCGCGTGTTGTAGCGTGGAGAGTCTCGAGAGTACATGGAGTTTCGAGAACAACCAAGCAGAGTCGGTAGCTGTACTCTAGTGCTTTGCCGTGAAGCTGTCTCCACCGTGATAGCCTGATAACCTGTAGTCTGTGTCGCTGATCGTGTCAGTGTGTTTATGGTAGTTCATCGTCGACTGTAGAAACGTGTTTTGGAGCTGTCCTGACAATATTGACCAATAAAGTGTGTTTCGATACTTCATCAAGTGTCGTTGTTATTCACTCCAAATCTACGAACACCGTACGAACGTAAAGGAAGAAAATAACGTAACAACTGGTGTCAGAAAAGAAAAACCGTAACAAATGGTGTCTGGAGTGGGGTTTGTGAGTGAATGCCAGCGACTCGCCTGCAGAGGAAAGCCATGGCGGAGGAGATGAAGAGTTTGATGGACATTTTATCCGAGATGAAAGCTGGATATGATGAGATAAAAGTTGGATATAAAGAGATGACAGCTGAGACCAAAGCCGACTGAAAGAGAGGGAAGCCGGACTGGAAGAGAAGAAAGCCCGACGAGAAGAAATAAATGTTGGCCAAGAAAAGGTGCGAGAGCAACTCCAACAGGGAAAAGTTGAGCTTACAGAAGAAACTGGAGCTATAAAAGACGATGTAGAAATGATGGAAGTGTCATCTGAAGAATCAGAGGATGAAAAATGAAGGAAGTAGCTGGTGAAGTATCTGAGAAAGCTAAAAAAACAAAGGATGAAACATCTTACGAGATTAAAGAAAGAGAACGAAAAGATGAAGAAAAAGACAGGAAAGACGCTTCTCATCCACAGGTGTCCGAAGTTGAACTGGAATACAGTGATAATACTGTTTGTAAAGATGAAGTGTCTTGTAAAGCTTCTGAAAGAGGTGAAGAAATAATTCATGTAAATAAAGTTTACTTCATGATTCTCAAATGCGTGAAGTAGAGATGGAAGAACACGAAAACGCAACATTAAAGTTGGTAGAAACTGATAGTGAAGTTATGAAATCGCAGTTAGAGAGTATTGAACCATCTGAAAATGCATGTGATGCAGAGACTAGAGAAGTTAATGTGCAGCTTAAGCAGTGTACTCCAGTATTGCAAGAAAATTCACCCATTTCAGAAACTGTGTGTCTCCTAATACAGATTCTGCAGACACGGACTTAACTCTAAACCAGGATACTTGCGTTTGTAAAGTATCGGTCTTCGTTTATGATTCTGATGCAGAATTTGGAGCTGGATCCCAGGAAACGGAGGAAAATGAACATGTACCAGTTGCTGAAAATACCAATGAGAACTGTACACAATATGCGAACAAGCTACAGAGTGGTCAACAAACTGTTTCAGATCTTCATGCGGATAAAAAGTTTGAAAGGACTGAATCTTCAGACTGTGATATGCAAAACATAAATACATCTGAGAACTGCAGTGTAAAGAGTATTTGACCCGGGTATATTTTAATGAAAAGACTGAGACTTAAATTCATTCAGAACTTTAATTTGTATAATTTAGAATTGTTATGTGTTTAATTTGTGTGTATAACTTGTACATAGTGTAAATAATTTTTTTTTATTTATGTTGTTTTATTATGTTTTGTTTGTATCGAATTTGGCTTCTGACCAAGGGTTGTACTGCCTGGGACGTGCAGTCCTTGGGAGGGGGCAGTGCTACGAAATGTACAGACTCAATAAAATAGCTTTCCCGCAAAGCAGGTTGAGGGTTACCATAAAATAGCATAGGATGGCATGGTTGCCACATTTGGTGAGAAATTGCCCATTTGATGACAAAATTGGCACTATACCATGGACAGATGGAGAACCTTTTGGAACGAATTCTTACTGGTTTAGCCCAGAATGTTCTCAAACACAAGCTGAAAGCTATATAAACCCTGCTGGTCCGCAGTCAGAGTATGTGTGCCTCAAGAGTGCGAGATAGTCTCGAGTTAGTCCATGCACAGTTGATCTAGTTGACAGCTGGGCAGCGAGTGCCGAGTGGGTCGTGTGAGTGTCTAGTGGGGTGAGCAGTTATTGATCAAGCAACGTGATGAGGAAGTACATATTTGGTGATATGGAGGTTGTTAGAATTAAGAACTTTTTTTAAAGATGTAGATAACCATAATGTTTCACTAACAGAAAGACTATGGAATGATCTTGCAGAATTAGAAACTCTTCTTTCTATACCATGTATAGTTGTAAAAAGCTGCAATCTGAAGAATTGACAGGAGGCGAGAATAGAAGAATATGAAGTTTGTTCTTTCTGAAATGGAGGGTTTATTTCAGAAGGAATCATTTCTTTAATGAAGAAAAGAGAAAGTAGTTTGCTAGACAATGAGATCTTGCTGGGTTCAATATTTGTAGATCCAAAACATCAAATTTTCTTGGATGATGAACAAATTAAAAAGGCAAAGAAAGCCATCTATGAACTTTCATTAAGAATTCGGAACAACTGGAGAATTCAAATCAGGACAGTCAAACTGCAGACATTGCAATTAAGTCTCTATCATTCTCTTCCAATGATGAATGAGATTTTGTGATATATTTGGATAATACTGAAAAGGCTAAGACAAAGCGAATGAAAATGAGCCTTTAGATATAGAAATAAAAAATACAAACAATATTTCTACACGGCCTTTGAAGAAGTAGAAAAATATGATTGCTCTTGCACGAGACCTCTTTTAGAACTTATAAAAATCTATCCTGAAAAGTTCAAAACTAGCCCTAACAGTAACAGCTCTTCCTCCTGCTGAAGTCAATGTGGAAAGGCTTTTCTCAGCTCTGAAGTTTATCAAATGGGATCTATGGTCCTCTAACAAAGAAGATCTTGCCAAAGCTACAGTACAAAGTCTTTAATCCGGACTCGTCGGGACTTCAGCGATTCAAGATTATAGATCATCAGTTTAAATCTGGTAAGATGGCATGCAGAAATTATAAAATTAAAAATATGAAACCATAATTTACGAAATAAAGAACAGTTATGATCTAAAGAGTATCAAAATTTATAAACAAAAAAAAAAAAAAAAATATTTATTTGTTTATTTTATTAAACATTTCTTTCAATGTAAGTTGTTTAAGTTGCTTCGTTTTATGTGATAATACTTTCTCTTTAATTCTATAAACAGACATAATTTCTTGTTCAGTTACAAAGTTCCGCTGTTCAAGTCCTGTAATTGCTGTGTCGAGAATACCGACTAATTTGTCAATCAAAATTTTTTCGTTTTCACTAACTTCTCTTTCACTTTCTTCATGCCTTTATCCATTTTTGCAGCAATTCCACTTTTTGTTTGATGGACATCGAAACATGCTTTTGCTTTGTAGATCCTTTGGCAGCTCAGAATCGGAAACTCTTTTTGACATAATCGAAAGTTCAACCTTTACTTGTTATAAAATTGCTCTAACAGTCTGCAAAAAATAATAAGCCAGATCCAATTAGAAGATTAAGAAGGAACAACGCAATCTGCAACATTAACTGAAATAGATACTTAGATAATTTTAGCCTAGCTTATGCCGTCCGTTATACACTAAACGCCGTAAAGGTATTATGCGCATGTGTAAACGCTACCAGAGTTGCCAACTCTCCCGATTTTCGACCGCTCTCCCGCCAACACGATTTACAGTATATTTCTCCCAACTTTTTCTTATTCTTAAAATTTCTCACGATTTCTATGGAACTTGGCTTAATACTTTCTTATATGAACAAAAAAAAAAAAAGTGATTTTGGACGTTTGAAAGTAATTGAGTTTTCTCTAGATTATATCTAAAAAAAAAAAACCTTGTGAATTAGATAACTTCTGCTTTGTGAGTTGAGAGCATATACTTATCCAGAAACGTCGTTCTCCAGTTCTCCAATGGGCATCGTGCTCCACTGCGTGTCATCTGGCATATATTAGCCAAAGAGGACAAAGCAAGCTGTTATTTGGATGTTCATTAGTTATTTCGGTCATTTTGTCCTGAGTTGTGCTAGTACATTTTGTTATGTCTACGAGAAAGGTGAAATACTCGTGTACGTTTCAAAAATCGTACACAGTTGACTTTCCTTCCATTATTTCCTCAAGGAAATGTAATAAATTTGCGATGTATACCGCCTGTCGTTGCGATTTTTCGATTTTCGCATGTTGGAAGGGCGGATGTTCTCAAACATGTGCGTACACAAAAACACAAGGACAACATGAGTTGTTTTGAAAGAAAACGAAAAATTAAATTTTTCTTCGGAAACAAAGGACCAAAACATTATTAATGCAGAATGTCTGTTCTCTGCCTTTTTACTAGAGCACAACCTGCCACTGAATGCATCGGATCACACTGTAGCTTTATTTAGAAAAACGTTTCCCAATAGTGAAATCGCTAAGAAATACTCGTGCAAGAAAATCAAATATAAAGTCCCTTATAGGTGCTTACTTTTTCTTTAAAGCCCTTATTTTTTTTTATTTTTAGTGCTTACTTTTTGCTTTTAGTGCTTTTTTTAATCCTTTTTTTTTTAATGAACGCACATTTTTTTCCCCGTACCAAAGCTGAAACTAAATAAACAACTTTTCGTGCTTATATGCAACGTCAGATGGTGAATTATACTCTCGGAAATTGCTTTTCCCCCTTTCTCTGCATTAACATAACCTATGGTGCACGCGAGAGTACAGACAGGTGCATGTCGTTCTATTGGGCAAAGAATTGCGAAAACAGTGCAAAATTCCGGTACATTCGAAATTCTTTTCCTCCCACCCAAATACTACATACGTTTGGATTTCTATCAAGATTTTAATAATTTGCATTCTCGTTATACGTGGTCAGTTCATATTTGTGTTTATTATGATCATTATGCTTATATTATGAGCATATGCATGAATATTTATAATAATATAGTTGCAGTAACTGCTGAAGCATAGATAAACTTCCAAAAATGGGTGTGTTTTTACACGGATTAGCTAGGAATAATATTCGGAATGGCTTAAATAAAAAGAAAGTAATCGAATAGTCGATTCTCCCCCCCCCAATACATTATACAGTACGGAGGTTGGGAGGTTCTCCCCTTTCTCCGCAAAATCTCTAATATTGAAGCAGCAGACTTTTTTTTTTGTCACTGTCCAATCTGGATTGAATAGGACTAAAAGTTTTTGCGGTCTATCCAACCCAAGCGAAGATTGATTCTATTCCGGAAATTTAACGCAGTCTGTTGAAAATTAGAATCAGAAACACCCCAGATTAGTAAGTCTCTTTTCCTTTATTTAATTCTTTATTCTCTTAATACTGGCAGCTGTTGATTCCAATTGCGTAATATCACATGTCAGAAAATTATGCTGCGCGTATTGCGCAATAACATTTGCAGTATTTTGCAGAGATAATTAATTTTGATGTTCAGTCTGAGATTTCTTTATGAACACTTAAAAGACTTTTACTGTGCTTTCTAAGCAGAATATTTCTGAGTTCCGTTGGTCTATTTTTATGTGATGCATTTATCGAAATGTCAAAATCATTTATTTAGCCGAGAAATTTAAAGAACGGCTACAATCTCCCCCACTCCTCTTTTTCCAGTTACTATCCGGAATATTCGGCAATTTCCGAATGTGCTGGTTAGTTAAGCTTTTACTGTTAAAGGATGACTGCATGAAGCAATTTCCCGTCTTCTGATTTCAGAAATGTTTCTCTTTTTTACTTGAATTACTTTGCTTGGAATATATGTTAAGGGAAAACTGTTATGCAGTGAAAATTTAGAAAATGTTCATAATTTTGATTTAAGTTAAATTATTTAAATATTAATATGAGTGGAAAAATAAATTGTATTTATTATTAGGTGCCAAACGAATACAATTAATATGGCTTATTATTATTTATTTTCTATATTTTGAACTGAAATTTCATCATTAAATCTTGTAATATAGTTTAGTTCTGCGTAGTTTTTTTTTCTCTCATTGTAAACTAATTCTGTAAATTGAACTGTCATTTAAAATTTAAAAAAAAGTTAATTGTTTTCCATGGTTGAGGTAATGCTCATTCTCTTAATAAATATTGCATTGCTCATATTTTAAATTACAAATCTAATTTTTCTTTTAAGGTTATGCAGTTGTGTATAATGTAATTATACAGGTGCTTATTTTTCCTTAAAATGTGCTTGAAAAGTTCTTATAGGTGCTTATTTTTTTTACTAAAATGTGGCTAGAACCCTGTGCAGAGTGTGAGAGGATTTTCAGTGTTGTTGCGAAAATGAGGACTAAATTTAGATCTAATATTAGTGACAACACATTAGGAAAACTTTTATTAGCAAAATCAGGCCTATGTGGCAATTGCTATGAACAAAATTATGAAGTTTCTTTCTTAAGAAAGCAAAATCTGCCACTGTTTATAACATTTGTACGAAAACTGATTAAAGTGTTTTTTTTTTTTTTTTTCTTAAACAATGCAATAAAATGTTTTTTATGTGTAAGGTATTTTTGTGTTGCTTGCATTTAAGAATTAGTTACTATTTAAAGTTAATTCAATATTAAAAACTATATTTTCATCATTTAAAAAGTCTTTTTAACATTGTGAAAAATCTTCCGATTTTTGAATGTCATAGGTTGCAAGTATATGCTACGCATGCGCAGAAAGTTTGTAGCTTTGAGGTCCGGATTATAGATCATTCCAGATTATGGACGTCCGGATTAAAAACTTTGTACTGTATATTGTTTTTTAGGAATTACTAATGTCAGTTTTCCTATTTCATAATAAATGCTAATTAATATAAATAATTTGCTACGATATAAATTTTTTCTGTAGCAGGTACTACTTCTTCTATATTAAAAAAATAAGCTGTAACCTATGTGTATATGTTTACATATATATGAGAGAGTCAAAGTTGGAGTCGGTCATTTTCCCTACCAACTCCACAAGCCCTGGTTATATGGGGTAATTACTGCCTTGATTTCTTGTCTCCTAGGAACATGTGAGTGCTAATAGTAAAAAAGAATTAAGCATACAATAAAATTATTCCAAAAGATTTTTATAATTTTGTGCTGCCATGTAGTATTAGTATTTTAAAGCATGATATTGCAGGGAAGAACTCTAGATATCCAGATCATTCGTCTTTTTTCCTACATCATGAAAAATTAAGCAGTTTTATTATACATGTACTTTTAAATTTTTCATTCATTTGCAGAATTGCCAACTCTACCGATGCTAATACTTCGTTGAACTAGTGAAAAAAAAAAAAAAAAAAGTTGTCTGAAAGCATTTGGTTTTTTTCTAGATTACATATAAAAGAAAACTAAAGTCATTTTTTCAGTGAGAAATTATGGCACACAGCTTTGTGAGGGAGAGCACATGTGTCTGAAAACATCGTGTTCCAGTCCTTCAATGAGCATCAAGTGCCACTGCATATCACCTGGCATATATTAGCCAATGAGCATAAAGCAAGATTGAGGTTATTTTATCGATCTTGTCACTGAGCGGTGTGAGCACACATGCTTTCAAGAAATACAGTGGAACCTCGAGATATGAGGAAAGTATGAGCAAAAAATTAGTCTTTAAATACAAGCATTGACTCGAATAACGAGCCAGTCTGTTAGTATGCATGCTGCGTTTCCCGATCATACTCGACTTGGGGTATCCCCTCGTCAGATCACTTGGTGTTCTTTGATCTATGTGTTTGTGTGTTAATTGTTTTTTACATTTAACGTGAAAGTAATTATTTCCCAATGCCTTCCAAGAAACTTGGTTCCCTCAGATAGTGCTGCAAAGAAAAAGAAGGAAGCCCTGGTTGCTGAAATTAAGAAAGAAATGATATATAAACATAAATGTGGTGCAAAAGTAACGGAATCGGCGAAGACTTAAGGCCGTTCGACATTGACAATCTGCACTATTCTGAAATACGGATAAGAAACTTGATGTGGCCAAAGGAGTTACCGTTACTTCCAAGCTTCATCCGAAACTCCTAGAAGATGTTGAGAAGCTGTTGGTGTGGATTAACGAGAGGTAGTTAAAAGACAATTTGATGTTGGAAGCTATCATTTGTGCTAAGCCTAAGAATCTGCACTTGGACCTTCTCTGAAAAATACTGGATATGTCGACTTAGGATGAGATGGCATTTAAGGCAAGCTGTGAATGGTTCAAAAAATTTTAAAGAACCGTTGTTCAAGGTGTTATGTGACATGCTGAGGTTGCAAGCTCTGATACAGCTGCTGCTGATAAATTTCAGCCAGAGTTCCTACAGTTTATTACTAGTGAGGGGGTTTCTTTCCTAGCAAGTGTTTAATTGTGATGAAAAAATCTTTGCCTGGCCACAAAACAATGAAAGATAGGCTTACCCTCTTTTGCACCAATGCTTTTGTAAAATCAAGACATTACTCGTCTACCACTCAGAAAATTCACGAGTTTTCAAGAGGGGAAGGTGCACAAAAACCAATTGAATGTGATGTGGCGGGCCAACAGCAAAGCCTGGTAATACGGCAATTTTTCATCAAATGGGTCAGTGAAGTTTTTGGTCCCTCAGTAAAAAAATACCTTCCCAAAAATTACTTACCACTCAAGGCTTTGCTCGTCCTTAGTAATGCTTCTGCAAATCCTCCAGGGCTTGAAATTGATCTGCTGGAGGAATTTCAGTTCATAAAAGTCAAGTTTCTTCCCCTCCAATACCACTCTACTTCTCCAGCTTGTGGCACAGCAAGTTATTTCCAACTTTAAGAAGCTGTACATGAAGGCCTTGTTTCAAAGGTGTTTTGAAGTGACCAAAAATACAAGCCTGACCATCGGAGAATTTTGGAAGTATTACTTCAGCATCCTTAATTGTTTAAACCTCATTGATAAGGCTTTGGAAGAAGTCTCAGTGAGGGCTCTGAATTCAGTATGGAAAAAACTGTGGCCTTAGAGTATTCCTAATTTAGTATTCGATCCTCAACCTGTGGACAACACAGTGTAGCTAGTTGAAGAAATTGTGTCTCTGGGAAAAAGTATGTTTCTGGATGTGGATGGTGCTGATCTGAATGAATTGGTAGAGGAGCATAGTGAAGATCTTACAATGGAGGAACTTAAAAGAATTCCACAAGGAGCAGCAGCAAGAGGTGGTAGAAGAGCTTTCGTTAGGGAAGGAGGGAACAGGAGATGGGGCCATCTCTTCCAGTAAAATTAAAGAAGGGTTGGCAAAGTGGGAAGAAATGAAAACTTTCTTTGAAGAAAATCACCCTAATAAAGCAGTGTGTGGGTGCACTATAAACTTGTGTAATTAATGACAGTGTAGTGTCATGTTTTAAAGGCATCTTAAAAGGGAGACTGAAGCAAATGTTATTAGATAAGTTTTTGGTAAAGCAACCTGCAACTAAAAGAAAATTAAATTATTCTGACCCAGAACCTGCTTCCAGGAGGTAAAATTCCCAAGAAGAAAGCCTTCCTGAATCACAGGGGGACTCTCCTTCCCCACAGTAACCTGGTTTGTCTTCCCTACCTTCCTATTGCCAGTCAGGGCTCTTCATAAAGGACTGCTATGATTTCTATATTTTTGTGATATTTTTTTGGATTAACGGATTAACCGGATTTCCATTATTTTCAGTGGGGAAGTTTATCTCTAGATATGAGAAATTCGCTATACAAGCTCAATGCTGGGATAAATTAAACTTGTATCTTGAGGTTCCACTGTAGTTCAAGAAATTACAATCTTTTGTTTTAGCTATGTCTGTGAAAAACATAAAATACACATGTACTTTTCAGACTTTTCATCTATTATTTCCTGAAGGAAATGTAATACATTTGCGTTCTGTACCGTTTGTTGCTGCAATTTTTCGATTTCACATGGTGGGAGGGCCGATGTTCTCAAAGATGTGCATACAGATAAACACAAGGACAGCATGAGTTCTTTTGGGGGGGGTGAAGTGAATTTTTTTGTGGAGACAAAGGACCAAAATGTTATTAACGCAAGGCAAAGTCAAAAGGCAGATGGAAATGTCTGTCTTTTGACTTTGGGGCACAATCTGTAACTGAATGCATTGGATCATGCTACAGCTTTATTTAGAAAAATGTTTCCTGATAGCTAAATTGCTAAGAAATACTCAAGTGTAAGGACCAAGTTAAAGAAATGGGTATGAAAAATAAATCTCCATTTATTGTTTGCATTAAAAGAGTTCTGTTTTGCTTCTCTACCTATGGAAGCAGTAATGCAATTCAAAACTATGTTTTGAATTGCATTACTATCCGGTTTCTTTAGAAGTTGAATATAGTTTACTTTCTTCTTTCCTTTCCCACTTTAGAAGGACATTCGACAGGGTTTAAAATCTCACAGCTAATTATTAAAACTTTAAAAGAAGATGCAGATCCTCTGGGTAATTGCTTAGCACTTGCTGCTGATAATGCACCAGTAATAGTAGGTGTAAAGACTGGTGATGCCAGGTATTTTAAAAAAGGAAAATTCAGATTTGCATATTACAAAGTGCACTTGTCACATGTTAAATTTAGCAGTCAAAAAAGCGGCAGCTTCTTTATCAATAAGTATGGATGAACACATTGTAAATATTTATTATTATCTTGAAAGGAGTTCTAAAAGGAAGGGAAAATTGAAACAATTTCAATAGCTGCATAATACTGAAATAAGAAAGATTTTAAAACATATATGTACATGCTGGCTGTCTTTAAAGGAATGTTTATCTAAATCCTTGACCAATGGAACCCATTTCTTCATTTTTTAAGTAAGAAGTAAATGCTTCTAGAGTTAAGATCAAAGGATCTATTGAAAGTTATAAAATACCTAAATACAGTCAAAAGTCGTTAATTTGGACACCCATAATCCGGAATGATCTATAATCTGGACCTCAAAGCTACAAACTTTCTGCACGATGCATGCGTGTAAGACCTTTACGGCTGCGAATAAGCATGTGCGCGTGCGCAAAATATGTTTACGAATTCGCGTTTTATGTATAACGAACGGTATAAGTTAAGCTAAAATTATCTAATTCAGTTAATGTTGCAGATCGCGCTGTTCCTTAATCTTCTAATTGGATCCGGCTTATTATTTTTTGCAGACTGTTAGAGCAGTTTTATAAAAGTAAGCTTGAACTTTCGATTATGTCAAAAAAGAACTTCCGATTCTGGAGCTATCAAAGGATCTACAAAGCGAAAGCAGGTTCCCATGTCCATCAAACAAAAAGTGGAATTGCTGCAAAAAAGTGTATAAAGGCATATCCTTTGTTTATATAAACTTTAACGTTTGTTTATCTAAACTTTGTTTATCTTTAATGGCGGTGAGCAATGAATTGGAAGTTGATCTGTCATCACTATCCTTATCTTCAGGGCAGATGTTTTTATTTGGCTAATTCCTTACTAAATTGTATTATTTCATCTCGATGTACTTTGTCTTTGATATGATTTAAATCAAATTCCTCGTCATTATAATTCCCTTCCAATAGCAAAGAAAGTGACAGAGGTTATCTAAAACGAAAAAATTTCGATTGACAAATTAGTCGGTATTCTCGACACAGCAATTATAAGACTTGAACAGCGGAACTTTGTAACTGAACAAAAAATTATGTCTGTTTATAGAATTAAAGAGAATGTATTATCACATAAAAAAAACGAAACTTGCATTGAAAGAAATGTTTAATAAAGTAAACAAATAAATATTGAGCTTCTTCTTCTTCTTCTTCTTCTTTTTTTTTTTTTTTTTTTTTTTTTTTGTAAATTTTGATACCCTTTAGATCATAATTGTTCTTTATTTCATAAATTATGGTTTCATATTTTTAATTTTATAATTTCTGCACGCCATCTTACCAGATTTAAACTGATGATCTATAATCCGGAAAAATCGATAATCCGGAATCGCCCGGATAAACGACTTTTGACTGTAATACTACAAAATATAAGCATAAAGTTGATACAAATTTCTCTCAAAATAATACTAATAAAAAAAATTGCTCAACAAGGAAAATATTTTCCGATTACTGTAAGTTTATGTTGTGAAGGACAAATATTTATGTTTTTGGCTTTAGACATTAACAAACCTTTTGTTTTTTTCTACAATTCCTTTTGCTGTCTTTCAGTGTTCTTAACACAACTCTACAAAGCAGAATTCCATTAATATATGGGTACTATTCTGTTATCAGGGTTGGATTCAAGAAATGTATGAATATATGCATGTGTGTATGTATGTGTATGTGCATATAAGTATGTGTGTATGCATATATGTATGTGTATATATCCATGTTGCATTAAGTCTATGCCACACTTCATAAACCGTATTGGCTGGAGAAAGTGGGGGCAGACCTTGCTCTCAGCAACTCATGATCAGATGTTTTCAGTGGGTGACAGATTTGGAGACTGTCAAGGCTAGGGAAGCAGTCAAATACCCTGTGTAATTGAGGAATGGCAGAACACGATGTGCAATATGTGATCTTGCAGGAACAGGGCATTTGGAGTCCTCAAAGGTAGAGCACAATCACTGGATGTAAGATGTCAGAAATGTACCCTTCTGCATTCAAATTACCATCGACCTGAACTAGAGACGTGGGTGTCGTGTAACCAATGGCTGCCCAAACCACACCAGGTGCAGGGCCCCTGTGGCGATATCGAATGCAAGCAGGTGACGTCCAGTCTTCTCAGACACTCCAGACACATATATAGCCATCAGAATACTGCATGTAGAACCGAGACTCGTTTGAAAAGGCAACATTGTGCTATTCCTGTACCCAGCTTTGTTTTTTGGCACACCAGAGTTGCTGTCTCTCTCTATACTGTATTGTTAAGGGAAGCTGAAGTAATGATCCACACTGCTGCAAGCATCGATGCACCATACAAGCTGATACTGGGCATGCTGCAAACATGCCCATTTCCTGTCTTATGGTCTGTGATGTGGTCATGCGATTTTGCAGGGGTGACCTCACAATATGTCTGTCCTCTCTGGCATTAGTCATGGGAGAATGTTGAGATCCTGCATGATGTTCAATATGATCCAGCATTTTCTCTTCTTACTGGAGACATAACACGATATTCTGAGCAAACTCCAACTTTATGAAGCAGTTTCCGAACGAGAAATCCACTACACAAATTTTCTTTTATGAAGTGCTTCAGATGTTGTTTCTCCTTCATGCGTCATCTAAATGTGCTGATATACTAATCATTTGCATATCCCAACTTCTTACTTTCATGTGATTTTGACTTTCACCAGATCATTCCTTCCTGGTGTTGCAATTTTAATGGCCAGCAGTGTACATGCATACATAAACACATACATTTCTTTATCTGGTCCTGATAACAGAACAGTACCAATTCATGTTTTGCAATTAATGATTTATGATATGTTTAAAGACATTTTATCAAAGTTTGCAAAACCAATCTTTGTTTTGTCTTCTAATTTTGTATATGATGTGATTTAGGGTAAAACACAAAATCGGAAGGCTAGATTTGGTAATAGGGGCTGCAATTAACAAAGTAATGGAAGAACTTTCAGAGAAAGATAGAAATAAATTTTTATTTCCGCATTCTAAGCTACTTCTGTTGAGTATGTGATTACATACTATATAAGTTTCCAGTCAATGATGAAGTGATTTTATATGCTTATGGTGCAGATGTTTCTGCTCTAGCAAATGCATATTTTTCTGATATAAGATATTTTTTGAATAGATTTCCAGTTTTACTTCATTTAGTCATGAAAGATGATGTTGCGACCGATAAATTGCAGCCGCAGTTTACAATTAGAAAACTTGGTTATAAGTTTTCTATTTGTAAACTGTAATTTATAAGTTATAAAACCAGCTAAGATTGACATCCAGTGCAGTTTAATTGGAAAGATGAAAGGTGCTGATGGAATGTTAAAGCGTTCTGAACTGTCTAGAATAATGTTGGCCCTCCTGATAGTAGTGGGTGAGAGGATTTTCAGTGTTGCAAAACTAAGGACTAAATTTAATGTTAGTAATGACACATTAGAAAAGCTTTTATTAGCAAAACCAGGCCTACATGGCAATTGCTATGAAAAAAATTATGAAGCTTCTTTCTTAATGAAAGCAAAATCTGCCACTGTTCATAGCATTTGTATGAAAATTGATTCAAATATTTCTTGTTAAAAGATGCAAATAATAAAAATGTTTTTTTTTTACATGTAAGTATTTTTGTACTGTTTGCATTTAAAAATTAGTATATGAATGTTCAGATATTATTAGATACTATATAAAGTTAATTCATTATTAAAAAAGGTATTTATATCATTTAAAAAATCTTTTTGTTGTTGAGAAAAATCTGATTAAAAAAAATGTCCTGATGTTTGAATGTCATAGGTTAGTAAGTATGCATTTGAATAATATTATATGCCACTGTACACATTTTGAAGAAGTTTGTAGAGATATTAGGAATTTTTGGAAGCAGGAGAGATGAAAAATGAGCAATGCCCTTACCAGGACTCAAACCGCGGACCTCTTGAATTTGCTTCAAGTGTGCTGACCACTACACCACAAAGGCATGCTAAGAAGGCAGGAGAAATACCGTATAAGTTATTACAGTAATTTACTTGTTTAGTAGGTATTAAATAATTCTATAATATGATTTGTTAATTTTATTATTTTCATCAACAAGTATGTGTTTAATAATAAAAAATAATAATAAAGATTACATGTCCAGTTACAGAGGCAACTGCAATAATCACAATCTGTTGAAAATTATCTAAGATGGATTAATGTAATCCAGAGAATTTATTTGAAAGCATTCAAATTACCATTCCAATTTTACCTTACATTAGCGTATTTGACAATTTATTTAGATAGTTGTATATTCTTTTATTGCTCTCTCTGTACATGACAAGTTCTGTTTGAAACATTAAATAGGGCTCAATTATGTATTGTTCTGTGTTTTATATAATTTTTATTGCTTCTTTTTTTATTGACTTTTCCCATTTTTTATATAATTTTAATGATTACACCACTGTTAACAAGTTTCAACTTCCCATACAAAAAGCTTAACTTGACATATTTCACTACCCCAAAATTTTTTCTCTTATACTATTAACCCGTAACTGGCGAGGTGTGGTCTCAGATACCGCTACAGGTGTTGTTCCTATCACCAATATTCTATATTTAGTCTAATTGAGTGGATTCTTCTGCTAGCTTCTCCTTTCGTGGCCTTGATAATTCTCACCCAGTAGCTAACATTTTTTGCACCTGCTTCATTGTGAAATTCTGGTCCTTTGTTTGAGAGCGGTATGTCAGACCGCACCTTCCTCTCAGTGTTACGTTTTCTGTCCTCATGGCTGTGAGACTCGGTCCGAGAAATATCATATATCCTTCTGATTCATGTTATGCAGAAGAGCTGCAAAGAATTCTTGATGAAGTAGGAAGTGAATTTAGCGACGAAGATGAATGCCAAGAAGATTTTGCAAATGAAAGTTCACATTCCACAATATCAGAACTTTCTGAATCTAACAATGAATCACTGAACCAGAGAGTGAAGCTATATTTCATCTACAAAATATTATTATGGGAGAAACCGCTTCAAGTGGTCATCTATTGAACCACCTCAACGAAATGTGACAACACCTGTGCATAATGTAGTTCATCTTCCAGGATTAAGATCATATGGAGAATTGGGTGAAAATACAGATCCTAAAAGCGTTTAATAACTCATTTTCACAAACGAAATATTAGAGAAAAAGAATGAACTGAAACCTTCGTATTTATGCGCAAGTTGTAAAAGGCTAGTTTGTTGGGTATGTACACAAAAATTATGTCACGAATGTGCATAAGAATATGCAGAGTAAATTGATATTGATTAAGAACACAATGATATTACTGATAGTTAATGTACTGTCATTTTTTTATGTTCCGTACAATATTTATATTTTTCATCTGAATGTATCTATCACATGGTAAATTAATGGAAAATAATTATTATTCATAAAAATAATAGTTATTCTGGTTTGTTTTGCGTAATTTACATTTGCAAGTGGTTTTTCATAAAAAAAAAAAGTTAATGTTGCAGAAAAGACATTCTTTGTATTGATTGATTTCTTTGTAAAATATTTTGCCCCCCCCCTGTTTGAAGATAAGTGTTTATAGAATGTATGGGTAAAATAAAATTTTAATATTTTGATTAAAACTTTTTATTTAAATCGTAACGAGACGCGGTGTCTGTGACCGCACATCCCCAATTATGTCCCAATATTTGACCTCCCCTTTTACGTGTTAAGACATGTAATATTTACCCTACAACGTTTTCCCTCAGATAAGATAATCAAGATTTATATTCCTGTTAATCTCTATATATGTATGGAAAGAGAGTCAATAAAACAGTATGCAAATATTAAGAGAAAAAAGGCAAAATGAGAGCCCCCCCCAAAAAAAAAGAAAGAAAATTAAATACAATCTCTGATAATTCAGTTTTTGTTAATTGACTTGTCAGCTTCAGAAAAAAATGCTGTAAAACTGTCATATTTCTTCAGAAGTCAGGATAAATTTAGAAAATAATGCTAAAGTTCTGAATTAAATATATTCAGTTATAGAGCCTACATTAAAAAAAAAATCTGTGTTTAATTTTAGTTATTAAATAGAAATGTGTTGGTTTTTTACCAATAAAAAATTACTTTCATCTATTTAACTTTACCGAGAAAGAGTTATGTGTTTTGCTTTAAGTAAAAACATTTTATTTTCCGTACCTGTTTAATATTTTTGAAATACAGTAAAGTTAAAAAGTATAATTCCATCTTATGAATATCTAAAGCATACACTTGGCTTTTGGGGAAAAAATTATTATTTGCATTTTTAGAATATTCAGCAGTTTATGGTCGTGTATAGCCCAAATATTTGGGGTTCTTTTGCAGTTTATATAAACAAATTATGTATGTGTCTTTTATATTAATACATAAAATTAATATAAATTTACAGAAAATGTATATTTAATTATTTTCTCCTCTAATATATTCATGATCAAAAGGGTTTTCCCCCTTCCTTTCTTTTAGATGATGATGAGGAGGAGGAGGAGGAGGGTGAACAGTATGACTCTTCTCGTGTTTTACAAGAGTTATCAGCTGATGATGAGGATGATGAGGATGATTAGCTTTTGTTTTATTTCATTACAAAAGTCAGTTTTAATGGCAAAAACATGTTGTATTAGTGATTTTGTGTGTGTGTAAAAATTGAAATATTGTACAAATGTATATTTTTTTAATGTGATAAATGTTTGTATTTGACATTCATAGAGTTTATTAATTATTTTATCCTGTATGTTTACTATATAGGGTAAATTTTTTGTAAGGCACTTACAGTTGCTAAAAATAAAGCAAATTTTAAAATCGGAAAACTGTTCAGGGGCTGCTGATGAGCAGGTTGCGATATGTGACTTTAACTTTTCTAAAGCATATTTGGATGACGACATAATGAAATATATATTTAATACACTGTCATTAATGAATGAAGTTATATATTTTTAAAGCTGACCTAAATACCATGCATGTAAAGCATTTGCATTTAGATATCAGGTATAATAAAGGTCGAAAGTTTATTTATTCATGCACATGTATCGACTGAGAGAGTATTTGCATGTGTGATATTTTATAATGTTATTTGCTGTTTAAATCTGTTTAGTAAGCCCATTAAGTATAAAGAATTTTCTTTGTATTTAATGGACAAAAACTTAATTATCAATGAGAATCGTAATTTCTCATCGATAATTAAAGTTGTAGTATTTATTTAATAAAAATCTCTGGCTTTTAATAAAGTCTTGTTATATTACAGTATGCATTATGGTCCAAATATTTACAGTTTGAAGATTTTACTCAAAACATTCATTTATTCTAATACAGTGGTTCTCAAATGCCCCCCAAGGCACCCTTTCACTATACTAGATCCAGAATGAAAAAAATACATATGCACTTATTTAAATTTAGATTTTTAAAAGTTTTTAATGTGTTTTATAAATTAAACAAGGAAAAGCATAGAAATTGATAAATACCAAAATTTTTAACCCTTATAGAAGTTAAACAGAAATATTTGTATTTGTTCTACTTAAAATAACCTTAGTAATAATTAAAAAAAATTAATTTTATTCAAATTTCGTTTGAAATAGTTGCCACAGTTTATTCACTACAGTGGACAGCATGCATATATGTACATGCATACAGATCTCTTCCCAACGATTTACGGTCATTGCATTTGAAATCATTTCCTGCCTTGTTTGCAGTGATCATTACTATCTTCTAAATAGTAAATTTACAACTGACATGTACATACAGATCCCCCAAAATACCTTCATTTCATTGATTGTGATTGAATTCATTTTGCTACGATTTTGTAACCTGTACCTACTGGATTCAAATGTCAAATGTTCTAGAAATTCCTTGCTAAACATAAACATTTCCAGTGGTGTTTTGGCTTGATAAGTAGTACATTTAGGTTTTAATTTGCTCTTTTCGGTAGATCTTTATGTACCCACTCCACAATTTTCTCAAACTGACATTTAAAATAAAATGTCTAAAATTACTAATTATGAATAAAAAATGGCAGTATAAGAAAATGTAAGCAATATTATATAATTTTTACTATGAGAAATTGTACTAACTTGGAAAAAGAAGTAGCAGCCATTTTCCAAATAGCAGTGATTCTCTTAGTGATGCTATACAACCATCTATGATTGGCGGTTGAAAGTTCTAATAATATAGAATAAATAAACACAGGAATGGAATCTGTTAAGGCATTTACAGAAGAATAAACAAATTTAAACTTTTATCTACTAGAGTGTGCATGATGAAACAAAGGGTTAAAGTAGTAAAAATCGTTTTTTTATATTCATAAACTAAAAACTTAACAAATAAATAAAAGTCTGATTGCATTTCCCCCCTGAAACTCCCCCTATTTACTCCTGCTGTGGTAGTTTAATCTAAGCATTTTAAGCAATGTTAATTTATTAGGTAAATTTAACTTTCATCTTGAAAAAATTTAAAAGAGTAAAAATGAATTTGGTAAAATACGCAGAGCAACATAATATTTTTTACAAAACGAAGTTTTGGTTGACAATCCAAGCATTATTTATAGCTGGTATGGTGATCCATAGCTATGGTTAAAATTGCATATATATTAAAAGTTTAAGAAATAGTATTTTTATGTGGCTTTCTATGTATAATTGACTGAAGAAATACAGTTAATTTGCATTTTTAATTATTAAAAATTTTAGTAATTTTTGGGGGTATTTGAATCTAGATTTGAAATATAAGAGGAATGTTAATGGAAAAGTATAACTTCTGAAGTAATATAATAATATGAGTCTGTTTATTTTAATGTACTTAATGTTTGAAAGTACATTAATCTTATTAAATAAGTCTGGAGATAAAAATGATGTTCACGCAGAAATCATATGTATAATAATACAATTGTTTGTCTAAAGATACAGAAATCTAATCCTTTTTTTTTTTTTAAATACATTCTGCCACTTGCAGGTAATTCTTGCACAATAAATTTAAAATCTAAAATATGAATTTTTCTCTCTCTCCTGTTGAAATATTCAAATGCTTAATTTCTGTGTGGCTATTATATGAAGACCAGATATTTTCATAAAAGTTCATATGTTAACCAACCTTTTGTTATTAGAAAAAAAAAAAAAATTTTTAATTTTATAATGAAATTTTTTTGCATTTTCATACTTCTTAAAAAATGGGCATTTGAATATTAATGCAACCAGCATGGCACAGTTTGGCGATTTTTTACAGATGGAAAAGTAAAACTTACTTATCGAGTGCAAGTTGGTATTTTTTATAACTTTTTACAAAGATTCCCAAATTATTGTTATTTATCGTAAATCTGCAGACATTATCAACATACAAAAAGAAAATACTTTAGTAATTTAAAATACAACTTTTAATAATTAAATAAGAATTACATCATACATTAAAAAAATAAAATACTCGCACCAAATCTTTCTATAATTCTTTTATGTTAATTTTTTCCTTAAATACACTGTGATCTGTATTTGCTTTAAAAAAATCAATGTATTGCATTGTGCAAACCTGAACAATGCTGACTGCCTACCAAAAGCATTTCTAGTTCCCGTTAGAGATTTATTGGCGAAATTCTGTATTTGTGCAGAAATTTTACTGCAGTTTCTTTCATTGCTGAAAAATTTCTGTAGAGCGTACTTATAATTAAATTTAAGGCGCAAAATATCACTATTTGTCTATAAAAACCTTTGGAACTTGGAATACAAAAAAAAAAAAAAAAAAAAAAAAAAAAAAAAAAAAAAAAGAAAAGAACACATACAAAAATGGGGACATTGCTCGACTGAAGGATTGGCATGAACATGTTTGCCTGACAAATGGTTATACACATGGTTGCCAGAGTTTGAGCACATACTGAAAATTTAGTGACTTCATCTAAGGTAATTGCAATAAGATATAAATACCAAAAATTCTGTTTTATACAAGCTTGTGCAGAAGTATTACTGTTTGAAATATTTTATTAGTATTTATGTTATTCAGTTGAGTAGCCAAATTAACCACATAATTATCAAGAATGGCACAGAATTTGAAAATAATTTACTTTCTTCAGATAAGTAAGGATTTATATTTGATTGTGAGGTCTAAAAGAAATAATGTTATTACTTCTGTAATTGCAGATAACTTCACATAAATAATTCTATATAAAATAAATATTTGTTTAAGATTCTTAAGAATGATTTCGAAGTCTATCAAGAGTTCTTATGTATGTGAAGCTAAATATGTAAATCTTAATTGTTTGGTGTTTTTTCATGTTTCATGACAGCAGAATCTTTCATGCTAGAGTAATTTTTGTTTCATTTTAGCATAGTTCTTCATATTTTTATTTATTTAAAAAAATTATTTATTTATAATTATCATTTGATTGTTTTTTGCTTAATAATTAGTTGTTCATTATTTTAATGGAGTATTTGGAACTATTTCTTTAAAAAATTCAATTGGGCAAGAAAGCAAAATGTTCTCTTTATGTAGGAATATTTGTATTTTGTTTTATTTAAACCGATAGTTAAACTTCTGGTCTTTTTTCATTTTAGACATGACATTTTGTATATTTGGCATTAATTTTATATGATTAGACTATAGTAGTTATTTTTCATCATTATGAAAGTGAAATGTGAAAAATATGCTTTCAAAATGCTTTGTTGTGCAATTATTGTAAAATTGTTTTCCAGCAACAATTCACATTTATATTCACTCGTTTATCAATAAATAATAAGGTTTAAATTTCAGATGCAGTGAACACTCTTGTGACAATCAATCAACCTCCCTCTAACCTGACCCAGGTTATTAAATATATAATTGGCAACTAGGGAATGTCTAATCTCAAAATACAATAAATTACATTCTGTGTAAATCTTATAGAGAGTTAAAGCTTAGAATCGTAGCATAAGACTAAAACAATTTTCTAGCGAAAACAGTAATTAAAAACCTTTATGAATGTTTGTGTTCATTTTATGTGCAACATTCAAGTTACTTTTACATTTATGATTTGTTACAGTTCTATAACTGCAAAATTTTATTAATTTTTATAATTTTGCCAAAAACCTAGTTTTATGATTTTAGTGTGTAAAATTAATTTTCTTCGAATTTCGCTATTTTTTATTTGGCTCCAAAAATAAAGTTTGGAGATTTGTTGCCAAGTTTTTAGTAAGTGCTTCTTGTGGATAGTTTAGTTACTGTTTAAATTCTGCCCTGTATGGTATCAAAAGAGAATTTTTTCTTTTGGGGTATGAATTCATTCATTAACCATCTCCAAAATTTGGTGACTTGTCAGTAGTGGGATTTTTAGATTAATTTGTGTACTTGCATTACTATTTTGGAAAAATACCGATTTTAATCTTAACGTAAGAGCATTATTATGATATTATTAGAACAAAAATAATGTGTTAAAATTAAGTTATTATAGAAGAATACACCTAGCCCTCGATTTACACGGAAGATAGATTCCACACAAAACCATGTTAATCGAAATCTTGGATTTTGCTATGTAAAACCATGTAAAACGCAAAACACACTAAATGTGCGTAATTTAGAATACACCTATCCCTTGATTTACATGGAAGATAGGCTCCGTGTAAATCGAAATCTTGGATTTTGAGTGTAAAACACAAAACCCTGTAAATGTACATAATTATTTTTTTTACATAAAACAAAAGTAAGAAATCTTAAAATAAAAAAAGCTATACTTCGTTCATAAAATAACAAAGTAATAGACATACATATTTAGTTTATTTTACATTAGGAAAACAAAAGATCATTCAAAATAGTTATTATGAGTTTAACCATTGTCATCACTTCCATAAACTATTAGTATTTTCTTCTTGATTGGTATGATGTCACTTTCATCACTTGAGCGTTCTTGGTAAGATTTTGCGTCAATGATTGATGACTTGGGGAAGATCTCAGACTGACAAGACTTTGTAGTGAAATCCGTAATTAACAATTGCCTAAGTATTTTCCTAAATCTTTGTAAACCTCCTCATATTGATTTAAGCATTTACTAAGTTCCCATTAGAATCGAAGAGCTCATTGAACTTTCATGTCATATTGCAAAAAATGATTATCTAATTTTCTTCCCAATTCAAGTTCTATGCTGATGACTTACTGTGATTGCAACTGGTTCAGATTGCTCTTCATCATGTTTATTTGTTTCTTGAATCATGTTAACTAACTCATCATCATTTAGTTCTTCATCAGCCATTATTTCTTCAATATCTGCCTGAGCGAAATCCTCAAAACCTTCTCCTCCTATAGTTTGGGCTGGTTTAGTGATCTGAGAATATTCATGCTTTGATGGTAAATAATCATTCTCATCTTTAGCAGCATCTGGCCATATTGCTTTCCAGCATGCGTTGAGCGTTCATTGTTTATGGCTGTAATAAGGAAGTTTTATTCTTTGGTAAAAAGACAATTTCTATATTTTCATGTTGTAAATCTTGATGATGACCAGATGCATTATCAGTTAATAGAAGAGGCTTAAAAGGCAATCCTTTTTTACTTAAATAAATTTTGACGTCTGGGGCAAACATGTTATGAAACCATTCATTGAAAGCTATGGCAGTGACCCATGCATTCTTATTAGCCATCCAATAAGCGGGAAGGTTTATTTTTGTGGTTATTCCTTTAAATGAGTATGTTGTTTTCGATTTGTTAATAACCAATGGTTTCATTATATTATCGCCTGAAGCATTGCAACAGAAAATAATTGTTATATGACTTTTCGCTACCACTAGCTGATTTACAACCTTTAGCTAAATAGTTTTCTTCCGGCACTTTTTTCCAGAACAACCCGGACTCGTCAGCATTGAAGATCTGATAAGAAGTGTAGGAGTTGGCGGCAATGATTTCAGCAAATTTTGCTGGACATTATTGTGCTGCACCCAAATCAGCAGATCCACTTTCTCCTGTCAATCTTAGAATATGTTCTTAGATTATCTAAAGAATGTCTTTGTTTTTAAAAATCTTTAAAGGCTTATTTGTAATAGCATTAGTATTAATTGGAATCTATTTTTGATTTTGGTTTTCTATCCATATCACTAATTACCTTTTCCATATTTTCCATTGTATATGAAATTGTGTTCTTACTGCTGCAAGTTCCAGCTGTTACACTTTTTCTAGTAGAGACTTCATATTCTCTAATTGACCTTATTATGTAATGGAGTAAAGTTTAGCAACATCTGTTACACTTTCTCTATTATGTAGATGATCTAATATTGTAGTATTTGTTTTAGGTTTTTTCCCCCTTCCAAATCTTTTGGTATTATAAAACCTTAAAAAAAATTACGTAAATTATAAAAATGGCACAAAAAATATAAATGTTGAAACCTTACCAGTGAGCATTCAAATATATAAATAAAAATGATGTAAGCTTTGCTGCTAAAATACTGATACTGCACTAGTTCACATGAACCAAATAGATTTACTGTTGTGAAATACATATACATAGTAAAAATGTTTCAAAATCTTATTTAGAACATATTCATCCATTGCAAGTGACATTTGAAAGTACGAGTAATAAAGTATTAACATTAATAAGTGACGAAGAAGAGTTTCAGATTGAAGGTCGGTAAAAGTGGCTAGTTAACCAAAAGACAGAATGAAGCAAGGAAATTTCGTTAGTTGTGTTTTTGGAATTTTAGCAATTTCTTTCATCACTTCACACATAGGTTGCATTTAAAAATGTATTCTCTTGCAATATTTCTAAAAATTAAAGAAAATTATTTTAGTTTTTTTGTTATATTATATGCAGTATCTTTGTAATTAACAATTTTATTAATACAATGGTATTAATAAGCTGATATATTGACATTTACTTTAGTGTTATTCTTTGAAAGATTCTTAAGAGTTGGGAATAGGTTATATACATACTAATTAATAATCCCCACCGCATTCCTCAAAAGACCAAAAATCTTCTGAAATTGTTATGTGGGGCAATAATTGTATTGTCATAGAGAGGGTTCTTTGCATTTGCATGAATATTTTAACTGATAAATATTTTGCATTTGTAAATGAAGTGAAAATGTTTGATTAAAATTTTAATTTTCTTGCTCATTTTATTTCTTTTAATAATGTAAAAGGCAGCTTTCTAGAGATATTCAGTTTTGTTTAGGCATTTTTGTATAATTTTTATTTGATTAAAATTTGCATCAATATATATAAAAGAGTACTTATCTGCTTATTGTTCTGCTTAGTTCTAGCTTAGTTGCTTATCTGCTTAGTTGGTGCATTTCGAACTTAAGAAAGTGCAATTTGTTGTAAATATCCATGAAAATAATATTCACTGTGGTAAACAATAAATTGGTAATTCATTCAATACCTGTACAACACAAGTTATTTAACATGCATAGAGAGAAGGAATTTAATATACATTTGTATTTATTATACTATGTAATACAATTTTTCTTTACAATTTATTTAAATAATATAATTCAACAGAACTCATTTAATAGACAAATTATAATTTTTAATACAATTACATAATTCAGATTTAATCTTCATTTTTTATTTCAGTAACATGTTGCGGCCACAATCAAGTTGGCACGTTAAATGTGCCTATTCCAAAAAGTTTACATTTTAGATAAATTTGCAGTAACATAGAAGAAGCAGACAGATAGCAGGCCAGTTAGGCCAAAGTGTTGAAAGCAAGTGTGTTATGTTCAGGGCAAACTCTTAATTCAGAGTGAGTTAGTTTTGGTTCTCAATGTATTTTGATTGGATAGTTAATATTGCTGTAAAATTACTATTGGTTACAGTTCCGTTTACATCAGCAAAGTTATGTAAGAGTGATGTGACATGGATTAATTTAGAAATGACACAGTGCAGGAAGAGGTTACTATTTATAGAATTCAGAAGGGAATTTAAGCTGCTAATTGAATGTTTTACATAGTCTTTATTTTTCTTACATATTTATATATAATCTTGATTTTAAATTTCTCAACTCTAATTATATATAAACATACTGGAAAATTAATTTTTTTGCAAACTCTTTCTGGTGGCCACAATTCAGGAATTGCTTCTATATATCTTAATGGCTTAAAGATGTTATAATTAATTCCTAAGGCATTATTTATAACATCTTTTTCCACTGATGAAAATGGAAAATAGTAAGCATTACAAGTATTTTGCAATGAAAAATCACTATATTGACATAATGCAATTTTGAAAAATCTATCTGATTGTTAGCCACTTGTCTCTCATACATGTGCAGATTGGTAACCATTTGTTTCTCTCCAATGCACCAAATTGCCGGTATCACCAAGGCCAGTATAGAAGACAAGTACCCGTAAAAGTGTAACCCACCGCCAACTAGCTATTACTCTATGTCGCCAATTTTTTTTTTTTTTTTTTTATCTAAATCACTTTTTTTAAAGTGATTCAGCATCTTCCTAAAAAGTTTTATTGGATTGAAAGAAGTGTTTTAGTTAAATATGGATTTGATTAATTTTTGTGTAGAAGTGCTTTAAGCCTGATTGGCTACTTTAAATGCCAGTATTTATCTTTTTTTTTTTTTTTTTTTGCTAAACTTTTCATATTTTCCCACTTCTCCTTTGTTTGGTAAATATCAAAGCTTCAGTTAAAAAAAAAAATGAAATGGTAGATTTGTTCAAAAAAATACTTTCTACATCCTTTTCCTGCTTACAGTTAAAAAAATGTTTATATTCATTGCCATTAAGATATATTTATATTTATTTTATGTGTAGCATAAAGAAAAGCTATTGTATATATGTAAATAAAATGTTTTAAATTACGTTTCCATTTTTTGTATGATTGATTTCTTGTGTGTGTACTTTTTGCTTGTTCTATTTTAGATAGTCAAATCAAAGTGAATTATATTTACATTCTTTGTGGGATTGTCATTTTTGGAGAGGGTCTTATTCTTTTCTGTATTTTTCAGTTAAGCCAGCAACGCTCTTAATTCCCATCTTGTAGCAAAAATTGTCTAATAAATTATGTTTGATTATATTACAGTAAGAAATTTATAATGGAAGATCTATATTTAGAATTATGTATTTTGCATGTGTAGTAGTAAAGGTCTAATCATGAAAATACTGGAGAAAATTATATTTTAGTTCACAAAGAGAAAAATCTATTGGATAAGCAGGAAAAATGTTAAACGTTTACATGCTGATGCAGAAATGACATGCAAGGGTTCATTTTCAGGCAGCTATTGTGTTAAATGTTGCAATTTCAAACTGGCATTTCTCACTTACTAAGGTTTTCTTATCTTGGAACCTTTTTTTGGGGGGGGGGGGAAGATACAAGCATGGTTTTGAAATACAAAAATATGTGCCAGTTAGTACTCATTCAAAATGACATCTTAAATAATCAGTGGATCAGAAAGTTCAGGACTAGCTCTATTGACAGAAAAAGTACCTTATTTACCTCACCTCCTTCGAAATAGTCATCTTGCAAAACAATGAACGGGTCTCAGCATTTTGGCCACCACTGAAATATGCCTTTAAAGTTAGAGATTATGAAATTATTTTGCATAAGCACATCTGTAACCTTTTTTTATGATTTGTGTTGGAATTTGCCAAGAGTGGGAAAATGGCGACTTTTTATCTACATGTCCATCTTTAGGGGGGGGAAAGTAGGTAAGAACTAAATTTGGCAAGCAAAGCAAGTACAGAAGTTATAATATGTTATGGTTAATGAGAATCTCACAATTGAGGAATGCTTACTGATAAGGTGCACTGTTGTCATGGAGAATCCAGTGTACTTATAGTATATTCAAAATGTTATGATTAATCTATAACACTCTCTTTATCCTGCAAGCGAAATTTTTTGTGGCGATGATCGTGGAACGTCTTCCATGTTGTTTCTCATATTCAAGGGAGATTATTCCATTTTTGAAGCACCTGCTTAATTTAAGTGTAGACTATCTAAATATATTTTGTGTTAGAATTGCATTATAAATAATAGCTTGATAACCTGATATTATGCAACAAATGCAGGCCAATTAAGAGTTTTAAAATGCACCATGCTGTATGAAAAAACCTCTTGATTTTTCAGATTTCAAGATTGGCAACTTCAAACATATGTATTTAATATTTTTTTTTTTTATATATAAATGCTGCCCAAGTTCTCACTTTTGAAAGGGGTTTTAGCATTTTTACGTGTTCTAAAAGACAGGATAGTCCTTAAGAAGGCTGTTGAATCCTTTCTTTGTAACTATGAATAAAATTTTCTTGCAATCTGAATAACACCAGCAGAAAATAACATATTACTTTTGCCTTTAGAAGTTAAGCAAATATTTTTTTGTAATTAATTTTTTGCATGTTTATATTGTTATGGATCAAATAATTTAATTATAATTATTAAATTAATAATTGATTATAAACATAAAGTTATTAGTTGTAAATATTAATATAGTAACATGTGTACAGGTTCATAATGGATGGAATGCAAATAGACCCATGCTAGCTTGATAAAATTTATTTTCCGAAAAGAAAGACTTTACAGTTCTGAAACTTTTCACAAAAGTGCTCAGCTGTTCTCAGTAGGGCATAATACAATCAGTAGTTATTTCAAACTATTGGTAATGCTAAACACAATGCAATGCAAAGTGCATCCAAAGAGCAAAGCTTCCACAGAGATCCCTCAATACTGCAAAGTTGGCTGTGGACTAAAAACAGAACTGATGCTCTCTCAGGTGCTATACAATTTTCCCCTGGTCACTGGGAAATCTCTAAGGCATCTATGATTAAAGTTATATATAAGGGTCAGATACAGTTAGTTACATTTAGTGATCAATTACCCCATATAGTATTAGTTGCTGTGATGTCCCACTGTTATATTTTTGTCATGTTACATTTTGTGACTAGAATATAATGCCAGAGATGCACATTGTGATGTGGATTTGAATGTTGCATGGATATCACATACACATCACAGCAAACATTTAATGTGATCACAGGGAATTTTATCAGTCTTCTCAACCCTGACCTTTCTTGACCTTGCTTATGAAATTCTTTAATGAGATATCCCTACATGTTGACCTTGCTCACCCAAAATTGTTTCGAAATTATTTTTTTATGCAAATAGTTTGCGATTTTAGTTACTTCTTTTTTTTTATTAAAACTATTGATAGTGTTACAGATTTCGTATTTAAATAGCTAATGTTAGTTGAATTATAAATTAAATTGTTTTACTCCCCGTGCTGTGCAGCGCATGACGAATATTAAAGGAAAGCTAAGCCGGAAAATTAAAAATACAAGAGCACGTGCATTTAATAAATAAATACAGTCAAAAGTCGTTAATCCGGACTCGTCGGGACTTCGGCGATTCCGGATTATAGATCATCAGTTTAAATCTCGTAAGATGGCATGCAGAAATTCTAAAATTAAAAATATGAAACCGTAATTTATGAAATAAAGAACAATTATGATCTAAAGGGTATCAAAATTTACAAAAAAAAAAAAAAAAAAAAAAAGCAAAGTTTAATATTTATTTGTTTACTTTATTAAACATTTCTCTCAATGTAAGTTGTTTAAGTTGCTTCATTTTATGTGATAATACTTTCTCTTTAATTCTATAAAAAGACATAATTTCTTGTTCAGTTACAAAGTTCCGCTGTTCCAAGTCCCGTTAATTGCTGTGCCGAGAATACCGACTAACTTGTCAATCGAAATTTTTTCGTTTTCACTAACCTCTCTGTCACATTCTTCATGTCTTTATCCATTTTTTGCAGCAATTCCACTTTTTGTTTGTTGGACATCGAAACATACTTTCGTTTTGTAGATCCTTTGGAAGTTCCAGCATCGGAAATTCTATTTGACATAATCGAAAGTTCAAGTTTACTTTTATAAAATTGCTCTTACAGTCTGCAAAAAATAATAAGCGGGATCCAATTCGAAGATTATGGAACAACGCAATCATTAACATTAACTGAAATAGATTAGATAATTTTAGCTTACACCGTCCGTTATACATTAAACGCGCACGCGAAAACGTATTCTGCACTTGCGCACACGCATATGCGCAGTAGTCAAGGTCTTACGCGCACGTGTAAAACGCCTGTGCGCATGTGCCAACGCGGCGCATGCGCAGAAAGTTTTTAGCTTTGAGGTCCGGATTATGGGTGTCCGAATTAACGACTTTTGACTGTATCTCTTTTTGCTTTCGAGAAAATTCCAGAAATTCTCGCGCGCGATTTAAAAATCATATAAAAAGGAGGAAAACCTCTCAATTCGATTAGATAGTTAGTTAGTTTGTTGTTGTTTTAAGAGTTTGTTTAGAAAACTGCTCTTGTTGATTGTAGCGAATTAGCTTTCTTTAGCTGTTTTGAATTAAGTTCTTTTGAACGTTTGAGTAATTAAAAGATAACTACTGTGAGATTTTGGAATACTTCACGAATATCTGAGAAAATTTAAGCATTATTTGTTGTGATAATAAATTTTGTTCCTTTTTCATCCGACTTGTGCATTCATTTCGTAACGAACCCGTGAGCACGCAACAATTTTTGGTGGCAGCTGTGGGATTTGAATGCCAATAACAAGAGCGATGGAAGAACAATTCAGGCAGCTCACCAGTGCTTTTATTGCGTTCCACGAAAAGATGGAAGCTGGACAAGCATCATTTAAAGAAGAAATGAAAGATGAGATGAAATCCAGTCATGAAAAGATTGAAACAGGTCAAAAAGAGATGAAAAGGGAAATTACCTGCATAATAGAAAATAAATTTGAAGCTATGGAAGGCAGGATAGACGCGGTTGAAAACAAAGTTGGGCAAATTGAAGAAAACGTTTCTTCTGCCAAAGAACAAATAGAAGGGAGAGTTTCGGCCGTAGAACAACAAATCGATTACAGAGTTTCTTCTGTAAAACATCTAATAGAAGATAGTTTCTGCTGTGGAGCAACGAATAGAAGGAAGAGTTTCTGCCGTCCAACAACAAATTGGTGACAGGGTTTCTGCTGCCGTCGCCAAAGAAGTTGACAGCCTAAAGAAATGCAAAGCGACAGCAGGAAACAATTCTGAAGGTTTTAAATTTCTATCTATGCTTGCTCGTCCCTCGCTGATGCTATCTACATATGATGGGAAGACCTCTTGGCAAGTATATAAGACACAGTTTTCTATAGTGGCAGAAGCAAATGGATGGGATCCCGAAGCTAAGGCCTGTCATCTTGCCGCTTCTTTGATAGCAGACGCGGCGGATATCCTTCAGACTCTTCCCGAAAACCAGAGACTTGACTTCGAAGCTCTATCCAGCGCATTGGAGCTGCGCTTTAGCGAAAAATGTTTAAAAGATAACAGCAGGCTTCAATTAAAATTCAATAGAAGCCCACAGAATCACTCCAGGAGCTCTCCACGGATGTTGAAAGGCTGTCCCACCTCGCCTTTACGGAGTGCCCGAGAGAAACGAAATCCTGTCCCTGCAGTATTTTATCGATGGCATCCGGGATCCCGAAATACAGAAGGTTCTACGAATGGCGAATGTTAAAGATTTAAAAAGCGCTCTAGTGTACGCCATGAAATTGAAAGCAGCCCTGCAAGCAACTCGTAGAGATCGGTACCCAGCCAGAGCTGTGCGAGTCCACGAGCCGGTGGATCAATTGATGGCTCGTTTAGATGATTTAGCCAGACAAGTCGACGCTTTGATACGGTGTAGGAGCGAGAACAAAGTGGCTCTAAGGTGTTGGAGATGTGGTAGTGAAGGTCACCTAAGACGGAATTGCAGAACACCCCAGGGTACGGAATATAAAATAGATGATTTTACCAGACAAGTCAGTGGCTTGAGATGGAACAGAAGTGAAAAGAAACTAGTTCTAAAGTGCTGGAATTGCAGAGTTGAAGGCCACATACGAAGAAACTGCAGAACACCCCGAGGTACGGAAAATGAGATCATTTCCCAACAACGACGCAGAAAAAAAATTAGTGACCATATCGAGGAACGGAGGTTGCCAGATAATGAAAAACCAAGTTTTAAAGCGCTTAAGATTTCTACAGTGAGTGGCAACAGTAACGGACTGTCTATCAATGGGAATGTCGATGGAGTTCCTTGAAATATGATCATTCACGCAGGAGCTAATGTTACCATCATTCGGAAGGATTTAGCTCAACAGTTTAAAGATAAACTTATTGAGACGCCATCCTGTGTTTCAGACTGCATCTGGTGATAAGATCGGCATAGCTGGGAAGTTAAACGTGAACATCACGTTTGGAAGTGACCCCTACCGTCACACGGCATATGTGGGGGATATTACAGATCCATGCATACTCGGATTGGACTTCTTAAGGAAATGCAAATTTTCCTTAGACTTCAAAAACAACAAGCTGTTCTCAGCATCTGAGGACATGATTATCCATCCTCAAAAGGGATCATCGCCTGGAAACGCCGACCTCATGTGAAAACCCTACTCAGAAAGCTGCCGAAATCATACTAGTGTCGAAGAGAAACATCAGACTACCGGTTATTCTCCATCCCAGATGCTCTTCGGTCGAGACCTTCGTCTGCCTTGTGACCGCCTGTTTGGTCGCCCTACAAATGCGCCTTCATCGCCTGAGGAATACATTCAAGATGTCCTGGCCCGGTTTGAAGTGATGCACCGTTCCGCACGAAAGCGAGTCAACTTGGCGACGGAGAAAGTGAACTCCAGATACAACACGAGAGCTACTGGACATAGATCCAACAAAGGACACAAGGTGCGGTTGTGGAACCCGATTCGACGAAAAGGAGTCAGGCCTAAATTACAGTCACCTTCGGAAGGTCCGCACACAGTCCTAAACAGGCTGAATGACGTCGTGGTTCGGATCCGTGAGTCTTCGAACTAACTCTAAACATAAAGTCGTTCATTACGACAGGTTAGCTCATTCCTATGGCCATAGTACGTAGTGTAAATAATTGTAAATAGTGCAAGACCGTGGTCCTTTTGTTTTTAAATGTGTATTTGATTTGATTTTTGTATTTGTTTTGTATTTAGTATTTGATAACATTTGATTTGTTTAAGTTATTGCATTTCTTGTTCATGTTGTTTGTTATTGTAATGTAATTTTTATCATTGCATTTATGCCATAGTTTAAGTTTGGCTTCCTGTCCAGGGATTGTACTGCCCGGGACGTGCAGTCCTTGGGAAGGGGGCAGTATTACGGATTTCGTATTTAAATAGCTAATGTTAGTTGAATTATAAATTAAATTGTTTTATTCCCCGTGCAGTGCAGCGCGTGACGAATATTAAAGGAAAGCTAAGCCGGAAAATTAAAAATACAAGAGCACGTGCATTTAACATTTAATAAATAAATATCTCTTTTTGCTTTCGAGAAAATTCCAGAAATTCTCGCGCGCGATTTAAAAATCATATAAAAGGAGGAAAACCTCTCAATTCGATTAGATAGTTAGTTAGTTTGTTGTTGTTTTAAGAGTTTGTTTAGAAAACTGCTCTTGTTGATTGTAGCGAATTCGCGGATTAGCTTTCTTTAGTTGTTTTGAATTAAGTTCTTTTGAACGCTTGAGTAGTTAAAAGATAACTACTGTGAGATTTTGGAATACTTCACGAATATCTGAGAAAATTTAAGCATTATTTGTTGTAATAATAATAAATTTTGTTCTTTTTTCATCGGACTTGTGCATTCATTTCGTAACGAACTCGTACGCACGCAACATTAGATTATAGCGTGTATTTACTTGCTTTGATACTAAGAACTATATTCTGTGTTGAATGCATTCATATTGTACCATATCGAGTATTAACTAACGAGGCTGACCAGGGCATTCAGCATAGTTTTTTTTTTTTTTTTCTCCCTTGAAGATATTTGAGACCACATTTTTGGTTCTCTACCATGTTTTAGCTTGTCACTGTTTATTGTATATTGATGTGAATGATATCAGTAATAGTTAATGTATAATAAAAACTTTGAACAAAAAGAAATAATGAATTGACAATCTATTCATTTTTATTTGTATTACCAAGAGTGGGGAAGCAAGGGCATCAGTAAAAGTTTACTCACTAGATATAATTCAGTTTCCGTTGGTTTTAATATTGAAAGATGGAAAAGGAATTTTTTTTTTTTTTTTTTTTCATTTTAATTGTAGTTCTTACATAATACTCTGCTATTTTTCAAAATTAATTTCACAAATTACAGTATTTGCCGGCGTATAAGATGCATCCTTTATTTTATACGCATTTTTGAAGGATAAAACTTTATTTCTGATAATGATAATGAATTTACAGTATTTTAAATATAACGTAATACAAATACAAAGTAATACTTTCTGCAAATACCCAATTTATCTGAGAAAGAACACCTTTCCCAGATAGATTGGGGAACTAGAGATAATCTTCGTCAAAACCCAGACGCCCATCTCCACAGTTAAATGAAGAATCACTTGAAACCTCTTCTAAATCAGCATCCCATGCAGCTTCCCTGAAGGTAAGACTGATGTTTTAAACCTGCTACCTTGCGGCAAAAGCAGGGATTATTAGAACCTTTCAAACTTTTATAAAACCACCATACCGTACTCGTACTCTAAGAGAAGATTTGCTGACCTCACCAGCAAATACCTTTATTTAAACAAAAACATTTTACAAGACAAAATAAATTACTTCATTTACAATTTCTCTCTTTACAAAATAAAACAAATACAAAGAAAAATTCAAACATAACAATTCATCTTGAATTTACTTAAATTAATATTTATAAAATAATTTACAATAGATTATTTGTTCACATATTATTTCTTCTATTATAACAATAATAAGTTACAGTGACTGCTCAAATATAACATTTTCAAACTCAGTAATAATTTTCATAGTTTCTATTATTCTATTTTTAAATTTGAAATATTTTTACAATATCTTTTTCTCTATTCAAACATGGTAAGAATTTTAACCACTTATTTCTCAACAAATCACATAAAATTACATGCTCGACATCAGCTTCTTGTTCACCACATAGACACTTCAAATATTTAATATGAAATCTACTATAATACAATGGTACATGTGCATGATTTGTTAAAAATTGGGCCAAAAACCCATTACCAATACACCTCTTTTTATTAACTTTTTTTAAAGAATCTATAGGTATATCTTCTTTTTGAATCTTTATCCCAGAAGTCCTGCCAAGAATTAATTATACTGTTCTTTAAAACATTTTTAAAAGTTTCTAAAGAAGTAGGAAGAAAAATGTCAATCGAGTTCTTCAACGTGGCCTGTTTAGCACAAGCCTGAAGGTAAGGAAGTACAACTGATTCCCACACCCCCCTCCCGGGGGTTGACTCAGGCGAACGCCTAGGAAGTACTGGTTAGGATCTGTACCTAGGCAGTCTGAACCACGGGGGGTATATAATTTGACTTCACAGGACTAGAACCCCCGAGTATTGTACTGAGGTAGGTTCAGGCTTGGCAGGGACCGTACTGGTACTGTCGTGTCTGTTTCTTCGGCTGTGGTGGAGCTAGATCGGAGATCGTTGACCGAATCCCTGGGGGGGGGGGTTTAACCCCATTCAGTTCTCGTGACGGGGACTGACAGAGTGGACAGAGCACTCACAACTGCGATGTTTAGCCAATGGAGTGGTGCCCGGAGGCAAACGGACTATGTTCTATTACATATCTACGCCTCGTTCTGCCCCCAGTGCTTTGTATAAAGCCGGGCGGGGCTTGCGCCCGCGTGGATGAGGTCCCTTGCACCATAGATATCTAAACTCTGTATGGAACTTAAGTCGGAGCTGGGCCAGAGATCTATGTCGTCTGGCTCCCGCACCTCGGAGATGTAGGGCTGACTTTTTAAAGTACCGGCAATGCGTATTAGAGGAGTGCGAGAGTGATATCCAATACCGCCACATACCATAATACCCGGTGCAGGACCAGTGTGGCGTTGTATAACGCAGCTGTTCAGCATCCTCTCTTCACGGTGTCTCCAGACTCGAATCCGACCATCGCGGTTTTTGTTTTTGTTAGAACTCCCCAACCCGCCTGATCACAAAGTGATGTTATGGTCCAAAAAGGGGTGTCCCATTCACACCACTAGCGAAGGCAGCTAGAGACCCGGAGAGTCCCCCAACAAAAGCCAAAACGCCAGATCAGTAAAAAAGAACAACTAATCCAAGATATACACGAAGCAACTTTAGCATTTAACTCAAAATTCAAAGCTCCAAGCCCGGTATTCCGAGTAACTAAAAATGTTAGTATAATCAACTAAAGAAAATAATAATTATACATCCAGCAAGGTTGCCATGCAACTATATAGTTTTATTTTTTTATTTATTATTTTTTTAAATGGCTGGATTAACGACACAACAGGAAAGAAGAAAACCAACAATAACTAAATCAAGAAAACTGTGTTAGTAAAAATAATAGCATAAAATAAGGAAGGAAAACACACATAAAACACACAACGAAAATATGACATACAGTCACACATATCATCAAAACACGACGAAAAAGACATCCTAAAATAAACACATTGAAAGTAAAATGAACTTAGTTAAAAACCCCAATCGCATGTCTGTTGCCATTAATAAAGGCCATCAATTCTCTTGCATATAATTTCAAATGTTTAAAATCAAAATTCAATAAATCAAAATGTATATCACAAAAACTTCGTCTAATAAAATCAGTCAATTGGCAGTCCACCACGAAGTGTTTGGCATCACCCAAAACATTACAATTTAGACATAGATCATTATCTTGTACATGAAATCTTTTTAAATAATGAGGAAACCTACCATGTGCGGTGATAATTTGATTCATATCAACGTCATCATAGATTAAAACTTTATCTGTAATTTCAATATTAATCAACAAATTATTTTTCCTTGTTGAACTTTTCCACACATCTTTCCATATATTTATATAATATTTCTTCATACTCATAGTAGCAATATGTCTAGAACCAGAAATTTCCACAATGGGTGCATTAGTTGAAATACATGGCTCCTTGGTTAGACTGTCAGCTCTCTCATTACCAAAAAACCCCACATGGGCTTTAATCCAATGAAAAGAAATCGTAGAACTGATAGGTTGCAACAGAAATTTAATATCCATAATAATACAGTTAACATTATCGGGGCAAGAGAGCGACTGGAGCAAAGAAAGACAATCAATATACAAATTTATAGTAACACATGTTTTAATATTCATTTTAATCCATTTCAAGGCCTTCAAAACAGCAATACATTCCGCTTGAAATACTGAATTATAAGAATTCAATCAATTTCAACATCATAGAAATATACAACAAAAGCAGCTCCAGTACACCCTTCTAACCCCGAACCATCCGTATAAATATCATATATTCCAATTTTTGGAATTTCTCTATCAAACCTATAACTGATTCTATTTACAGGGTGTAATAAATGTACATTAAATTTTTCAAAAACATATTTAGTAATAATATTGGAATCAAAACAAATCATATCAATATTTCCAGAACGTAAAAGATAATCATCGACCATCGCGGTGTTGCAGACGGAATCGTGACTCGTCAGTAAAGACAATTTCGTTCCATTCTGCCGTCCACATCCTTCTTTCATCGGACCATTGGTGGCGGAGACGTCTGTGGTTCTGCGTCAAGGGTAAACGAAGCAATGGACGTCTTGCGGACAGACCACTCTGCTGTAAATGGCGTCGAATGGTACACGCAGACACTGGATAATGCGCTGCAGACTGAATGTGCTGTGCTATGGTTCGTGATGTGACTGAGCGATCCGTCACTGCCATGCGCACAATGTTCCTGTCATCACGTAAAGTGGTGCACTGAGGTGGATGCGATCGAACACGTCGGTGCGTTCTACCCTCCCGCATCCAACAGTCACATATCCGCATTGCAGTTGTTTGGTTTCGTCCAACACGACTACCGATTTCCCTGAAAGATAATCTACACTCTTGGTAGGTCACTATCCTTCCTCTGTCGAACTCGGATACTTGATCAAACGATTATCGCTGTTTACTACGAGGCATAATTAATCGTTTTTTGAAGAAAACCACAAGAAAAACACGGTTGCCGAACTTGAAATCGTCGAAAACTCTAAGCCTTAAATAGCACTTTGAAGTAGCGCCACGGGCGCGCGTGATGTGCGTCTGCGCTGAAATTCTAATCATTTGCATATCTCACCTCCGCTAATGCATGTTGTAAATTTCATGTTATTTGCATGCTACCTTCAGGGTGTTGCATTTGCGGTGGCCACCATGTATTTGTATTTCAGTGTGTTCCTATGCACCAGTGTATTTCTTAGTATCCTGTTACGAAATGCCCAGCCACGGTAGGATAGCTTCCCCGCAAAGCAGATTTAGGGCTGCCATAAAATAACAAAGAGAGGCAGGGTTGCCAGATTTGGTGACAAAAATCAGCGATATTCCATGGACGGATGGAGAACATTCTAGAACGAATTCTTACTTGTTTGGTCCAGAATATTCCCGAACGCAAGCCAAAAGCTGTCTAAACCTTACTTGTACGCGGAATAGCACTGAGTATTGTCAGTGTATCCAGAGTGTGCATCGTTAAGGCTGTCGAGTGAGTATTGTGAGTATATCGCGAGTTGTAGCGTGGAGAGTACGTTGAGTTCCGAGAACGACCGAATTGAAGCTGTTTTCACCGTTATAGCTCGAAGACTGTGTTGCTGATTGTTTCAGTGTGTTTGTCGTAGATTTTCGATAACTGTAAACGTGATTTTAGAAATGTCCTGAGTAATACCGGCTAAATAAATTATATTTTGATTCTTCTTTAAGTATTGTCATCAATCATTCCATATCGATAAACCCGTAAAAACGCAACAACTGGTGCCAGAAGTGAGATTTGCGAGTGAATGCCAGTGATCCGCCTGCTGGAGAAAGCCATGTCGGAGAAAATGAAGTTTAGAAATTTTTTAGCAGCTGTGAAAGCCGGACCATGAAGAGATGAAGGTTGGACAAGATAGTTTTTGAGCGAAATAAAAGCCGGCCAAGAAAAGCTGCTAGAGCAACTCCAACGGATGAAAGTGGAGCGCAAAGAAAAAATTGGATCAAAAATAGATGTCAAAATGACAGTAGTGGCATCTGTAGAATTAAAGGTGAAGAAGTGAAGGCTGTAACTGGTGAAGTGTCTGAGAAATATCAAGAAATGATCGATGAATCATATAACGAGGATTAAAGAAAAAGAATAAAAACATGAAGAATAAAATACGGGAAAGAAGCTTTTGATTCTCAAGTCCCTGTCCCTGAAGTAGAAGTGGAAAAAAAGTGAAAATGTGACTGTTAAGTTGGTAGAAACTCATAATGGAGTTACAAAGTTCGCAGTGAGCAAGTATTGAACCATCTGAAAATGCATATGATGCAGAGATGGGAGAAGCTAATGTACAGCTTAAGCAGAGTGCTCCAGTATGGGAAGAAAATACACCAACTTCACAAACTAAAGTATATCTCTCATAATACAAGTTCTAGATACATACTTGATTCTAAACTAATATACTTTTGTTTGTAAAGAATCGGGTTCCATTCATAACTGAAATGCAAAATTTGGAACTGGCTTCCAGGAAACACAGGAAAATAAGCATATACGAACTGCTAAAAATACCAAGATGACCTTGTAAAAAGGACAAAACTTGATGAAGAAACAAAACCAAATTTATTTAGCTAGTATTACAAGACAGTTCCAAAATTACGTTTACAGTCGTCGAAAAAGTACGACAAAGACGCTGAAACAACCAAGAACACAGCCTTCAGGCTATAACGTTGAAGACAGCTTTACCGCAAAGCCCTAGACTGCAGCTCCCGACTTGGTTCGGTTTTTCTCGTTTCAACGTATTCTCGAAGCTCCCCACGCTACAACTTGGGTTACACTCGGTAGACTCAACGATGCACAAACTCGCGATCCACTGACGAGACTCACTCGATAGCCTCAACGATGCACACTTTCGACGCAACAACTAGCGATACACTTACGATACTCTCTCGATAGCTTCAACGATGCACCAACTTGGGATACACTGACGAGACTCACTCGATAGCCTCAACGATGCACACTCGCTACACTAACGAAACTCACTGCTATTCCGCGTGCAAGCAGGGTTTATATAGCTGTTAGCGGATGGAAAGTAGACACAAACGTTCGTTATTGCGTTTATTAGACTGAGTGAAGAACAAGTTCGTACAATAGATATACAGGTAGTTCGGCGCTCACAGGCGCCCTCTTGCAGAGAACAAAATCAAATTTTACATAAGGCGCGAACATGCCGCCCACCTTGGAATACTATTTCAACAGTTAGTGGTTAAAATTCAGTAAATTTTAAAATTGAACCACTAAATCAATTTATTCGCAAGATTAAACACAATACAATATTAAAATCATGATATAATACTTAATTTCAAATTGGTAATGGACACAATTTTGTAATATTTCTTCTGACCATGCCATCTGAAGTCTTAATAGTCACAACCCTAACAATATTATCAAGACCAGGATGTAACTGAGTAATTCTACCCATTTTCCATTTAGTTGGAGGTAAGTTATCCTCCTTAATGAGACACAGATCATTAACTTAAAGATTTTTAATTGGCAAAAGCCATTTTGGTCCTTGTTGTAATCGACACAGATATTCTTTGTGCCAACGCTTCTAAAATTGTTGAACCATTTTTTGAATATGTTGCCATCTAGTGAGATGGAAAACTTCAATGTAATTTGGTTCAGGAATGCTTGTTAATGATCTACCAATAAGAAAATGACCAGGCGTCAATACTGATAAGTCATTTGGATCATTAGACAAACTTGTTAAAGGTCGCGAATTAAGACAAGCTTCTATTTGTGTGAGAAATGTTTCAAATTCTTCATATGTCAATCTCACCTCACCAACTACTCGTTTTAAATGGTATTTTGTTGATTTTATGCCAACTTCCCAGAGTCCACCCATATGTGGCGCACCTGGAACGTTTAGATGCCATTTTATGCCATTATCAACCAAATATCTGCTAACATTTTGGTTATAAGTTGCAGACCTAGCAAGCCTTTCAAATTCCATCAGTTTGCGTTTTGCTCCAACAAAATTGGAACCACAATCGCTATATATATCACTGCTTTTGCCTCTGAGGGAAATGGACCTCTTAAGAGCTGCAATAAAAGCATCTGCTGAAAGATCAGTCACCAATTCTAGGTGAATAGCTCTTGTCGTAAAAAAAAACAAATAGAGCTGTATATGCCTTGAATGACCTAGAGCCTCGACCCTTATTTGCTTTAATTTGAAAAGGACCTGCGTAATCCACTCCACAGCGCAAAAACGCAGGAGCAGGCGAAATGCGACTAGACGGCAAATCGCTCATCAATTCATTAGTGACAGATGCTCTAATTTTGCAACACTTTATACATTTCCTAACTAAATCTCTGATAACAGCTCTACCATTTATGATCCAATATTGTTCTTGAATGCAAGACTGCATAAGTTGTGGACCTGCATGCAAAAGTCTTTCATGGTAATGTCTAACAATGAGATGAGTTAAAATGTGCTTCTTTGGAAGCAAAATTGGATGCCTAAAGCCATATGCAAGGTTTACATGTCGCAAACGACCGCCCACCCTGAGAATACCTGAATTATCTAAAAATGGATTTAAAGATAAAATTTTGCTTGTACCAGATGATGATTGATTTCTGCCTAGAGTGTTAATTTCATTCTTAAATTCAACACATTGAATTAATTTAATTAACACATGCATAGTTTTTTAGTTAACACATGCATTTTAGTTAACTCACTAGTTTTTAAAAATCCACTTACCTGATCTTCTGAATTTTTACAGTTATTTACAAACCTCAAACATAATGCTATAACACGTTTAAGTTTAGTGAGCGAAGAATACTTATAAAATAAATCATGAGGGTCTGTCAAGTGACTGGCAGCAATTGTTGACTGTAAAGCACATCTTTGCTTTGGCACAGAATCATTCAGTAGTGGTGCAGATAATGCTGGCTGAAAAGAAAATAAATTATACAATAAATCTGGACCCCGTAGCCACAATGAAGTAACCAGTGCAGATGATGACACACCACGCGTTGCACGATCAGCAGGATTAGCATTTCCACTCACATGATGCCACTGGACAGGAGAAGATAAAGTCTGGATTTTTGCTACTCTGTTGGCGACGAAGGTCTTCCATCGGCTTGCATGAGATCTTATCCAAGCTAATACAATAGTGGAATCAGTATGAAAATAAACTTGTGATAGAGGAGTATTTAAAGCCCTACAGGTGAAATCCATTAATTTACTAATTCAGAAGTCAAACAACAAAAATCAGCGTTATATTTACAAAATTTTCACAGGACTAGTTTCGATGGTTTTACCGAATCACCATTTTCAGCTGCAAAACCGCAAATGAACAAGATAGGGAAAAACTGATTAGATAAGATAAGAAAGCCTGGACAAGAATAAGCAAGTGGCGCCATCTGTTGGTGAAACCAGAACTAAAACATAATTTCTTTAAAGGCCGAAGGCAAATTTGGATTGGAATTAGGATCGTTAACTAGAACAGAAAGATTTTTATGAATGTGAAATGCCTCGAGAAAATCCAGTTCTCCAATGGAAGGTGTTTTTTGAATAATTTGGGCAGCAGAAAAACTGAAAGTGTGGTTTTCGGACCAACAATGTTGAGCAACAGAAGACTTCTGTGTTTCCTTTTTTCTAACATATGCCTCATGTTCCTTGACGCGAAATTTTTAGGCTCTCTTAGTTTGGCCAATGTAAATTAAACGACACTGGCAAGGAATCCTATAAATACCCAAGAATTCGTATTCGGAATGGGGTCCTTGAGTATGGAACTCGGAATTTTATTGATGGGAGAATATACAACCCGAAAGTTAAATTTCTGCAAAATATGTGCAACTTTATAGCTAATTGATGGAAAGAAGGGAATGACAACAGAATTTTTATAATCTCCTAAAACAAGAGTGTGCCTTTTAGTGTGTTGAGATGAGAATTTTTTAACTGCTTGATTAATAATGTTGGTTGGAAAGCCCCTGTCAATAGCTATTGCTTTTAAATAATTTAGTTCTTCATCATCTTCTAACCACACTTTCAGTTTTTCTGCTGCCCAAATTATTCAAAAAACATCTTCCATTGGAGAACTGGATTTTCTAGAGGCATTTCACATTCATAAAAATCTTTCTGTTCTAGTTAACGATCCTAATTCCAATCCAAATTTGCCTTCGGCCTTTAAAGAAATTATGTTTTAGTTCTGGTTTCACCAACAGATAGCGCCACTTGCTTATTCTTGTCCAAGCTTTCTTATCTTATCTAATCATTATTTCCTATCTTTTTCACTTGCGGTTTTGCAGCTGAAGATGGTGGTTCGGTAAAACCATCGAAACTAGTCCTGTGAAAATTTTGTAAATATAACGCTGATTTTTGTTGTTTGACTTCTGAATTAGTATTTATTTGGCGTGTTATTGTGTCTCCATTAATTTAGTCAACAGTAATGCTCCACAAAGTTCCAATCGGGAAGTGATATGTTTTTTAGTGGTGCAACTCTTGTCTTGGCTATCACCAACTGACCATTGATTTTTCTAGTATCTAACACAGAACGATAATAAATTGCAGCGGCGTAGGCCTTCTCTGAGGCGTCACAAAACCCGTGCAGTTGAAACTGGTTATCTGATTCAACCAACAAGAATCGTGAAATTTTGATACTTTTAATGAATAACATATCTTCTGTAAGTTGTTTCCACTCACATTCAATATCTGGAGGAACCTTTTCATCCCACTGCAACTGATGTTTCCACAATCTTTGCATAATCAATTTATACCGAACCGTGATCGGTGCCAACCATCCAAGAGGATCAAAGGTCTTTGCGATTATTGAAAGTAATGTTCGTTTGGTTAAGACTTCAAGATATGATAAATTGACTTTGAATAAAAACATATCTGAAGCTGGATGTCACAGGATACCTAACGTTTTTACAGTATCATCATTGTCTATGTTCAAAGAAACATTTGATAAGCACAAATCTGGATTAATTTAATTCAAGACTTCTTTGCTGTTAGAAGCCCATTTTCTTAGAACAAATTCTGCACGTGACAACATCTTATTCAATTTCATTTGTAATTCTATAGCTTCAGTAACTGAACTGGCTCCGGACATCAAATCATCAACGTAGAAGTCCCTAAGACATGTCTTGGAAGCCAAAGGAAAATTAGTTGGCTAACTGCTGCAAACATCTTACCGCAAGGTACGGTGCTGATGGAGTACCGTAAGCAATCCTAGTTAATCGAAAATCCTGAATTGGTTTATAAAGTGAATCGCGCCAGACTATTCTCTGAAAGTCTGCATCTTTTAGTATAATTTGTCTGTACATTTTCTTTATATCTGCAGTTATAGCTATTCTGTGAATTCTGAAACGAATAATTAATGTTGTCAGATCAGTCTGTAACTGTGGACCAACCATCAATTTCTCATTAAGAGAAATGCCGCTAGAAGATTTTGCAGAACCATCAAATACGACTCGAAATTTATCACCATTTTTGTCCGGAACTGAATGGTGTGGAAGGAAAAAACTAGAATTAGCTGGAACATCAATTTCATTTTCTGAAATCAATTCCATATGACCAAGTTGTTGATAGTCCTCCATAAATTTGTGATATTGACTGGAAAGAGATTTATTCTTAATAAATTGACGTTCAGTGCTTTGTAAACGATGTACAGAAACATCCCTTGATGAACCAAGTTCATTGCCAGATCTACGAAATGGAAACTTAACAACAAATCTACCTGTTGAATCACGAGAAAAATTCCGCTTGAAATGATTTTCACACTCAATTTCTTCTTCTGTGTAAAGCTTTAGCTCCGAAATTTCTCCCAATTTCCAAAATTTTTCAAGCTGGAGCTGAACATTGGTACAACTAGCATGATTAGATACAATTGTTTGTGATACACTTTTAGTCTTTCCGATAATGACCCAGCCGAATATTGATTCCAAGGCTGTTAACGAATGACCCGGAACAGTTAAACGTCCATGAAGCATTATCTCGCCAAATACATCTGCGCCTAAGAGAATATCTATTGGGCCAGGCTGGAAACAATTTGTATCTGCCAACCACAAATGTTTGAAAGATGTCAAAAAAGATTTATCAACTTGATATTGAGGAAGGTCACACGTGATCTTGGGTATAATTAATGCATTAACTGAAATGCTTGCGTTTTTATAAAATGGAGATGTCACTTGTAATTGAACTCAACCTGAAACCTTTCCAATTTTTTGCGAGCTCAGGCTATTTACACTTATGTTTGCACTAGTGCGCTTTAGCTGCAGTAAATTTACACAGTGCTCCCGAATAAAGGAGCCCTGGCTACCTGCATTTTTGTAAATCGCCATTAATATCTTTAAACAACCGCAGTAGGCAACAAAACTGCTTGCGTGACAGACACCGTGGCGTAATTGCTACTAATAGCAGAAGTTCCATGTTCCATGGGTATATGACATTTTTCATCATTTGAATTTTTCGAACATAACACTGTATTATGTGGCTTCGAACAATATTTACACATGCCTGCACGACATTTAAAAATGGAATGCGTTTTACTATCTTTCAAACAATTAGCACATAATTTATTCCTTTTAATAATATCCCATTTGTCTTTGATAGGGAGTTCTAAAAAGCTATCACATTTAAATAACTGAGAATGAGAATTACTCTTACAATGAACGCACACATTAGCCACAAGTTGGGACGAAAAAGCGTAGCTGCTACCTGAACCACGAGTTTTAATTTCAGAAGGCAAAACTGCCTCCTCCCTCTGGCACTTCGCCAAAGAGGCAATAGCATTCACTCTGTTTAAAATAAAACGCTTGAATTCAGCGAAGATCATTCGCAGGGGGACAGTGGTGAGTGAAGGTCGGGTCTTCCTGACGCAGTTTCCGCGTGCGAGTTAACCACGAATTCTCCTCTCCCCGCCCAATCTATGCTGGGGTGGCTCAAGGTAGCCTCCTCGCCCCTGCAATCTTTAACCTTTATGTAAATGATATTCCTAGGGCCCCAAATAGCGATCTTGCGTTATACGCAGACGATACAGCCATCATTTCACAACACTCCAACACCCTCCAGGTAATCTCACAATTGCAGAGTTACCTTTCGACCTTAGAACTCTGGCTCGGTCTGTATAAAATCAAAATTAATGTCGCAAAATGTGCTGCCACTATGTTCATCCGAAGAAACATCCCAAGTTTACCTAATTTAATGCTCTTCGGTGAACCCATTCCCTGGGTCTCTTCTTACAAATATCTAGGTGTTTTACTAGACTCAAAATTAACTTGGCAGCCTCACATCCGCAAAATCATAGCGGGTGCGACAGCTGTCAAAACCGCCCTACGCCCCCTTTTAGCTAGTCATAGCGACCTGTCAACTGATAACAAAATCTTGCTCTACAAATCAATGATTAGACCGGTTCTTACGTATGCGTGTCCCGTATGGGGCCCATGTGCACTGACTAACAGAAAACATGTCCAAATTTTTCAATCTAAAATGCTTCGGCAAATTCTAAAAGCTCCGTGGTTTGTACGGAACGAACAGATTCATAACGACCTCAAAATTTTGCCCATTAATCGCTATATACAGCGACTTTCGGAAAAGTTTTTCAAAAATATTCAACGTGTTGCAAATCCTGTGCTTCATATGCTACCCGTATACGATCCTGCTGTTGCTTCTTCCCGGAAAAGACCCAGAGCGGTTCTTAACAGGGAATATTCAGCTCTGCCATTTAAACGGGCTAGATATGAACACACTGATAGCCACGTGAATAACTACCTCTCGTTCCTTAACCCCTCCCGCCTCTAAAGTTCTTTAATGCACACGGCATTAACTCGAGGAACCTCCTTTAACGTTTCTTTAATAAGAAACATCACAGTCAAATAGGACTGATTTAAAATACTTTAACCTATCAAATGAAATAAAACTGAAAAAGATTTTTAAACTATAGCTTCTCTCTTCCTTTAAAAAGGAACTTTCTTAGGCGCTTAACAGCGTCCTTTTTGGCCTTTAAAAACCGCATTGAATAGCGGTCAAAAATGAAACTTCTCCCTCCCAGCTGATCACTGGCAGAACTACTTTTTCGACCTGTAAACAGGTTCCCCCCTCCCTCCCACCTCGAAGAACGCGCATCGGAATTCCCCTGCGTATTCTTCATCTGACGTATGCAAAGAAAATGATTATCAAGGTTCAAGGAAACTTCACCTTTTATTTTTCTAGTCAAAATTTTTATGGCTGCCCCTATCTAAATTATTCTGGCCCTTTTTCGGCGCAAAATTAAGACCTTCTGAGTTTTTTGCCTTTTTTTGACTCAGTGTGAAGGCACTTACTCCAAGTCATTCGGCTTATCAAAATTTTACCTTATTTGACAATCCCCTCTTTCGGATGATTTAATTTCCTTTGAAGATGTGGAGGTAAAGGCGTAATTGCCTATGAACTCCGTAAATTGCACTTCCTTGATCCTTGATCCTTGAAGGTCGGGTCTTATTTCGCTCTTCAGTCAGGTTTCCGTGTACGTCCGATTACGAGGTAGGCGGAGTCTAACTCGTGTGCCTCGTGCTTCTGGTTAAGCCTACTTTGGCTTTCGCCGCGATTGCCTATAATTGTCTTATCACATGCCATTAATTTTTGGTTTTGGTGATTGATTTTCCCGATATGATTGCTTATTAAATTCACTTTTAGTAAGTAATTAATTTTGTCTTTTCTAAGTTATTCTAACTTTAAGACTCAGTGATTTGTCTGGATTTTGGATTGTTTATTCCCGCATAGTTACCCCCAAGCTTTCCCTTCAGGTGATTGTCAGGGGCCTTGCGGGAATTTTCGCCAACACATCCGCCTGTTAGGACACCATCGAGTGGGCCTAATTCCGGGGTGTTGGACTCCTATGTTCAGGGCGCAGGTTTTTGATTTTCGATGCGAAGATGGATGCAGTGCTAGGTGCAGTGAAAGCGCAGATTAGCGAGCTTGATCATGTCAAAGAGCAAAATGGAGAATTCACTGACACAGAAGGCAAACTTTATACATTCGTGCATAGTCTTGTTGATATATTGAAAGTGTTTAATGAGCAAATTAATCATGAAAAAGGAAACACTAACGAAAACACTAATACCTTAGTGGATATTAGAAATACGAGTCAAACTTTAGAGGATAATGATAGGGGCAGAAGCCCAATCAAAGTTAATGATTTCTCACACTTAAAATCAGATAATGAAAAAACGCTTGATCAAGAAACTAGTTCAGAAGACGAAACACAAAACAGGCGTAGAGGAGATCAAACTGTAAGGACTAGAAATCACAGATTGCAGTATAAAAAGCAAAAGATAAGTGATAGTCAAGTTATCACGTCCAATGTCCACTGCTTCAGATAAAAATGCACAATCAAGCACAGATAGCTCAGTTACGAAAATCACAGAGCAAATTAACAAAACTCATATAGATAATCATGATATGGACACAAATGACGCAGATAGTGTTCAAAATGACACTACAAATATTGCTAAAACCTCAAATAGTAGTGTAAGTTCATCTCGTACTAAAATCCCACCCATTACTCTCAGGGAGACTGATTTGAACTGGGGAGAAATTAGTAAAGTTTTTCACAAAAATAAATTTAAATTTTTTGGTCGGCAAATTCCAGATGGAATTAAAGTTATTGAAGAATCCCCCGATGATTACAGGGGTATGATAAAAATCTTAAATGATCTAGGAGTTAAACATCACTCCTTTAAACTGCCAGAAGATCGCAACTTAAAAGTTGTAGTGAGAGGGCTAACTTACAGAACTCCAATTGAGGATATTAAAAGAGACCTGGTAGAATTACACTACAAAGTAGAGGATGTTAAACAGATGACCCTGCGACATCTTGCTCGGCCCCCTTCTGCCTCACCTCATTCTCTTAACTCCTACCACGTCAGACTTCCTACCGTCATGTGCCTACTGGCTCTCCTCATGAGCTGGAAACAGCGCGCTTCGCGCGCTACTCCAGCCATACTTGTTCGGATCGAATCAGCGAAAGCAGAAATTTTCTTGTTCGAATGCTCCATCGTCCACTCTTTTAGTGTTTCATAATCAAGTTTTCCTTTTAACAGAAAAATAATCATAGTATCCCAATGCTCTACCGGCTGTTTAAGGATTTTTAATGTATCAATACACTGTTGTGTTGTATCTGTTAATCTCCGCAAACCTGAAGCTGATTCATGTTTTAGAACAGGCTGTGAGGTTAATTTATTTAATGCTGCGTTTATTATTTCTATTTCGTTTTCATAACATTCAGTAAGCGCTTCCCATGCCTTTTCATAATTCGCGTTTGAAATTTGAACTGATTGTAGTAAAACAGCAGCTTCACCTTTCACAGAAAGCTTAAGATATTGCAATTTTTGACTGTCAGTTAATGTACTATTATTTCTAACACTGGCAAGAAATAAATCCCTAAGTGATACCCAATCAACATAATTAGAAGTAAACACTGGCAATTCCAAGCGAGGAAGTTTCAAGCCGTTTGCATTAGCATTTATTATATCTTTGCCTGAATTTCTAAGTTTTCTTGATTCTTCCTTTAAAGTAATTTTTAATGCATCCAGTTTGGAAAATAGTTCATTCATTTCTATTTCATATTTACTAAACTCTGCGTCAGAACAAGTACCAAGAATGTTATCGTTTAAACAGTTCACTTCAACACCTAATGCACCAACATCATTTTCGTATACTTCAATGGCAGAAAAAGAATTTTCTTGATTTTGTAAACCATTTACTTGTCAAATTAAACGAGTCAACTTATCCTTAATGATTCGCTTTTGCTTTAAAATCGACTCCATATTCCTGCCGCTGTTTTCACAATCCAGACAAAATATAAATCCGTTTTCCTTGCACGAAATGTCCTTCTATACCAGTCTAAAATTGTCTTGACACATCATCCAAAGAATTGCGCTGGCTCACGACGGACCATGTTAGCGGATGGAAAGTAGACACAAACGTTCGTTATTGCGTTTATTAGACTGAGTGAAGAACAAGTTCGTACAATAGATATGCAGGTAGTTCGGCGCTCGCAGGCGCCCTCTTGCAGAGAACAAAATCAAATTTTACATAAGGCGCGAACAATAGCTTTTGGCGGGCGTTCGAGAACATTCTGGGTCAAACAGGTAATTCGTTCTAGAATGTTCTTCATCCGTCTATGGCATATCGCCGAATTTGTCGCCAAATGGGCAAATTCACGCCAAATCTGGAAACCCTACCTCTCCTTGCCATTTTACGGCAATCCTAAACCTGCTTTGCGGAGAAGCTATCCTATCGCTACTGGGCACTTTGAAACACTGCCCTTTCCAAGGACTGCACGTCCCGGGCAGTACAATCCTTTATCGGAAGCCAAATTCATAAGGTAAAATGATAAATAAACACACTATTTACAAGTAACTATGTACAAACTGCACACACACACACAGAAATTAGATGGGAAAATTCATCTATAAGAATTATGGCTACCCTTAAGAATGAGAAGCATTATTTACTATGGCCATAATATAGACCAATCTTTCATAATGAACGACCTTGGGTTTGGAATTGGGAGACTTACGGATGCGTATCACGACTTCGTTCAGTCTGTAGAGAACTGTATACAGACCTTCCTAATGCGACTGCAGTTTGGCAGTAACACCCTTACGACGACTCGGATTCCAGAGCCACACCTTGTGGCTCTCCTGGAAGCGCATTTTTACTTCCTCCCTAGGAAACGCAACCCGTGACTAAATTTGACGACTGATCAGGTCTTGGCGAAATTGTGACACCAAGCGCATGCGCAAAAGGAAATAACGCTGTCGGTTTATGTTTCAAATTTGTGACGGCTGCGAGTATGTCAAACGAAGTGGAAAATGAATTTTATAAAATTTTATTTGATGGATATGCATAGGAAGTTCGTGCCCCAGCGGCCGAGCGGTAGAGTCGCTGAACACTGGTAGTTCGTTCCGAGGTTCAAATCCCTCGAACGGGCTGGCTGCATGGGCGTTTTCGTGGTTTTCCTCATATGTAACGTGTATACGAGCCAGTTTCCCTTAGAAAGTCCTCCACGAATGCATCCCTTCCCTTAGGCAGACAGCCCTAGTGTGCTTTGCCATAATTAAATAAACCAAAACCAAACCAATCCTAGGATGTTCTTCCAAGTTCGGAGGAAAAGAGAATTTCGACTTTGAGTTCAGATGTGATCTTAAATAGTGAAGATAGATGGGAGAATTGGGAAATACATTTTGAAGCTGTTTCCCACGTGCATTGGATTGTATCTTCCAAAACAAAACAATGCAAATCGGAAACAGCAAAGTTTATTTTTAAGATTATGTGTGTCAACATGCAAGACTAAATAGGAAAGAGACTAGTTTCAGAAATAAAGAATTTTTAACTGCTTTGCATGTCAGAATTAAAAAAAATAATAAGTATACAAGATGTCGTGATGAGTATGTAAAAAAAAATCTGTGCTCTTTGATTAAAGTTTCATTTCGGCATACATATCGATGGGATGTTGCTGAAGCGTGGAATTGCTTACGCCCAATTGATTCGGTGAAAGATGTGTTCATCAACTACTTTCGTGCCGGTAAAATAACAATTACTAAAATAATATTTTTATTCTGCTATACATCCATAGAATTCACTGTTAGTAAATACCGTCAAAATGGTGACGATAAAGGCAGTCTTGTAAACATGTATCTGAACATAGAATTGTTCTAGCTAATGAGCAATATGTTTTATTACTTTTCGTGATATTCAGTACCTCATATTTCGTACAATGAATTTTACTTAAGATATCGCTATTATTTTAATTGCCCTAGTTAAGAAACTTTGAAGATATTTTTTGCAACAGCCGAAAGCACATTAGATTGCAATTGTTATGCATATTAATTCATCCATTACATTATGGAATAATGAATAATTTTATAGTTTCTATATGTATATTGAAATGACAGCTTCAGAATATAAAATTTTTCAGACACGATAGAAGGAAAAATCACTTAACTAATTGATTATTTAATAATAAATTAATTGATGTTGAAGCAATTAATAACACATAGTAACTTTTGATTTAGCTAAATTCTAAATATAATCACAGACTCCTATGATAGTAACATCAAAAACGTCTATGAAATCATTGACCAAGAGTGCACTGGGTTATGTCTGTCATTAGTTTAAACCTTGGACACATTATAGGTGACGATATGAATTTGCCCAGCTCTATCTCATTGTTGAGCTCTATCTCATTGTTTTGAAACAATGACCAGGAGATACATCCAAAGATCATCTACTCCTCTTCCGCTCCCATTAAATCTTGAGGACTTATTGTTCCATGCTATATACATGGGGTTAATTTCTAAAATTAGAAGTGTCGAAGTCCTATGGAAGACTGTGAGGAAGGAAAGAAAAAAAAATAATTAAAATAGCTAATAATTAAATAATAAATTTAAATTAAATTAATTAAATTAAGAAAAATGTAAAGATAAAGAGAAATTTTATAAATTATTAAATTAATTTTGAAAAAAAAAAAAAAAAAAAATGTAACGGACCTCATCTTATTTGAGGCATTGTCCGGAATTACAGTTCCACTTAGATGTTGAGAAGCAGCTCAGCCAATCTCCGTCTGAGTTTAAGCCCTGATTATACATAAAATGTACTATTCCAAGGGATGACAACTATCAGTCTTTTTTTGCAGCACACCAAGGAAAAAAGATAAAACGATTAAAGCTCCACTAAGGAGAATAGTGAGAATTCTAGAAAGAGTATGAGGGTATGAAAAGAAATTTAACTGAAAAGTATAGCTTTAAAAATAAAGAGGGAAGAGTTCAAGACTACCTGATCGCGATGCCCTGTCGATATAATTCTAGCCGTCAAGCAGAAATTTTCCTTGATTACTTTTCCTGAATACAACGTGAGAATAAATATAAGACTTCTCGGTACAAGTGGCAGCAGTGGTCCTCCCGTTTGGTTACATCATTCAGAAAGCCTACAGCTCTGCAAAAGGAAGTCACTAGCGTGGAACGTGCACGACTAGGGTGTCACTTTGTTCTTTGAGAAATACAAAATTTACCCGCCCCTATAAATTCATTGCATATACTGGAGAATAAGCCTTTGACATATATACTGGGGGCTTTTCTTTCCTCAAAAGTCTCAACCACTGTGCAAGGCTTGAGTGCGATGGAAAGACAGGCTTGCATTCAGAATTTAGAATCGTATTTTTAAGACATGTTTACTATTAAAACAAAATTTCTGTGTTAAAATTGTGGTTCACTTGCATAAAAAATGTGCCTGAGCCCTTTTATTTAGGGCTCCCGCTGAAATTATAATTTATCTCAAAAACTGAGAAGTACCGGAGCCAGGCTCCGGCGCAATTTAACCTCTGCTATATACACAAATGCCACAAAGTGAAGGGAAATTTAAATGCCACCAACCTGCACCCCTTTAATTCTCATTCTAAAATTTTCAAAATAAATACAGATTTATCAAATGAATACAGTGCATCAAAACAAAAATATATGTGGTACTCAATTTTTTGTTTTGTTTTGTTTATTGTTCAAAAATCTCTTATGTGATCTCAATAATTTGAAAGAAAAAATAAATTATATCTGAACAATAGCAAGTTCTGTATTTTAGTAGAAAGCCCACTCAATCCCTAAATATTAAAAATAAATATTTAGGATTAATAAATATTTTTAATATTTGGAAATTTATTATTTCCGAATTATATGGCTATAATAACTAAATCCTTTATGCCTCTTCTCTTTTACAAAGGTCTTAAATTTACCCTCAGAAAGAACTAAGGGTTATAAAAGAAAGCATGGACTAGAATGAAAAAGTAAAATTATTATGTAATATTTTTATTTAATGTAATCACTGCAAAAATGTACGCTTTAATTTTAAGAAAGTATACTGATCTAATACAGTTTTTTCAAAATGCTTTGATCATATATAAAACAAATTTCTGCTTATTGAATATATTACTTTTAATATTTTATGCTAACCATAACACAATATAAACCTGAATTGCCAGTGCTGTGAGCAAGCAGGCATAGAAATCATAGGAACAGTACACACTCAATCAATGGTTAAGAAACTACTAAATGATCCTCGTTCTTCTTTCTGCATAAAAAAATTGCATCTTTTACTATCAGATCTTTGACAACTCAGGATACCAAACATAATCATTACTCAACCACCTGTAATTATAATACACTTGCTGGCCCTTTAAATGCTAATTAATAATAATATATATATATATATTACTAATTAGACTCTATCTTTATTAAATCATTTTATATTTTAGTAATTTTAATTTGTTTAAATATAATTTGAAAGGGCTTTTTTCTGATCCGAGAACCTTTCTCCATTTAAATTAATGTAAATAGTTCTTTGATATATACCATTTTAATTATAAAAAATGTTCAATGAAAGATTGCTTTCATTATGTATTAAAAAATCTGATTTTAATTAAAATTTGAAAATTGTTCTGTAATTATATCAGCTTGACACTATTAATTAAAATAATGGCCATCATTTTCAATCTTTAAATTTCAAGATAGTTATTTCTTAGAAATACGTAGTGCATATTAATAGCACATAACCTAAAATAGCAACAATATGCCAAACTTATGGTATATATAATCCTTGCTGTATAATAAGAGGGGGAAATATTAAAGTCTTAAAATATTTTCATGCTTTTAAAATGAGATATATTTCTTGCAAGAGAGGTAGCACATAAAATTGTCATTTTGTCAATGTAATTAATATTTAAACGCTACAGTTGTCAAATTACTTAGCTGACACATTAGAAATAATTTTTCTCTTGCAGTAAATGCTTCTATATTATAAATCTTATGTCGATTAAGAATTCTCTTAACCTGTTCAATGTCCATACGATTGCCATTAACTCCAATTTGCTGGCTTGATAAATGCTTCTATATATTTCTTAACAATTTTCATAAAAATTAAAATTTGTAAGAAATAATTTCCAACATTTAGGATTGTGCACTGTTGTAGCTTAAATGAGAAATCAACTAGGATTTGATAAAATAACATTTATTAACAGACTTCAGAAATAAGCATGAGACATACCTAGATATAAAATGGTTAAAAAAATTTCTGCATATAATTGTTCCAATCAACAACTGTATTGCATATTACAAAACTCAAATAAGGTCAGTCCATGGTAAAAATGGTACATCAATTTTACAGCTCCAAGGAAATTTAGATGCGATCCTTCAAACCAAGTGCGAAATCTGTGACTTTTTTTCTGGGCAAGATCCAAGATTGAAACGTTATTTTGGTGTATCGCAATTGGTAAAACACACCATTTCAGGATTACTTTAATAAAATTTTCAGCTATGAGAAATCCCCTTTTTCTGCAGTAATTTCACTGCTTCCTCCTCATTTATTTATTTATTTATTTATTTTTTTGTAAATCCCAGGCAACTTTGCTACTGAACAAGAATTTCTATCTATAGAATTAAAGAGAAAGTGTTAGCATAAAAAATTAAACAAGTTACATTGAAATAAATGCTTAATAAAGCAAACAAATAAATATTGAGCTTTTTTTCTACATTTTGATTCCCTTTAGATCATACATACTTTGTTATTTCATAAATCATCATTTCATATTTTTAATTTTATAATTAAAATCTTACTGGATTTAAACTTAAGATCTAATATGCAGCAAAATCCCAAATCTGAAATTGCCAATGTCATGAATATTCTAGATCTTTGACTTTGTACTATATCTCTAATAGCATTCAGTATAAAGCCATGCTATACAGGATATAAAAAATTGCAGTGACAGTTTCTTTTTCAAGGATGTTCATGGTCTGAACAACATTTTGTTGTTTCGGAAATGCTGCTTAGCACAGCGAAAAACAAGTCCAGAAGACATTAAATTAAATCGATGGAACATCGTGGATAATTTTTTAAATTTCTGTGTCAGCTCAGAATGAGAATGTGAAACAGTACCCGATAAATAGGTTCTGCATGCTTTCATAGAGGATTGGGAAATAAAATACATCTTCTGTTTTGAAATGACATCAAAAGGAACAATTTCGAGATTTCATTACAAATGCTTTATATATTGCAGTCCAATGCATAAAGACTACAGTTAGTATTGGAAAAATGCGCAACCCAAACTGTACGGCATGTAAATTATATTTATTTAATGAGAATAAGAAAGTGTAATAAACAAATAATAACACATGAATATTTGGCTCAGTTCACTCATAAAACCAAGATGACTTACTTAGCTGATCACATTGCTGCTATCTTCAGCAAGTTATCATATATTTTAACACTGTTTTTTGCAGTGCCCATATAACAAAAAAGTACCTACATTTCTAATAACAGTTTTTAAATGGAACACTATCATTATGAGTTAAAAATATACTTTTTATCTCTTATTAGGGCAATTTATTAAATTATAAATTATAGAATTTTTTAAAGTATGAAAACTAAGTCTCTTAATGAAAAAAAAGTTACAGAAATGATAATTACTTATGTCTAAGTAAGAAAAGATCTATTTATAATTAATTTAAATCTGTTATTAAAGGAATAGTAATAATCAATTACTCAAGTATATGTTAAAATCTAAAATAAACCTAACACTTATAAATGTAATAATTACTTAACATGATCTTTCAAAATATATTACCTAACTATGTTACTTCTGAGAAACATTTCTTACATGATAAAATATTTCTCAGACTGAATTTTTTCTTTAAAACTTAAATACATATTTTGAATATAATGCCACTCATCATATGTCCCCATATATATATATATATAAAGGAAAATATATAACACTTGGTAAGTGTTTGTATATGTTACGAACTAGACAACGGAAGCAAAGGAAGATGAAATGAGTTAAATAAAAACTGTTAAAATGAATAAATTATTAACTTTTATACATCCACTTGATATTTTATAAGAAACAATACATATCTTAACAGAATTATTTAATAGGTAAATATATACAATACATGTTATAGTTACAGAGTTAATAATACTGAACTATATAGGCTAAACTAAGAATAGTCATTATTAAATTAGGAAGAATTATTATTTTATTGTTCACTTTCAACCAAATATAATCATTATTAAATATCATGTTTTACTAAATCACAAAAATTTACAGGAAAGATGTAATAACACAGGTGCTGAGACATGGTACGTACAACTTCAGCATTCCATAAGCGGAAAAAAAGCACTTCTACCTACATTGCTATCATATCATATGAGCTCATGCTCAGCTGAAGCAGTTCCCCCCCCCGTGTATACCTAATAATATTTATCTTCACTGTAATGCGACCACGCTAATCATATGCAGTGCTAGTAACTGCCAATAGCTCGACACGTAGTCCAGCCATAAAAAAGCACCATAAGTACATGCTGTTGAAAATGAATCGCCATTTTTCTGTATTTAATAACCCCCTCACTAATCACATATGAAGTTTGCTGCTTCAGTAATTATATTTGACACATGCACAATTATACATAACCCGCCATTAGGAAATATCGGCGATCAAGTATCACGCTACAAAATACGACATATCATCACTATAGTTCGTCCATCTCTGTGCATGCGCTAGCCATACAATTTCGCTAAGACCTCGTAAATCGCCAAATTTAGTTGCGGTTTGCGTTTCCTAGGGAGGAGTAAAAATGCGCATTCTGGAATAAATGTTCGGTGGCTCTTGCGTCGTATCTCGTCTTCATCCTTGTCTGTCGAGATATTGATCCGCTCCCGGGCAAACTCGTGTACGGTTTCGAAACGGGCCTGGAGGTCTTGCACATACTCCTCAAGCGAGGAATGTACATCTGGAGGGCGGCCGAATAGCAAGTCACCTGGCAGACAGAGATCACGACCGAAGAGCATCTGTGATGAAGAATATCCGGTGCTTTTGTTGACGGCACTATGCTAAGCAAGCAGGAACAGGGGCATCTTGCGATCCCAGTCTTGGTTTATGGAAACCATGAGAGAGAGAGTTGGTTCAGTATTGCACGCTTAACCTTCCTAGTGGCCGAGACCCTCAACTAAAATCTCTTCATCTCAAGTCTTGAAAAGAAACCAGATTCTACTATTTCTTCTGCCCATTCTGTATCCAGATTAAAGCTAAAAGCGGCAGACGTTTCGCTGTCTTTAGTTGCTTTCTCCCCACTCAAATGACCGTCGTTCAGCGGGGCGTATTGACGTGTCCATGTCCTTCTGTCCAGCAGGCTCCCGTTATGGCAAGAAAGATTTAATTGAATGTATACCAGATTTTACTGGTTATCGCCGTGTTGGCTGCGTAACTAAGCAGATTTTAAACAGCGTACGTACTTTATGAGGTGTGCGGAAAAAATGTCACCCGGAAAAAAGGGAAACGGAAAGAATGTCCCTCGAAAATAAGGAACGGAAAAAATGTCACTCGGAAAATAAGGAACGGAAAAAAAGGAACTCTAAAATCTCGCCAAATAATGTCGCCGATTGGAAATGGGGAAACCTGCCAAACGGGCAGGGTTATAGCGGGCTCTCTTGAGGGAGGTTTTAAGGGTAAGACGTTGAACTATCTGCAGCTGAGCAAGGTCATTTCGATAGCAGGTTTTTCCAACTTGCCTGCGGGAAAATCGTATGTTCTCCCTCGTGGTTTGCTTCACCCGTTTCCTTAAAGAAACCGACCCACCTCACCTGGAAGGAAAGAATTCACGGGGAGCAATTGTTTCTCCTCTGTTAAATAATGATTGCCGGTCTTTAAACTAAATTTCATCCATCCCTAACTGGAAGCTAACAGCTTGTTCACATTAAAATGTTGATAAATGACGAATTTTCAGTAAAGACGGCACACGAAAGCTGCTAAACAGAACTATTGGCGTAGTAAAGTTTGTTATTTTTTATTACGGTTTAACGAATCTAGCAATAATATTATATTATGCATTCCGTTATTATTTAATCTATCCGTAATATGAAATATAATTTTCTAAACACTAACGGTTTATCATCAGTTAATTTATAAAACGACAGATATTTTATAGTGTCATTTTTTTCCCCCACTTTAGCGGTTTATCATTAGGTGTAAGAGACTTTGATCCTGGAGGACCATTCTTTTCGTTTTGCGATTTTGCGTTGAATCACTATAAACGGCGAATCACTTTTCAAACTGTTGCCACCAAATGTTAGAGTCCTGCATTATATTCGAAGAAATTAAATAATGAAAAATGTGCATAAATATATGCATATTTCTCGCATTGTGATAAAACAACGGTACATAGAGCCATCGAATTTTGAATGACGTAATCCCTGCGAATATGGGCATCTGGAAACCCAAATTTGAAATTTGTTTTATTATCTATTTCATATTTTGTAAAACTTTAACGAATTTTTGATTAACAAACTCAACGATTTAAAAGCGAGGAATGGCAACACTATACGAAAAAAAAAATTATCTCCAGCGCGCGGAACTGTGTATCGGAAATTCTTCTAAAGATATGCTTTTTTAAAATTCTTTTGCGACATTGCTATTTAAATGAATTTTATGGTTTAAGTGCAAAGAATATGATATTTAATAAATAAAGGTAGCACACAAAACGTTAAAAAAACGCCCTCTTTGGACGTAGTTTAAAACCTGAAACCTTTGAGATTTTTGTTTGTTATTAAGTTTTCTTTTTTTTTTCTTTTTTTTTTTTTTTTCTTTTTTCTTTTTTTTTTTTTTAAATATGAACGATGGTCCCTCAGCCGACCAGAAGCAGTTGTCACTTTATTATGCAGTCACCTAATAGGTGGGCCACCTTTGCCTCCTATGAAGAGACGGACCATTAGAACTATGCATTCCCCTGGATTCGAACCCAAGCCGTTAGGTATCGAAGTTGGCTCCCCTAACCACTACACCGTCTGAGCGGCATTTATCATTGGTTAGTTTATAGAATATTATATTCTATACTAATTAATATAGTTATTTTAAAATAATTAGCTAAACCGGCTTGGCGAGTTTCCCCCCCCCTGCCAAATACTTACTTATTCGAGGAAATAACTTAATTATACGCTTTAACGGTAACATATATTTTACACTATATTTATTTTATATTAAAATTTTTCCTATATATAAATAGATACGGCCATACACGCAATCGAATCGGCTTAATGTACTTTCATTTATAGAATAATGCACTTCCGAATGTGAACAGTGAACTTTCTTCTGGTGATTATCTTCCTATGATGATCAGTATTTCTAAGAACTTGGACATCGATGCTGAGAGCTATTTCTCTAATTCGCAAAAGCCCAAAATCTTATGAACCTGTGGTCGTTTTAGAAAGGGTTTACTGTACTTTCTGTCTCTAACTGTGGCAATTTATTGGTATGAAAAAATTTCTTATAGTAGAATATAATCCATTCATGCAAGCCCTGTTATAAGAATAATTTAATAAAGAAGGAAAATTATCATTTTATTCAAAATTGCATTTTTCGAGCGAGGTAGTAAAGAGTTCTGACTTTCTTATCGGTTAAATGTTGCTATTTCTGACTTTTAACTTGCTAATCTAACATTTATTTATTTATTTATTTTTAAGCCCAAAGGGGCGTTAGACCCAAAGAGCTATTAGTCTCAAAACGACATTTTGCGTGGTTTCACTTTCTGCGTTGATTCACTGTTCACATTTTCAAACTATTGCTACAAAATATTATTGCCATGCATTATATTTAAAGAAACTAAATAATGAAGATTCTGCATGAATGCATGAATGTTTCCTCATTTTCAAAAAACAACGGTACCTAGAGCCATCCAATTTTGAATAACGTAGTACTCCAACCAAACATGAGCACTTGAAATTCCGAATTTGGAATTTGTTTTATTAGCTATTCCCAATTTTGCAAAACTTTAACGAATTTTTTAATTAACAAACTCATCGATTTAAAAGCGTGCAACGGGAACACTGTACGAAAAAAGAAATGTATCTCCAGCGCCCGAAACTGTGTATGGGAAATTCTTAAATTTTGCGCTTTTTAAATATTTTGTGATATTGCTGTGGAATTGAATTTTATGGTAAAGTGCGAAGAACATTATATTTAATAAATAAAGGTAAAAAAATCCTTTTGGGCGCAATATGAAATATGAAAGCTTTCAGATTTTCCTTTAAATAATGAAAAATCTGCATAAATGTATGTATCTTTCTCGCATTGTGATAAAACAACTGTACATAGAGCCATCGAATTTTGAATGACGTAATCCTCCTACGAATATGGGCATGTGGAAGACCAAATTTGAAATTTGGAATTTGATTTATTATCGATTTTATATTTTGCAAAACTTTAACGAATTTTTGAGTAACAAACTCAGCGATTTAAAAGGGAGCAATGGCAACACTCTACGGCTGGGAAAAACCTTTTTGTCTCCAGCGCGCGGAAGTGTGTATGGGAAATTCTAAAGATATGCTGCGGCATTGCTATTGAATTGAATTTTATGGTTTAAGTGCAAAGAACATGATATTTATAAATAAAGGTAACACACAAAATGTTAAAAAAACGCCCTTTGGACGTAATTGAAAATCTGAAAACTCAGATATTTTTTTTTTTCCCAGTGGCGTGGTAAAATGAATCATTAAGCTTCTTAATTACATTTTGCAGCTTTAGAATGATACCGCTAATTTGATTATCCAGAACTCGAAATATTGAATAAGTTAGAGTTAAATAAAATTCAAAATTAATGCGAAAGAATTTGTTTTAGCAAATTTCGTGAGATAGAAGATTATGTTCTGCTGTTCTGTAATTTTTAATTAGGACCGTAAAAGAAATGCATCTTGACGAAGAGGTGAAAACTGTTGAAAACAGTCAATTTCCTATTTATGAGAAAACTTTATTATGACTTTGGAGATTAAAAAGTACATATAAATATTATAGTTCTCATTTTTCATGTTTAAATAATTAGTAAGAAATATGGATTCTAATGCAGCAATTGTAGTGTAATTCTAAATGAACTATTTATAACATTGTTATCAATGAAGCAACAATCGTATAATTAAAAAAATTAATGCAAAATTCTATTCTTATTGTTTTGAGCTCAAGTTCTATGTTTCAAGAGCTTTCAAGTCTGAATTAATTACTTTTCAGACTTAAAATTGCAGTATAACTTTTGTATTTAAAATTTTGTTAGCAGTTCTAAAACAAAAATCATGCAGAATTTTAGCAGTATTAGAAAAGGACTCAAAAAGAGCTGACAAGGAAACTTCCTATCTTTTGGCTTTTTTAATTGTTGAAGCGTATGGAGTCAAAATTAAAGCTACTAACAACCAGTTTTTAAGGTTGTTATTAAATAAAACATCTGTAATTTTTAATAAGCATCATGTTTATGAGGAAATGACAATTCAGATAATAAGTATTATCTGAATTATCGTTTTCTAGTCATTCCTAGTATCATCAGGGCCGGTGCCAGAGCATATGCGATCGGTGCGGCCGCACCGGCCGTCAGAATTGAGAGAACGCAAAATTTTTAGAACTTTGGAAAGAGCTGGGCGGCAGAATTTTGAAGTTGTAAAGCAGGCACCGTACGGCAAAACGTCTAGCGCCGGCCTTGAGCATCATTCCAAGTCTTAGTAAATCAGCTTAGAATAATTAGAACTGATTTATAGGAATTTAGCAAAACTGCGCTACAGTAACATATCATTGATAAAAGTATATCCCAGGAGAAAATATTCTTATTATTATACTATAATGTTCCCTTAAAAAGAATGTAATATTTAGCAATCATACTTAGTATTGCCGATTTTTCAAAAAAAAAAAAAAAAAAAAAAAAAAAAAAAAAAAAAAACATATTCACAAGGTTTTGCAAGCGAGTACACCATTCAATATTTTACAAATGAGTCGCACTTGATCAAACAAACCATAGGTTTATACACAACCGTCCAGGAGTAATTTAGTCAGGTAGTTTTAAAATGTTAATATTCAAAATATAGAATTAATACTAAATATGCATAAATTTTAGACTTCAGCCTTCTTGACGTGCTTTCGTGGTGTATTATGTAGTGGTCTGCACGCTGGGCGCGTATTCCAGAGATCCGCAGTTCGATTTCCGGAGAGGGGTTTGCTCATTTTCCAAGTCTCCTGCTTCCATAAAATATCGAATGTCTCTGCAATCTAAGTGAAGAAATATTCGACATAACATACATTTAACTTTTTCTTATAATATAAATTTTGCGTGGGAACAGTTTTACATTGAGCTGAAAATAAGTTTATGTATTCTGCAGTAAAAATTTACATTCATTCAATTAATTATTTATATGTACTAAAAATTGTTTTTTCATTTTATGTAAAATTTATCTGGCGAAATTGAATTTAGAAATTTTCTGCATTGGCTATAATTTTCTTCCTTCTGCAAAGAATATATACGTATATATATATACGTATATATATATACGTAAACGAGACATATTTTGTCGAATGCCGTAACAGCATTGCCGTATCCTTTTGTGTTAATATATTCAAAAATTTTAAATGCTATTACGTAAACTACAGCATTATATGTTACATGAAGGGGATTAAATTGAATCCAAATTCAAAATATTTACATGTCTTTTCACTCATATTTCTAACAATTTTATTTTCATAGAGAAAGTTACCAAACACTGATGATATAATAAAATTGACAGTCATTTGTGTTCTATATTCTTAAGCAGAATACATAATGCAGCTCATCAGCTCTCCAGCGGTCGCCAGGGCCGTAGCTAGAAGGGGCCGTCTGTCCCCGGGCGCAGAATCCAAGGGGCGCCAAACTGATATGACGACATTGTAGAATTAATCTTCAGTTGTCCCTGGGCGCTGAAAACCCTAGCTACGACTCTGGCGGTCGCTTAACACTGACAGTTCGACAGGGGCTCAAATTCCAGCAAACAAGCTGGTTGCAAGATACTTTAGTTATTTCTTCCTGTGTAAGGTAAATACAATCAAGTTTCCCATTCTCATATTTCTTTAAGTCCTCCACGAAGGCATCCCTTCTCTTAGACAGACAGTTCCCGTGCTTTGCCATGATTCAAATAACCACCAAAGAAGAAATGAGGAGAAAATGCAGTAGATACTAGCTATTCAAGGGATAGAACAATTATTAATAGATGTAGAAGAGCATTTTTGAAATCATTTCTTGAGTACCAATTCCAGGGAGTTCTAAATCACCGAGAGTTCTTAAATGTTAAATAACTTCAGTGCCTTTAATTGAGTCTGAAAATTGGATTGATGGAGTTGAATTTTTTGAATTTTAAAATTTGCAATTTGCTAGAAAAGACGAATTTTCTGCTCAAGTGCTTGCAACAATATTGAAAATTCAAAATTTGCGAATCTATGGGCGACGTACGTCATTAATTACATCAAATGCTTCTAATAATTCTTCTAATAACTATTTTAGAGTTTAACATAAAAACTCTAAAATTGCAGGGACTGTAAATAATCTAAAGATATTTAGAAATACAACAAGATTTGACAGTTGAGGAAAATTGAAAAATACACTAATTATCATAAAACAGGAACTGAAAATAATTATAATGTAAGAAAGAAAAATGTTCTCCTTTCTTTTTGTTTATTTTCACAATTTAAAAAAAAAAAAAAAAGATATAAATCTAAAATTTGGTTACTTAGGGAAATTGCTATAAATTAAGCATAAAACAAATCAGTGCGAGAATGGTTTTGCATACGAACTGCGACTGCAACACATTTCAACCAGTTTTAGCCAGTTTCAGATGTTAAAAAGTTCCAGAATTAAGACCTTCTTATTGTAAATGCACAAAGTTTAAATCTTGGCATAAAATTAAATAATTTGGGCATTTAAAGCCCGAATATTGGAAAATATCATAATTAAGAATTTTTAAATTTTTGCAATAGCATACGTACAAAATAATGATCAACAATTGATTCAAGGCTTTCATACGAATACAATAATCCGAATGGAATGTAAAAGATTATTACTATTCTAATTTATATTGAAAGTTGTTACACGACCTTGAAAAATCAATATTATAATTTATAAGGCAGACATGTAACTGAAATTATTAAATGCCACAAAAATGCAAATATAATGAGACTTTTCTAATGCGACCACTAACGCCGGCTTCAAGCGATTTTTAGGCCATTTATATAGATGGTTGCATTAGAGAGGCAAATGTATAAAAGCCTGTTTATTTATGTTGTAGGAAACACTTTTAGAGTTCGCCGTCATGAGATTCTCTGTACTTATATGTAAAACAGTTACAAATAATACGTCTTACTAAAACGATCTGACATATTTAGGCTTCTAAAATGATGTGAAAAATTTCAAAAAGGAAATCTAACAGAAAAAAATCCTGATTTGGTTAATTTAAAGCAGTTAACACATTTTATGATAAATAAAACATTAATTAAAGCATCACAGGATTCAGTATGAGAAAAGATTAGCATAATCATCAAATCAGATTATTTAGGTTATGGCAAAGTACCATAAGATTATCTGCCGAAGTGAATATGGATGCCTTCATGGAGGACTGTTTATAGCGAGTAGTTGACAAAAATTATTTCATACGTCTGATAGAAACTGCCTCGTATTTATGTTACACATGGAGAAAAACACGAAAACTTCCTGGTAAGCAGCACATCCGCCATGGTTTGAACGCCATGGCGGATGTGCTGCTTACCAGGAAATTATCGTGGCGTGCCAGTCGAACTACCAATATTCAACTAATTTTACCTCTCGGCTGCTAGTGGTCAAAGGTCATTTAAGTTATTCTCTGAATTTCAAAGTTATCTGTCTATGCTTTATTACTTTATTTATTATTCATGCTCAGATTTTTGGAAACAAGAGATAAATTAAAAACTGGAATTCTAGATAACCAAGTTAAATAACTAAATTTATTTAATTTTCCGTTTTGATACGTTTTACGTTATGAATACGAAAAGCTCCCACGTATGACTTATTTGGAGCTCAATTTGGAGAGTAGAAGGAATAAGCTTCTTTAATTTGGTTTGATTTACTTGACTATAACAAAGTGCACGAAAGGTATCTGCCTAAGAGAATGGTTGCCTTCGTGGAGGGCTTCCTAAGGAAAACTAGCTCGTAACCACGTTATATCGGGGAAAAACCACGAAAAGCTGCTTTGCTAGGAATTGAACCCAGATCTAACAACCAGGGTATTCAGCAACTTAACCGCTCGGCCGCTTTTAAGTTTCCATAAGCTTTACACGTAATTGTAATTAATATAACTACTATAAGTAAAAATACTTTCTAAGATATCCATCAGCCATCCATCAGATTTCAGCCTATCAGCGGCCGAGCGGTAAAGACGCTGAACACTGGTAGTTCGGTCCGAGATTCGAGATTCCAATACCGCGAATGGGCTGGCTGCATGGGCACTTTCGTGGTTTTCCCCATGTGTAATATGTATACAAGCCAGTTCCCCTTAGAAAGTTCTCCACGAAGGCATCCCTCCCTTTAGGTAGATAGCCCTCGTGCGCTTTGCCATAATTGAATAATCCTAATCCATCCATGTTTCTAGTTGATTTTTGGTATTCTGTGAAGATCACCACCCTAGAAAGATGATATTCAGTGCAAGCGTTTGTTTACACCTATAGAAATGCCTGTCACTTTTGGAAGTGATCGTCTTAAGGAAATGGTCGCCAATCGTTTATGAGCTACTAGATGGTCAGGCTCTGAGTAGGTTACGCATTGGTGCATTGTAAAATGCATTAAATCCTCTCTAATACGATCATCCGCGTTTCTAATTATTTTGGCCTTTGGTGGAAGTGGTCGTCTTAAAGAGATAATGCTCGGTACAAGTGTTAATTTCTACTCTGAGAAATTATTTTGGAAGAGGTCGCCATAAGAGGGTTAATTGCATATTAAATGTTTAAATCCAGATCGCGTGGTTATAGGATCCATTTTAATTAAATTTTAAAATTTTAGTCAAATAAAAAATCTGAAAGGTTTCAGATTTTAAATTACGTCCAAATGGGCCTTTTTTTTAACATTTTGTGTGTTACCTTTATTTATTAAATATCATATTCTTCGCACTTAAAATTCAGTTCAAGAGCAGTATCGCAAAATAATTTTAAATTGAGCACATTTTTAGAATTTCCGATTCACAGTCTGACGCGCTGGAGATAAAAATGTTTTTTCTGTACAACGTTGCCATGGCTCGCTTTGAAGTTCTTGAGTTTGTTAATCAAAAATTCGTTACAAAATATAAAATCGATAATAAAGCAAATTCCAAATTTCAAATTTGGGCTTCCAGCAGTAGGATTACGTCATTCGAAACTCGATGGCTCTAGGTAGCGTAGTTTTATCACAATATTTGGTGGCAACAGTTTGAAAAGTGAAACGGACATTCAGAGTGATTCGACGCAAAATCACAAAATGAAAACATTAGTCCCTCAGGGACTAATAATTTTGAAATAAACCTCTTAATTTTAATAACTGTGGTATTCTTGTTTTCAAACTTAAGTGCAAAATTAAACAATTGTTTCCTGTGCAGATGCGTTACTTTTAATTAAAATCAAATGAGAAAAAAAAATTATGCGAAAATTAATTAGGTAAAAAATTTAGTCCTGTTCTTATCGCAAACCGTAACTTGAAATTGCATCTACAACTGTTTCTTATACCAAAGCTCAGGATGAATTAGTTTTCTGTTGTGCCTCAATAAATGTTTCACTAAACCGCAGCTTAAGGCTATAACAACATGGGGTGCGAGGAGAGTAATTACTAAAGACCTGACAATGACCGACGCTGGACAACCCGCCTTCCCCCCTGGCTTCCATCGCGAAAGCTTTCTTCTCTAAACAACCCTCTATTTTTAACCTTAACGAAGAAACCATGGAGGTAGGCTCCATGGAAGAAACAAGCAGTCTACTCGCACATGTTTCCGGTCATCCGAAGTTACGGTTGTTGAGATAAAACTTTTATCACCCAGCTTGGCGCTCTATCTAAACATGCCTTATATTTCTCATTGCAAACGAAGGGTGACATTTTTTCCTTTCCTTATTTTCCGGGGACATTCTTTCCGTTTCCCTTTTTTCCGGGTGACATTTTTTCCTACAACCACTTTATGAATATGTGTTTGAAATTGATATTGCTTTGCGTTTTTAGTTTTTTATTTGGAAAATTATTTACTTTTATTTCTCCGTGTTTTACTAAAATATTTCACAAAAGCTGCATAAAAATTGTAATCATTCCTCACGCAAAAATTTACAGAAAATTACGTTTTGATTCCATCATAACTATGTACCATTACTCATTTGTATTACGTAGCAAGAAGAAGAATAGAACTAATAATTAGGCCCAGAGAAAAGATACGGTCATCAAAATTTTCTACTCATCGCATTATACAAATAAAAACGTACACAATTTATGTACTAAATAAAATGCATTACGTTAGCCTATAGTTTAATAAACAACTAATTTTACTTATTTTATCTTTCAATTTATATTCTAATCAATAATCTTTTCTGAATGACGTTAACATGAATATTTTCCAACGACATTGACTTGAATTATTACTAAATCTATTTGAGATGAATTTGAATTTAAAAAATGTTTCTTTACATGGTAACTTTGAACGTTGATCACAACGAATTTATATGATAGAATATTAAATTAAAAATTTTCCTATACCATTCAGTTTTTACAAGTTCTGCATTTTTCTTTTTTTCCTACCAAAATCTTAACTTTAATTCTCAGCTTCCTATTCATCGTTATTATAAATACTTTTTTTTTAGATAAAAATAAAATATTCTTTGCTACATTAAGACCCTCAATGCCTTCCCCCCGTCGCTGGAGATATTTGCGGAAAGAAAATTGTGTCATGAAGTAGAGTGCAATGATAAAAGATCGTCTAAAGTGAAAACCCGGCACATAAATGAACTCCTTTCAGATAAACTATATTACTATCTAGATTTTTGAATGATTTTATTTATTAAAAATTCCTTTTCCATATTAAAAGTTTATAATGATGATTTTAAATCATGTACTGAAAAACGATAAATTACTTGAAATTTTTCTAAATTCGTACATACGCACAGAAAACTTCCAAAATATAATTTTTTTCACTTTCTTTTATTAATGCTTTAAGTATTTCTAACTTAAAATGAAAATTAAGACTAAAACTATCGTGCGAATAAACGTAGAACTGAGAAGAATTTTGCCTAATTTAGTGCACTGAAAAAAATCTAAAATTCAGTTTTAAGATGCTGTATTTTCAAAGTTAAAACTGTTTTTAAACATTTCCCTAAAGAAGCGTCTTTTTTTGTTATAAATTCTAGAAACACATTCTTGAACGGAAATATAGTTTCAGAATTAAATTAAAATGCCTTGAAATAAGTGTGTTTTGAATCGTGTCAGATAAAATTATATGACATTAAATAAGAAATGTTTTTTTTCTCTGTACAGTGTTAAAGCTGATGCTTTCCCGTTTTTAAAGTTGTCGCTGCTACTCCTAGGCTCCAAGACATCCGTAAATAATTAGAGAAGAGGAATGTGTAGCTGACTTAGATAAATCATAGAGTGAATGTCAGTTCGGTTTTACTTCGCTGTTATTCGTTGGTTCTTGTATTAGGCATAAATTTCAAGAGTTAGAAGGGAAAGGTTCGGCGTTACCTTCATAGGCAGTTTGCAGGGATTTGTTTTTGTCAATAAGATGAAAACAATCACGACGTGGACGAATCCAATTTAAAATTTAGAGGACTGCGTCCTCTGAACGCATTGAGGAAGGGGAAAGTTACAGGAATATATTTTTAATTTACGGAGCCTGCAGCTAAAACAATAGTGGGAAAAATACGTAAGGATATAATACACTATCGATTTCTAGAGCAATCTTGAGCAGGCAAATTGCAGTAAATCTGTTTCGCGTCTGAAGAAGAAGGACTTATGCCAGTTCGCTCTTGAAATTGATAAATGTTTATTTAAAAATCTACGCGAATTTAAAGTTTACTTTTTTACAAATTTTAACTATTATATTGGCATGCTTCTCTTCTTATTAATTTGCTATATTGAAAATTCAAAAATATGATACTTGAAATCATGCTCTGTGTGGAAATTTACACATACATGCATATGTATATATATATAAAATCTTTAATATGCAAGTTTTATCAGAATGCATTGAAAAATAAAAAAATAATTCTTAAATTACCCCAACAGTTTTGATCATATGATACTAAAGTCAAAATCATACAACACTTTTCAAAGGATCCTTGTTCTCGTTATTTTTAAACACTTATAATTAATACACATATACTTTAACGTATATATTTTGAACTTTATGTAAGTCCTTTTATTTAATTTTGTTTCCTTTACAGGATAGCTATAGCTTAAAATTTCAATTCAACAAGAAAAGCGCTTTTTCCACTGTATAGCATGAATGGGAGTTAATTTTCCTTAAAAGGTCCTCCATGAAGGCATCCCTACCCTTAGGTATGTAGCCTTCAAATCCAATCAAGCGAACAATCAAGAATGAAAAAAAAAAATTTCTGTTTCGTTAAATCACGTGATCTGTGGAGTAGGGGCTCCACTTGTGGTCGAGAAGTAAACAGTTGTATACTGGTAGTTCGATCTAGGTTATTGCGCAGAAGAGCGGGTTGTTATTATATAGACCATTTTGTGGCTTTCTGCTTGTGTAATGTGAATACGACCTAGTTTCGCTGAGCAAGTCGTCCTCGAAAATATACCTTCCCTTAGGACAGCCGTCGTGTGCTTTGTCATATCCAAATACCCTGACCTGATAACCCACTAGCTACATTTAAACCGAGACGACCAATGACGTTCTGAAAACTGAGTAATTAAAAAGATTTTTTAATACGTTTCATTTTGCATCTTTTAATTTCCTACACTTTTGTTCGTTTTGTAATTTGAAGCAATTCCATGTCTTTTTAAATCTAATAATGTGGTTAGAAACACAAAGAAAAATTTGAACCTTATGGACCCACACTGAATTTTCTGTCAGAATAAAAAATACCAAATGGGAAAACTCGTATTCTGTGAAATATTGTACTAGCGTTGCAGAAACGACTCTGCAGAAGCAACTGAAATTGGCAAAGCAAATCAGAAATTTATTTCAAAATTTGACTCAGTCAAAAAAGTTCTTAACTGCATAATTCTTAACCTTCAGCTCTTAACTACACATTAGACAAATAATTTAATGGAATTCGATAAATATACCTCAAAAAGGGAGGACTCTCGAACGATGTACTTTTCTAGCTTTCTTTTTGAGTAAGTAAAGAAGAAAACGAGAACTTTACTATGGAAATGATATATATCATGAATGGATATTTAATCATTGAAAATGCTCGATTGATTGAGCGAAAATTGCACACATGGAGTTCATGATTACCATGAATTTACTTGCAACGCTGAATGAGAATGATTACAAATAAAGTAAAATTCTTGATGTTTCCTGAAGATTTTATAATATTACTAACATTGTACAGTTTTATATGCAGAACCTGAAGTACTGTTCTGTTACATAGAATTATTCTTGGTGGCAAGTATTGTATGATTATTTCTACCATACGTAAATTTCATTCTCATTGTGCATAAATTTATATCTGCAATTCTATTCAACATTTAATTTAAAAACTGGAAGGAGTATCCTAAAGTATGGTCATCAGAATGCAACAGAATATTATAAATGTAGTTTCATGATAGTAATTTATTTCAAAAGCCAAAATCTGCTTTGGTATTTCGTATTATTTTATCACAGCAACAATCAAAAATGTTTTAAAACGCTTTTAGAAATTAATGCTTTTGGAATAAGATAGCTCAAATATTTTTTATCCATTTTTAGTGTAGACTATACCTATTTCCAAAATTAATTAAAATCTTTATTCATCTACTTTTTAAAATTTTTATGTATTGAATGCGCACTCATCGTTCAGTGGATAATACTTTTAATGGATGGACAAACAAGAGGTCATCCGAAACTCTAAAACGAACGACGTAAAAAATTTTAAAATATGCCATTATACGAATGATTGATATTTTATCGTAAATTATTATTCAGTGATTTAAGAAAATAATAATTTTAATATGATTAAATTTGATTGAAATTGAACTAAGGATTTACATCTTCTGTATACACACTTTTAGACAACAGATAGGAAATACAAAATATTAGAATTTTTCTTTAATGTGAAAGCTTAGAAAATCCTTCAAAAGGAAAAAAAAAGGGGGACCAAAACGTTACAATTATTGCAACCTAATTTAGATGAAGGGACAACTTCTCCAGCAGCGCGGGAAATTTTATTACCCTCAGTCACAATGAAACAGACAGAATGGGAAAGAAGAAAAGGCAGGGACAAGGTTGTCCCTGCCTTTTCTTCTGTTCCCCCGCCCACGCCGCGTTCAAGCAATTTTGACTTGGCCCTGTATCCAAAAGTAAAGATGCAGACGATATATATCTTTGATTTTCAGAATCGTGAGAAAGTATCTGTCATTTCATTTGAAGATTTTTTTCAAGCTTTCATTCCTGTTTCAAGTTAGAATTACGTTTCAAGAATAAAACTACAGTTTGTTGCAACAATTTTTAGAAACAAAACAAAAAACTAAAAACAAAACAAACAAACAAACAAAAAAAAAAAAAAAAAAAAAAAAAAAACTGAAATGTTTCAGATTTTAAAATTACGTCAAAGGGGCGTTTTTTAACATTTTGTGTGTTACCTTTCTTTATTAAATATCATGTTCCTCGCACTTAAACCATAAGATCCAGTGCAACAGCAATATCGCAAAATAGTTTTTAAAACGAGCATATCTTTAGAATTTCCGATACAGAGACTCACGCGCTGGAGATAAAAATGTTTTTTCTGCACAACGTTGCCATTGCTCGCTTTGAAATCCTTGAGTTTGTTAATCAAAAAAATTCGTCAAAGTTTTAAAAAATAGGAAATCGATCATAAAACAAATTTCAAATTTCAAATTTGGTCTTCCACATGCTCATATTCGTTGGAGGATTACGTTATTCAAAATTCGATGACTCTATGTACCGTTACTTTGTGACAATGTGAGAAATATACATACATTTACGCAGATTTTCATTATTTAATTTCTTCAAATATAATGCAGGACTCTAACATTTTATGGCAACAGTTTGAAAAGTGAACCGACATTTATCCGTCCGACGCAAAATGCCAAAACGAATGTAATAGTCCTTTGGGACTCAAGTCCCTTTGGACTAAAAAAACGACAGTAAAGATTTTTTAACACTGTATGATAAGTGAAACTCTTACGTTATTCCCTAAATTCTCTCAAAGGTTAATCTAACGAATAATGCTTAACAATTCAAAGAATAATGTGTAAGTCTTTTCACTAATATTCTTTTTAATCCAAAAGGGGCTTTGTCCTGGGAGGCTATTGTTTTCGTTTTGCGATTTTGCGTTGGTTCACTATAAATGTCCGTTTCAATTTTCAAACTGTTGCCACCCAATGTTAGAGTCCTGCATTATATTTGAAAAAATTAAATGATGAAAAATCTGCATAAATATATGTATATTTCTCGCATTGTGATAAAACATTGGTACATACAGCCATCGAATTTTGAACGACGTAATCCTACTGCGGATATGGGTATGTGGAAACCCAAATTTGAAATGTGGAATTTATTTCGTGATCGATTTGATATTTTGTAAAACTTTAACGAATTTTTGAGTAGCAAACTAAACGATTTAAAGGTGAGCAATGGTAATGTTGTACAGAAAAAACCTTTTTATCTCCAGCACGCGGAACTGTGTATCGGAAATTCTAAAGATCTGCTCAATTTAAAACTACTTTGCGATATTGCTCTTGAACTGAATTTTATTGTTTAAGTGCTAAGAACGTGATATTTAATAAATAAAGGTAACACACAAAATGTTAAAAAAGTCCCTTTGGACGTAATTTAAAATCTGAAACTTTTCAGATTTTTCTTTTATTCTGCAAATGTAAATAACTTGGATAAATTAAAAAAAAAAAAAAAAAAAATCATTTTGTGTAGTTTCATTTTAGCCCAAAGGGCATTAGCCCAGAAAGGATATTAATTTCGTTTTGGCATTTTGCGTCCATTCACTTTCTGTGTTGATTCACTTTTCTGGAAGCCCTAATTTGGAGTTTGGTTTACAATTTATTTCATATTTTGTCAGACATTAAAGAATTTTTGGTTAACAAACTCAACAATTTCAAAGCGAGAAATGACAACATTGTAAGGGATTTAAAAAAAAAAAAATTACCTTCAGCGCACGAGACTCTGAATCGGAAATTCTAAAGATCTGTTTATTTTTAAATATTTTGGGATATTGCTGTTGAATTGAATTTTATGGTTAAGTGCGAAGAGCATGATATTTAATAAATAAAGGTAACGCACAAAACATTAAAAAAAAACGCCCCTTATTGCATAATTTATTATTTTAATAATATATATTATTAATAAGTATTTAATAATATATATTATTAAATAATTATTCATAAGTATTTAATAATATATATTATTAAATAATTATTAATAATATATGTAATATTTTATAATTTATTATTTAAATATTATTTTATTATTATTATTATTACTGTTTTATCAGTAATGTTCACAATTTTGAAATTCTAAGTTCCATAACCGGCAAAATAATTCAAGCTTATGATATTTGTTATTCTTCTACAAAATCGCTTATCCTATGCGCTTTTTAATTGCAATTCCACACCTGCGTCGTTAGATATCGTTTTCAAGTCCCTAATGAAGGAAGTGCTTTTAATCTTATATAAATCCGTGAATTCCATTATATAATTAACGCATTCATCTTTGATGTATTCCTAGAGAATATATGCATTGATTGCAGATAACTGAAGTGAGTTCTAATTTGTTCATTGTTTTCATGTATATTTGATATGATAAATTATGTTTCTTTTTCCTAGTACATTGATCTCAGTAAACAGTAGATCGTTTATTTTCATAAAAGGAAAAAAAAAATTCTTTAAAATAACTATATTTTCAAACGAGGAAAACTCAAAATTGATTACAATCAAAAGACATTATATTTCAGTAGTTTGTTTTCCTTTACTTCGAGAATAAGAGTTACTGCAGAGCAACTTTCTTCAATGCCTTGCTTAGAATAGAATAGCAGAGTTTGGACACTATGATAGTTAGTTTAATTAATAAGGTATTTTCCCCCTTCTTTACGTAATCCATCGCGGTGTAATTAGAAGCATACTCGACGCGTATTCGAGAGCTCCAGGGTTCGAATCCCGGCAAAGGCCAATGTACATTTTTCACGTCTGCAGCATCAAAAGCCGTAATGACTCAAAGTCCGTAGAAGAACAGGTTAGCTCACTTGCGTACCAATGATTATGCTATATAAATTTAATAATATTTGTGATATAAAAAATTAATTTTACAGTCACGTTCAAATTTACATTAAACTTAAATCAATGCAAAAGTCTATAAGAGCCAATATAGAGCGAGAACTCACTTTCATTTGTTTACGCAAGTGAGGTAACCTACGATTCTTCTTAACTAAGAGAATAAAACTATCTGCCTATGAACAAGGATGCTTTCGTGAAGACTTCTGAAGGCAAAATATCTCGTATTCACGCTACAGAAAAGGAAACCATTAAAACTCCCATGCAGTCCACCCGTTCACTAGGATTTCATCCTAGGTCAAACTACCAGTTCAGCGACATTACCGCTAGGTCGATACTATGAAATTGAAGAATTCTTAAAGCATACGAAAAATTTACTGCATTTTTCTACTTCTTCACAATCAAATTGAAATATTTTCCTCTTTTGATCTTGTTTTTGTTATAAATACGTATTTTTTAATTAAAGATTTGTCCATAACATGTTGAAATGAATGATAATTTGGAATTAATTGTTTCTCTTTAATGCATAGCCAATAGATTGCAATTTTCTTGATCTAATTTAATCCTATCAAAAATTCTGTTCTAGTAACACTTACAAAAGGCACTAGTAGTATGTTTTTTTAAGTCTTGAATAACTTCTGAAACATCCATAAACAGTATTATTGGGTTTGATTGCTATTTTAATTAGCTATAATGAAAGAACATAAACTTTCCCGAGTTTGCAGCGCACCTGATATAGCATACGAGGGCTATTACCCTAAGGCAAAGGACGCATACGAGGAGGATTTTTCAAGGGCAACTAGCTCGTGTTCGCATTGCTCATGGGAAAAAAAAAAAAAAAAAATACAAAAACGACTAAGTAGCCACCTCATTCTCTGGGATTTTAACGCCGGCTTAACACAATTACAGTACTCTTATTCACTCTGCCAGTGGTTGGCCTTTTACTCAGACTGAGAATTTTAATAATATTAGTATTTAGTATTGCAAAACATTTACAAATGAAATTGATGCTTTCAAGGAAAAGTTTAATTGAATTACGTATTCAATCTATTAATACCGAGAAGAAGATAAAACTGAAAGCATATTGATCAAATATCAGGTCTGTCTTCTAAATTGGGTATTAAAAATCATTCAAGTGATTGTTATAGATTTGTGCATATTGTATGGATTTTTTAAAATTCGCAAACCGAAATTGCGGTAACACCATTAATTTCTTTCGACATATTTCATCCTCTGAAAATTCTCTATTCTGAAAATTTCGTTCTCTGTTTGAAAACAAAATAACGATCCTGTTAACAGCTGTACGAAAAGTGAGAAGCTCTTTTTTTTTTTCTTCTCATTCACTGCTTTATGACAGTGTTTAAGCAAAACTTTTTACAATACACTGTAATAAAATATGTATAACATTTTTTTACGCATACGTATTAAACGACTACGTTTTTATACTGTTTAGATAATCACTAGACGTCTGTGCTTGTAGACAGATTTGATAAAGTTAAATGGAAATGCACGGAAAAGCTATTTACCTTGAGGTAGACATCTTTATAGAGAGACTTTGTAGGAAAAATTGCTGGTATTCACATCACAACTGCAGTTTTAATGAGAAGAAAAAATAAATAAAATCTGGAAACGTTTTCAGATTTTACATTACGCCCAATTTTAAGGTTTTGTGTGTTACTTTCATTTATTAAATATAATGTTCTTCGCACTTAAACCATAGAATTCAATTCAACAGCAATATCGCAAAATAATTTTAAAATGAGCGTATCATTAGAATTTCCGAAACACAGTCTCGAGCGTTGGAGATAATTCCCCCCCCCCGTACAATATTGTCATTGCTCACTTTGAAATCGTTGAGTTTGTTTATCAAGAATTCCTTACAGTGTTCCAAAATATGAAATTGATAATAAAACAAATTCCAAATTAGGGCTTCCAGATGACCATATTTGGTGGAAGATTACGTTATTCAAAATCTGATGTCTCTAAGTACCATTGTTTTATCACAAGTTTTATCACAATGCGAGAAACATACATACATTTATGAAGATTCTTCATTATTTAATTTCTTTAAACATAATACAGGGCTGTAATATTTGATGGCAACAGTTTGAAAAGTGAATCAACGCAGAAAGTGAATCGACGCAAAATGTCAAAACGAAATTAATAGCTCTTCTGGGCTAACGCCCTTTGGAATAATAAAATATTTTTATTCGGATTTAAATCGCTTATTATTTGTAAGATTGCTGTTATGAAAATTAGTCCATTTTCCCAAACATATACGAAACAATAAGCTATTTAAATATATGTTTATTATACTATAGATTACTGCGGGAGATGAATTCAGCTATCGCCTTTAAAATATGTAGTGAAAGATCCATAAGTAGCTGGTATTGGTATAATAATAGCAATAATTTTAATAATAAATGAAGTTAAGGAAAAGTTGTATAGAAAAGAATGATAATATTTATTTTATTACTCGTTTACTTCTATATTTAATAAAAATCACTCTGCTCATTACTGTGCTTACTTAATAAAGTTCAGAACCTCTAACATATGATAGCATACGTCGAGGCGTTGCAACCATGGCCGGCGCTAGGCATTTTGCCGATCGGCGTAACTTTTGAAAATTTTAAATTTTGCTTTCCGGTGCATTACTAAATTAAAAAACATTTTCAGCTTCTAAATGCCTCTGCCTTGTGTATTACCTAAAATCCAAAATTTTTGCCATCCCTAAATTTTGCTGCTCAATGTTTTTCTAAATTCTAAAAATTTTCCCGCCTTTTTATTCTACCGCTCCTGCTGTGACATCAGTCCTGGTTTCAACGAGTATCAGTTTAAAGCTTACGATTATTTAAAATTCTTGTAACATGTTTATTATTCTAGTATTTCCGGAAATAAAGATGTTTCTATGTTTATAACGTTAATATCAGTCTTATGCTGTCAAAAGTCTGTGATTAAAACATCTCTTGTATATTTAAAATTTCAATACTATACCGATATGCTTCTATTAAAACAAATCTTCATTAAATGTTAGGGTACGTTAAATCATTAACATTTTTAAAATTTATTTTAATGATTCTGTTCAACTTATTGTGTTGCGGATATTCGATTCTAATTAAAAAATAGGAACTTTGATTAAATACTCTGGATTTATATATTAGCTTCAAACTGTCAAACCAGATTTTAGTTGAAGAGCGGTTATTATTCAATTATTTTTATTCTCCATTTCAGATATTAAATGAAGAAATAATTTCCATTTTTACTTTCAGTACGTGTTGAAAGTATTTCTGCTGTCTTAGCTAATTCGATAGCAGTATTAAAAATTCGAACAAAACATAGATGTTTGGCGACTCAACAGTTATGTGCAAAAACCCCAAAATAACAAGCTAAATTTCAGAAAAGCGAAACCCTTCCCAGCAGGGAGCCTATTAGTGCAATCACTCACGTCGAAATTGCTGGGGGAAAGAAATCCTAACGCGAGCGTATATATGCTTGCTGGCCGCTTAGAGCAATATTTTGGTTGGACGTATATATGCTTGCTGGGCGCTTAGAAGAGGATTTTGGTTGGACGTATATATGCTTGCTGGCCACTTAGAGCACAATTTTGGTTGAACGTATATATACGGCTCGGCCACTTGGAGGGTTAAACCTTCCCACCATGCCATCAAACTGATGAAGTAACGGGGTCGTCTGCATTTTCTTGATTTCCAGTAAGTCGCGAGTACCTTGAACACAGCCGAAATAAAGTTCATGTAGTAAGTGAAGTAACAGTCTTGGTCTGGAATTGGGTAAGCTTCGGGCCACTTCGTAAAATAATCCATGACGACGAGAATGTATTTGTTGCTATTCGTAGGCCGTGGAAAAGGTCGAAGTACGTCGATGGTAATTCGCTCGAAAGGCGCTCCTGCATTGTATCGCTGCAGCCTTCCTTGGCTACGTCCCTTCGGCCCTTTCTTGTCAGATGATCGGCACCACTTCTCAACATCGATTCTCGCCGAACATCAGAAGAAGCGCTCTCGAATCTTTTTTAGTGACTTCTTATACCCGAAATGCCTCCTGTTGGGCTGTTGCGTATTTCCTTCAGGACATCAGTTATTCGGCTTGAGGAAGTAGCATTTTCAGAAGTGGAGTGAATCCCAGACAGCCCAGTACCTTTTACTTTTAGGATTGAAATTGGAAATGTCTTGCCACTTGGGTTTTGTACTGGATGATTCCTTCAGTTCTATTATTGGCTTAATGTCAGGATCCGCTAATTGGTCTTCTCTAACTTTTTAATCACTCCACGGATTTGGATCAGTTTATACTGAAGATGTTATTTGCCGGATATTCGGATTTGCCAATCCGTACTTAGCTCGGCTCTCGAACTTCCTGGATAAAGCATCCACATTTCCGTGGGAGGAACCTTTACGATTTTTTATCTCAAAATCATATTCCTGGAGTCTTTGAATCCATTTGGCTACTTGTCCTTCAGGATTTTGGAAATTCAGGAGCCAGGTTAGGGAAGCATGATCTATCCGCAATAAGAATTTTCTGCCATTGAGATAATGATGGAAATGTTCTATGGGCTCCACGATAACGAGCAATTTTTTACGGGTGTCGCAATAATTCCTTTTCGGTTTGGACAAGCACTTACTCAAATAGGCTAATCCATGATACTCACTCTTGACCATTAATCATTTGAGAAAGAACTGCTCCCACACTTTCCTTGCTCTCATCTGTGTCTAATGTAAATTGCTTGTCGGTCTGGGGATATGAGAGCACGAGCGTAGATGTTAATTCCGCCTTCAACTAATTAAAGGACTCTGCACTCCTCAGTCAAAACCAATTTTTGTTTACTCTGTTTATTTATTCAGAGGTCTTGCGATGTTGGAGAACCCCTTCACGAATCTTCTGTAGTAGGTACAAAGTCCCATAAAGCTCTGTAGTTGATGAATATGCACAGGGCATTCGAAGTCCTTTTAACTGCCGGCACCTTCTCTGGATCTGTGCGCAAACCTTTGGCGGAGATGACGCGACCTAGATAGGTGACTTCACTGCGGAACAACTAGAATTTCGAAGGATTAAGCTTGAGATTGGCATCTTTCAGTTTCTGGAACACCTTCCTGATATTTTCTGGATGTTCTTCGAAACTATGGCCAACTATAATGATGTCATCTTGGTAAGACAAGCTAGGAAGAACTGTCTCCATCAGACGTTCAAATGACTTAGGGGCGTTACAGAATCCAAATGGCATAAATTTAAAGTACTGCTGTCCTTGCCCGATAGTAAACGCAGTTTTCTCTCTACTATCGGGATGAATTTCCACTTGCCAGTATGCGTTCTTGAGGTCCAGAATGGGAAAACATTTGTGTTTTGATACGGTGTCTAGAGTATCGTCAATCCTAGGAAGAAGGTAACTGTCTTTCTTAGTGACATTATTTAGTCTCCGGTAGTCGACACAATATCTTGTCGAGTCACCTTTCTTCCGGAGAAGTGTAGGATATGCCCGTGGACTATAGGGATGGTTCGATGATGTCATTTGCTTGCATGTCTTTCGGAACATTTCCAACCTGTTCCCGGTATGCGAATGGTAGACGTCTGAGATGTTGATTGATCGGAGATCGTTGATTAAGTTTGCACTCTGCAGTATTTCTTCCATTAATTTCCCAGTTGCCTCAGTCGGAATTGCAGGTGGAGCTTCGTAAACGCACGTAACTGGAGTGCATATTTGCTATCACTTCTCAAATATAGATGGGTTTCGGTCTAAGCCTAACATTTGCCTCTGTCACTGGGACGAAGTCTCTCGAAAGGTCTGTTAAGTTTAAGGCCATTAATACGATTCTCGGGCTATTTTCAGAGTATTCAATAATTCCAAATCTGAAGCTATTGTTTTCTGTGAAGCTTGTTATTAATAATTCTGTCATCGGAAAAATGCTGACATCTGTTTTTGTTTTTACTTGGTGAGCTGAAAGAATACTATTTTTCATTTCAAACACAGCTATATCGTCCTTTGTAGAGTGCATCTGGTAATGTTTTAAATCCAGTGTAAAGTCCTACTTCCGCAAAAATTCCAGTCCGAGTATTAATTCGTCCGATATGTTAGCAACGAAAGTCAAGTGCTGTGAAGTCTCATTTCCGAAGGTAATGGTGTCGGTAAGGTAATCTTCAGTCGGAATTTTGTCACCTCTCGCTGTTAAGTCACACAGGGCAGAGTCCAGCGCATCATTTCGTTGAATTTCCGAGTTACATTTGTTCTAACGACGGGTACATTTTTGATCCCGTATCCATTATCATCTTACAAGGACGTTTATTCACGTATCCTTCGACGGACAGTCCGTTACCTTCGACGCTGATTGAAGAGATTTGAAGAACTTTCAGAGAGGCTACATATCTCCCTGGCAACTTCCGCCACGTGAAATTGCTGCATTTTAGTTTACCTGGTTTTGTTTCGCGGGAGCATTCTTGCGGTCTTCATTCATGTGACAGTTCCTGCCGAGATGTCTTTCCAACCCGCAAGTTCCAGCACTTTGTTTTCTTTTCAGTATTGCTTTTATTAGGTCTTTTTAACGGCGCTAGAATCTCTCTTATTTCTTCTCTTAGTTTTGCAATATCCAAATTTGGATGTCCTAGTCGCGCTGCTCTAATAGGATGGCGATCTTTTCAAGTCGGTTGTTGAGCCGACTCTAACTTCATGGCGTACACCAGAGCGGATTTTAGGTCTTTCAGTTTCGACTATCTGACAGCCTGCTGAATTTCCGCATCCTTAACTGCATCGACGAAATGCATCAGGACCAGATTTTCGTGGCGATCAGGTGAGCAGTCCGGATATGCTTTGATGCGCGGATATACGACCTCTCGCTGTTAGTCACCCAGTTCTTGAAAGCTTTACGTGATTTTCTGTTGGCGAGTTTTCAAACGAAGGCAGCTACAGTCCTTTGCGCACTTCTCTCTGAATCTCAGTTCAAGCGCATTCGAGAGGGCATTGAATTTTGAAATCTGGTCTTCTGATAGGATCCTAAGATGTCTACAGCATCTCCTTGGAGTGATGCTGACAACTGTGAAGCCTTCACGTTTATGTCCTACTCGTTAATTTCCCCCACGATCAAAAATCGGGTCTTATATACACTCCATGATGATTTTCCATCCTATGTGCCTGGTTTGATTACCGTATGAAAAGAAATTAGGGGAACCTTGAAATCTTCAGGTTCGTTCTTGGACTCAGTCCGGTTTTCTTTCAAAACATCTACTTCTTTCCGGAACTTTCTCAAAATTTTCTCCCACAGGGGCTATTTTTGCTCCAATTTCCTAAGTTCCACGATATCACTTTTAATCTTATTTTTTTCCGTTTTCATCTGTTTGAATTTCTCTTGCAGCTTTTGTTGTCCGGCTTTTATCTCGGCTAAAAAGATCCATCAAGGCTTTCATTTCCTCCGCCATGGCTTTCGCTTGCAGACGGGTCACTGGCATTCTTTCTCAAATCCCACTTCTGACACCAGTTGTTGCGTTCTACGGGTTCATGGATTTTAATTGACTGATGACAACACTTGATGAAGCATGAAAACACAATTTATTAGCCAGTATTACTCAGAACAGTTCCAAAAACGCGTTTACGGTTGTCAAGAACTACGACAAACACGCTGAAACAATCAACAACACAACCTTCAGGCTATCAGGCTAGAACGGTGAAGACAGGCTCACGGCAAAGCACTAGAGTTCAGCTCCCGACTCGGTTCGTTCGTTCTCGTGGCTGAACACTCTCAAGATACAACTCGATAGCCTCAACGACGCACACGCTCGATACACTATGAAAAACTACTACTCCGCGTACAGGCAGGGTTTATATAGCTTTTGGCCTGCCATCGAGAACATTCTAGGCAAAATTTGTAAAAATTCTTTCTAGATGTTCTCCATTCGTCTATGGCATATCCGCAGTTTCCTCGCCAAAAGTTGCCTAATGGGCGATTTCGAGCCAAATCTTTAAGCCTTTCCATTCTTTGCCATTTTCTGGCAACCCTAAACCTGCTTTGCGGGGGAGATATCCTACCACAGCTAGACATTTCTTAACATTACCATAGATTAGGTTATTTGAGTATGGCGAAACACCAAAGGTCTGCCTACCTAAGAGGAGGAATACTTTTGTGGAGGACTTTTTAAGGCAAACTGGTTCATATTCTTCTTTGTCTTCTTATGCTGTACAGCCGATTATCGACCAAGACTGTCTCAGTTAGCTTCCGCTATCTTGACCCATCCAATGCCACAGTTCTCTAGCCATTGACATTCAGTGTTCTTTAACCACTTTTTCACCTTGTGTAGCAACCTCATCCATCTCCTCCTCTTTCCCTCTGGATTTTGGAATGTCAATATTTTCACTTTGTTTTCATCTCCATATCTGTTTTAATAGTTTTAATTATATATGATTTTCTGAATTTTTGCTGTAGTGTAAAATTATATCTTATACTCTACACTCCATTTTTCCATACTGCTCCATAAATTCTTCTCAAAATCTTTCTTTCAAATGTCATCATTCTATTCTTATCTGCTTTATTCATAATATAGGTCATACTGAGGTCTTGCACAACTGTGTTTTAGTTTTACTGCTTAGGTATTTTTATTTAAACTGGTTTCGCAGTTTATAATAGCATCTGTTAGTCATGTTGATTCGGTTGATTTCAGTTGTTATGTCATTATTATTATTATTTACAATTGTGCCTATTATATTTAAATTGTTCAACTACCTCAAAATATTTATTTATTTTTAGTGGTATCAGCTTATGTCTTCTGTATATAACTGTCATGAACTTAGTTTTCTCTTCATCGGCGGTCAAATCAATATAATTTGCTGCTAAGTCGCGAGCAAAAAAGGCCTCAGTTATTGCTGCCTGTGTTCTTCCCACGATGTCATTGTCATCTCCAAAGGCTAACCAATTGCACAGATTGTATTAAATGTAGTCTTTTGTGTTTGTATGCTAAGTCTCTTATTACTTTTTCAATGGCGATATGAAACAGCTGGCATGCAAAAGAATCTCCTTGCTTTAGTCCTTTTTCAGTATGAGAGATATCTGATAATTCAGTTCCCAGTGCTACCATTTACTTTCCTAAGGTTCGTCTGTATCAGATTCACCAATTTTTCAGGCGCTCTCAACTTCAGAATCACCTGAAACAGTTTCTTCCTATTAATGCTTTCTTAAGCAGTCTTAAAATTAATGAAAAGGTAGCATGTGTCTATATCATATTCTTTTGTCTTTTTGTGTATTTGTCTAATATTGTGTATTTAGTAGGTAATAGATCTGTCCTTTGAAATCCACACTGGTATTCTCCAATTATTATTATTATTATTTTGTAAAACCAGTAAACTCTCTTGATAGAATATTTGAGAATATCTTATAAGATGCGTTCAGCAGTGTGATTCCTGTACAGATCTTACACTCGAACTTATCTTCTTTTTTATATATTGGGCTTATGGAATCTTTCTCCTATTTTGTGAGTATTATTTCCAAAGTATTGGAGACCATAGCTTGTATTTTAGTCAGTTTAAGCTCCTTGATTCAAGATGTTGGCCTTGATACCATCCGGTTCTGCCGAACTGTTATTATTTAAAATTTTCATTGCTCTCGTCATTTTATCGATAAATGGTCATTCTGTGTCTTTGTCTAGATGGCTCCGAGATCTTTTGAGGGAAGGAAGCAGTCAAAAATGAAGGTCACATTTTCATGTGCTCTGTGTTTTCGCTAACTTTATGCGTAACTCTTGGTTCTACCAGCTTGGATGTAGTGTCAATCGACAGTGAATGCTAAGACGAGTATGTTGATGTAAGTTGTGAATGCATTACCCAATTAGTTCCCGTGTAATTGATCTTTTTTATTTTTTCAATTACGAGTGCGACTGCATTGTGTATACAACAGCGACACGAAGGAAAGCTCATACAACGGATCTCCTGCTTCGAGTGGCATAGGATTTACATCATCGGGCGTGAAAACATCCAAGGATTATTTTAATATCATTCTTGAAGTAATCGTATAATTACAACATAAAATAGCTGCATTTTAATTAATTTTGCATGAGGCCCGATCAATCGGGCAGTAGAAGGTGCGGTCTCCCCACCGAATGTAGATGCTGCAGGGAATACAATCGTCACCACAGGAATAACATATTCTGTAGACAAATGTAGTGCATGAATGTCACTTACAATTACATTTCTTATACTGCTAACCTAATTTTACTAGTGCTCGGCGGCCCTTCAGCGGCCGAGCGGTAAAATCGCTGAACACTGGTAGTTCCGTCCGAGATTTGAATCCCGCGAACGGGCTGGTTGCATGGGCGTTTTCGTGGTGTATACGAGCCAGTTTCCCTTAGAAAGTCCTCCACGAAGGCATCCCTTCCTTTGGCATATAGCCCTAGTGTGCTTTGTTGTATTCACAATACACACTAGTGCTCGACACAATGATTTTATTATTTAAAATGTTCTGTATATGATGTTCCAAAACGGGTTCTTTAAACCTGTCGTATCTGTATGGTTTGGACCGGACTGGAGAGGCGTTGCCCGTATCAATAGCATGAGTCACGACTTGATAGAAGCCTGGCTTTTCGTCAAATAAAGAAATAAATTTTCTTACCAAATTTTCCATTTTTTTTCTTTTTCTTCTGGTTTCAGGTGGTCCAGGCCTATTTACGCCCCTTCCTCTTCTTCCATGGGATCCATGTGTACCTACCTGCAAGGTAGAATTCTGGAAATTAAGATTCGCGCTAGCTGCGCATAAGAAATCAATGCCCATTATTACTGTCATTAGCACAAATTAAAAATTAAAAATGAAGTGTTAAAAGTAAATTGTCTTTCACCACTAGACAATTTACTTTTAACACTTCATTTTTAATTTGTACATGCAATGCGGTTTGCCCCAAACATGCGCATTGTTTACTTTGGGCGGCAATTACTCGTTGTCCCGTAGTTTTAAATAGTCTATAACGACAAAAATACTTGAGAAATTCTGTGAGTAAAAGCAGCATTGAGCTCCGGTGTCCAGGAGAGCAGTGGCTGGTACGTCGTTTCGTAAGATTATCAGGACTTGTATTCCTCTTGATTTGCTTTGGGAACATGAATGGTCCTGATAAGAACAGGGAGCTTACTCAAGCTATGTTCAGGAAGGTGTGAAATAGACAACACAAGCAGGAAGGGTATACGAAACCCTTTATTTTCTATCTTTACAGGTATTCCCGAACTTCGGGATACAGAGACCAACCACTAGTGGTCTGGACGTAAGAATATAAAAACTACTAACTAAAACTCTAACTAAAAACTAACTTTGAATTAGTATACAAGTGCTTCGCACTAAGATTGACCTTTATTTAAAGAAAGGTACGTACAGTTAGTCAATAAAGTCTGCGTACATCAAGAAAAGTAACATCAAATCCAAATTTTAAGGTGCGAAAAGGGTAGTTTCTTAAAGTTTTATTTTTTAAATATTTAGTTTCAATAAGGGACTTTGAAATTATTTAACTGTAATATTTTCATATCTAATAATTTATGCACACTAATTTTTAAAAGATAAGTGGCCAGAAATCAAAGCCAATAAAGTTTGCGTACAACGCGAAGGAGGCGGGAGATTTCTGATCTAACTTTTAAACTTCAAACTTGAGAATGCAGAGAAGGTTACACTTTCAAGGTCATTGACTTCCGAAGCAAATTTCACGTTGATTGGAAGTTGTTATTTCTATTTTCTTTGACGAAAATGACAACCAATAAAGAGATTCCTTTAGTTACGAGACAACTAATTATCAAATTGAGAGATGAAGGTAAAACTCTTCGCTATATTGGTAAAACCATTTAAAAACCATTTTCTAGTGTGTAAAGAGTTATTCAAAACTATCTTGACACTGGTAGTCTTGCTGTAAAACCAAGATTTGGGAGACCGAAGAAGCTAACGCAGAGAGAAGAAAGAAAAATTCTTTTACGAATTAAACAAAATCCTAAGCTTTCTGCTGCAAGCATTGCAAAAGACATTTTTTTTTAACTAGCAACAAGGAAATTTCTCCTGAAACTGTACGAAAAGTGCTGCGAAAGTCCGATTATCACGGACGCAAACCTAGGTCTTAGCCATACATTTCCGAGACAAATAGAAAGAAAAGAATTGCTTTTGCCGAAACATAATTAAACTCTTCGCAGGACTTCTGGAACAATCTAATTTGGTCTGGAAAGTGGCGAAGAAGTAAATTTACAATATTTAAAGTTAATGGCCACCCTATTTTATGGAGAAAACCAGGAACAGAACTGAATCTGAGAAATTTAAATCCAACTGTCAAACATGGAGCTGACGGTGTGATGGTATGAGGGTGTATGTCGTCGAAAGGAGTTGGAAATTTTCCCAATTACTGATAAAGTCATGGATAAGTATGTTTATCTGGATATTCTGAAGAAAAATCTAAGAGACAGTGCCCGAAATTTAAACCTTTCTAATACCTTTATTTTCCAACAAGACAACGACCCGAAACATACAGCTAAAATTGTGATGGAATATCTCCTCTATCACACCCCAAGACAGTTGCGTACTCCTCCACAGTCATCAGACCTCAGTCCAATCGAACATTTGTGGGCAAAATTGAAGAAACGAATTCGAAAACACAATATTACGTCGCGAAATGAGCTAATTAGTAAATTGCAGGAAGAATGGGCGAAATTTACGTCAGATGACACTGAAAAACTAGTTCAGTTAATGCCCAGAGGTCTGCAAGCTGTTTTGAAGAATAAAGGATATCCTACAAAGTATTGAAGTAATGTAAAAAACTTATATTTCGCTTTTTTTTTTTTTGAAAGCGTACGCAGACTTATTGGAGGGAATTTCTGACTTTTTTTGACAAAATATGTTTTTGAAAAAATGTAAAAAGGAATTACACTGATATTATTTACTTTTTATTTAAGCTTACAGTTTTAGCTAATAGAAGAAAAAAAATGCAATGATTAAAATACATTTTTCTATGCTTTAAGTGTTTTTTTTTTAATTTAAAATTTAGTCTGTACGCAGACTTTTGTGACTAACTGTATGTAGTACGCCGAGCTGCTAAAACTACTATACGTCTGCAATTATCAAGAGGGCTAAACCTCTGGCCTTGACGGCAACCAGCAACAGAGTGAAACCTCGTAAAACTACAGTGGCAAGCGGCTTGCTTCCTATAACTCCTTCCTCTCTCTTGCTTGGCAAAAAGCCACAACTTAAGTACTTGGCGTTAGCAAGACAATTTGCATAAATAAATTAAAGCTTTTAATTCTGGCCGGAAAGAGAAAATAAGAAGTGATAGTAAAGATTTAAAATAAAATAAACGTTAGAAATAAACGTTTAAAATAAAATAAACCTTACATACTTCCCACCAGAGTTAATTAGTTTGAAACTGAGGTCTAAAACGACCTTGTTGAAAACTTTTAGCTCTAAATCTAACACGAGGCCAATCTTTTACAAACATTTCTCACTAGAAACTATCTAATCTAGAAATTAAAAGTCGTTTTTACATGATCAACTCCATGGACAAATAATTTTCATCTGTACTGCATCTATAAACAGGAGTTTCTTAGTTGAATCTGGTTCCTTCCAGAGATCTGGAAGGAAAACTAGTTTAATGAAATGTTAAACAATCAAATGGCAAGTAACATGAATACGTATATTTTTCTTTTAAAACTATTCTTATTTCATTCATGCCCTTATTTAATTATCTCCCCGTGCTCTCTGTCATGTGTTGTAAAGAGAAACACCAAACACGTGCGTGTCTATGTACAATTGTTCAACACTACCGCCTGCAATCAAAACACTAACGTGTTAAAATTGAACATAACAAGACCTCAGAACACACCTTATATTCATCTCTGAACCCTGAGGTATTATTCTAAAAAGTGGCTAACTCTGAAGTGTAGCGTCAGAGAGCCTAATTACATTCATTCAACCTTTAGCACATATTCACAATAATTTGCTCTTTTTACAGTCATACGAATAAGTTAAAATTTTGGCATTACTCTAACATTTTCATTTTTAACATATCACAGTATTAACAGTTCACATTGTACATAAGGACATATTTACATGCCGTTAATTTTAGGCATTTTAAAACATACATTAGTAGTGCAATGTTTATTAACTTCGATTTTTCTTCCAAGCAAGTGCTAATTCTTTTACATTTAGATACTACATTTCAAAAGTCCTTCAGACTAAAACTTCTTTTCTTTACAGAATCTTTTAAATAAAATTTTATACAATAATTTTACAATTTTCTTAAGGTACCTTTCTCAAAGATTACCAATGCTTTTACAATATTCAAGTATTTACACATTCCTATTATACAATAATTTTAGTTTTACTTGCGAGTAATTGAAAAACATAATAACAAAATAGATAAAACTCATTTCTCGCCTTTTTGGCGATAAAGGTAGGCCTCACATGAGGTAAAACTTCTTAAATTCTGCCACTTGCAGTAAGAACGAAAAATTAACTTAAAGTTTTAAAGTAACATAAAGTTTTACTTATCTTTGTGATATTCAGACATTCTTTTTGCTGCCCAGTCCTGGAAAGTGGCGAAGACTACCGTCTGGTTTATCCTCCGTCTTGTGCGCGTTCGCCCTTCCGTTCCTTCTTCCATGAGCTTTCTTTTTCTTCCAGTTCGGTCGCCCTTAAAGAATTTCTTTTTAACATCTGCTTGAACTCCCGGCCGTTCGATGGCAGCTGGTCTTGGCGGAACCGGGATAACTCTGTCTCGTTGTTGCCTGGATCTCGTTGCTGGCTGTTCAAACTTCTCTTGCTTCCTTGCATCTGCAGCTGGTTTTCCTTCGTCAATTCGTCGACATTTGCTGCGTAAACTCCTATCCGATGGGTAGATCTTCCGTTTTGGAGCCGTGTTATGGTTGCTGTCATTTCTCCTGGCTCTCTTTGCATTAGTCGAACTTCTCCCTTCCTCATTCTGGGGATGGTCGTGCCCTCTCTCTTCTGGTCGGTGGAACGGCTTCTTTTTCTTGTTACCTTCAGTTTTCCAACGGGGAAACTTTCTTTTCAATTGCACCTGTCTACTCATGGCTTGCCCTTGTGATTGTCGTTGTGCCACCTCTGGAGATTGTGCCTGCCGTGCCGGATCCTGCAAAAGGTCTTGAAAAATTTTCATTTTATTACGATTATAGAAGGGTTTTATCTGGTCAATGTTTGTGGTCCAGGTTTCACCATTCTTAGCTTTTAACACCACTACAGCCTGAGTTACTTTTTCTATGACATATGGTCCTTCAAATCGTGGATAGAACTTGGCAATTTTGTCTTCTGGCGCTGAAGAAAGTGAATGCTTAATTTTTAACACCTCATTCTCTACTTTATAAGTTACTCCCCGTCGTTTCATGTCGTAATACAGCTTCTGTTTTCTTTTTGCTACTTCAGTGTTCTTCTTTGCTTCTTTAATTAATTTTTCCATATCGCCCATTTGAAATTCCGGGGCTCTTTGTTGAACATAAAATAATTTATCTAACGGCGTTATAATCTTTCTGCCTAAAAATAACTCAGCAGGAGTTTTGCCCGTCGTATCATGTTTTGCGGTCCTAAGGGCGAAAGCTAATTCACCGACATAGTTATCCCAGCCTTTATGAAAATTTTTAACATAACTACGAATAATTTTCACTATATTTCTATTGACCCGTTCCGCTATATTTGATTGCGGCCGATACGGAACCATTTTTTAATGACGTAGGCCCAGTTTTTGGCATATGTCTTCAAATATATTACTTACAAATTGAGGACAGTTATCCAATATAACATTTAGGGGCACCCCGTATTTTGAAATATATTTATTTAAAATAGAATCAGTAACTAATTTCGCAGAGGCTCGTTTTAAGGGAACAATTTCGGTCCACTTACTAAAGTGATCAACCATAACAAGGAGATACCGACTTTTATTTAACTGACTTTTCAGGAAAGAGCCCAATAAATCGATGCCAATTATTTCATTTGGAAATTCTGATTTAATGCTATTTAGAAACCCGGCCGGGCGGAAATTAACATAATTAACTGCTAGACATGTTGGGCAGGACTGGACATACACCCTTGTTAACTTTTGCAACTCAGGAACATAAACTGCTTCGCGAATACCACCATGAGAAGCTTCGAACTACTTCGAATACCACCATGAGAAGCTAAAGGCGAGTCGTGCAACTCCTGCAGTATATTTAATCTAAGACTAGCTGGGATAACAGGTCGAAATTCGTTGTTGGAATTCGTAGTTTTTGTATAAAATAACAGACCATCTATTAGTTCGTAATGGGCCGCCCTATTTCTTATCGCCACAATATCTTGGTGGCTAAAATTTTCAGGATCTTTTAAATAATAATAAATATTTTTAAATTCCGGATCCTTACCCAGTTCGGTTATTACAGTTTCTCGGGAATGTATCGTACATGCTGTGAGCATTGCCACTTTTACAGTATTACCTTCTTCATCTATTTTTATTCTGGATAGGGCAGCTGCTACGATATTTTTCTTTCCGGGGGTGTGTTTGATTATTAAATTATACTCCTGTGCCCATCTTATTAACCTTGGAGATAAGTTTTTCCCTGAGTACAATCTAGTTGCCGCCGCATGATCAGAATACACTGTTACTGGCGCACTTCCAAAATAGATTCGGAACTTTTGCACTGCTAACAGAACTGCAAGTGCCTCTCTCTCGGTCGCGGAATAGTTTCTTTGTGTTTGATTTAAAGTTCGGCTAAAAAATGCCACGGGCTGCTGATTTTGCGAAAGTACCGCTCCTACCGCATATTCCGAAGCATCCGCTGAAATTTCTAAATTCTCATCCTTTTCAGGAAATTTCAACACAGGGGCTTGCGTTAATGCTTGTTTTAATTTTTCAAACACACTATTGGCTTCGGCCGTCCACGAGAATCTTGCCTTTTTCCTTTTTAATTTTAACAATGGTTAAGCAATAGCTGCAAAGTCTTTTATAAAGGACCTATAATATGAACAAAGTCCTAGAAAAGAAGACAGCTTCTTCGCCGTATTTGGCGGCGGATGCTACTTTTGAATAGCGATTATTTTTGATTCGTCCGTCACGATTCCTTTCTGAGACATTTTGTAACCTAAGTATTTTAATTCAGGGGCTGCAAATTTGCACTTTTCGACATTAGCTTTTAGACCGGCCTCATTTAATAATGAAAATACCTCTCTCAAATCTTTTATATGTTGATCCAAATTATCACTAGTAATAATGATATCGTCTAAATAGATAAATGTGGTCTTTCCTAGAACAGGCCTTAGCACAATGTCCATACATCGCTGAAATGTCGCCGGTGCCCCTGAAAGGCCAAACGGCATACGCAAGAATGCATAAGTGCCAGACTTGGTTATAAAAGCAGTCTTAGGCACATCTTCTAATTTTACACCTATTTGAAAATAACCAGCCTTTAGGTCTAACGTAGTCATGTATTTCGTAGAAGTTATGTTCCTTAAAATTACTTCAATAATAGGTAACGGATATTTAGTAATGGAGTTTAATCTACGATAGTCAATTGAGAAACGCCACCGTTTCGGATGTGTTACCGGATAATCGTTATTTTTCTTACATAACACAACCGGGCTAGCATAACTACTTGAGATGGGCGTTATGATCTTTTTACGTAACATATCTCGAATGTGCCACTCTATAATTTTTTCTTTATTTTTATCGTACCGATACGGCTTGTGGCGAACTGGCAGTGAATCTCCTTTGTCGATATCATGTGTCGTTACTTGAGTAAATCCGTGAATATCACTAAATAACGAAGCAAATTCACTTACCACTTGGCGAATTTTTTGTTGCTCTCCCGTAGGCAGGTGGTTGAGATTTAACGTGGGTGATTCCATTCTTTCTTCGAGAACTGGTTTCATGGTCAGTTTAAGGGACGCTTGGTTAAAATCCAGCGTTGCTTCTGCCTCTGAAAGAAAATCTATCCCTAAAATTACATGTGCTTGTAGATTTTTTACGATAAAAAAACATGATCTTTACTTGCTAGTCCTTAATACGAATATAGAGTGGTATTTTATCTATGCATTTGCATCTGCGCAGCTAACACTGTCGTATTATCCGAATTATATATTCTGTATCTACGGAAGTATTTCCTAAAAAAATCTTCTGCCACACAGGAACACTGCGCGCCTGTATCCAGGAGTGCGGTGGCTTTGATATTGTTCACCAAAACTTCAATCTTTGGAAGAATCAAATTTTTCACAATAACTGTATTTAACTTGAAGGAAGAGGGGTTTTCTTGGCCTTCGGATTTCCGCACCCTTCCGTCAGCAGAAATCCATTTTAGTTTAAATCTTCTTTCTTCCTTTCCATGCCTTCCTTCTTTTTCCGCTGGCCTTCAGACTTTTTTTTCTGGCTTACTATTGAACTGTCGACGTTCGCCGGTTGTTTTTGGATACTCAGGTTTCCTTGTCCACTGATTCGACTTGCTTCCGTAGCCGTGTTCTTGCCTATGCTGTGGTCTTGGCGCACCAAATTGGCTTCGTTGCTCATACTGGCGTCTTCTTTCAATGTCCGCCGTTCTTCTACTTTCAAACTGGATTGCGAGCTCAAATAACTTTTCCAGTGTCGTCGGGTTCCTTAATTCAATAAATTCTTGTACTTTGGGAAGTAACCTAGGCAAAATTACTTGGATTATCTCAGGATCCGGCCAGCTTCCATAAAGGAGTTTATATACGTGTATTTTTCTTAAAATAAAGTTTGAGAGATTTTCAATTTGTTGCTGGTATATGCTGAAGAGTTCCGCTTTCAATTTTTCACGATTTCTTACGACAGGGAAGGCATTTATTAAGGCCGTCTTGAAATTTTCGTAAGTATATGTAGGACTTCCTGGTTGACCCAAGAGATTTCTTCCGATACATATGAACCAATTAAGCGCTTGGCCCCTCAAAGCGCTGGTAGCTAAGGTGACTTTCTGGAACTCATGGACTGGATTTAGCATGAAGTGGTCATCTAATTTTTCCACAAAACTGGTTACCGGGGAGTTTCCATCAAAGGTTGCTGCTGGTTTCATCGATGCGCGCATGGTCTGGACGATGTAACCAAATCCTTCCAGGGCGGCAGCTGGCATTTCTGGATTCTGAGCCGCTGCTGCAGGCACCTCAGGTTCTTCTTGAAACTCGGCCATGGTTATTCTTCTTCGGGTGCCACTATCAGGACTTGTATTCTTCTTGATTTGCTTTGGGAACATGAATGGTCCTGAATAAGAACAGGGAGCTTACTCAAGCTATGTTCAGAAAGGTGTGAAATAGACAACACAAGCAGAAGGGTATACGAAACCCTTTATTTTCTATCTTTACAGGTATTCCCGAACTTCAGGATACAGAGACGAACCACTTGTGGTCTGAATGTAAGAATATAAAAACTACTAACTAAAACTCTAACTAAAAACTAACTTTGAATTAGTATACAAGTGCCTCGCACTAAGATTGGCCTTTATTTAAAGAAAGGTACGTATGTAGTACGCCGAGCTGCTAAAACTACTATACGTCTGCAATTATCAAGAGGGCTAAACCTCTGACCTTGACAGCAACCAGCAACAGAGTGAAACCTCGTAAAACTACAGTTGCAAGCGGCTTGCTTCCTATAACTCCTTCCTCTCTCTTGCTTGGCAAAAATCCACAACTTAAGTACTTGGCGTTAGCAAGACAATTTGCATAAATAAGTTAAAGCTTTTAATTCTGGCCGGAAGTAGAAAATAAGAAGTGGTAGTAAAGATTTAAAATAAAATAAACGTTAGTAAAACTTAGGATCCTTACAAGATATGTATCGCCGGCAAGGCCAGATTTTGTACGACCACAGAATTCAAGTGTATTTCCGAGGGACTTTTCTTCACACTCGGTGACCGTGCCCCCTTTTCGATCACCGTTGTTAGTTTAAATTTTGCTTTTCTGCCTCCTGTTTTTGCTGGTTTTTGAATCCGAAAGCCTTAGATTTACTAGCGCTTTTGCTACCGGACTTTCCACCTTTTCCCGTCTGCCGATACGCACACTGCTGAATTTGCGGTTTCTTCTGAGGAGAAAAACTTGAATGTTGTCAAAACTGATTTGCACGTACGTTCTCCGAGTTTCTTCTGCTTTCAAACTTCACCGCAAGCTGGAAGATGTTTTCTATTGTTTGCGGGTTCCGGACTTCAAGGAAATCTTGAGCTGACGCGGTAAAATCACCTGTATGAGCTCGATATCTGGCCTCTTCCCGTATAACAGATTAATTAAATTTTCTTTAAGAAAACTCCGTGAAATCATTGAAACTGGTTTGATATTTACTAAAGAATTCTGACTCTAGCTTCGCACGATCTTTCACAACTGGAAATGCTTTTAACAACGCAGCCTTGAAGTTTTTCCAGCTGTATGTCTCCGAACCTGAATCCCCCAACAAGAACTTGCCAGTTCTTCTGTACTAGCTGAGAGCTTGACCTTTAAGTTTGTCGTAGCTATCGTAATTTTTTGTAACTGGTTTACGGGATACAAGGTGAAATGCAGGTCCAGCTGCTCGAGGAAGGTCATTACTGAGCCTTTTCCGTCAAATGTTGCTGCTGGCTTCATCGCCGGTTGCATAGTTTCTACTATAAATCCAAGCCCTTCCGTCATATTTGTTGACGTCTGAGACACCTGAAAGGTTGGAGGGGTCAACGAAAATTTTTCGTCTTCTAACGACATGATCCGTTAAAATGTTTCGGACGCCAATGTAAGATTCCTAAGTACTTTAATCTAAAGTTGAGGAACCGTAAGAACTGATAAGCGAATAATCGGTTGAGTTCCTGAGACAGAGAACAAAACGTGAGAAGAATTAAATACCCTTTATTATTCCAAATACAGTTTAACAAATGACTCCTTTCTTGGAGATACAATAAAGCCTCCACTTGGGCTTCAACTGAGGAAACTAAGAACTAAACTAATCTAACTAAAAAGATATAGCCGAAGCTATCAAGATTCTAACAGAGCTGGCCCCTTAAAGCTTATTAACGGCGAAGTTATCAAGGACCTAAAGTACGGCCGATCGTAGAAATAGCTTTAGAGAGATTATAGCCGAAAAGGTGACTTCGCGCTAATCAGAATCTCTGGCTCTTTCTGTCGAAGTCAGTAGAACTTCATAATTAAATACTTCTCCTCATTTGCATTCAAACGCGATTCTCAAAACACGTTCTGCCCGGAAGTTGTAAGTAACTTTTAATTTCAAAATTGAAATTAAAAGTTACTTACAATTCAGGAAGATAATTCAGGAAATTCAGGAAGATAGGAAAGTAATTTTTAACTAAAAATAAATGTTAGAAAAATTAACAGAAACCTTACAACCAACCTGATTATTGTTCCTCATACATGTGAGGTTTGATACCGAATTTATTAGTGCTATTTGAAAGTGCTTCTTCCATGAGATAATTTCTATACAACGTCCCAAGTAGCAGAGCAACGTCGTAACGACGTTGCAAACTCGTGGCAGATTTCGTTGCAAAAATGTTGCAATATGTCGTCTTTAAGATGCCCAGATGTCCGCGAACATTCACTATTTTTCAACCGTTGCAAAGGCGTCTTTATTACGTCTTTGCAGATGAGCTTTTTGTCGCATAGACGTCGTTAGTGCGTCTTTCGCAGGTGATATTTTGGTTGAGAAAGCATCGTATCAGGACGTTTTAAAGACGCCTAAATGTTCGGAAAATTCCACCTTTTTGCAACAGTTGTGAAAATGTCGTTATTATGTCCTTGTGTTACATATTGATTTAAGAAGAAAAATAAGCTTAATAATTAATATATTTTTCTTCTTTTTAAAAATTTTGTATTCCTTGTATTTATATAAAGTTTAAATATTTTATCATTTCCTGAAAACCAGAAGATAATACAATTTGTCCTCTTTAGACTAAATATGCATAATTAATAATAGCCTTAATCATTTTCAGTGCTTTAAAGTTTTTAAATTTCTCTTTAGACTAAATATGCATAATTAATAATAGCCTTAATTATTTTCAGTACTTTAAACTATACTTTTTAAATAACTTAAATTCTAAGTTACGATTATTTAAGATTTCATCATTTTTTTCCTTAAGTGAGAGTAGTTATGAAAGTGTTATTATAAATATATAACATTAATAGTAGGTTTTAAGTAAATAAAACTCAATTAGACATAAACAAAAATAAAGATATATGTGTGGGTAAAACAAAGAGCGTTTCTGATAACAGCATTATTACGTTTATTTCTGTTAAATCTCAGAGACATTAAAAATTGCCCCTGTCATGATAAATCAGGAAGCGATTTTTAAGGTAACATAATTAGTATTTTACCTCAACTCAAGTATAAATAAATTTATTCGCGTTTCACAGTAAAATATATAACCATTAACTTCTATATCTCCAAGATATGCAAATGAAAAACAGTATAAAGCAGTAAATAAATGTGATAAAAAATATACCTAAATATAACAGCTTCCCATATTCATATCTAAAATGAAATAATAACCTAACAAACAACATACATGACAGCATTATTTAAGAAAACACATGAACTAGTAGTGTTTGAAAGTATAAATAAATAGCAGAAGGAAGGTAACAGAACTAAAATTTCCAATTAATAAAAAAATATTTGTGTTTTTTAAATAGTAAGCAATTAAAAGTGCAATAATTATGGATTGCAATATTTACTATTTTGATGATGATTCTTAACACCATTTCTTTCGATCATATGTTAATGTATTTACTTATTTTTACTTTCTACATTTTAGAATAGTGGTAGATTACAATGATTATTTCATGTACTTTTTATAATCAATAACTTTCTTTTTTGTTACTGCACAGAAATAATTGAAATAATATAGTATACGATAGAAAGCTAAATACGTTAAAGTAAGCTCTTCATTAAATAGCACACGATGAAACTTTTTGTTTCTATTTATTATGAATTTCTTTGTTATCACAAGTACATAAAAAGTAAGGGAAGAAAATAGAATATACTTAAATTTAATAAAAAAAATAAAACATAATTTCCAACATTCATTTATTGAGGTAATCTAATAAACATACATAACGGCAATAGAATGTACTTAAATTTAATAAAAAATAAAACCTGATTTCCAGAATTCATTTATTGAGATAATCTAATAAACATACATAACGGCAATATTTTAAAAAACGCGAATTACACAGTGTTTGGAAGAATAGATACCAAACGAAAAGTAATAAAACTGCAATTTGCAATCAATAAAAAATATTTAGTGTTTTTTAATATTACACAGTTAAATATCACATAATTATAGATTACAGTATTTCATAGAAATACTAATGTTTCTTTAACACTAGTTTTTCGATCATACATTTCATACACTGTTTAAAATCATTAACCTTTTCTGCATACTGTACAAAAGACAATATACTATAGAATATGCATTATTATTAATTTTAATAATTAATTAATTGCTTATATTATACATATATCTAATTCATCTTCAGCAGTCATATTAAGTACTGGTACCAGTCCAATAATTTCTTTGAAAATAATGAACATACCATAACAGCTTGAATTGTTGTTGCTTTTGTATTGTCTTGCTTCTGTATTGATTGCATTTTAAGCAAATCCAGAAAGTGGCTTACCGTTGTATGTTATTTTTGGTTTTATATGAATTAATTCTGAAAGCCAACTTTTTAATATGAACACAATAATCGATTAATATGAATGATATGCGATAAAGCATTCGGACGCTATAACCGAAGAACAAAGCTAGTAAGTTTATTCAAATATTGCACGGCTGGAACCACAGAGATTAGAGACAGACACTATTTCACGAACCATAGAAACACTATTTCACGAACACTATATTCCACAGACTACTATAGACCACAGAGACACTATTTCACGAACACTAGATTCACAATAGCAGATATTCATACACAAAATAAGCACAAATTCAGCTTTCTCACGATAATTTCACTCGCTGAAGGCAGTTGAAGTAAATGATGCAGAACAATGAGAAGATTCAGAATGCGTTCTTTGATTGACAGTGCATTACATTTACTTTTAAGATAAGCAATATTATTTATATCATCCATTGCTTGATTCAATTTCATACATGAAGTAAGTCTTTTCAAACGCCTTACAAATGTCATCTTTGCACAATGACTTGAAAGAACTGCTAGAATTTGCATTAATTGCTCAGTTGTTCGAATTTGGCAGCTAGCCAAAGTGCGCAAATTTCCAAATGTTCGTTTCTATAAGCATCCAATAAAGAATGTACAGGTCTGCTACTCCTTTCGCCATATATGCCGTGAATTCGTCCTTACTTCAAAAATAAGAAATAAAGTCATATTTCAGTAGTGAAATAGTTGCTAACACATTGATTTCGGAAATATGATTTTTTAGCATATAAAATGCATAACTTAATAGCTTACTTTATAGATTAGTTACATTTTGAAATATTTTGCTATAATATTTATAAAAAATATTTTAAGTATTAATTATTTTAACAAAATTTTAAACAATTATTTAGCACGTAGTTTTAGTACTATATAAATTTAATAAATCAAAAGTATTTATGTTAAATTTACATTTCATTAGATGAATCTACCTTAGATTAATACATTTAGAAGAAATAAAGTAATGAAACATTGTAAAGTAAATCTTATGAGGACTTCAGATTCTTGAAAGGGCAGATTTAGTCTGTTTTCACTCTAAAAGTAACGCTGATGAACTAAAGAAAATGCTAAAAACGACCACGTCTAAAAGCGGTCATATCATGACGTTTCAGCGACGTCGACAAATTGCCAAGATGCAACGGCAAATATTTTGCGTCTTCGCAACGTTGTAAAGACGTCGTAAAAGTTACCACGACCACTTTGCAACCTCTCGGACCAGTTTGCAACCTCGTGTGCTACTTGGGTTTTTCGTAATATTATTTCTGGTGTATAATTAACAGTTGTACTCTAGCTTTGTCTGTTTTTATTCAATGTTCGTAACTTTCCTTTTTTAAAAAACCAAAATAATAGCGGCGAATGTTTAGGCATTTCATGTGGTATCATATAGTACCTTCCCACCTCAGTTAATCGTTTACTATCAATTTTGGTTTGAATTTTTAGTTTCTGCTGTATTTTGCTCACATAAAGTATAGTTGCTTCAAGTATTAATTTTACGTAAATGTACTGAACTGTATGTAATTGCATTCACTTTTCTTATTTTATAATCATCTAATTATTCAAATAAGTTCTGAATTATAAGAGTCATTGTAAACAGAACTTTCTCATATTATTAATCCGGGTGTATAATTATTATTTGTTGTATTTAATACTATCAGAATTTACGGTCTGTTCGTGTATTTTTCTAATATATTTAATATCTAAATAATAGCAGCGCACGAAGAAGTTTTTCCTACTGTGCTAGATAGTACCTATCCAACCGTACTGATTAATTTCTTCCATTCTCTGACTTTATGTTAAAAAATTTCTAACTACTCTTCCTCCTAGAAACAACGGTCAATTGTTTTGAGTAATAAATACTATATATAAACTTCACTGAATTTTATGTACTGCACCATATCTTAAGTACTGAATTTATGTAATGGATCATTGCAATGTATGCAACGGATCACTGTAACTTCATAAAATGTACCGTGCATTGCCTCACCATTACCTTCAATCAATTCTAAACCCCCAGCTTCAGTACCCTCTTTGGATTCTACTTCTTTCCCCCCTGAACTCAGTTACTAAGCGTTGCTCTTCTATTCTTCAGTTTCTTGATGCGAATAAAACCAAATACAAAAGCAAAGTCAACCAGAAAAATATAGCCGACTTAATTGTATTCTTCCATAATATAATAGCCGAACAAGCTCTCAACTTTGCGTCTCTGCAGGGACAAATTGATTAGTTAGAAGGATGAGTTGAATCGCTTACAAAAGAGGCTTCTCCTTGCCTCTTTTGTAAGCGATTCAACTCATCAATTCAATTCCTTCAATCAACTTCCTTCAATTTTGGGAAACGATTTAGTACGGAAAGAGGCGCAGCCCCTCATCCACCTAATCGATTTGATTTTATGACTTTTCCAGGGGGCGCCAAGTTAAAAACCACATAATAAAATACGCCCATTAGGATATAACCTAATGGACCTTAACGGCACAATAATAATTAAAATAAATAGAATGGTTAGAAACTAACTAAACAAAAGGACAAAACACAAGACACGGACCATGCTCTATCATAAAAACACTAAACACATGTTAAATCAAAATTCCGACATTAACACGATTATTATTAATAAAATTCATTAATTCCCTAGCAAATTCAAATTCAGTGTTTTTTCCAGTAAATGTATTAATATGTCCAAACTTTTGTCTTATATCATAAGTTAAATCACATTCATTTACAAAATGTTTAACTGAACCCGTAACTCCACAATTATAACATAACTCATTTTCTTGTAGACAGAATCTCTTTAGGTACTCAGGGAAGCGTCCATGTCCTGTGATAATTTGATTAAGATCTAGGCAGCATGAAATACATTTATTATATGTAGGGATCAAATTATAACTGTAATCCTTTTTTCTATCAGACTCATTCCAATCCTTTTTCCACATATCAATATAAAATTGTTTTGTTTTATTTACAAGAATTCTTCTGGATGGTTGGACAATGGAACACTCCCCGGATTCGCCCAAAACTGCCTCCTTGGCCAACACATCGGCCCTTTCGTTACCCCAAATCCCAACATGGGACTTAACCCATTTAAATTTCACAACATGAATTTTGGTGATTTCTTCATAGAGACATTTAATATCAACAATTAATGAGTTTTTACATTCGTAATTTTTTAAGGCCTGGAGACCAGACAGACAATCACTATAAATTGATATTTTATAATGTATAAATAAGTTATCCCTTATCCATCTCAAAGCATAAAAAATAGCTGTCAATTCTGCCTGTAACACTGAATTAAAATTTTCCAATTTAATTTTATCATTGTAAATTTCAGTACCATAGTAATATACAACATAAGAAAAACCTATCTTACCATCGATTCCAGAACCATCTGTAAAAATGTCAATTTCACCAAATTCAACAAAATGAAATTCATAATCAATAATAACTCTTTTAGCAGGGTGTATACAATAAGGATCCAAGTCATAAAAAGCAGTACAACAAGCAAAAATTCCTCATAATGAATAAAATCAATCTTATTAGTAGATAATAAAAATTTATCGTAATAAAACCTATAAAATATAGAAAGAGGAGGTGTGCCGGCCAAGATGCAGAGAATTTCGGATGGAGTAGTTTTGAAACACCTAGTCAGTGACAGAAGCCAGGGCCGCTGAATTGTTATTAACTTATTCCTTATTCTTTGGAGTTCCGCCGCCCTAGAGCCCCAACTACCTATTCCATACATTATTATAGGTATGATAACAGCATTATAAATCATTCTGAGTATATTTCTTTTAGTAATCAATATTTTTTTTGGAAAATTTCTTTTATAAAATAATAAAATTGCATCAGATTTCTTCTGAATTTCTTTAAAATGAAGTTCGAAATTTAATTTATCATCTATAATTACACCCAAATATTTCATGTGATCTACTCTTTTCAACAGGGTACCATAAAATCTTAGCCTGGGTGGTCTAGTATTTTTGCCGGCCCTAGGGAAAAACATATATGAAGTCTTTCGCAAATTAAAAATCAACTTCTCATCCTCGGTCCAGTTCTTTAGAATATCACTCACCAGTTGAAAACGCTGTTCTAATTTTTCTAAAGATACATCATATATTACATATAAAATATCGTCTGCATAGCAGATCACATTTACGTATTCAGGAAGAGAAACATTTAATAACTTAAAAATAACGGAGCTCCAGAGCAGCGGAGCACTAGGCGAGCCCTGAGGGCATCCTTTATACACATTTTTAAAAATTTTTAAATCAGCATCATACGAAAATACAACCTTTCTGTTATTAAAATAATTACACAAAATTGCAAAAATATTTTTAGGTATTTTAAAATTCTCAAGGGTGGAGAGCAATGAATTCCATATAACAGAATCAAAAGCCTTTGAAACGTCGAAAGAAACAATTATCACATGAAAATCTTTCTTCTTTTGAACTATAGTGTTTGTTAAATCATAAAGTGCATCATTTGTTGACCTTCCCGAAACAAAACCGAACTGTCTATTTGAAACAAAATTATTCTCCAAGAAAAAATGATATAACCTATTGGTAATCAATTTGTCCAGAACTTTTCCAAAGAATTTCAATAAACAAATAGGTCTAATTGCCTGGTCACCCTTTGGAATGAATATTACTCTTGAGATCTTCCACACTCCCGGAAAAATCGACAAACTAAAACATTTATTATAAAGTAGAACGAAAAATTTCTCAAAATTTTTAAATAAACATTTAACCATAACAGCATGTATACAGTCAATTCCAGGAGCACTTTTATTTCTCAATTTTCCCACAACATAACGAATCTCATCTATAGAAAATAAAACATCATCAGCACCACAGTTTGGAGATGTTAAAAGTTCATCTTTAACAATACCATCCTCAGGATTTCCACAATCAAAGTTTTCCATAAAATAATCCCTAATAACATCAGAAAATTCACCAGTACTCTGCTCATCTTTCCTTATAATCATTTGGGAAGGTCTAGATTTACGTGTTGCCGATCGAAAGTAGCAATCATAGTAGTCTTTATTATCCAAAAAATGCTTCATCTTACATTCAAATTTTGTCTTTTTAATCTTTTTTCGATAGAGAGCCATTTCCTTTTTATATAATATTTTTCTTTCTCTTCGAGTGTCTTCATCAATTTGTCTAACTTGATAATGTTTTCTTAAAGCCCTTATTCTTCGTTTACATCTCTGTAAATCAGCGTTCCACCAATATGTCATCTCTACTTTCCTTTTACGTAAAATTAGATGTTTCTTAGCATTCTTTACTATTAAGTTTTCAAATTCCTCAACAAATTCATCAAGGATAACAGGATCATAAATTCCATCCAATCTTTTTCTCATCTGATCTATATTTGGTTTTAGTTTTCTGCAAAATTTATTCAGTCTATAAATATTCTTTGTGAACACAATATTTTTATAATATATTGGTTGGACATCACAGATTTCAAAAGAGACATACCGGTGATCGCTTAAACTTTACTCTTCATAAATCTTCAGTTCGGTATTAAATGTCGGATAATGAGGAAGAACCTAGGATTAAATCTGTCCAACCCTCCCCAACAGCAGATACAAAAGTTGGTAAAGAGTCCATTTGATTAAATAAAATCATATCATTCTGTATTATAAAATCCATAGTTAAAGGATCCCCGATTATCAACTATTCTTGCCCCCCAGTTAAAATTTTTGGAATTAAAATCACCAATAATAATAAAATACTTATACATTTCCAAAACCTATTCCAACCTTGTTAAATGTAAATGTAAATTTTCTGCAGGAGAGAAATAAACGGACACAATTCCTAAAACAAATTGATCCATCCTTAAAGAAATGGCTATAATTTCATTCATTTTACAATCGACAATAAATTCACTTTCATCATTTGTGACAATAATGGCTGATCTGCCTTTCTCATCATATACCGCTCTCCACCCTTTATTTAAATATGGCATCTTATCATTTATAAAATAAGGCTCTTGCACTGTAATCAAATCAAAATTTTTATCTAAAATATTTTCAACCGCGGCCAACTGGCAAGCTGCCACCGCACAGTGATTCAGATTAATATTTAATATTTTCATATCCAAGGAAATAATAAAAAATAAAACAATTACAAATATAAAATTACATGCCATAAAACAGATAAAGCAGTTAAAATAATGACAAGCACAGAAAAAACAGCCCAATCACAGTTATAATTAATTAAAATCCAAAATAATACTATTCCAATACGCAAATGTTCAGAAATAAATTTAATCTCACACTTATAAAGTTCACAATCCTTTGCCAAAACATGATGATTCACATCAAAACGAGTACCATATTTCAAATTCGAATCCTTACAGTTAGCACATATTTCCTTTTTTTTAATACAATTTCTAACTACATGAGATTCTGAACACTTGATACAAGTATTATCATTTTTACAATGTTTAGCGGTGTGTCCAAATTTGAAGCAACGTAAACATCTCTTTGGCCTAAGATAAAGTTTTGCTACATAGACCTTCCATCCAACACGAACTCTGTTATCCTCTAAAATTGAGGATTGACACTGGGGATCCACACGAAAAACTCTATGAGTAACTTCACTTGATTCTTTACATTTTATCCTAAATAATAGACGCACACAGTCGCCAGAACAACCACACTCACTCCTCATTTTATCAGCAATTTCATCATCTTCTACATAGTTGCACACATTATATACAATAAGTTTTGGCTGTATAAATCTTTTTTTCTGTGTATACAACTTATCTTTTAAATTTTCTTTAGAATCAATAACATTTTGAACCATATCAACTTGTTTACTCTCTTTAAATCTCATAACTAAATCACCGTTTCTTTTAACAAAAGAACTCATAATCTGTGCATCCATATCATCAGGTTTTACATTCACAATTAATTCATCATAGACATCAATTCCAGGCATCGCTGGTCTAACAACTAATTCATTTTCTTTCCAATTCTTATTATCCATAAATCTATTCTTTTCATTCTCTTGTTTATGTCGATTTTCCCGAAGAGTACTTTTAATCTCATCGATGCCCTGTTTAATGTCCAATAAAACATCCGTTTTCGAATGTATAAAATTATCTTCAATACTTCTTAAATTCTGTGCAACAAGTAATTCAACAACTTTGTCGATTCCCCCTGCCAATCCTTCAGTAATCTCACGTGAGACCCTTCTAACTTTTAATCTATCAACAAATTCATAGAGGGCCCTAACAGCAGAAAGGACGCTTCCCAATTTCTCATCATCATTTAATTTTTCATTATCACAATCCATCTTTTCTTTCGTTATATCAGAACCATCTAATATTTCACTATCAACACCTGTAAATTCTTTCTCAACATCATTTTTCAGTCGACTCATTATAACAAAACAAATAAATATCAAAGTTACAATACTGCGACAGGGCTGTATATAAAATATACAAATCTAAAATACAAAGTAAATATATTTAAAAACAATATAAATCACAAAAATGGTCTGTATCACACAAAATTCATGTTTGCAATCTTTTAAAATTCACAAAACAGCAGAAAAAACATTAAATTTTAAAATATAAATGTTCTGCGCAAAATAAATAAATCGACCAACGGGCCAAAAATTACATTCAATAATGCACCAAAAGATCGATCAGTTATTCCTGGTAATATTCATAAACTCAGATCAAGTTTTTATCAATTGGCCAAAAGTCTTAAGTAGGAAGTGCAAAACACGAAGCCTTCAAAGGTAAACAAATAGCGGCCACAATAAGCCTAACGTTACTCAAAAAGTTTAAGTGCAAATATTAAATTAAATATTCAATCAATCACTATGCTTTTAACCATGGACTTAAAGTAAGTAATAAAGAGTCTAAAACATAAATCAGAAGTCATTTGCGCAGTAAATCCATGAAATAATAAGCAAAAATCTATTCATCGTATTCCAATGATCCGGCTAGAACTCGCAGAAATTCAAAGTCCATGAATCTTCAAAATACGACTTCTAGTTTGAAATAAAGTTATAAAACACAGATCGGAACACAAAACAAGTCAGAAAAATGCACTTTAACTCACTTAATTCAAATATTTACCAAGATATAAGCATTTTATTTCTCCACTCAAACAACACCATGCATCATGGCTGCAAGCATGCGTAGTAACCCAAGCAGGCGTAGTATGTATGGAAACGATTTAGTATCTGAACTAGGGTCTCATTCAGTCCCGCTTCCTGTCGAGAGAGCAACCTTTTACTCTAGTTAAAGAAGGATTATTAGATCTAAGCCAGATACCTTCCGACCACGTCCTGATAGTTGCCTCCAAAGACACAGATAGCTCTCCCAGGCAAATTCAACAGCACTTGGCCTCTCGCCTTAATCCAGCTAAGTTTGGGGTACCTATTAAACAGATTCGCGCAACTCGTTCCAAGGAACTTTTAATATGTTGTGAAAGCAAAGAACATTTAGCAAAAATCAAGGATTCGATAGCAACGGTTCAGGAGCTCAAGGAGACGTATCAGGTCAGAGAGCCAAAACCTTTAAGAAACCATAATAGTTTTTGTATCTCGCCAGAATTCACGGCTGAAGACCTTGTTTCAGCCTTTGAGTCTATGTGCCACCAGATAGACCAGGGACGATCCACCCAAGAACCCCACAACATCACTCCGATAGTCGGAATAATTGGATGATTCAACTGGACAAATCTATTTCAACAAGCTAGGCAAACAGGGTCGTGTTTACCTTGGATTTACCTCCTGCAAGTTTAGACGGTATGTCAAAGTTACACTGTGTCACAACTGCCAAGGCTTTGGACACCAGAGTCGCCACTGTAAGGGCCCGCCATCTTGCGTACAGTGCGGAAAATCTCACGAATCCTCAACAAAGAACTGTCGGGAAACACTGACGTGCACAAAGTGTGAAACTTCTAATTCCGAAAAAGACACAGACTTTGAGTGTAATCACCCGGCAAGCGCTAAAACATGCCCGACGTAGAAGAAAGTACTCCAGCAACAGCTGAGGAACTTAGCCTCGTATTAAACTACCCTTTAAGACATAGTTTCAAATATTTCAGATTTTTGCAATGCAACCTACAGAGATCAAAAGTTGCTACATGCCATATGTTATACAAGCAACTTGAGCTTGGAGCAGAAATCGGATTATTTTAGGAACCTTACACTACCGAAGATAATATACTTATAGGATCCCCCTCCAATAATAAGACCTTCTTATCTAACAATACACTGGCTTCTACAATATAAATTGGACTGCTTTCCCCTTTATTATGGAAAACTACACAGGACATAGTCTCAATAATCATTGATTCAATAGAGGGGAAATATCTAATCATATCCGCTTACTTTTCCTCTAGCAAGAATATTGAACATTTACTGCTAAAACTGGACTTCTTGAATGCATGCAAGTTCCAGAATCTCGTCCTGAGCGCCGATTTTAATGCGTCCAGCTCTCTCTCTGGGGCTCACCATCAGAGGATGCGAGATCGGCGTCTGTTATAGACTTCATAGATTTTATCAGTTTGTAATATGAAATGCTACAGACTCTCCGCCACATTCGTCATCCTTCGGGCTAAAGGATGGCCAGATCTCACACTTGCAACCACAAGATCTGTCTCTATGGTCCATGATTGGAAAGTCCTCGATATCATCACTATAAATGATCATCGCGCTATCACACTTAGCTCTACTTTTAATACTTTTTCCGGTGCTACTTTGGTAGACGGTTGCACGGATTTTGGCGATGTTTTGGCGATTTTCCTTTGGCGAGTAATACAACTTATGGTAAACCCATTGCTGGATAAGTTATTTATGGTAACCGATACTTTGTTGTCATTTTATTTAAAAAATAATGCGTTTTATTGTGCATAAATTCCGTGTTTAAAATATTATTTATGGCTTTTAAATATTAAAAATCAATTTAATTTTGCATTTTTATTTGAAATAAAAATTTTATTGTTTATCATACTTTATGAAATTTTATGTTGTGGATGATGTAATCAATGACGTCACCTTACTTTAAAAGTAATTCGTTTTAATATGTATAAATTTAATCTAATGTTTTAAACATTATTTATGGCTCTTAAATATTAAAATACAATTTAATTTTGCATTTTTTTAAAAAATGATTTTATTATGTATGAATTTTTAGATAATTTTAATTCTAGCCGTGATGTAATAAGCTCTCTGATTGGTTATAGAATATTTGTGCATTAACGAGCTGTAATCAGCTCTCTGATTGGTTACTGACAATTTGTGCATTTCCGCGCCGTTTTAAAATTTAATTTATATCTTCGAATTCCTTCAAAGATGTTATCTAAATTATGATTCTGATTTGATATCAGTAAAGAACAGGTTAAACACTCAAAAAAATGTAAGTACATATTTTTCTTTTATTTTATAATTGTATACTTCAATTTTTTTTAAAAAAATTAATACACTTTTTTCAGAAATTGCTGAGATAATTATTGTCCATATGTTTTAATGTTAATTATATTCTATATAACGTATTTTAAAGTATTTGAATTTAATAATATTCTAATTCTTTTAAATATTGGTATGATGGTTTTTAATTCGATATTCAATTTCAGTAATATTTTAATCTAATTAAACGTTGGCCCAATGTTTTTATAGCGGTGATTTTATTCTCTTCTTTGCTATATGAAAGTAATAATAACCTTACTTTAGTATTTTATACTCATAGTAAATGTATTTATTTACACTTGCCTGCAATCTTAAAAAACGACATTTTCAACAAAAAATTAATCCATTACTTTTAACGATATTTATTTATTTTTTAACTTTCGAATACTTTACTATGCGTAAAAACAGCGTTTTTCAAGATGGCTGACGTTTGTAAAAATCGCGCCAACAATTCGGCCAACGTAAATCGCCAAAAATCCGTGCAACCGTCTGCCAAAGTAGCACCCCTTTTCCAAAAGAAGATTCAAGACAGCGTATGGCGGCCTAGCTACCCTTAACCACTATATCTCACCATACATTCCAGTTCTCGTTTAGGATTTCCAGAATTGTCAGACAACAACGAATTTAGCCAATTCTCATAATCACCTAATAAATACGTGCATTCAAGCCTGCCACCAGAGCATTCAATACAAGACTTACAAAGCACGCATAAGTGCACCTTGGTGGACAGTTGATCTCTCAAATGAAAGATGCAAAGTACGTCGCCTTCGCAGACAGGCACAATCGACGATAGACTGACTTACGCTGAAATCTCTTTGTGAAATACAAAAAAAGCACAGGCGGAGTACAAAAAGCATATAGCCGTGGCAAAACAACAGTCGCGGAGGAACTACTGCACAAATACCACGATGCCGATCGTAAAGTGTACAAGATCGCATTAGATAAGGTCTTCAGACCAACTGTTGCAACTCTCAGGGCTACAACGTGCAGGTTACAAATTAAATAATCACAGCAGGGATTATTAATATAAAGATTTAATTTTTATATCTCACACAAGCTGAAAACATTACATTACTCTATCAAGTGCGTACATATAACTGAATGAAAAGGGAATTTCCCCGCTTAGTTCGCAGTTAAAGGGAAAAAATAATATTAATAAAAAATAGTCCAATGAAATGCGGCGCTCCGTCCGTCGACCTTCGCCGAGCCGTTACGTAATCGTCTGTCTGCAGCGGCCGTCTCCAACATTCTCCCCCTCTTTGAGTCGACTTCAGGTTGGCTCAAAGACATGCAGTATCTGGTCGAAGAGATCCAATTTCTGAGGCACCTTGATCACACATCCAAATCTTGACGCTTTAGCACCTTGCAGGATGTTACTAGAGTCATTAGAATCTAAATGCTCATCACTAGAAGTAGAAGAAATAGGATTAGTAAAAGAGTTATCGCTTATGGGATCAGTGGGTGTGTCCGTTAACTGCACTTCCAATGGAAAGACTCGCTGAATGGGACGAAGCAGCGTGCCAGCTTGAGTTTTCAGTTCTACAGTTCTCCCCTTATCATCTTTCCCAGGAATTAATTGAATGACCTTAGCTAAAGGCCAATGCATCCGTTTTTTGATGTCATCTCCTATTAGGACAATTTCACTCAACCGTAGCTCTGACGATGGATCCTTCTTATTTTGGACCAGAAGGCCTAAATATTCTTTCCTAAATCTATGCCTTAAATCATTAAGTAGTTTTTGGCGATGTCTAGCCCTTTTTCGAAGACCTTTCAAATCGCATAAATCAACATCAGGAACACTTAAGCTACGATTCTTGATGAGAAACATCGCTGGGGAAAGTGGGGTTAAATCATCCGGATTTTCCGACAGATAGGTAAGAGGTCTAGAGTTAATTATTGACTCGCAGTCGCACAATACTGTGTACAACTCCTCGGTTGTAAGAACGGCGTTACCGAGTGTCCTTCTCAACAGTTCCTTTACTACACGAACTAACCTCTCCCACCAGAGAGAATCGGAAAATGAACGAGGGGAACTTCCTCTTGAAAGCATATTTGAGGGTTTAAATCACCTGGAACATGGCGCCAACACTGAGAAGGAATCAGACTGTTTATCTCTTTTACCCTATTCGCAACGACGGGATAATGACCAATCCCCACGGTTCTTAATCCACCAGAGTGCTACCATAGAATCACTCCATGCAATAATTTTCAAATCAGGCAAGTCTAAGGAGGCGTATATTGAATGAACCAGTCTCGCGCCAATGCAACAGGCCATCAATTCTAGCAGGGGTATTGTCAAAGATTTTAACGGCGCTACACTGGATTTGGCTCTGATCAATCGAATTTTGACTCCCACGGGCATCACAGTTCTAATGTAAACACATGCACCATAGGAGCTCTTACATGCATCAAAGAATAGATGCAGCTCTGACTTCTCATTTATATCTACATATCGTGGAATACTAATTTTCTCAAGATATTTAATTTCATCCTGCCACTTCTGAAAAGTTTTCTGAATGTTTTCTGGCAAGGGGTCATCCCATTTTAATTTCATAGTCCAAGCTTCTTGTAATAGCAACTTAGGTAACAAGGTAGTTGGACTCAAAAAAACCCTGCAGATCAAACATTTTATGTACCATAGCCAAAATATTACGTTTACTTATCTCATTATCCATTGAATAATTAAGATTACATTTCAATGTATCGTTATCCAAATCCCATAAGATTCCAAGAAGAGAAGTTATTCCTGAACTACGGGAAATACAATGACCTGGAACATTATTTTCCCAACCCCGTAGGTTAAAACATTCCCGAGCCATTACTTTTGTAGCCTAACTATAAAATTTTCTTGCTGTTTGATATCGTGAACCCCGGTTACACAATTGTCAACATAAAACGAATGCTTTAATTTTTGGGTCACATCGTCAAACTCAGCAGGGGAATTATCCAAGAGATGCTCTATCGATGCAGGGAGTTGGAACGGAGACGAACAAACGCCGAACACCACTCTGCAGTGTCTATAAATCATAGGTTCTTCAAGAGTTGGAAGAAAACACCTCAAATAATCTCTCTTTTCTGGGATAATACTCAGCTCAAGAAATGCTTTTTCTATGTCCGATGATAAACCAACAGAATATAATCTAAACCTGTCAATTATATCAGGTATGAGTTACGTTCGGCCCTCTATTTAAACAGTCATTTAGGGACGGTTGATTTCTCTCTCGGGCTGAAGCTTCGAACACCGGCCTTAACTTCATTGTCTGGCTAGTATGCTTTATAACAGGTCTATGGGGCAAATAATAACTCAAATTATCCCTTTCAGTTTCAGGAACCTTTTCTATTATTTTTAGGTCTTCCCATTGCTTAAAAGCTACCTTATATTCATCTAACTGATTTTCCTCATTAATTCGTTGACACATTCTTTGATGCCTTTTAAAAGTCATAGACTTATTGTTAGGTAACAGAATTTCAGATTTAAAAGGTAGTGGCAATTCATATCGGCCATCAGGAAGAACATTTAAATTCTCTTTAAACTGCTTAACGGTTATCCCGTTTTACCTTCGATATCAGAAGAATTATGATGGAAAATGAGTATACAATCAATCATCCAATGAAAGACATCTCGTCGCAACACAAACAGTTTAATATTAGGATTCTATTTACAAGTCTAATTAAGTGTTAGTTTTAGCTTTGACACCTCAAAGCAATACTCAGAACATAAAATGGCATAAAATATTACTCATCAGTTTTTAAATACTCATGAAAAACATCTCAAAAAGTCATTATTCTCATTACATAAAACGAAAGTAAACAATAGAACAAACTCGAAAACGTAGATGTAAAAACTCAACTGTTGCCAATCGCGATTTACTAAATTACACCAAAATAAAGATAATAATCAGGTAGAGGTTCAACTTCACATCCTCCCACCTAAGTTAATATTTTTACCTCAAAAATTTAACTTACAAAAGAAAATTGTGAATATTTTATAAGTTACAAAAAGAAAATTATAAGTAGTTCATAAGTCCAGTCTCTTAGGTAATTTGATTGTACGATTTGCTCTAGTCTTTTGAATCTTAGGTTTAAGTCCACACACGTTATCAAAGGAAGAATTGGCACAGGTTTCACCTCCCACGTTCGCGGTTGAAAATTTCTCAATAATGGGATCATCGTTGGAAACTTCAAGTGGATACAATCTTTGAATTGGTCTTAGCAAGTGTCCATTAGCTGTTTTAAGCTTGACAAGTCTTGTAATTCCATCTTTTCCTTGAAGCATCTGAATTATTTTACCTAATGCCAATTGATTCGCTTGGTGTTATCACTTCATTCGCTTGGTGTTATCACTTCCTATCAATACAATATCACCAATATTCACTTTCACAGATTTTTTGTTTCCTGCTTTTTGAATAAGTGCTCCTAAATATTCAGACCTAAACCTGTTTCTCAAATCCTTTTGCAAGTTTTCTCTATATTTGACTCGCTTATTAAGACTTTTATGCCCAATATCATCAAGATCTGGAACACCACTTATTTGATTATCTTGCAGAAGTAGAGATGGACTTAAAGGCATTAAAGTAGCATCACTTTCAGTTACATATGTCAATGGACGGGAATTAATTACAGCTTCACAGTCACAGAGAGTCGTGTTTATTTCTTCAGAAGTTAGCGAAGCTATTCCTAATACTCGTCTCAGCAATTTCTTAAGAATTCCTACCAATCTCTCCCACCAGCCTCCCCACCAGGAGGCAGTTGGTGGGTTGAACTTCCACTGAATTGGTGGTATAGATGTGTCTTCAGTGATTTGCTTCCAGTTTAAGTCTTGAAATACATTTGAAGCACCAACAAAATTGGTTCCGTTGTCACAGTATATGATTCTGCTCCGTCCTCTACGAGCTATAAATCTTCTAAGAGCTAGTAGAAAACTCTCAGTAGACATCGATTCAACTAACTCTAAATGGAGTGCCCTATAAATGGCGCAGGTGATTAAACAAATCCAAGATTTCTTGTTGCCTACTGGTCCCGCAAGATCAAATCCACAGATTTCAAATACAGCTGCTTCTCGTAATCTATCTTCTGGAGGAGCCCCAGTACAAGTTTATAGGTTCTTTGCAGAAAATCTTCTACACACGGTGCATTGATTGATGATAGATCTCACAGTTTTACGAGCATTCAGAATCCAAAATCTCTCTCGTAGAATATTTATTAAAATTTGAATACCAGCATGTGCATTTTTCTCATGATAGTATCGCACTAGTCTCTTGATAACCTCATGATTGGATGGAAGAATAGCTGGCGTTTTAAAGTCTTCTGTATCCTCACGAAAGGTAAGTTTAGATTTTAGTCTGAGGATTCCACTTTGATCCTTGAATACTCCTAAAGTTCTTAATTTCTCATCCTTTTCATTCACAAAACAATCTTCTTGAACCATTTTGATCAATAACTTCTCAGCCTAAAAAATTTCATCATAATCAAGGTTTCCATGCTTTCTCACTGTTTTTTCAGTTCGACAATTGGAGGTGAATCTTAGGATGCAGGCAATTAGATTAACTATCTTTTTGTATTGGGAAAAATATCTGTAATACCAGTCTCTCTTGGTAACCAAGCATGCAGAAACTAAACATTTAGTTACAGAAGAAACTATGCTCTTTTTCTTTTCTCTAACAATCTCAGTCTCATCTAAATTTAAGTCACCTTTAGGCCAATCTTCTTCAGGCAAGCCAACTTGTTCAAGCCAACTTGGACCTAACCACCACTGAGATTTCAATAAGGAGAGAACTGAACAACCTCTACTCGGAAGATCAGCTGGATTCATGCAACCAGGAATATGTCTCCAAGAATCTTTATTTGTTAGTCTTCTTATTTCCTTCACCCTATTCTGGACAAATACACTCCAGGCTTCTTCTCTCATTATCCATGCTAAAACAGTAGAAGAATCAGTCCAGAAGTAAACTTCTTCACTCTGTATCTCAGACAAAATTGAGGACGAAAGGCGAGACGCTATAGTAGCTGCAAGTAATTCTAATCTCGCGATAGTAGTTTCTTCTTTTCCAGTTGGTGTAACTCTACTCCTGGCTTGTATCAGTTGTACTTTAGTAGAATCAAAAGTTTTTATACGAATGAAAGCAGCCACGGCATAAGCATGCTTACTGGCATCACAGAAAATATGTACTGAAGTATTTTCACTCGTACTCCTTGAACCAAAATATCTTGGAAAATGGATCTTTTCCAGATAGTCAATATCTTTCAACCATTTTTAAAATGTAGTTCTCGTACAGGTATCAACTTCTTCATCCCATGTTATCTTCTGCTTTAAAGTTTCTTGAAGCAATAACTTAGGGATAAGGATACCAGACAACATATACCAAGAGGATCAAACAATCTATGAGCTGTAGATAAGATTAAGCGCTTAGTCACTTTTTCAAAACATAACTCTTTTATACTACCAGTATTTATTCTTAGAGTGTCAGATTTTATATTCCATATTAAACCGAGCACATTTGTATCAGCAGAAGCATCAGCATTAATATCATTGAACTCCCACTCTCTAAGCCATTACCTCAGTTGATACACTAATAAAATGATTGAGTTCTTCTTCATTTTTAACACAACTGACACAATTGTCAACATAAAAACTATGCATAAGTTTTTGAATGACACCTTTCGTATATAAGGATTCACCGGTTTCTATTTTCTCTAAAACAGTTTGTAGGTGAAGCTGAATAGTAGAGTTTAAAAGAAAAGGGCTACTTGCTACACCAAAAACTACACGGCAGTGCCTGTACACTTTCAGTTGACCATCACTATCAAGCCATAAGAACCGAAAAAAGTCTCTATCAGTAGGTGAAAGAGTCATTGAGACTAGGAAATCCCTTTACTTTGGCCGAAGCATCAAATACCGGTCGGAGTTTTGTAGTGCTATTCTTTTTGATAACTTCTCGATGAGGAAGGTAAAGAACTTGCCCTTGATAATTTTTATCAGCCTCTTCAATTACTTCCTCTTCTAGCCATTCCTTGAAAACATCTCCATAAGCTTCATACTTGGACTCGATTTTAAGACGTTTAACAGTTTTGTTCAGTCTTCTCTCGGCTAAGTCAAAATAGTCTATTAGTGGTGGATGATATTCCAACCAGGGCAAATCAACCTCGAAACGATCATCGACTATACGAACTGTATTTAGAAAATGTAACCGAGCAGCTTCTTGTAGTTCAGTCTGGTTTTTCTTGACTGATGGGTCAGTGATCCCAAGTATGTCCAAAGTCCATAGATCTGATATGGTCTCCACAGTAGATAACAAGGATGTAACTAAGAACGATGATGAAAACTCACTTTTCGAAGTATTCGGCATTCGTCCCATAACTGACCATCCAAATTTGGTCTCAATAGCTACGAGACCACAAGGCAACTCTCGACGACCACCTGTCATGAGTTTTATAGCTACATCAGCCCCAATAAGAATCTCAATAGGATTTTGACAGTCATCCACAATATTTATATTACAGGCTGCTAACTCTTTCAGACAAAGCTTGTTGACAGTAGGTGGCACTGACTTACAAATAATTTGTTGACTAAGAACTTTAAAGTTGCAATTATAATTCCCATGCACATTCGATAAATATAAAGTGTATACATCATGCTTGCATATCCCTGAGTCCTTCCCTCCAAATAAAGAATGTTGTAAATATTCACAACTCTGAGGTTCATAGTTCATTTCTTTAGCTGTACTTCTTAATAAATATGATCGCTGTGAAGCAGTATCGATAATAGCTCTTGCGACGCGTTTTTTCCCATTACTTCTAATTATAACTTTGAATGTTTGAAGCATTACGTCCGGAGTAGAAGATAAATTCTAAAGAGCTTGATCCACTTCAGCACTAATCTCAGTTTTCTTTTCAACTTCAGGTGATTCTTCGTTTTTTGACATAGTTATTTGGTGCATCTTTCTACACAGAAGAATATGGTGTTTTTACCACAACACAAGCAACTAACTTTCAAGTTACAATCCTTGACTGAATGTCCAGATTTCAAACATAAAAAACACTTGTGAGATTGTTGAACCAGTGATTCCCTCTGCCTTAAAGGTATTTTTCTTACTTTTAGACAGTCTCCAGAAAAATGTGAATTAGAACAGAATATACACTGTTTTGATACTTGAGATGAAGTTAGGAGGTCTGTTGCACTAGGTATATTTGAAAACTTTCTACTCTCACATTCGTTCTCTATTACCTTTTTCTCATATGAAAGATTATGTTTTACTTCTGCTTTTGGTTTCGATGTGTTGAAACTTTGAGAGGCTAAAAAAATGCGTTCTTCAGCTTCAACTTCGGCTTGTAAAAATTCTAAAATGCATTCTAAATCACTTTTCTCAATTATAGTTTTACTTTCGTCTGAATCATCTAAATTCACTTCTCGAATTCTACGATGAGCAGATCTATAGCGCTGCCAAGCAACAAGAGTTTCTTCGGGTAATGATGATTAAACTAGTGGAAAAAGCATTGCAGCATATTTTTCCCTAGTAACACCTAATAATTCAAGTGATCGCAGTTTACTCTCAAGTTGATCGAACAATTTTCTTAATGAATTTTTAGAAGTGTTCTGTTTTTGAAGAACTAATACTAATAAGTCTCTGACATATATCTGAATCAATAGTTCCTCTCTGCCGAAACGCATTTTAAGCTGTTTTAAAGCTTTTTCGTAACTATTACCCCCTGGGGAATAGCTCTTAATTAATTCTTCAGCAGGACTGCCTTTTTCCATTGCTTGAGATAAATACGAAAATTTATCGTGAAAATCGATATTAATGTCCTCATCAATTTTTTGAAACTGACCCCAAAAGTGTAGCCAATTTCGTACATACCGTCAAAAGTAGGTAATTTTATTTTTGGGTAAAGTAATAAAGTGATCGGCTGCGAAACAATGTTCAAATTTTCATTTCTAGAAGATAATTGTTCACTCACTAGTGTTTCTAGCTTCTGTTTTAAAAGATCTCCATCGATCAATATACATTTCTGACTCATCTACCGCTTTCTCTATTTCGGTATCGGAAGTATTTTCAGAATACAACAAATGTTTATATTTCTCTTCACATGTTATCATTAATAAAGCTTTCTCTTCAATTAGCTTTAATTTATTAATTTTATCAGCATGATTTAATTTGATTTCTTCCTCATCAAAAGTATTACATGCTCGAGTAAACAACCTTCTAAGTTGCTTTCTATCTTTCAAAACAATATCCATAATGCACAAAGAATAAAAGAAAATAAAATATTTTTTCACTCATTCTTAAAAATGCAGCCGTAGTCCTGTTCACGCCAGAATCCTGTTCGGACGCCAGATATCCCGTTTTACCTTCGATATCAGAAGAATTATGATGGAAAATATGTATACAATCAATCATCCAATGAAAGACATCTCGTCGCAACACAAACAGTTTAATATTAGGATTCTATTTACAAGTCTAATTAAGTGTTAGTTTTAGCTTTGACACCTCAAAGCAATACTCAGAACATAAAATGGCATAAAATATTACTCATCAGTTTTTAAATACTCATGAAAAACATCTCAAAAAGTCATTATTCTCATTACTTAAAACGAAAGTAAACAATAGAACAAACTCGAAAACGTAGATGTAAAAACTCAACTGTTGCCAATCGCGATTTACTAAATTACATCAAAATAAAGATAATAATCAGGTAGAGGTTCAACTTCACAACGGTGTCAGAGTGAGCAAGTTTACGTTTAACATCTTCAGTTGGATCTATGCCAATGGCATCTAAATTCCACAGTTACGCTAAGATTAGCACAATGCAACGAAACTACATTATTGCACAAATTATTTTGTAGTAATGCTGGAATAGCAGCTGAAGTAGGTTCTTTAGATAAGCTGTTTACTTTACCAATCACAGTGTATCCGAATTTAGTCCCAACTACAGTTACACCAGAGTTCAGTTTCAGAGAACTGCCAGTAATAATGTCCCCAATGGCATCTGCTCCTAAAAGCAATTCGATGTCATATTCTTTAGCTTGCAAATCAGACAAGGTAATATTTCTTTCTTTTAATTCTTTTAGGGTATTGGGATCAACTACTTTTGGAACACATTCACATATTTTGTTTTGAGAAAGTACTTCAAAGTTATTGTCATAAGTGCCCTCAAAATTTCTTAAATTAACATCAAACACTAAATGGGAATGAGGACTTGTCTCTCTCCCCTCAAACAAACCGTGTATAATGGTTTGTTTCGATTTAGGACGCAGATGGAAAAACGCGATAACCCTTTCTGAAAGATAAGATTTCTGAGAACCACTGTCCAAAATCGCACGAACTGTAAGTTGTCTACCCTCAAATACTATTTTTAAAACAAGTGTTTGCAAATACACATTTTCATTAACAGTTGACTGATTAGACAATGTATTACTTGAAATAACAGTACTGTCAGTTTCATTTGGCTTTACAGGTTCGCAATTTGAGCACATAATGGTATAGTGAAATTTATCACAAGTTAAACATTCTACTTTAAACTTGCATGCCCGTGAACTATGTCCAACTCGTAGGCAGCGAAAACAGGCGCACTTTTGGACCAAAAGTTTTGGGTTGTCTTCTAAAGACATTTTGCGAGCAGAAAAACATTCGGCAGAATTGTGGGATTTCTCACAAAAAATACAACGTAAATTTCGCCTACCTGTATTGTCTTGAACATTTACCAAGGCAGCAGCTGTAGAGCAACCCGTATCATCACATTGAACAGAACATGAAGCTCCCAACCCGGTACGAGCGAGCTTAATCATTTCCTCACTTTTTGCACTTCGTTTCGAAGAAAGCACAAAAGTTTATCCAACGAACGCGCACTATCTTGCTGTGACGCAGTATCTTCCATCGAGCGGCTTCTTTCCCACGCACGAAGAACAGTCTTGGGTAAACAGGACTCAACAAGTGGTTCCAAAAATTCTGCAAATATTTTTACTTAGTTCTACCGAGGCTTTCTAGTGCCATAAGCTTGTTCTGAAGTTAATCGTAAAGTTCAGCTAAATCTACTTTAACTACCAGCTGCATTTTTCATTACTATGGAAAGTAGATCCCGTACATAAATCTGAACCAAAAGTTCATCTCTCCCGAAGCGTTCTTTAAGTTTTGCGATGACCTTTGAATAGTTTTCTTTAGTAGGCGGAAAACTTGTGACCAGTCTTGACGCTTTAGAATCTGCTACCACACATTGTAAAAGATATTGAAATTTGTCTTCGTCCGCAATAGAGTTATCTATGTGGATTTTCTCAAACTGGGACCAAAAAGCAAGAAAGTCTTTCGGTTCTCCACTAAATTTCCTCAATTCAAGTTTCAGAAGCTTGAATTTCCTTTTTTGCTCGATTGTTGTTCCATCCGTAACCGAATTTGCCTTCTTTGTATTTTCTTACAGCGAACAAATCAAGCAGAACTTGTCACGGTATTCTTCTGCTTTCAAAAAATCTTCGAAATATTAATCTTGAAGGGCATCATCACTCAGCAACAAATTCGAAACTTCTTCTTGAGTTATTTCCAAACGTGTGAATTTGGCTTGAATCTGCCGAAACAACGTACTGACTTCGTCACTTCCTAAACTTTTGTTTTCGATCTTCTGAGCTATATCGTTGCAGGACACCGTAAATGCTGTTCTCAACAACTTTCGCTTTTCTTTCAAGACTTTTATATCCATATTTCATCCAAAAATATAATAATATATATAATAATATCCATATTTCATCCAAAAATATAATAATAAATATAATAATATATAATAATTATGATTTGCAACTTTAAATTAATATAATTGCAATAAAATAAAATATAATTGCAACTTTAAAGTTCTTAGTCAACAATTATGTAACGGACGTCAAATTTACTATGTTGCAACTCTCAGGGCTACAACGTGCAGGTTACAAATTAAATAATCACAGCAGGGATTATTAATATAAAGATTTAATTTTTATATCTCACACAAGCTGAAAACATTACATTACTCTATCAAGTGCGTACATATAACTGAATGAAAAGGGAATTTCCCCGCTTAGTTCGCAGTTAAAGGAAAAAAATAATATTAATAAAAAATAGTCCAATGAAATGCGGCGCTCCGTCTGTCGACCTTCGCCGAGCCGTTGCGTAATCGTCTGTCTGCAGCGGCTGTCTCCAACACCAACTGAACTTCCAGCTGGCATCCTTCGAACAAATTAGTCTTCATCTGATGTAGTATAATTCGTTATTTCAGCGATATTTAAGGACGACTCCACGGAGAAAGATACAAAAAGCCAAAATACGTAGATTGATAAATTATTTTAATAACTATGCTCCCCAAACCCCCCCTGGAGAACCCCTCCCGAATAAATCGGAACTGGGAAACTACATAAAGGATCTAAATCCTAAAAATGCCCCAAAGCCCGATGGCATCGACAATGCTATCATACAGATGCTAAATAAAATAGCGCCTGACCTTATTACAGATTTTGTCCAAGCCTGTTGGAAAGTGACACACTTCCCACTCGGTACTAAAACGGCAAAAGTGCTGTTTCACAAAAAAATAAGAATCCTGAGCTACCTACATCTTATAAGCCAATCTGTTTGCTTCGAGCCTTAGAAAATTGTTGGAAAAGTAGTACTGGGAAGACTCCAGTTCTTTCTATCAAGTTCCAATAAGTTAGATCCTGCATAATTCGGATTCCTCAGATGGAAATCCACCGATCATGCAATCACTTGGCTAATTTCAGTGGTTCGAACAAACAGGGCCAACAATCTACACTCGCTAATCATTAGCTTCGATATCCAAGGCGCCTTCGACTCTTTGTAGTGGTTAGATGTAATAGACACCCTGGTCACCATGGGCTGTCCGGGCACGTTAATGTTTATAATTCGGAGCTACCTACAAAAATGCACAATCCAAGTCAATCTCTGGAATCATTACAAGGAAGCTTTCTAAAGGATTTCTGCAAGCTTCATGTTTAGCACCTATCCTTTGGACTGCAGTTGCAAATACAATCTTCAAAGAACTTAACGGCGCACAAAGCTTGGACGTCATAGCCTACGTGGATGATTTTCTCCTTGTTGTAAAAGGAAAGTCGAAGTTGGAGTCAACTGCCCAATATTTCCTCCATTTATTCAGTAATTGGACGAGGATACATAAAATCGAAATTTCAGCTTCCCAAACGCAGGCCATGTTAATTGGTGCGGCAAGACCTCTAAAAAAACCTGTAATTAAATTACAGGGGACCTCAATCAAAATAGTCGGCCATATGAGGTATTTAGGGCTTGTAATAGATTCACGGCTTTCCTGTAATAGATTCACGGCTTGTAATACATTCACGGCTCACCCCATCTAAAATATATCAAAAACAAAATAGGAGCTCTGAATAACAACATGAAGAGAACGGCTGCAACAAATTAGGGAGTCTCCCCGAAATTGCTCAAAGTATGGTACAACACAGTAACAGTGCAGATGCTCTCTATGGCTCAAGTATTTGGGCTTCTTCCCTCACTCAGTATGAACGAAGAGTACCTTTATCAGTTCAGCGACCTCATCTGCTGCTAATTAGCAAGGGATACCTTACCACATCCAACACAGCTCTGCAAGTGCTCACTGATATTCCGCTTCTTGGCTTGCTCGCAGAGCGGGAGTTTACACTCACCTGTGTTTTGCGCCTTGGGCAAGATAAGTCTCTATGGAACAGAACATATTTGCGTACTAATTACAAAGGGAAAACACACAATTAACTCTGCCACCCTTCAAGTAATAATCTTAAGGACAATATTAGGACAAAATTTATAACAACAACAAATTGTTGAATTACGATATATACTGACGGCTCTAGAACAGAAACCGGAACTGACAGTGGCTTGTGTATTATAAAATATGGCGTCCCCGTACACAAATGGCGACGAAGGCTGGATCTAAACTATTCAGTCTTCCAAGCGAAGTTAACGGCCTTAAAAAGGCGATTAACCTCTCCAGCCGTTTTAATGCACATGTCAAATTTTGAGCGACTCGAACTCAAGTCTGGAAGTCATCGGCGGTACCAGGTGCAGAAAACCACTTGTTTTTGCAATACAAAAACAATTGCTTTAAATTTCGCCAGACATTAAGGCCTCAGTTGCTCTGGGTTCCAGCGCACACTGGTATCATCGGTAACGAAATTGCAGACGAACTTGCCAAAGAAGCAGCAATGAGTATTTACCTACCAGAACATCTACAATTGTTCCAAAATTCCTACCTCAAGAAGAATAGATATGCACAGCTAATTTCCAAATGGCAAACGAAATGGAATGAATCAACTATACGAAGACGAACTCTTCGTTTCTTACCTCACGTTTCCACAGATGTATCTTCGTTTTCACCAGCGCTACCTTCCTCACTGGCCACGGCCGATTCTTGACATAACTGCACCGTTTTGGAATTGCTGAAAGCGATGCATGCGAGTAGGGATAGCAAGGCAATCCTGACCACTATGCATTCTCTTAAGAGTTTACAAAGAAACGCCACCTCTCCAAGCCATTAGAATCATACTGGAAAGAGTGGATATTGCATTTAATGGGGCATAAAGGTGCATTCAATAAATTATGAACGTATATTCTACATAGTTCATTCAGGTTTCATCCTACAATCGTTGTAACTTACTATTGTAAAATTATTATTGTATTTTTATAAAATTTTTCATTATACTGTATTTAGTAGTATCGGTAATGCTGAATACATGCAACATCAGTACTTATAGTCTGCTTATGTACTGTTTTTATACTAGGTATACCGAATATGTATATTATTATACTATATATTGCTCTTATACTGTGCAGTTATGTTCAAAAATGTCTGTATTTAAAGTTACACTGACATGATTTAAAGTTACACTTTAGCTTAAGTCTTCACTGTTACACTTAAAGTATTACTGAGGCTACCCATATTAATTTGCTAATAATTGTGGAATGTATCCCCAATGGGAAAGCCATTAATAATGCATGTAATTTATGTACAGTAACCATGTTATGTGATAAATAGTCAGTACTTAGATACTTGGTACTTTACATACTTGGTTAAGTTAAGTTGTAGTGTTTTATACTATGTATACCGAATGTGTGTGTGTATAGTTATACTATATGCACTTATGTTAAAACATGTCTGTATTTAGATATTCAGTGTAAGTCTTCTACTATCTGTTATAACCTAAAGTATTACTGAGGCTATCCACATTAATTTGTTAATAACTGTAGCATGTATCCCAAGGAAAGGCCATTGATAACGTATATAATCTATGGGCAGTAACCAGGTTATGTGATAGGTATGCATAATAGCATAACGGTTTAGTAATGTCTTAATCATTGTTCATTATTCTTAGGAATAATTCTACGGAAATATCCACAAAGGCACGATGTTATTTTCCTAGAACTTCGGACTCTCTACTATTACTTTTACTATGACTATGGACTCATTTAGTGATTCAGACACAAAGGCATATTATTGTCAAAAGTAATTCCCCCCCCCCACGAATAATCGTAGCATTCTTTTGCAAGGTGACTAAGCAAAAATAACCTACCCTGTCCATGAAACTCTTCAGTGGCAATGAATACAGCTACATCTGTCGGTCCTACCTTGAGATTCTTCCACCAAACAGGCACTATTCCTCATGGATTTCTAGGATGAAAGCCTGCTACGTGGCGTACAGATAGCTCCGAGAAGTTTCTCTCGATTCTTCCCCCAATTTATCCAACGTATCTTTACCATCAAGCGGAGTCTTGAAATGTTTTCTCCATCTCCTAAATATTTTAGTTTTGTCAATAATAAGCTCACCGTTTTTATCATGGCATGTGTGCGTCCTAGTACAAAATCTTTTTCTGTTTCTTTTGAGAAACTGTAAAATTCTTTTTATCTATTTCCTTATAAATCTCCCAATATGTTCTCTTCTTCATTCTGAATATTTTTTTTTCCTGTCTTCTAATTTCTCTGTACTCATCCTAGGGATTTCTTATATAATGTTTTTTGCACTAGTGGACGGTACGCTTGATTTTTCTTTCCGTTAATTATTTTACATTCCTTATCATACCAGCCCTTTGTTTTCTTTCTTTCTTTAGGACTGAAAGTACTTCTTCAAGCTGACTCTAATATTGTAGGCTTAAGTTTTTTCCACCTGCGATCATCATTATGCTTAATCTCAGTCATTATAAATTTCCCTTTATTTTATTCCTATCCATAGAAATAACCATAAAGATTCTTGAGGTATCCGTGTCCAGTATTTCTTCCTTTTGTTTGTTTTTTCCTTTTCTGGGGGGGGCACATTTGGAAATTCTGCGTCTTACTTTTGAGATGACAGATAATAATCATAGTCTATGATAGTCCTTCGATAACTTCTATCATCAAGAAGCTGCTTTTAGCCTCAAATGTCATACGTGATTATATGTGACCATACGTGATCAATCTGCCTCATACGTGATCAATCTGTTCAGTATATTCTGATCTGGGTAGCGCCATGTATTTTTACATATACCTCTATGCGCAAAACTTGTGCTCTTGATGCTCGTTTCCGCTCCAAATGCCTAGTCCAAAAGTCTATTTCCATTCTCATTAAACTTGTTATGAAGGCTATGCTTTCCAATATAATACATTATAATGTCTACCTATATTTGCATTATGATCTCCTATCACCAATTTTATATTATTAGATGGGCATTTTTGTAGGTTTTTTTCCCCAGCTGGTCATAAAACATCTTTTTCTAGTTCTTCATTGTCCTCAATAGGTGCGTGTACACATATGATGCTCATGTTTTGTACGGTCTTTACTCGAATCTTGATCTCGTTAACAGGTTCAAAGTCTATAATTTTATCTCTAGTTCTTTTATTTACCATGAACCCTGTTCCAAAGGGATGTTGTTTACCTTGACACCTAAAATATAGGCTGCAACTTCTCTTGTCTAGTTTTCCTTTTCCTAACCATCTTATTTCCTGCTCAGCTAATACATCAATTTTATATCTAGTAACTTCATCTATTATATTTTTCCGTGCTCCACTCTTGAATCGCGTGCGTACATTGCATGATTCAATCCTCATGTCCTGTTTCATTCCATGTTATCTGGATAAGGTTTGTTCGGATTTTTCTTCCCGAGTTTTCCTAATATGTAATTTTTCCTTGGGTGAGGTTATTGGTCTCAACCTGAGGACGAGTCCTCTGACATAACCCCAGGGGCAGGGTACCCGGCTATACCGTCACCACCGGAAAAACAAGGCCTCGACACTGCGATCGTGACGTCACTAGTAGCGGATAAAGGAATAAACAGGCTCGCAGCTTCTAGGCAGCGTGAAATTTCTTCAAAAATTAGAAATTTCATTTTTTATTCCCCAAAATAAAAAATAATGTAAGTAAAGAGAATACGTAAAAAAATTTAAATTGAGGGGAATTTTCCCTGTATGCATGAATATTTCAATGGCATTTAAAGGACTGACACATTATGGTTTCCTTACATTTTTCGCCATGTCAGTCAGCAAATTCATTTTGTTTTTTACTGTTAAGAACAGCAATACGTACATTATTTTCCCCTTGTATGACAAGAACATCTGCTTTCAACTTTGTTTATATTAGCGCCGTAACGAAGTTCGTTTGCTGTATGTTAAAAATCTATGGTTATATCTAAATCAAAGCATGCAGGTAGATGAAGCAAACTCATGTCCTTGACATAATCATGACAAGAAAAAACTGCAAGCAATAGATCATCTAAAGGAAGTTTTACATTATGGGGGTGATGACATGGAAAGCTCAGATATTTAATTAACTATATTTTTAGTAACTAAAATTTACGCATTTTCTTATATGAAATATTATACAGAATAACAAAAATATATTTTATTGATTTACTTATAACATTTTTCTTAAATATTAAAAGATATTCAAAATGATGCAGTAATCAAAATTAGAAGCTGTATAAATTTAATAAATATAAGTTTTGATATATATATTTACACTTACTTAATATTTTATTGGCATTGCTATATAGAATAACTAAAGTAATAAGTTTTTAGGCAGTAACACGTGAAATTTAAGTAAAAATAGGTTAGCAATATAATAGTAAGTGATGTATTGTGAATAATTTTTGTGTACAGTATTTGATACTTTTGAAACCAATTAAGCAAAAAACTGAATTCAGCAAAAGCTAATAAATGAAGTAGTGGTATATTATATGTTAAAATGCATGAGGATGCCTAAAATATTTTCTAGCATATAAGTTACATGAGATTAACAATATTTGAAATAATAATAGAAGGGGATGCATCTTGTGTTATGTTTATTTACATAGCATACCATATAAAATTAATTTTATTGAATTCAGAAAGAACTAATAAATAGAATAATAATATGAAAGCATTTAAATAAGTTGTTGTCTAGCATATGAAATATAAGTAAAATTATAAGGTCCCACTTCTCTAGCGTGCCTTCGTGATGTAACGGTAGCACGCGGGGCCGGTATTCCAGAGGTCCGTGGCTCGATTCCCGGCGGGCGAAGGCGGTTGTTAATTTTTCAGCTCTCTGGCTTCCAAAAAATCCTAATGTCTCTACAGTGGCGCCCGAACTAAAAGGGTTGTGGATGATGATTCTCCGCACCCAGGATTTGGCGACTAGGTCGACTAAAACCCTAGTCGCCCTTTAAAAAGGGGAATATATAAGGTATTTCTCCCACTTTCCTAGCGTCCTTCGTGGTGTAGTGGTTCTGCACGCTGGGCCGGTATTCTAGAGGTCCGTGGTTCGATTCCCGGTGAAGGCGTTTGCTATTTTTCATCTTTTCTGCTTCCAATTAACCTAAGGACTCTACAAAATTAGGTTAGCAGTATATGAAATGTAATGGTAAGTGACATTCATGTACGACATTTGTCTACAGAATATGACACAGCAAATAAAATTAATTTTGTTCTGAAACCAATCGAGCAAAAACAAGAACATAGGAAAAGGTAGTGATGATATAATGATATATTACAATATTAAAAGCATATATAAGCCAGTTTTCAAGTATGCAACTGGGAGAAATTCTTTATATTCAATTTCCATGCGTTTATGCTCTTTGAAAATTTTGCGCATTTAAAATGTCGTTTGCATTTTAATTTTTATCAAATTGTTTCCACATTAAATTTGTAAGATTCTAACACTGTTCATAAAAGATTTGTTAATGCACTTTAGCATCGATAAACGTTTATAGGACTTATTAGGCTTTTTATAAATTAATTTAAAATGGCGAGTAACATTTGGTGCATTGTTCATGTGTACAGAACATAACATATAAAACTGATTCTACTAAAAACAGTAAAATTGATTGTTTTGAAACCAGCTGAACAGAAATCACTTCAACAAATATTAGATTTATTATTCACTTTTGCAAGAAATAAGTTTTTCTCTCTCTTCATTATTCAGCTTTTACACGTGTTTGTGCGATAATCCATTTTTCTTATCGGAACGGGTATATAAAGAGAACCAAATTTCCGAAAGTTCATGCACGAACGGGCTGGCTGCAAGGGCGTTTTCGTGGTTTTCCCCGTGTGTAACGTGTATACGAGCCAGTTTTCCTTAGAAAGTCCTCCACGAAGGCATCCCTCCCCTTAGGCAGATAGCCCTAGTGTGCTTTGCCATAATTAAATAAACCAAACCAAACCGAACCGTTCATGTTAGCGAGACTATGAGATGTTAATTAATATTGAAAGTTTTGGTATGAATTAAATTCACCAGTATACGCTTTGAACTTTCCAGGTATTGATTTTTACAAGAAGCACAGTTTCAGACGCGTTGTAAAATAAAGAATTATCGACTGTAGAAATAAATCAGAATAATGAAAGATGCATGAAATTTGTTTACATGCATAATTATTACAGAGGAATTTAAGAATTTTAGAAATAAAATTCATGCATAAAAATGTGATATAATATCCAAATATGCTTAATGTTGATTAATTTACTCGATGCAAGGTTATTTTGCATAATTATAGTATTCATATCTGCTCTTTTCTCCTTTACATTTTTATTATTCACATTATTGAATAATAGGAAATAAGGAAATGCAGGTGTAAGAATAACAAGCCCATAATTACCGTTGGTAACCGTCCGTTTTTGAAAAGGACAGACTTTTAATCAACTTTCCTGCCTTTCTTTCTTGAGGTTAGAGAAAATGCTATTTCGAATTCATTTCTAAAACGGTGTCCGCCGATAACATCGCGGCAAAAACATCGCGGACAAAAACTTCGCAGTTCTAAAACATCGTGGTACGAAACATCGTTGTCGAAAATAAAGCGGTTCAAAAACTTAGCAGTTTATAAACATCGTCGTTGAAAATATCGTGGTAAAAAATAATGTGCAAATCATCGCAGACATGCTTTTTTCAGGGTTTAATAATTGTAAATGGATATTTCCATAATGATTTGTGAGCGCAAGATATGAAGAAGGATAATTTTTTACTTTCACATTTTTTTTTATTAACTAATACATTTTTGCTGAAAAAGTATGAAGAAAACTTAAGCATAGAAAATTAAATGCAACTTATAGATTATACTTTTCATGAAAAATTACGAGTAAAAACTTTATAAAAAACGATTTATTAATAGTCTTTGTTAGTTAACTATGTCGGTTTAAAATTCTATTAAGTGCTATAAGTTGCATTAATTTTCTATGCTTAAATTTCCTTCTTATTTTCTCAGCAAAAATTTAATAGTTAATAAAAATATGAAAGTAAAAATTATCCTTCTTTCCAGTTTGCGCTCACAAATCATTATGGGAATATCCATTTACAGTTATAAGTATGTCTGCAATGTTATCGTCATGCGATGATTTGTAGATACTTTGTTTTTTACCACGATATTTTTGACGACCATGTTTTTAAACTGCAAAGTTTTTTAACCGCTTTATTTTCGACGACGATGTTTTGTACCATGATGTTTTAGAACTGCGATGTTTTCTCCCACGATCTTTTGTAGCACGACGTTTTCGCCTTACGTTGTTTTCTCCGCGACGTTTTCGTCTGCGATGTTTTCGGCTGTAACCCCTAAAACTCGTTTAAGAAGACCAATTGATTGGCCTAAAAATTAGTCAGACTTCTTCTAATTGATGATAATTCTATAGAAATCACGCCGATTAATGAAATACATTACGATAATAAATGTCCATATTTATTGTTGACATTTGCGATACTTAATGTCTATATTCAGCTTAGTCATTGAAGACCTAGAGAAGAAAAAAAAAAAAAAAAAAAAAAAAAAAAAAAAAAAAAAATTCGTGTAGATATTTTCAACGTTTTGACCAACATAAGAAATAATATTAAATCTCGATATGATGTGAAAAATTTTTTTGGATTTCAGTTTCATCAACATCTCAAAAAATAGATAATGCAGATTCTCATTACATTATTGGCAACTAAGTTATTTTTTACTTCAGAAATTATTTATTTAGAATATTTTGATAGCAATTGTACTGTTATATGATTAATTTCTAGGATACCAGAAAAATCTCACGTGGAAGTCCTACATTAAACACGTTATCTCAAAGTTTCGAGCCAGGAAAATTAAACGCTACCCCTCTAAACAGCTCGAAAAGGCGTTTTAACTCTCACGATTGCGTTAAAAAGTTACTGATTTCCAAGACCATCTTAAAAGTTACTCATTTCCAAGATCAAATGTTACTCATTTCCAAAACCATGTTGTGTCCCTAACCAAATAAAGGAAACATGTGTTTAGTTGAATTTAATATATTTATATATATAATCAATTATTTATATTGTTACAAAAATTCCCAGCTGCGATAAGATAGCTTTCTCGAAAAACGGGTTTAGGGTCGCCAGATATGGCGCGAATTCGCCATTTGGCGACCTTCGGCAACAAAATTCGCTTTATGTCATAGACGGAGCGAGAACATTCCACAGCGAAATCTTACCGGTCTACCCGAGAATGTTCTCGAAGGCAGGTCAAAAGTTATAAATACCCTGCTTGTACGTGGAGTAGTTTTTTTTTTTCCTGTGAAGAGTATCGTGTGTGTCATATACGGGGGCAAATTTCTTATACAATATGGCTGAATCTTTCCAACCAATTCAAAGAGGTAGTAAGATGACAAAAATACTGGAAATAAAATAATAAATCATGCAGTTTTAACTTACCTATGAAAGGTTACAGGTCCTCCTTTTACAAAACTTTCTTTACATCCATAGGCGCTGCAGCGGATAACGATTTTTTCTTAAATTTTATGTGACCAAGCAGAGCAGTCGGCTTTCGCCCCCATAGAAATGAATGTAAAGTCGAGAATGTTCTCGAAGGTAGGTCGAAATCTATAAGTACCCTGCCTGTACGCGGAGTAGTTTTTTTTTTTTTTTTTTTTTAATCATGAAGAGTATGTTGATTGCATTTAGTTCAATACTAGCGCTTTGATTTCAGAGATTAACAACCGAGTCTGGAGCTGTACTTTCGTCCTTTGCCGGAAAGCTGCCTTCACCGTTATAGCTTGATAGCCTTGAAGGCTGTGTTGCTGGTTGTTTCAGCGCGTTTATCGTTGTTTTTCGATGACTGTAACGCGTCTTTGGAACTATCCTGTGTAATATGAACAAATAAATTGCGTTTTCATTCTTCATCAAGTTTTGTTATCAATCATTCTAAATCCACAAACCCGCAGAACGCAATATTTTAATTTGAAAGAAAGTTGTTCAGAATTCGCCGAAAGATAAAAAATGATGCTCATTTTCTGAAGTCTACCAAAAAGCAGAACAAATACGATTTTAAAAATTAAAATTTTTTTAATTTTAAATAATTTAAAAATCTAATTTTAAACTAAATTTAAAACTAAAATTTCTAAAAATCTAATTTTAAAAGTTTCAAATATTTTTTGAAGTTTATAACTTTTTAATGAATTTTAATGACAATTCTAATAATGCATCTTTTGTTTTGAATGAGCCAATGCATTATTACCTATTGCAATAAAACTAGTCAATCTATTATCTAATGAACTTAAACATTTTTTATTTGTTTTCGAATCTTTAAAAAAGTATTTACTCACATAAATGATAATCCTAAAATCGTATTCGAAGAATTTGCAATAATAATAAAAATGGAATTAATATAAATATATTTTGTATCGTCCCTTTTTTGTGGACTCGATAGAGTTGGCAACTCTTGCAATAAATGATTTACTAAGATCTATGAACCCCTCTTCATGTTATAGCAGACGCGCCTCCTAGTGGCTAATGTATTGAGTGAATTAACAGCAAACGAACAAAAATGGCCTGTCCCCATACTTTTGGGAAAATGATAAAACGGGTGCGATATGCTCATAATAGCAGAATCATGAATAATAGGTTTGGTTTATTTTGGTTTATTTAATTATGCAAAGCACGCTAGGGCTATCTGCCTAAGGGAAGGTATGACTTCGTGGAGGACTTTCTAACATGAATAACAGAGTAAAGCAGCAATTCTTCAGCAGTAAATTACGTGTCATTATGTCTGTGAATGACAGCAATGACATGTCTACAACGAAAGATGCATGCTTTTATTTACATTCTTAATTATTACAGAGGAATTTAATAGTTTTAGATATAAATTTCATGCATAAAAATGTGGCGCAATATCCAAATATCACTGATTTAATCACTGCGCAATCTGTAAGTTTGAATCATTCTATTACCATTACAATATTTATAGTCGCTTTCTTTCCCCCCTTTATACCTTTGTTGTTCACGTAATTGAATGGCAGAAAATAACTAAACGCAGCTCCAATAGTAACGCACACATAATTCACACGTATATTTAATTTCATGAAATTACTGAATCAGGTTCTAGATACATCTTGTATTACCAAACGATTTGTCTCAAATTTTCTTTTTTTTTTCTCTGTAACCTGTAGAGTCATTTCTTATCACATATCAATTTTATATTCCTTGGTGTTTCGGCAAAGTTCCGCATATTTTTTTCACACATAACCGTCTGACTGAAGTCCAGCGACTGCAACTTCGTATGCTGGCGGTGCTGGCTCGCACAAGGAATCTTTCTTGATCACTGTGGCATAGTCCGGTGGAGGTGTTATAATAGCAGTAATCAGCTGATGTGTGTCACTTCGACGTTGGTTTCGTGAAGCTCCCTAAAATGACAGACATAATGCACGAATTAAAATTTATGTTAATGTGATCACCTTTGTCCAGTGTCACCGCTTAATGTAATCATATTTCTTCAGGCTATTTTGATAACATTAAGCGGTGAGAACAGTATTTTTCGAAATATCAAAGGTATTTAATAAATTTAATATAAATATAACTAAAAGCATATAAATACCTATTTTTTCATAGCATTTGAATTGGAAAAAAGTAAGCAATAATTGATTGCCTGCAATGGTTACGCCGAAACACCAATAAGTTCAATTATGAACAGTTCATATATGTTTCTGAAAATTATTTGAACGATGCTGTACGCCTAATCTTTATACTCCGAAGAATCTTAGAAGTTTCATAAGATTTTTTTTTTTTTTTTTTTTTTTTTTTTTTACAAATGGCGGGCATTTGCCTATAACGGAATTGGCCACTACTAAGACCAGAAGCGGTGACCATTTTATTGTGGAGCCACCTAATAGGCGAGAAGTAGTTTAGCTGACTCAATTCTGGAAGTTAGTCACAGCGGTTTAACTAATGGACTTTATTCCTTAGATTATTAAACCTTTTGCTAGACCTCCATGATAAAAATCCCTAAACACAGTATAAAATTAGAAATTTCTAAAACAGAATGTTCATAAAAAGTATTAAGCTTAATCAAGGGAAGAGGAATTTAGGCACTAAAAAGTTGACTCATCTAGAAATTCGCCTCGTTAATTCACTAATTATAGTCTAGATGCTCTTCTTAAAACTTGAAAAAATAATCTTCCTAAAACATTTTTTTTTTTGGTACATGCTTGGTTTAAATAAATCAAAATCAAGCTCTTTTGCGATTTAATCCTTTACTTGGCAACAAGTCTCTTTCACTTGGCGACTTCAGTACTCTATTTCGACTTCACTTGGCGACTTCAGTACTCTATTTCGACTTCATTTGGCGACTAAAAAGAACGTTGTATAGAATTACAGAATTCATAGCTATAATATTCGTATCTATAGCATTCATAGCTATATTTTTTGTTTATTTTATTACCTTAACCGATTTTTTCATCACAATAAAGAATGAATTTTCCGTATTTTTGTATATAGCTTAATAACTTAGGCAACTTAATAACAATATCCAAATGATAACATTGACCGCCATTACATTAAGCGGCACCTACTATACCTTTGGTGCCATTTACAATATTGAGTATTACTACTTAAATTGTTTTTTATTTTTTGTAAACTTTTATTTAACTAAACCAGATAAAAATGCCCCGCAAGAAAGCTATAAAATTTTTTACTGATACTATTAAAATTTTTACACATCTCTATTGCCTTCTACTACTACCTATTTATATTTACTGCTTTTCCTTATGAGTACAAATAATACTGTAAAAATGCAATGAAAGAAACCCGTAAAACTATTTATGGGTTTTACAGATTTCCATTGACCTCTTGGTTTCTATTGATCTTTAGAGGTTTTTCTTTACGGGTATCAACAAAATCCTATACCCATTACAGTTCTACTACTTTGGGCTATAGGTATTTGGTGTACGGATACTCGCACAATTCTACAAGTTTTTGTCTGTGGGTTTTCATGAGGATTTGACTAACGTGTACAAGAATTATATGGCTTTTTATGGAGATTTCACATGCGGATAGCCATAGGCCAAATCCCTATAGAATCTTTTTTTTTTTTTTTATCTGTAAGGGTTATCTTTAATAAGGCAACCATAGTGTTTGTTTCTACCCAGTCAGCATGCATTCTTAAACTGCACGCGAAAACTAAGTGCAATTTACAAGTGGCCGTTCTAAAAGAAACGTGAAATTTCAACGTAAAGTATCATAAAATGTGTCTTGAAAAAAAAAAAAAAAAAAAAAAAAAAAAAAAAAAACATTAGTAGTTATTTACGTTTATTTTTGCTTTAACAATATGGGTAAATTATAGGTAAAATTTAGGTATAGCCACAGGCCAAATCCCCGTAGAATCTTTTTTTGATCTGTGTTAAGTTAGAATACAGCGCCACCTATTGGATAAGTAGAGAAACTCTCACTTGGCCATCTGGATTCGGCTAAGCAACATGCTAGAGCATGTATTAGATCTGAATAGTTAATTACTGTTAATAAATTAGTTAGTTCATTTGCTATACAGTCCACTTATTAGTTTAGAATCACAGTACATGGTCAGCAGAACCGGAGAAGTGAACAAAATGCTGGCATTAGATAGAAACAAAACTTCGTTAAAAGCGAAACTAACTAGGTTAGAAAATGTAGTGAAGGAATATGATGATAGTTCGAATAAGAATGAAATTCAAATAAAGTATAGATCGCTACAAAGCATTCAAATGGATATTAGAAACTTGAGGATTAGATATTTCGAAAGCGTTGATGAAAAAGACGTCACAGCCATCGATGAAGAAATCGCCGAAATGGAAGAAAGAACTGAAGTTCTGGAGGTAAGAATTATGGAAATTCTATCATCTATAGCACATTCTGAAAATGAAAATGATTGTAGTAAATTTGATCCTAAAGTACAAATACGTTTGCCAGAATTACCAATTCCTAAGTTTTCTGGTAAATATACCGAATGGAATAATTTTAAGCTTCAATTCGAAAACATCATAGCGAATAACACGCAATTAACAGAAGTTCAGAAACTCTACTATTTAAAGGCTGCATTAACTGATGAAGCAAAAAATCTTGAAACTGTTGATGATACTTTTAGTTCTCTATTTAAATCTCTTCAACATAGGTATGAAAATAAAAGAACATTAATTGAGACGCATATAAAGTCAATAATGGATTTACGTACTTTAACATTCGAATCGTCTAAAGGAATAAGATATGTAATAGATAATGTTATTAAAAACGTTAGGGCTTTGAATGTTTTAAAATATGAGAAAAATAATTTATCGGATATTCTGTTATTAAATATCGTACTTCAGAAACTAGATTTCGAAACGCGCAAACAATTTGAACTAAGCATTAATGCTACGGAAGTTCCTACGTTTGATGAATTAATTTCGTTTTTAGAGAAAAGATGTCAGTTATTGGATGACATTAACCGTAGTATTAATAAAAGGAAATATCCGTTAGAAAAAAGTTCGAAATCAAAGGCTCGGATGGTTGAAACCGATAGTGTTTCGATTTGTGTTATATGCAAAAATAATAATCATCCACTGCATAAATGTGATTCATTTTTTAAATTATATCCAAATCAAAGATATGAAATAGTTAAAACCCATAAATTATGTCTAAAGTGTCGCAGTAACGAGCATTTAATCGCAAAATGCAATTCTAAGTTCAGATGTTCGGAATGCCATAAAAAACACCATTCATTAATACATCGCCTTCTCAGAAATGGCGCCATTCAACATAAGTTAGACAAAACAAAAACGGAAGCAATGAGTGACGAAATTATAAACAAGAACGCAGATGTCTCTAATAAAAATCAATCAAGTTGTCTTTTGACACGCAGAAAAAACGTGTTATTGGCGACTGCAATAATATATATTCGCAATTCCGAAGGAAAAAGGATCCCAGTTCGCGCAATACTTGATAACGGCAGCATGAGTTGTTTCCTGTGTGAAGGAGTTGCTAATTTGTTAAATTTAAAGAAAGAAAGAATTTATGCATCTGTATCCGGAATTAATGAGAACGTTATAAATATTAATTATGAACTAGATGTACAGATTTCGAATAAGGATTTAACATATGTAAGATCAGTTAATTGCTTGGTTATTTCTAAAATAACCAATGTAACTCCATCAAGATGTTTAGATGTGCAGTCATTAAATATTCCCATTGATATTGAATTAGCGGATCCGCAATTTGGAACACCTAACAAAATAGATATGTTACTAGGGCCGAATTGTTCTTTGAGATTTTAAAAGAAGGAAAATTTCAATTAGAAAATCAACTGTTGTTTTAATTAGAAAATCAACCGTTGATATTTCAAGAAACAGTTTTTGGATATATCGCGTCTGGTGCATGCAAGAGTGACTCAGAAGTAAATTATTATGGTTTAGTTCTAAATAGTGAAGAAAGAGTTGAAGAAATTTTGCAAAGATTTTGGGAAGTTGAATCCATTGAAAATATCGAGGATGCTTTGAGTGAAGAAGAAAAATACTGTGAAGAACATTTCAAGCGTACTCACTATAGACAAAATGATGGAAGATACGTAGTTCAGTTACCCATAAGGGAAGGTATAGAATTAGGAGAATCGAAAACGCTGGCTGAGAAAAGATTGCATCAAGTGTGGAATCGACTAGAAAGCGATTCGAAGATGAAACATTATATAAGAATTTTATTAAAGAATATAAGGATCTAAATCACATGTAAGAAGTTCAAGAAACTGAAACATCGACTTGCTATTATCTTAGTCATCATGGAGTTTATCGGCCAGAGAAAGCCTCTACCAAGCTTCGCGTTGTGTTTAATGCATCCGCGGCTACTAGCAATTTAAAGTCGCTGAACTCAAGACCAACTTTCTTGACTAAGGAGAGGTTTTTGACTAATCCTTGTGAAGTAATTTCATCTGATACGGATGATGTGGAATACGTCAAAGAACTCAAACTTAAGGATAATGACTTAGTTAATCTAAATGTGAACTCTAATTCTCTTGTTTTAGATCATATTCTTAACATTAGTAATAACTATATTCGTATTATTCGTGTGTTAAGTTTTGTTTGTAGATTTATAGCCAATTGTAAGGGAAAAAATTTAATAGGTTCTCTAACTGTTAAGGAATTGGATGACGCTGAGAAAATCATGATCAGGTATGTACAGTTACAACATTTTAACAAGGATATTCTATCTTTAAAAAATAAGAATTGTGTTTCTTCCAAAAGTAAGTTAAAATTTTTATGTCCATTTCTAGATAATGATTCTCTTCTGAGAGTAGGAGGCAGACTTGCCAATAGTAATCTTAATTACAACCAAAAGTTTTCTTATGTAATGCCAAAAGATCATGTATTTACTAGATTAATTTTTCAGTATTACCGTGTTAAATATTTACATCTTGGTGCTCAAGCACTATTGCATCAGGTTCGTAGTAAATTTTGGGTTATTAATGGTCGAGATGTAGCTCGAAAGGTTGTACATGAATGTGTAACATGTTTTAAGATTAAACCAATTGTATGTGAACAACTTATGGGAAATTTACCTAGTGAGAGAGTTAATCCAGGGTTTGTATTTAATACGTGTGGACTCGACTTTTCTGGTCCATTCCTCATCAAGTATAAAAATCAGAGAAAGGGTAATTATGCAAAAGTGTACGTTGCTATATTCATTTGTTTAGCTACTAAAGTAATACATTTAGAGGTAGTAACTGATTTAACCACAGATTCATTACTTGCTACTATTAAAAGATTTATTGCTAGACGTGGAAAATGTAATACCATAATGTCAGATAACGGTACTAATATGGTTGGTGCAAAATCAGAACTGAAAAAATTGCATAGTTTAGTCCTTAAATCTGATTCTGATATAGCAGATTTTTTAACATCTGAAGGTATAAATTGGAAACTAATTCCACCTAGAGCACCAAATTTCGGTGGTTTATGGGAAGCTGGTATTAAGTCATTTAAATATTATCTTCAACGTACAATCGGCAGTTATAAATTAACTTTAGAAGAATTTTGGACTGTTGTCACACAGATTGAAGGTATTATCAATTCTCGTCCAATTTTACCCTTATCAACAGATGCAAATGACTTTGAAGCCTTAACGCCAGGTCATTTTTTAATTGGACGTTCCATTACTTCATATCCTGAACCAGATTTGTCTATAAATAGATAATAGATATAGATAATAGACTTTCTAAATGGCAACTTATTACCAAGTTCATTCAAGTTATTTGGAAACGTTGGCAAACTGATTATTTAAATCATCTGCAACAACGCACCAAATGGTTTATTAATAAAGAAAATTTAAAGGCAGGTATGTTAGTTGTGTTAAAGCAAGATAATCTTCCTCCATTTAAATGGTCTTTAGCTAGAATTCTAGAAGTTTTACCTGGTAAAGATAATAAGGCCAGAGTTGTTAAAGTGAAAACATCAAATGGTGTGTATATTCGATGTATTAGTAAAATTTGTTTATTACCTATCCAGGATAATAATGCTTAGTTTATATTATGTTCTTATTGAAAATTGTGATTTACATAAAAATGGAACTGTTTAAAGAATAAGTTCGATTGTAGCATAGTGAATGTTTACGTTTTTAAAATGTTGCATTATTTTATATTATATTCATGATGAAAGATTATCTATTAGTTTTCATATTGTATTGGAGAATTAGTTTTCTTGATTGTTAAATTGTATGTATGTTAGTAATTTGTATGTTGAAATTTGTAATTTCAACGGGCGGCGGCATGTTAAGTTAGAATACAGCGCCACCTATTGGATAAGTAGAGAAACTCTCACTTGGCCATCTGGATTCGGCTAAGCAACATGCCAGAGCATGTATTAGATCTGAATAGTTAATTACTGTTAATAAATTAGTTAGTTCATTTGCTATACAATCCACTTATTAGTTTAGAATCACAGTACAATCTGTAAGGGTTACCTTTAATAGGGAAACCATGGTGTTTGTTTCTACCCAGACAGCATGCATTCTTAAACTGCACGCGAAAACTAAGTGCAATTTACAAGTGGCCATTCTAAAAGAAACGTGAAACTTCAACGTAAAGTATTGTTACGAAATGTAAAGGCTCGGTAAGATAGCTTCCCCGCAAAGCAATTTTAGGATTGGCATAAAATGGCAAGGGAAGGCAGGGTTGTCACATTTGGCGACAAATCGGCGATATGACATGGACAGATGGAGAACTTTCTGGAACGAATTCTCACCGGTTTAGCCCAGAATGTTCTCGAACACAAGCCGAAAGCTATATAAACCGTGCTGGTCCGCAATCAGTTAGTGCCTCGTCGAGAGGGCGAGTCAGTGTGTGTGCGCCTCGTCTAGAGCGCGAGATAGTTAGTATCGAGTTAGTGTGTCTCATCTGGTTAGTTCGTGCGGAGACGATCGAGTTGACAGCCGGCCAGCGAGCGCCGTCGTCGAGTTCACCGAAGGAGTCTCTTAGTGTATCGCGGATAGTGCATGGTCAAGAGAGCGTGCTAAGCTCCGGGAAGCTTAATGGCAAACCGCACATTGAGTTCATCAATGTTATCGAATTTCGCTTACTGCGCATGCTCAATGGTGTACCGCCGGCGTGGGAGAAAATACTGGCGACTAAGCATAAGAAACCCTACACAAGCCTGTTCGTCATGTAGGTCTTATCAACCGTTTACAATTGCAACAGTCTATTTCATTTACTTACAGTAATTTATTTGACCTTTAATTCAGTAATTTAAACTATATTTAATCCTTAATTTGTTAAAGTATATATGTATGGAACGTGTGGTAAATACTCAATTGTTTTTATTTCTCAGAAGTATAATCAGCTAATATATCTTGTAATGTTTCTTGTTTTGTAATCCTTTTTAAAAGAAACTTTGGGTAGTTTACAATCGACATTTACACTCCAAGTAATGAAGCAGCTTACAGTCTGACGGTTTGATGGCCCCTTCCAGGAATGCAGCAAAGGCTGTCAAATTTTTTCTCAGTTGCTCCTCCATCGCTCTTGTCACCGTATTCAATGGCACTCCTGACACAACTGCTGCGCGTGTACGGATTTGTGAATTGAATTCACAAAGAACCGATGGTAGTTTGAACACTTTGAAATTCAAGAACATTCCACAAAAATACTCGTACAGCTCTTCTTGGTATGAAAGAGCACAATCAGTAGTTAACCACTTCAAACTACTAAGGCCCACTAGCGGCAGAGCGGTAAAGTCGCTGAACACTGGTAGTTCGGTCCGAGGTTCGAATCCCGCAGACAGGCTGGTTGCATGGGCGTTTTCGTGGTTTTCCTCATGTGTAACGTGTATACGAGCCAGTTTTCCTTAGAAAGTCCTCCACGAAGGCATCCCTTTCCATAGCCAGATATCCCTAGTGTGCTTCCCCATAATTAAATAAACCGAACCATCAAACTGCTAAAAACGTTAAAAATAATGCAATACAAAGAGCACCTAAAGAGCGAAGGTCGGACGAAGAGTTTTCAATACTCCCAAATCGATTATAGAAAAACTGAGAACTGATGCTCTCTACAGGGTTATATTGTTTTCCGCTGCCGCCGAGAAATCTCTAGTACCTCCCATTTCTCGAAATTACTTGAAGGCATATACGTTAAAATTACATGTAAGAGCGGGATGCAGTTCTATAGAGGGATCAATTGCATTTATCGAATTACATTAATACAGGGACCTGACGAAAATGTCGCCAAGGTTTGCGACTTTTGGCAATTTGTCGCCGAATTTTGTTGCAAAAGTTAGCCGCGGAAACCATCAGCTGTTTGTTGATATCTCGCCAATTTAGCGAGATAGCCATTTACGTCAATGTCTTGAGGAGTTTCTCCTGTAATCTTATTTTTACGGCAAAGCTTCGTTTTCTCCAGACTTTTCATATTACATTATACAAAATTCGTAACAATGCGCAATAAACATATAAATTTAAATATATATATGTATTACTAAACCTCCACTCAAAAAATTACGTTGCACTTACACTGAATTAACTTACTTCGGAACCGGGGGTAGTAAAGAAATTTCTCTACTTACAAAGTGGCAGTAGCTATAGAAAGATTGACTATCATTGCACTATACAATGCACTACTTATTACATTAAGACAGTTAAGTTACATACGCAGTTAACAGAGAGTATTAAAATAACGGCATTTTGAAAGTCTAAATTTAAATTCGAAATTCAGGCCTATGAGACAAGAAAAAATATGTCATAGAATAAAATATTTGAAGAAATTAAAGTGGGAAACATTTTTGTATTTTTTTTCTGCCGCCCAGCGCAGCAAGCCTAAAAATATCAAGGAATTATGCAGAGTATGAAAGATGAACTGCTGATTACTTTTGTGTTTTTCGTTGTGTGAAATTTGTGAGAATGGTCTATGAAATTCAGAAGCAGTTCATGTTGAAAGACACTGGATTTAGTTTTGGTGTAAATTGTGACCTAGGATCATGTTCGTACATGATAAGTGAAAAAGTTTCTCTTGGTTTTAAACACCTCCGATGTCTTGAGTTTAGTTACATGTTCGGTGCACCAGCGAAAATCCATAGTATGGAAAATCAACGGCACTTACAGGCACCCTATTTTGAGTGTACATAGTCCTTCCCCCGAACATATGAACTTCGAATACCAAACGGAATTTCGATTTATTTTTTCCTATTTCCTACTTTTTATGAATTTAAGGAATTTTTTATTAACAAACTCAGCGATTTGAGAGAGAACAGTACCAATCAGCGTTCGAAATAAAACATTTTTACCTTCGGCTGCCAGACTGTTGCCATTGGGCAAAGTGTAAAATACTTATCTTTCAATTTTAAACAACAAACTCGACTATTTAAAATCAGTGTGTTGCCACTGCCAGAAATAAAGTACTTTTACTTTTCCCGCGCCAGCATGTTGTCTTTCACTAAAGTGAAACTATTTAACTTTCAAGTTTAATCGGTCTGTCAACAAACCAAGCAACTGAAAAGCAATCACTGTAGTTGTTAAGAACATTTTCTTTACTTTTTAATCTGATAGATTTAAATAAATGCTTTTAAATCATGAAAAATACTATATACTTTTTTATCCTAAAATGTCTCCTAAAATACTAAATACTTTTTTTATGAAATGACATTAGGTGGATTCATTACAATTACATATTTGTTCTTTTTAATAATTATCATATTTTATTCGGGTAGCCGCGCAAGCGGCTAGTAACATGAGACTAAATATCAAAGTCTTTTTGCTTTACCTAATCATCTTATTTTCTCATATCAATGCTAAAAAAACAACATTTTCCATTCTTATGGGAAAGTAATGAAATAAGTCATCTAAATGTCGAAACCCTTATGAGGTATTTCTCCCACTTCCCTAGCGTCCTTCGTGGTGTAGTGGTTCTGCACGCTGGTCCGGTATTCCAGAGGTCCGTGGTTCGATCCTCGGCGAAGGCGGTTGTATATTTTTCATCTTGTCTGCCTCTAAAAAAAATCCTAATAACTCTACAAGTGGCGCCTGAACTAAAAAGGGTTGTGGATGATGGTTCTCCGCACCCAGGATTTGGCGACTAGGTTCCCTAAAACCCTATTCGCCCTTTAAAAAGGGGAGTATATAAGGTATTTCTCCCACTTCCCTAGCGTGCCTTCGTGGTGTAACGGTAGCATGCTGGGCCGGTATTCCAGAAGTCCGTGGTTCGATTCCCGGCGAAGGCGGTTGCATATTTTTTTTTATCTTTTCTGCTTCCAATTAATCTAATGTCTCTACACCCTAAAAGGAATGATTCTCCAAACCGATATCCTTAATATATTTCTCTTCCCAGCTTAATATATTTCTCTCCAAATTCCTTAATATATTTCTCTTCCCAGCATTCTGTGGTTCCAAAAGTCCTTCTTGCGACTGTTTTTAACTAACCTAAGATTGTTTACGGCAGCAAGAAAGGAGGAAACTGTTACGACACAGCACTGAAAAAAACCTGCAATAGCAGCCTTGGAGAGCTTTCGAGTAAGGATGTTAATCAAATTACATCCAATGTGTCACAAGTGCGAGAGTTATCACTGGTAACTTATCGTTGGAAATATATCTGTCAAAGAAGTTGCTAACTGGTCTTTCTGCGGAACGTAAACAGGAATGGTGACGTTAAAATTTCATGGTTCAGCATTTGTGATTGTTAGAGAACTTTTGCTGATAAATTATATCTGTCCACAATTTCATTAAAATTATCCGTCTTGCACATCGTTCCTTGATACCTAAGGAATTTTTATCTCCCGCAGGGAAGTAATGTTTTTGGTTCAAAAATTCGATAGCGAATTTTCAGTGATTTGAAACAAGTTAGGGTCCCTACATCAAGTTTTCACTATTTATGCAATGATATTATTATGCAATGATGTCTGTGCATCTGTGTGCCAATATGTGTGAAACGATTATTTTGTCTAAGATATGAAACTTCTAAAAATATATATTTTTTTTTGTATTTAGACGTTCATATAAAGAATTATTAGATTTTGGGTAAAATTTACAACCGTAAGTGGTACTTGAAACCAATAACATTCTTTAATGGACAACCGAAAATGGTACGTTATTCGAAATCCATAATAGTTTTTAATGAAAACTATATTAAATTATAATTCAAAACTTTTCAGTTTTAGTAGTTAAGACTTTTATATTAATAAAAACAACATATTAGGGTTTGGCTAAAACTGATAAACATGAAATAATACTTTACATGATGGTGTAAACGAACATCGTAAAAAATATATTATGAGATAATCCAAAACTTCTGAAATTTTGTATTTAAGATAGGTATTGATTGATGAACAACATATTATATTTATGAGCATTAAATGTATACTTGGAATTATACCCAGTGTAACTAGGATAAGCTCATTAAGAAGACGATCTCTCGTTATGAAGCAATTACATGTAGTACTTTAAATGCTCAGTTTTGTATTCGTTTCACTTTTGTGTTGAATCGCTTTTCAAATAAAAGGATGCTGCCCCCCAATGTTATCCTCTGTATTATTTTTAAGAAATAATATAGCAAATATAAATTAAATAGAGAATGTAAGAATAAATGTATGGCAACACCTAGTACTCTATCGGGAATTCTGAAGACAGACTGGTTTAAAAAATTTGGGGATTGTTAAGTCAATGATTAGTGAATCCGAAACACACTATGACTAGAGGATATACAACGATCGATGCGATTTTTTGGGGGAAGTTATGTGTACATAAGCACGTATACTTATCATTGTGCTTTTTATGATAGAATAGAATAATAAAAAATGCGTAGTGTTTGCAATTAACACTCAGCCATAAAGTTTGTAAGCAAATTAGATTTTATAGATCGGAACAAATTAGATGGAATGGGCAGGTGGCCACATCAATTTTGTTTTCCTGTGAAAGAATGTACTCTTACAAAAACATCTTACAGGATTCTATAAACAAATCCACTATTAAACTTCTTTAGAATAATTGCCAATTTTCTAAAATTTATGCCAGAGGTCTTCCATAGAATTCTATAAAAGTTTAGATGCAGCTTCTAGAACATTATGCATATACATACAGATATGTATAGATATTCTATGGAGTTCTGTGCAGAGATTCTATTAAATTTTCTACAGTTTGCAAAGGTCCTAAGATTTATATAATGCATATCAAATAAAAATGAATGAGCAATTTCTAAATTAAATCTCTCGTACGAAGCAATTAATTGCAATACTTTAAATGCTTAATTTTGCGTTCGTTTCACTTTTGTGTAAATAAATAAAATAAATCTAATTAAATCTTTTCAAATAAAAGGAATCGAATTGTCTCGAATGGCAAAAAGGAATCGAATTCTGTCGCATCGCAAAACTCCCAAATCAGAGCAGCAAATTTCAAAGTAAAGGAATTATTGTATTCGCGAAAAATTTCGGGTTTCGTATATCAATGGAAATATCCATTTTGTCCTTTCCCAAATCCATTTGGACGATTTGTTCTGCGTGATGTCTGTACGTACTGACAGAATAAAGGATTCTTTTTTTTTTCCCCGAACTGATTGTAAAAGAGATTTAAAATGGATTCAAAGGGGATTTTTTTCGTGTCGTCTGTACACAAAGGATTTCGTATTGAAATATATATATATATATATATTCAACAAAATTAAGTTTATTAGAGTACGTTTTATTTACATAGATGCGTACATATTTATGTATTTAATAAAAATAAATGAAAAAAACACCCACAAGAACTTGATGAGATTTAACACAAAATTTTCAATTTTTTTTTTAAACAAAACATTTATTGAGTTTTTGGAAAATTATCTGATATATTTCTTTGTATTGACTTTTTTAGCATCAAATTGTCAAACAAATTATTCGATGTCGTCCTTTTTGTTATTCATTTCACCATTGGAATGTGCTCCTAAATAACTGCGCATACTTTTCATGATGTTCCTTATTTCGAATGACGTGGGAAGAGGAGCTGCATTATTCATTTCATTTTCGTCGTCGGAATCTGCATCAATGATATTTTTTAAGCTTTGAACAAACTCCAGAATGTCTTTGTCTATCATAATTGGGGCTGTACACACATTATCATCATCTACTGCAACGAAGTTTTCCGATGATAGAGTAGGACAAACCAATAATACAGAATACTTTCTCAAACATTTCTTTAAGTCTAAAAATACTTTCTCAAACATTTAAAAAAGTGTCGGCTCAGTTTCAATATTCTCCTTCTCCATTTCTTTTGGCGCCAAAGAATATGATACTTTTGAGAATCCTGCATGACGAAACCAATTTTCAGTCGTCCTTGGAGTCACTGAATTTTATGCAGAGTGCAACTTATGAAGAGTATCTAATAAATTGATCGAGAAATCTTCATTTGCTTCGATTACGAGTAAATATTTTCGAAGTATTTGCTTCCGGTAGAAAAATTTCATGTTTTGTATAATCCCTTGATCACAAGGCTGCAAGGTATTTGTTGTATTTGGCGGCAAAAATATAAGCTTTATAGCTTTCAATACAACGTTGGGGGTGAGCCGAACATTTATCATTCCAAATTTACGATTTTCTCGCAAGAATCGTTCATCTAACTTTACGATCCAATCGGTGAACATAGGTACCATCTACGCCTTTTTGTTTGCTGGATATTCAACCTATAATGTTCTTACATTCTTTAAACACCGCAGTTTCAAACTTTTGCCAATAAGAAATAGAGGTAGTTTTTCAGAACCATCCGAACTGAATCCTACCAATACCGTAATTCGTTCTTTAGGCAGTTTCCCTCTGAACACGATTGTCCTTTAAACGACAAAGTTTTATTGGGTAAACTGGGTTATTTTATCAATAACCCAGTTTTGCTCACGTTGAAGACATCTTTAGCTTCATATTCTTCAAGTATTGAAGGCAGCGTAGAATGAAACCAATTTGCTCTCATGTCCGGTAAAACCTGATTAGCCTTCACCGCAAACATTTTTCAGTAGTATACCATTTCTTTCTTGAACCGTTCAAATAAGCCTGGATTTGCAGAAAATGTAATATCCATTTGTTTAGCCCATTCATTGCTTCTTTCTAGCATTGAAGGTCTTTATATGGGAGCATTCTGAGATTTCACTTGCTTGAACGAAACAAGGAAAGCCGTCTCTAAATCCTCGTGCTTGGCCGTTCTCATTCGTTTTCGCTCTGGCTCAAACTTAATCCGTTCAAACATTTCCGTCATTTGCTCTCTTTTTTCAATTATTGTTGATAATGTAGAGTTAGCAATACCGAAATCTTTACAGATTTCCGTTTTCGTCTTCTGTTTTTGATCAACAGCCTTAAGAAGCTCCATCTTCATTTTAAGCGAAATAGCAGTTTGCTTTCCAACTGAGCTCTTTGCCATTGTGCTCGTAAAAAAATTTCTTTTGAAATAGAAAGAAAAAACGCGAACCAAACTTACTGATTTTTACTCACACTGCGATGCACTGTCCTGCGTAAGACTGACGAATAAATTGTGATCTGGTTCTTCAGCAAGTTTTGTCATCAATCACTCCAAGTCGACGAACCCGTAGAATGCAACAATTGGTGTCAGAACTGGGATTTGTGAGTGAATGACAGCGACCTGCCTGCAGGAGAAAGCCATAACGGAGGAAAGGAATTAATGGATTTGTTAGCAGTTGTAAAAGCCAGACGAGAACAGATGAAAGCCGGAGATGAAGGCTGAGATCAAGAACAAAATAAAATCGGGGCAAGAAGAAATAAAATCGGGGCAAGAAGAAATAAAAGCCGGACAAGAAAAGCTGTAAGAGCAACTCAAACAGATGGAAGTGAAGCTAAAATGCAGCGAAAATAGAAGATGTGAAAAATGACAGTAGTGGTATCTGAAGAATCAAAGGATGAAGAAATGAAGGAAGTAGCTAATGAACTGTCTGAGAAAGGTCAAGAAATGATAGACGGGAAAGAAGCTTTTTTTTTCTCAAATGCCTTATTTTGTAATGGAAGAAAGTGGTAACACTGTTTGTAAAAATAAAGAAATGAAACAAATGGCTAGTAAAGCATCTGAAAATGGCGAAGAAATAATTCATGGAAATAATATTTCTGATTATCAGGTGCCTGAAGTACAGATGGAAGAAAGTGAAAATGTGACTGTTTAGAAACTGATAGTGAAGTTATGTTGCAGTTATCAAGAACCATCTGAAAATTCATATGATGCAGAAATGGAAAAAGCTGATGTACAGCTTAAGCAGAGTGTTCCAATATTGCAAGAAAATACACCCACTTCTCAAACTAAGTGCGTGTCTCATAATACAAGTTGTACAAACAGAAACTTGATTCTAAACCAGAATACTTCTGTTTGAAAAGTTTATTCATAACTTTAATGCAAACATCGGAACTGGTTTTCAAGAAATATAGGTAAATAAGCATGTAGCAACTGCTAAAAATGCCGAGGACTGTACACATGATGCGAATAAACTACAGAGTGGTGAACTAACAATTTCAGATCTTCCTGTGGATACAAAATTTGAAAGGACTGAATCTTCAGATTGTGATATGCAAAACGAAATACACCTGAGAACTGCAGTGAAAAAGTAATTAACCCGGATCTAACTTAAAACATGAGACTGAAATTCATTCTGAACTTTATACAATTTAAAAGCGTTATTTGTTTAATTTGTGTGTATACCTTGTAAACAGTGTCTCTTGAGAGTATCTTGAGCAGTACAGTAATATGTTGAGTACGGTAGTAGTGTCTTGAATTCAGAGATATCTCGAGAGCGATCGACCGAGTCGGGAGCTGTAATTAGTGCTTTGTCGTGAAGCTGTCTTCATCGTTATAACCTGATAGCCTGAAGGCTGTGTTACTGATTGTTTCAGTGTCTTTGTCATAGTTTCTCGAAAACTGTAACGTGTCTTTGGAACTGTGCTGCGTAATACTGACGAATAAATTATGATTTGATTCTTCATCACTTGCTGTCATCAGTATCACTCCAAATCCAAGAACGCGTAGAATGCAACAATATATATATATATATGAACCCTCTTACCCGGCTTAAAAGTTCTTACCCGGCCTTTATTTTACCAACCATTAGTAGTAGTCATATACTTGCAAAATTTTTTAATGATGCAAATATTAATTTTTTGGCAGTGTCAAATTTTAAAAAGTTAATTTTGGGTAAATAAAGGAATTTAACTTAAAGTTCGGTCTCCTATATTTATATTTGGGAAAGTTTTACACCCGTTATGAAAATTAAAATTATAGGAAGTTTGACTTTTTATGACAAAAACTGACCGGGATAGTTAAGTTAAAAAGTTTCAATTTTTGATGCCATTTTCAACTTGCCTTCAAGGATCGATTCTTTAAGTTAGAATAATTCAAGGAAATAAGCTTAAGTGTAGCAAAAATTGTGAATAATTCAATAGCCCGTACAAGGAAGTAAAATGACATCAAATTTTTAAAACACAACAAATTAATCGGTTTTAAAAGCTTTAATAACTTAATATTAAGTATTTCTTCATTTTAATACTGTAATTAATATTTCTATCAGAGGTAATAATCCAACAAGAGATTCTCTTCACTTAACCTAACTGCATCAGATTAGAGTTCGGTAACTGCGGGTACTAGGTAATTTGGAAATTTAAATTTTCTTTAGCATCTAAATTAATTAACTCAACATGCCCTCAACTATAATGTTTCACTTGAAACTTATCTAGAAAGTATGAGTCCCTTACTTTGTACAACTCTTTAAATTATAGCTGGAAAGTACTTCATTTCATTTAGTTTAAAAAGCAAATGACATATCTGATAATGACATAGTACTTCGCGTATTTAAAATATATCATATATATAATTTATTTACTATTATTAGATTAGCTCTTTTCTCTTAAAGTTTCATTTTAAATTTTAAGAATCACAGAAATATCCTATTAAATAATTTTTCAATTAAATTAACAGAGAAGTATATTATAATAAGTGTTAATTTATTGAAATTCATGACTCTTGTATATAACACTGCTAGTTGAAATACCCGATGTTGGCCGGGCTTTAAGCAGAGTGAAAATGATTCACTGTGGGGACTGGGGTAGATTTTCGCAGTCTCACAGACAGTGATTTTCCTCTTATTTTGGAATGGTGCAGAATTTTACCAAATTCGACTAAACTGTAGAATAACGGTTTTAATAAGAAGTGATAGTCGGAATGCAACAATGGCGACATGAATGTGACCTAGGTTACTTACTTTTAAAATTGAAACTATATAAAATTACTATTATTTATTTTTTATAAAAAAACATATTGTTAGGGGTTTTGTATTTAGTTTTCTATTTTTAGTATAATTATAATTAAAATTTCTTTATATCTCTGTGCAATGCAGCACGAGACTTATTTTAAGAGAACGCTAAGTTGGGAAAGTAAAAATACAGAGCAAGCGCATTTTATATTTAATAAATAGATATCTCGTAATTCTACTCTTTTGCTTTCCAGAAACCTCGAGAAAACAAAAGTTATACCAGAACATTTTTGTGCCCGATTAAAAAGGGTTAAAAGCCGGAAAGAAACATTTCAATTTATTTTTCCCAAGAATGAGTTTCAATTTAGTACTTTTCGCCAGAAAAAAGATTCACCTCTTCAGATTGTTATCCGCGAACTACCTGAAGACTCGGATATTGAAAAGATCCACACAGAACTGATAAAATGATGGTTCTCTCCACATCAAATAACGCCTACTATCGCTTTCTAGACTAAACCTGGACTCATTCGTAAAGAAAACCGCCCTCCATTGATCAGGCGTCCAGTGGACCTGTTGTAGTGCCCACTGGAAACGATCCCTCCTATGGCGTGACGTGAGCGGCACACAAATGGCTGGTCGCCTCGCATACAGACCACCTTCGTGAAGCCTTCTACGCACAGTTGACGTTGACACGAACCTTCCGGCGGCTGCAGCAAGGGAGGATCTAAGAAGAGTCAGAGTAGCGGTTCTATTCCTGCGTGCACATAATGTCAAACATCGGTCATCGGCGCTCGTCGTAGCAGTTGGTCGTCCTTGGCTAAACCTCCTAGATGCCGAATCTGTGGTTTGAAATTGTCTTCAAAGTCTATGAACCACAGAAGGAGTCACATTTAGCCATCCGGCCACTTCTGTTTGATTTTGTTCTGCCTTTAGTCTCCCAATGGCTCTCCACCGCAGTTCTGAAGGCAAATAATGCCTGGAGGTCATTGTTACGAATTGGCTATCTCAGATTTCTGATGTCACTGTCACAGTGAAATATGTGGGCTTGCTCTCAAACATGTACTTTTATGCTCCTCGCAGATGTCGTATTCCGAAAGCATCGCCACTAATTTGCATATCGCAGTTTTACTCAGCTACTCTTACTTGGCAACATATTCAAATTTTACACGGTTTGGGTTATTTTTGAGGGAGTTATCGCTATTTTTGTGATTTTTCCTTAATTTATGATAACCAGTGTATTTATGACTTTGTATTTTTAGATTACGTATTTCATATACTTACATGTTAAGTTTACTTGGATTGAGCCGGAACACAGCTGTTTAATTACACTGACTACTTTCGGCATAATAAAGTCATGCCATGTCATCTCAGTTCAGTTGTTTACTCAGTTGTTGTTTTTTACTTGGCTGCTAATTTTCAGATCGGATTAGCTTTCTCTGAGATTTAGATTTGGATTACGTTCTATTTAACGTTTTAGTAGTTTAAAAAATAACTACTGTGTGATATTGTAATATTGTACGAATATATTTGAGGAAAAACCTGCGCTTTGTTAGATTTCATGAACTTTTTATCGGACTTGTTCATTCAATCTATTACGAACCCGTACGCACGCAAGACTTTTTTGTGTCAGAAGTGGGACTGAATGCCAATAACTAGAGCGATGGAAGAACAATTTGCTGCAAACCAGGAAAATATGGAAGCTGTCTAAGCATCCTTTAAAGAAGAGATTAAAGCGAGACAAGAATCCGTTAAAGGAGAGATGAAAGCTCGCCAGGTATAAGTTAAAAAAGAGATGAAAACCGTTCAAACAACGATGAAAGCTGGTCAAGTAACTTTTAAAGAAGATATGAACGTTGTTCAGGAAAGTGTTAAAGAACAGAGGAGACTGTACAAGAAAGATTGAAGCATATCAAGAGGAAGTGAAAAACCCGTACCATCTCTTCCCTCTTTGAAGTTATGAACTTACAATGATAAGACCTTCTGGCAAGTATATAAGATACAATTTTTATAGAGGCGGATGCGAATGGATGGGATTCCCAAGCTAAGGCCTGTCATCTCGCCTCTTCTGATGATTTATCCAGACAAGTCAATGCTTTGATACGGAGTAAAAGGTGAGAAGAAACTGACTCTAAAGTGTTCGAACTGCGGTGTTGAAAGCAACGTACAAAACTGCAGAATACCCTGGGCACGAAAATAAGACAGACTATTTAACCAGACAATTGAATGCCTTGAGACGGAATATTAGTGACAAGAAACAGACCGTAAAGTGCTAGAACTAAGGTGTTGAAGGCCACATACGAAGGAACTGCAGAACACCCCAGAGCACGGAAAATAAGACAAATGATATAAACAGACAATTAAATGCCATGAGATGGAAAAGGAGTGATGAGGAAGCAAAATGCTGAACTGTAGAGCTGAAGGCCACGTACAAAGGAACTGCAGAGCTGACCACGTACGAAGGAACTGCAGAACACCTCAGCGTATGGAAAATGAGACCATTTTTCAGCAACGACGCAGGAAACAAATTACTGACCATATCGCGGAGCGGAGTTTGAACAATAGTGGAAAACCTCATTTGAAAGCGCTTAAGATTTCTGCAGTCAGTGGCAACAGTAAGGAGCTATCCATCAATGAGCACATCGATGGAATACCTTGCAATATGATCATTGACACAGGAGCTAATGTTATCATCATTCGGAAAGATTTAGCTCAACAGTTTAAAGATAAACTCATTTGGAAGCCTTCCTGTGTTACCTTCAAGACTGTGTCTGGTGATAAAATCGACATAGATGGGAAGTTAAAAGTGAACATCACATATGGAAGTGCCGCCTACTATCATAGGCATATGTGGCAGATATTACAGATTCTTGCATACTAGGATTGGACTTTTTAATAAAATTTTTCCTTGGACTTCAAAATCAACAGACTGCTTTCAGAATCAAAGAACATAACTATCCATCATCAGAAGGGATCCTCACCTGGAAACGTCGACGCCTTGCTGAAAGATCCTGCTCAGAAAGCTTCTGAAATCATACTAGGGTCGAAGACAAACACGAGACTACCGGCTATTCTCCTTCTCAGATGCTCGTCTTTCGTGACCTTCGTCTGCCTTGTGATCTTTTGTTTGGTCTCCTTACGGTTGCACCTTCATCGCCAGCGGAATACATCCAAGATCTCCAGGCCCGGTGTGAAGTGATGCACAGTTTTGCAGGAGAGCGAGTCAACTTGGCGACGGAGAAAATGCAGACCAGATACGACACTAGAGCTACTGGACATCGATTTAACAAAGGAAACAAGGTGTGGTGGTGGAATTCGACTCGACGAAAAGGATTCTGTCCAAAACTACAGTCACCTTGGGGTGGTCCATACACAGTCCTAAACAGGCTAAACGACATCATGGTTCGCATCCATAAGTCATCGAACTCTAAACCAACTATATGCTTCATTACGACAGGTTAACTCCTCACTATGGCCATAGTACGTAGTGTATATAATGTAAATAGTATAAGACCATGGTCCTTTTCATTTCTAAATTTGTATTTGATTGGATTTGTATTTAGTATTTGATATATTAATTTGTTTTAAATTACTTATTGCAATAATTGTTTATGTTGTTTTTATTGTAATGCAGTGCTTATTATTGCCTTGATGCCTTAGTTGCAAGTTTGGCTTCCTGTGTAGGGATTGTACTGCCTGGGACATGCAGTCCTTGGAAAGGGGTAGTGTTACAGATTTTGTATTAAGTTTTCTATTTTAATAGAATTATAATTAAAATTACCTTATATCCCCGTGCAATGCAGCATGAGACTTATTTTAAGAGAAAGCTATGCCGGAAAAGTAAAAATACAGGAGCACGCGTATTTGACATTTAATAAATAGATATCTCGTAATTTTACTCTTTTGCTTTCCAGAAACCTCGAGAAAACAAAAATGACCTGAACATTCTCGTGCCCAATTAAAAAGCCGTAAAGAAACGTCTCAGTTCAGTCGCTTATTCAGTTGTTGCTGTTTACTCGGCTGCTGTAATTTTGAGATCGGATTATCTTTCTCTGTGCTTTGGATTATGTTCTACTTAACGTTTTAGTAGTTTAAAATATAACTACTGTGTGATATTGTACGAATATCTTTGAGGGAAATCCTAGCGTTTTGTTAAATTTCTTGTGATAAGAATAAATTTCATGAACTTTTTACGGGACTATAACGTACTTTAACTATAACGTACCTGTACCCACCCCGCAACAGTATATAACTTCATTGCTTAGCATGCATTATTTCAACTCATACTAACAACGGAGATTTGAACCTAAGATGAGTAATGCATACTCAAGAGGGATGTCATGGACGCATCATTCTAATGCAAACACCATGAGTGTAGAGCCCTTGGGATGGGTTTTGGAAATCTAATGTAGGCAGTGACTTTCGTCTTGTTTTGAAAGTGAAGCATTCAAAATTAAGGTAAGAGTGAAACTGTAGATTTGTATGAATTACACGTACAAGCAAAAGACCAACGCATATAGATAGATGGATTTGATAAATCCAGCTAATGCAATTTTAGGTATCCAGTTAATAATAACTAAAATAAATCTGAGTTTATTCTTTTAAATCGCTTAGTCTGTCAACAACTCTGAAAAAAAAAAATTAAATATCAGTGGCAAAATTTAATCAATGGTAACATTGTCCCGTGGAAAATGAAAACATTTTAATACAGGCAATGGCATAACATTTCTTTTGAATAGCTGAGTTTGTTTATTAAATTCTAAAGATAAATGTAATGCGATTGGTAACACACTTATTTTATATTCCTTAATTTTCTGATTGAATTTGAAACATAATTATCTTATACTTTGCAGAGTAGCGACACAAAGCTTTACCAATGACGGAGAAAAACTGCACCTACAGCTTTATATTATAAAAATCATAAGAAAAATACCCAGAAGCATTAAATCATCTGTAAACTGAATATAAAGATCATAAAATACGTTTTATTCACTGAAGGACATTTTAGAAATTCAGTGTTCATATTTAACTATATATTTATTAGAGGTGGAATGAAAACTCTTTTATAAATGCAGTTTTACACTTTAAAACGCTTCCAAAGCTTGAAGTGAAATGCTGGTAAAGTCCTATTCTTTTGTTGACACAATCGAAAACTGGAGAAAAATTAAGAAACGAGCAGTCGTTTACATTATCATCTGTTATTTTATAATTGAAAGTTGAAGATGATTTCTCCCTTTTTGGCTTGACTCATAATCATGGTGACGAATACTGAGGAAGATGGTCGAGTCTCTGATTTGATAATATCCTCTAATCCCTTTTGCGCGGTGATAACGACATCCGTTACGATTGTATATGAAGGGCCTTGAAGTCGCTATTTAAAGCTATAGACTTCAATAATTATTGGAAGTATAATATGAAAAATTGGCCTCTCTGGATAGGGCCGAAAAGTACACATAAGGAATGTTACACGTACTTAAGCAAATGAGGGCTGTCTTCCTAAAGGAATGGTTGTTTGCATGGAGACTTTCTCAAAAAAATTGGCTGGTGTTCGTATTACACATGGGAAAAACCACGAAAATAGTCATACAGCTGGCCCGTTTGACGGGATTTCAACTCGAGATAAATAACCAGTGTTCGATGTTCGAGCGATTCCCAAAAGGTCTAAGCCAGGAATTTCTCGGATCGATGAAATTTTAAAGGGGTCGACTGGTCATCGGTAATCAAATATGCACCTGCATTGAAGGGCAGTGTATTAAAAAAGGGCATAAGTTGAAATTGAAAAGGAAGATGTTGGAGCATCTTTCTGTTTGTTCCAACTAATTTTGCGATCCCAATTACCATGAAAATAAGGTGTAACGTATATTCTGGGAAGTGAACCATCCTCACCAGAATAGCTAACCATCGAACAAATAAATAACAGAATGAAAACTCTTCTCACCATTTGTGACTGCTTACATAAAAATATACGAACACAAATTTACCATTCAACCTGGACCCTGTTTAAAACTCAAAACCTCTTTTCAGAAAGGATGTAAATTCAACAGTAATAATGTAACCTTGTAGACTGCAAGATTTCCTTGACCGCGACACGTGAGGTCAGGCGCAAGTGTGAGGGCGTGATAGAAAAAATTGCACACTAACCATCTGGCCTCTTCAGATGCCTCCAACTGGTACTTTATTTGCAATTTTAAACATGTTATAAGAAGGCTACAAATAGGTTATAAGAAGGATACAAATAGATTACAAGACGGTTAAGAAGTTTAAAAAGAAAGTTACAAAGGTTACAAGAATTTTTTCATGGAGTCACTGTGTGCACATTATGTGTGTGTGATTATGGCAAAGCCTCGAGGGCTATCTGCCTAAGGGGAGGAATGCCTTCGTGACTAACTTTCTAAGGGAAATGCACATGGGGAAAACCACGAAAACGCCCATGCAGCCAGCCCGTTCGCGGGATTCGAATCTCGGACCGAACTACCAGTGTTCAGCGACTTTACCGCTCGGCCGCTGGTGAGCATTTGCACATTATGAGAGTACAGTTAGAGGGTGACCCAGGTTGAGGTCTTATTGACTTAGACAATCGACGATAAAGTTAAGTCTTTCGATGTTGCACCAGAAATCTTTTAAATTTGATATCATAGCTGACACTTTTGTGTCTAAAGTTACAGGATCCAGACCGTTGCAGAATTTTGAGCACACACCTGCACTATGCGTGGGATTACCCATTATCATCCGTACTACCCATTGGGCCTCCGTTTTCTCAAAATGCGATTTCTTGCTACCTAAGTTATAAAATGTATAAGGATTTATTTATTTTTAACTAACCAGTTATTTATGTTCAATAGCTTTTACATTTACTGTCTTTCTTCTTTTCGATTTTCTCGCCAGAATGCAAATTTTAGCTCACGAGCATTCAAACGAGGAAGAAAGAGATAGTATTTAAAGGAAGTGTTAGATTGTTGAAATAGAGCGTGTTCCGCCTGCTGAAGGCCACGTTACTAGTTAAATTTCTTAGATAGCAGTCTGTCTGCGGCATTGTGTTATTCTCGCCACTAGGCTTGTCACGTTGGTATTAGATTTGAGTCAACTTGCGCATAATTCATTCTGTGTAGAATTCATTTGACTACTTACGATACTTAAAATTCATTACTTTTATTTCTATACTTAGAATTCATTACTTTTATTTCTATACTTTTATCTATACTTAGAATTCATTACTTTTAAGTTACGCCATAAATGCTGGCTCTTTTATGAGCACACAAAGTGCCTTCTGTTAAATTACTCTGAGTTTAATATGAGGGTCTTTTATAACCTTCGTACGTCTCCGCCTTTTACTGGACGCAGCGACAAGTCGTTTACGTTCAGATTGGGTCTTGAATTTAGTTTATACTGCAAAAAAAAATAGTAAGACTTTATAAATGTTTCTTAAGTGAGATATGGCATTTTTATTAGAAGTGCTTATGTTGTATCACCTTATCAGGATGATATCGTTACATGAAAACTTGGCATCTTATTCCATTTTGCTCATTTCGGGGATCAGAGAACTAGGGTCAGTTTTCTTTCTATTTTTCTAAAAATACAATAGATTTTGACGTTGTAATTCTTTCTTATTGAGCTTATTTTTATAGTCTCCAGTAATTTATAGACATCGTTATCAAGATCCATGGTTTTATCTACAATATCATCAACAAATATGTCTCAAAATACCGAAAGTATCTGCCTGCAATCCAATCTGGCCATCCTTTATCCCAGCCGAAGTCCTGGTCCTGTAAGTCACTTGCTGCCAGGGTTTGTTAATGAGTTAATGGCTTGAAATAATGAAAAATGCAGGATTTCCTCGGGTATTTTTGTTTTAACATTTTAACGCCAGATTCTGAAAAAGTATTCGCATAATTACCCTCCTCCTTAACGCGTTCAGAAAATGAATTCTCCTAAATTTTAAAATGAATTCGTCCACGTAGTTTTATTCACAAGGACAATCCTTCGCAAACTACCTTCGAAGAACACGCCGCACCTTTCCCTTCTGACTCTTGAACTTTGTTCCTATCTTATGTAAGTGCTGACCCATCACCGCGACACGAACCGACACGAACCGACGTCCGAGTCTACGATTTCGCCAGGTCGACTATACATTCGCCTTCTCTAACTGTATATGACTGATTCGAGGCCTGAGGAGTAGTAAAGACAACAATGAGAACGGACGAGATTCGAGCTACAGGGAAGTACAAATGGAACTATCTTATTAAATATTACTTCATATTCTTATCGGAATGTACATTCCTTGAAAGAAATAATATTTTAATGTATACTCTTGCAAAAAATTCGAAGCACGAAGAAGGACTTTTGCGATCGTGACGAATTTTGGTATGCAAAAACATCTTGATCGAATATATAAATTATCAAATTTTCAAGGCAAATGAACAGGAATTGCGTTCATAGCGCGCATTTGTAGTGCGCAATTCGCAAAGTATAAAACCAGTAACAGAGGTGCAAAATTTATCTTTTTTTTGTTGCTGCCATTGTAATTCCGCAAAGAAGCAACTAAAGATGCCATTACGACGATACCGAAGACCTTACAGACAATTAAACGACTTCGAACTTGGTCGCATTGTAGTGTTGCGTGAAACTGGGTGGTCATACCGAGCAATAGGCCGCCACCTGCAGCGTGCAGATACTGCTGTGCAAAGATGTTGGCAGCAATGGGGTCTACAAGGTCATTGCCGACGAAATGAAGGCTCTGGAAGGACAAGGAGCACAAATGCGAGGCAAGATAGAATGATTGTTCGCCAGGCTCGAACCGCACCAACGGTATCATTGTCGACTATTCACTACAACCACACCTCCCGTGGTACCGTCCACCGTCTCACGGCGCTTGTCTGAGGCGGGGTTACGCTCACAGAGGCCTTTAAGACGTTTGCCTTTGACACGACAACATCGACAGAGTCGTCTGGATAGGTGTCGCAGCCGATCATCATGGCTGCCATCAGACTGGCATCTTATAGTGTTCAGTGACGAATCCCGCTTCACTCTTGACGCAGATGACCACTGTGTTCGTGTCTGGAGAGTACGGGCCCGGCGGTCCCAATCAGCCTTTTTTACAAAAACATAACCCTGATGTGGTGCTCTATTTCTTATGACAGTAGACCATCTTTAGTCATCCTCCATACATCTTTAACAGCTCAACAATATGCTGATACCATCCTGCTGCCAGTTCTATTACCCTTCATGGTACGCCATCCTGGGACTATTTTCCAACAGGATAATGCCAGGCCACATCCCGCTCCCATATCTCTGGACTGTCTCCGTGCGGTTGATACTCTTCCTTGGCCAGCAAGGTCACCACACCTTTCACCAATCGAGCATGTTTGGGATATGGCAGGCCGCCAGATTCGGGCACTACAAAATATCGCAGATATGGAACGACAACTGATGAATGCCTGGCAGAATGTGTCGCAGAATGACATTAGGAACCTCGACCACCCCTTGCCTCGACGAATTCGAGCATGCATTGCCGCCAGGCGCGGTTTGACCACCTACTAATTTCAACACACAATGGGTGATTGTGAGCCGTGAACAGGTACTATGACCTTGATTTTTTCATCATTTTATTATCTGTGTATGAGCTATTCATATATTCAATTCCATTAAAAACAACCACTTCCTTCATCGTGCTTCGATTTTTTTTTGCAAAACGTGTAGTTTATCCATATCCTTACCATGATGCGTCTTTCGGAAATTAAATAATTTGCTTCATTTTCCCCTCTCGATTTTCGAATGATAAAAGGAGTAAATATAAAAGGAAAATATGAGACGAAATATGGTGTTAAAATGATGTTTCCAGAAATCTCTGATTGTTAATTAAGTAGCATAGTTTACCACAAAGCATCTTTGAAAGTAATAGGTTGCCGGCTTGAGTGTTCGCAACTTGAGACACCGTTTGCCATTCGAAGCGTTTTTTGTTCAGATAATTTGTTCGTTAAATGAGGCCACTGTACCTAGAATGAATTTCTTGTTTATAAGCATGGTGTTGTTTACATAAATTTTAAGAAATTCAAAGTCAATCTCACCTGTCTGGCTTGTTGACTTTCGACGTCAGTGATATCGGCCATTGCGAGTGTCCTGGCCTGTAATTTCCTTTGGCAACAGAAACAAATAAGGAAAAGCAGTAAAGTGCTGCCACCGAACAGTGATCTAAAAGAAAAAGTATTACAAATGCTAATTAAGGATTCAAACAATAAATAAAACAGTATATACATTCTGTGTGTATATGTTCTAATGACTGCTCGTTGAAAAATTACTGCTAGAAGAAAATGTGTAGTTTTATTATTAGAAGGAAAGATTGTTACTGTAAGTAGGCTTAGACTGTGGTGAAAATTTTAAAAGAAAGCGAGTGGCTTCAGGTGTTCGCGAAATGATGATTGGAGAAGGAAAAGGGTGGAAGATGAAAAATGGGTGACTCGGCGTGCTCACATGGTGGAAATGATAAAGCTACAAAGAAAAGAAAAACATCTGCTTACGGGTTTGTAATGGATTGAACTCACACAGACCCGATGATCGGTTGACAAAATTTATTATCTCAAAATAAACACTTTACAGTTCTAAATACTTTCACAAAAGTACTCGTACTTATCTTTTCAGTATCACACAGCACAATCATTAGCTGTTAATTTAAGCTGCTAAGAACTCTAAACACAACGCAGTGCAAAGCTCAGCTAAAAGACGAAGCTTGCACAGAGATCTTTCAGTACTCCAAAGTCAGCACTGAATTGCAATCTGAGAACAATTCTGTCTCCGGTCCTAAGTATAGTTTTATAGTTTTCCGTATGCAGCCACAAATTTTCCAGTGCCTTTCATTTCTCAAAATAATTGGAAGGCATATATGGTTAAAGTTACATATAAACCAGACACAGTAACAGTTGCATACATGAATTAGACAAATTAGCGTTCGGATCTGGTACCTTTGGCGATTTCTTGCTGAATCTGGTGAGAAAATTAGTCATTAAAACCATCGCCAGCTTTACACTATCTTGACAAAGCCGTTTACCTCAATGTTAAATGGACCTGGCCCTGTAAACTTGTATTTCCAGCAGAGCTCCTTGAGGCATTTCATGTTATATTATACAAGAGATACTACGATTTAAATTATAACATTCGTAACACTGACTACTTCCAAAGGACTGCAGATCCTGGGCAGTACAATCCCTGAACAGGAAGCCATACTCATAACTAAAGTAAATCAATTCAGTACTAAACTAAAAACTTCTATAAACAATATACATCAACTCAAGCAATAAATCAATAAATAAATGCATAAATTTACAAACTGATATACACATAGGACCATTGACTATTTACGTTAGATAAACTATGGGTACTACGTACTATTGTAGTAAAGGACTAGCCAGTCGGAACGAAATACTTTAAGTTTAGAATTTCATGACAGACAGATTTGAACTACTACGTCGTCCAGCTTGTTTAGGACTGCATAAGGGACCCTCCCAGGGTGATTGTAGATTAGGAGAAAATCCTCTCCGTCGAATCAGACTCCATAAATATACACTTTCATCTACCTTGAATAGCTGTCTTGTAAATGTCGTGTCGTATCGGTCTTCAAAGTCCCTGTCGTAAAGTTGCTCGCTGTCGTGTAAAACTGTGCATTGAAGCCATGCACACGAAGGTTACAACCGTACAGCATCTGGAAGAGGAATAGCCAGTAGTCTTGCGGAAAGCGTTGCGATAGGCCAGTAAGATCACAGATAACGTCTGGTCCCAATCCTGTTGGTATATGGAAGACATCAGCTAGAGATTGTTAAGTATAGTTCCATTAAACATCTCTATCATGCTGTCTTACTGCGGATGTAAAGGTGTCGTTTGGGTTTTCTCTATGCCGAGTAGTTTGCAGAGTTCTTTAATTACAGCCGATATAAAATTCCTTCTTTGATCGAAATGTAACTGAAGAGGCACTCGGGGCCTGGAAATCCAATGCTTATCATTCCCTGTGCCATCTCTACAGCGTTTTGATCAGGAATAGAATTCACTTCAGGCCACTTTGGAAAGTAACCAATGGCAACGAGGATGTACTTATTGACATTAGTACTTCATGGCAGAGGTCTCAGGAGGTCGAAGACGATGCGTTTTAAAGGCATACCTACATTATAACTTTGCAAATTCCCTCGGCTGCGTTTCTTCGGCCCTTTTCGGCCCGAATAGGCATCGCAAGATTGGTACTATTTTTGCACATCAGCCCCTGCATTACAGCGGTAGAAGCAACGCTATACAAAGTCTTCATTATTCCGAAATTGCCGTCTATTGGACTGCTACGTAATTCATTAAGAACGCGTGGAATCCGGGATCTTGTAAGTGTCAGCTGCCATCGGAATACCTTTCCATCACCCGATTCGAACTCTCGGTGCAAGACGCCAATGCAAATATAGAGTGCGTCCTAAAGAGCCCAGTATTGTTTGGTCTTAGGACTGTAGATTGAAATATTCTGGGAGGTAGGTTTCCCATTCAAAGATTAAGTCGCCGTCTTCTAACTGGTCCTTCCTGAATTCGTCACGCTATGGTTCTGTTTCAAGCTCTTTTGAAATTGTAATTTTACATCGATCGGATTAACCAGGTCATATTTGGCTTTGACCCTTAAACAATACCTCGAGCTTCTGGGCAAGGTCTTTTAGACAGGGCGTAGGCGTTTTCGTGTGACGATCCTTTTCTATGGCGGATATTTATATCGTATCCCTGCATTCTATCTATCCATCCGGCTATTTTCCGTTAGTGATTCTTGAAATTTAGCAGCCAGGCCTACGATGCTTGATCTGTGCGGAATTTTTGTTGCAGAGGAAATGTTCTATACGCTTTAACTATTGAGAGAATCTCTTTTCGGGTGACAGTACGTCCTCTCCTGTTTAGTACATACTTCAAAATGCGACGACGCAGTTTTGACCGCTTATTTTGTGGAACAAAACAGCACCAACATTCTCATTGTTCACATCCCTGCCAAAAATAAATGTTTTGTTGAACTGAGGACGTGTAGGATGGCCGCAGATGTTATAACATTCTTCAATTTGTTAAATGCTCTCTTCACATTCTTTAGACCACATAAACATTTCGTTGCTCTCTGTCAGCTTCTGAAGATGATCTTGAGATGGAAGAATTGTCCATAGAAATTATCCTGAAAAAGAAAGTGCAAAGTCCCAGGAAACGTCGAAGTTGATGGACATTTTTGGGGATTCTTTGTCCTTCACTGTCAAACCATTTTTCTTGATTTGTACACCAATCTTCGGCAGAGTTGACATATACGAGGTAAAGCACTTCTAGTTTTAATAATTTACATTTGGCAGGACTGAGTTTTGGATTTGCTTCCTTTAATTTCTCGAGCAATTACCTATTATTTTCGAAACGCTATTCAAAACTTTTCTTACGATCATGGTGTGTAGAGACATTAGGATTTTTTGGAAGCAGGAGATGTTAAAAATGAGCTATGCTCTCACCAAGATTCGAACCACGAAATCTCGAATGCGAGTCGAGCTTGCTGACCACTACACCACTACTACCTACCACGAAGGCATGCTAAGAAGGCGGGAGAAATACCTTATATACTCCCCCTTTTTAAAGGGCGATTGGTGATTAGGGGACCCAATCGCCAAATCCTGGTGGTCAAGAATCATCATTCACCACCTTTTAGTTCGGGCGCCACTGTAGAGACATTAGGATTTTTGGGAAGCAGGAGATGTGAAAAAAGAGCAGTGCCCTCGCCGGGACTCGAACCACAGACCTCTCGAATATGCGTCGAGTGTGCTGACCACTACGCCACGACGGCATGTCAAGAAGGTGGGAGAAATACCTTATACCATCCAAGTTTATCACACAATGAGACAGCTTCGTTAAAAAGAACTTTCAGCACGATTTCCATGAGACATTTGAATGTGGCCAGCGCATTACAAAACCCAAACTCTGCTCGAAAACTACAGGTTAGACTTCGAAAACCTATCCGGCGCGTATTTTCTTAGACAGTCTCATTAAGCGCGTATTTAAAATGAAGCTTCTGAATGTCTGGCAATCTCCACCCCGAAAGAGGACACTAATTAGTTTCTCTCTCTCTCTTTTTTTTAGTCCAAAGGGGCAATTTGCCCTGAAGGACTAATAATTTCGTTTTGGCATTTTGCGTCGAAAACTTTAAAAGGCTGTATCACATTTCAAATCGTTGCCACCACTTATTATCGCCCTGTCTTATATTTAAAGAAATTAAATAATGAAGAACTGCATAAATGTATGTATGTTTGTCGCATTATGATAAAACAACGGTACCTAGAGCCATCAAAATTTGAATAACGCAATCTTCCATAGAATATGGGCATGTGGAAGCCCTAATTTGAATTTAAAATTTGTTTTATTATCGATTTCAGATTTTGTAACACTTCAACGAATATTTGATTAAAAAACTAAACGATTTCAAAGCGACCAATGGCAACACAGTACGAAAATAAAACATTTTTATCTCCAGCGCGCGAGACTATGTATCGGAAATTCTAAAGCTATACTCATTTTAAAATTAATTTGCGATATTGCTGTTGAACTGAATTTAATAGTTTGAGTACGTAGGACGTGATATTTAATAAATAAAGGTAACACACAAAACTTTAAAAAAAAAAACTCCCCTTTCGACGAAGTTTAACCCTTTGCATTCGAGCGGTGCCTCCCAGGCACCACTGCATGTGATGCGATAACTCGAGCGGTGCCTGAGAGGCACCATTCCAATCGATGTGTTTATTTGTGTTTGACCTAAGGAATATCGCTTGAGAGATCTACTTGGCCTTTTGTAGATCATATTACGAGGTGTCTGAATAGCTATAAGGATGTCTTATCTCAAATAAAGGTTGTCTTTGCAATGCTTATGCGATTAAATGTCTTATCTCAAAAATACTTGCGACCGCGGGTAGGACTCTGTCTTCGACATCAGTTCGAACTCAACCTTCTTGCCGATCGCAGTATTTCTTTCAAAGTTACTGAGCCCAATAAGTATGGAACACGACGAAGTAAGTAAGTAAGTAAGTAAGTTTGGGCTTCCCTGCTCCGGGAACTAAATCCCACTACAGGTCTACTCTGAGCCCAATAAGTATGGAACACGACGAAGTTACTTCTAGCGAAGATGAGTTTTTCGGCAATAACGAACGAAACTACATCACTACGTAGACAGCTTGCCCATGAAGAACGAAGTGATGACGTTAGAGGAGCAAGAAGACGAAAAATCCGAATAATCGATAGTGAATCTGGAAGCCAAAGTGATTGTACAGAAGGGACTGAACCTTCAGAAGGACAGTGTGTACAGAATCCGAAGAAATCCCCAGAAGAATACCGTTTGTATCCGGTGAAAGACAACTAGGACCGGAACGCATTTGCACACATAAAAGAACCAATCGATTTTTTCAAATTATTTTTCACCGAGGAATTAGTTACTGACATAGTGCAGGAAACTAACAATAACGCTGCAAGGAAGGTGGAAGGCAAGACCTTATCATCCTGTTCTATATGGCGATCATGGTACGATGTAACAGTTATCGAATTTTGGGCGTTTATTGAGGCAATCATAAATATGGGGACAATGTCACTGGCAAACATACAAGAATACTGGTCGAAAAATGATACTAGTTATATTCCGTTTTACTCAGACACGTTTACGAGAGACCGATTTTGTCAAATATTTTGGAGACTTCATCTCAAGACAATACCCTCAGAAAACACAAACCCTAGAACCCGTTTGCAGTTAGTATCTGGTTTCCTCGAGTATATAAATGAAAGGTTCTTGAATTATTTTGTACCCAGAGAGCAGATTTAAGTGGATGAGTCGACTGTCAAATTCAAAGGCCGCATATCATTCATTACATACAATCCAATGAAACCTACAAAATGGGGTATTCGGTTTTTTACGCTCGCAGATTCAAATACCGGCTTCATTTGCGCTATTCTGCCGTATTATGGATCTCTAACAACAGAGACTTTGATAAAACCCGATTTACCGATATCAACCAGAATACCACTACATCTATACAAAATGATACAGGATAAAATCCCGGTGTTCAGGGACACCACATGTTCACGAACCGTTATTATACGAGTTACATATTGGCGGAAGAATTACGCAAACAAAAGTGCCACTTAACTGGGACGATCATGACAAATAGAAAGCACCTGCCATGTGAAATACGAAAGCCAAAATTTGAGAATCGACTCACATGTGCATATCGTAAAGGTAATATTTTGGTTCTTGCGTGGAATATTTGGTCCTTGCATATATGTATGTATGTATGTATGTTCCTTGTATTGCGAAGAATCCGCGGCACCAAGAGATAAAAAATTTTGAATAGACGTAGTTCTTTCCCCGAACATAGAAGCCTCAGAGTCTGAATTTCGAATTTCGAAGTCGTTTTTGATTTATTTCCTATTTTGTAGGAATTTAATGAATTTTTTATTAATAAACTCAGAGATTTGAAAGTGAGTCATGGCAGCAATGGTCAGAATAAAACAATTTTGGCTCCAAAAAGCGAGATAAAAATAAAAATCTTTCAGTTTTAATCAACAAACTCCGCTATTTGAAAGCAATGTGTTGCCCCTACTAAAATTAAATATTTTTTATTTTATCCACACCAGCGCAATGCCATTCAGTAAAGCCTAAGATTCTTAACTTTCAGTTTTAATCTGAAAGATTATAATTGAGTAACAAACCGAACGATTTAAAAGCACCAAATGTAGTTCTTAAGAATATTTTCCTACTTTTTAACATGATTGTTTTAAATTTAAATGCATTAAAATCATGAGCTATCTAATCAGAAATATAAAATATTACTAGCTGGACTCATTAAAAATCATTGTACATTTTTCTTTTTTATGGTAACTATTTTAGATGATTGGCCGTGCAAGTGGCTAGTAATATTTATAATTAGCCTGACTCACAGTCTGGTATTGTAAAATTGTATTGTAGTATTGTAAAATTGTCTGGTATTGTAGTATTGTAAAACACAAAACTGGGATCATCTGAGTTCAAAATAAATTTTCTGACATCAGATTCAAAAGTCATGACTAATCTTCTTCTTTCGTCCATTTGTTGTGGAAGTAAAATTATGGCATTGTTTTCGGAGAAGGATATAAACAACAAAGCATTGTTCATCTCGAAATTTAAATATGCGTCTAAGATTCCTATTTATTCTCATGCATTTTGGACGCCATTTTGCTTATTTATGACATCATTGTTCCGTGTGATGTATGAATAGACATAGGGATGTTAACACAGACTTAAAGCGTTGAATTCCTTTTCTCAGATTACGCATATACAAGCAAACTTTAATATGTATATATTTAAGAGTGATTTTATGAGATTTACGTTATATTAGAAAAGAAAAAGGGGAAAAAAATGTGTGCGGAATGGACGCACTGAATGCTTATGCTTACAGAGTGTTAAGTGTTGCCATACTTTTTTTTTATTCGCTACACAATTTATATTAGGGATGCAAATTACGATACCCAGACGTGCTAAGAATACCTTCACCTGTAAAATAATTGTTACTACTTACAGTGTAAAAATGTTTACAAAATGTTGCTTCTTTTTTAACTCTTTCTGCATATTTATTCACAAAGTTTATACGAATTGTTAATTAATTCAGAGCTGTTAGCTGAAAAATATCAAAATGTACAGTTTAATTATTCTGTGTTTTAAACCCGTGCATGCCAATCATTTGTGAAGCAATTTAAAATGGAATCTTAAGTTTAAAGATTTTTATTTTAGAAATCAGGTAAGATGTGTTAAAAATTAGTTAATCTTAATTTCCAAACATTAGAAATGGTTTCCAGAATTGTTTTATGCTTTTCTTCAAAAAGAGAGTGGGTCTTAGTTTCTAAATATTAGAAAAGGCTTCGAGAAATTTCGTTCATGCTTTCTCTCAAAATCAATCTGGAGAAATATTACTTTTGCTTTCTTTAAAAAAGACAGTAAGTCTGATTTTATAAATATTAAAAATAGTTCAGAAAAATTTTGTTTACGTTTTCTCTCAAAAAAGAAAAACATTGAGCCAATATTTAGAAATACTAAAAACTGCTTAGAGAATTTTATTTATTCATTCTGTTAAAAAAACTGTCTAAATTTGCAAATATTAGAAATTTTACTTACTCTTTTAATTCAAAAAGTTATTCTAAATTTACAAGTAATAGAAAATAATCATAACAGAAATAACTAAGAAAACATCTTCATGAAGAAAAAAACAAAACAATTAAAAGAACGTAAAGAAGTATTAGTGGCTAAGACAAGATCGTATAAACTGACTGTGATGATATTTTACAGAAACTATGGCAAGCTCTACAGAGAGTGTTTACACATTATTAATAATTATTAATTATTATTAAATGTTTGACCTGATAGTCTTTCTTTCTTTTTTTTTTTTTTTTTTTTTTTTAACTATAATTCTGCATCAAGATTTTTATAACAGAAAGTCTTTCCTCTTTCACTGCTACTCAGAGTCCATCTATCGAGGTGAATTTATAGAGACATTAGGTTATTTCGAGGCAGGAGACATGAAAAATAAGCATTGCCCTCGCCGGTGCTCGAACCTTGGACCTCTCGAATATGCGCCGCGTGTGCTGACCATTACACCACGAAAGCATGCTAAGAAGGCGGGAGGAATACCTTATGTACTCCCCCTTTTAAAGGCGACTGGGGATTAAGGAACCCAGTCGCCAAATTTTGGTGGTGGAGAATTATCCTCCACCAGCTTTTCTTTTACTTTCGGGCGCCACTGTGGAGAAATTAGGTTATTTCGAAGCAGGAGACATGAAGTGCCCTCGCCGGGACTCGAACCTCTGACCTCTCGAATACGCGCCGAGTGTGCTGACCATTACACCACGAAGGCATATAAGAAGGCGGGAGAAGTCCCTTATAAGTTTTTGCTTACAAAGAGCTCTTTTCGGGAGACCAAAGGTAAAATAGTCCAGAAGGTGCAACATCAGGGCAATACGTTAAAAAGGTATGTATGCAATATCTGTATCAGTCGCTATTTTATCAATGAATACAGTGGGAGTTTTCGAAGTGTGACTTGTGCTTGATAAATTTTCATGCTTTGAAAGTCATCGGTATAAAGAAATGGAATTTCTTCTGTAAGTACCGTCTGTTGATAGTACGTTTGATTGATTTTTAACATTTTTTCTCACTCTTCTAATTTTTTATTTCCCGTTGTAAGAGAATTCTGCGATAATCCCCTTACTGAAACTTTCTTTATATTGACGGAACTAAGTTAGTACATTTTTTTCTCTTTGTTTTCAATAATAAATAGACCTTTGTTAAATCTCGGTTTATTATTTTATTTATTATTGCTACAGATGTATTTAAAGGCTTTGCAATTAATTTCTGTGTCGGCGGGCTTTCTCTAGTTACAAAAGATTTAACTTTAGAAATATTAGAAACAGTACCATTGACAGGTATTCATTTGGAGTCATCTTTCCATATAATACAAGTAGTAATGATTTATAGTTTTTCTCTTCTGATTAGTAATGTTGCTTATTTTGCACTTAGAAATTTGAACACCATGCATTTCACAACGTTTTTGAATTATGGAATAGGAATATTTCTCTTCGGAAAGCGCAAAAACATATCCTCCAGTCCACAGCTTATTTACAAGCGACATTTTGATAGAAGAATCGATTTAGAATTTTCTCATTTTACATAATAAGCTGTTGGCAAAAGATTTTATTGCAAATTGCTTTTCTTAATTCTTTATGGAAATCGTTCTAAAATAATGTAAACACCCTCAGTATTTCAGAAGTGTGTTAAGTTTCTTTTCTGTATATATTTGTAAGATTTTGTTACTTTTGTGGAAATTAAGAAATATGTGTAATTTTTACAGTATTTATAATAATGGAAGCGGATTGTCTTATTATGTTTTGTGTATAGATATGAAAATAAATATGATACAGTAAACGCCGCTTAAATATGATCACGTTTGTACACGGCTCTTTTCATAACATTAACCGAATGATAACCTTAAACGATAAACGAAAACCTACCCTTCAAACGAGCATTGGAATTTAACTAATTTAATAAAAATATAACTAGAAACATAAAAGTACACCTCTTCACAGCATTTTAATTAGAAAAAGGCAAAAGATTGTTTATGAACTGTTCACAATATTGTTGCTTGCAGACGGGTTCAAAATACTTGATTGAATGCACAAATCCAATGAAAGGTTAATAAAATTTATTCTTATATAAACAGAGAACGCTGGATTTTTCTCAAAGATATTCGTACAATATCAAAATATCACGCAATATAATCAGTAGCTATAGTTTAAACTACTTAAAGGTTAAATAGAACACAATCCACAGCGCAGAGAAATCTAATCCGATCAAAGATAATAGCAGCAGCTTACTAAAAACAACAGAGAGGACATATTCTCTGTCTTGCATTTTATAGCTTTTTAACTCGGCCGCGCGAGACATTTCTATCAATTTCCTGAAAGCAAAGAGAGTAGAATTACGATTACAGCTAAAATAGTATTCAATTACATTTATTCAAATTAAATATAAATTAGAGAGATAAACTTTTATTCAATATTCAATGCAGGTGCTCTTGCATTTTTAGTTTTACGGCGTAGCTTTCTCTTCAAATTTGTCACTCGCTGCATTGCACGGAGGAATAAAACAATTTTAATTATAATTCTACTAAAACTATCTAACCAAATGAAAAATTCGCAGCACTGTCTCCTTCGCAAGGACCACGTCCCGGGCAGTACAATCCTTTTACAAAAAGACATACTTACAAAGCATCAATGCAATAATAAGCATTACAATACAATCACAAACAACATAAACAATAATTGCAATAAATAACTTAAAATAAATCAAATACAAATCAATAAATGAATGCATAAATTTACAAATTTAGAAACAAAAGGGACCATGGTCTTGTACTACCCTACGTTATATATCCTACATACTACGACCACAGTAAGGAGCTAGCCTGTCGTAATAAACGACTTTAAGCTTAGAGTTCGATGACTTACGGATCTGAACTACGACGTCGTTCAGCCTGTTTTAGGACCGTGCAAGGACCATCCCAAGGTGACTGTAGTTCAGGACAGAGTCCTTTCCGTCGAATCGGATTTCACAACCCCACCTTGTCTCCTTTGTTGAATCGATGTCCTGTAGCTCTCGTGTCATATCGTATCGTGTCTTTCTCTTCCCCGTCGCCGGGCTGACACAAGAGATCACAAGGCAGATGAATGTCACGACTGAAGAGCACCTGAGATGAGGAATAACCGGTAGTCTAGTGGACAGCACTGGTCAGTAAAAAATAGTGTGTCAGTAAAAAAGCGGTAATTTCTTGTCCGAGTCCTGTTGGTTTCTGGACACCACCAATGAAAGTTTATTAAGGATGGTTCGATTAAACCTCTCTAACCATGCCGTCTGACTGAGGATGTAAAGGTGTCGTTTGGGTTTTGCCATTGCCGAGTAGCTTCCAGAGTTCTTTAATTACAGCCGAGGGAAAATTTCTTACTTGATCGGAAAGAGACACTTGGAAACTACAAATCCAATGTTGTACCATTACCTCTGCTACTGTGACAGCCTCTTGATCAGGAATAGGATACACATCAGGCCACTTAGTGAAGTAATCAATGGTAACAAGGATGCCTCTTGATCAGAAGGACAGCCTCTTGATCAGGAATAGGATACACATCAGGCCACTTAGTGAAGTAATCAATGGTAACAAGGATGTATTTGTTGCCATTAGCAGTTTGTGGAAGAGGTCTCAAGATGTGAAAGCGATACGTTCAAAATACGCTCCTACGTTGTAAAGTTGCAGCTTGCCTCGGCTGCGTTTCATCGGTCCTTTTTGACTCACACACGCATCGCATGATAGGCGTTACTTTTGCACGTCATCCTTTGCATTACTCCAGTAGAAGTGCTCAAGAACTCAAGGTCTTCATTATCCGAAGTGACCTCCTGTAGGGCTGCTATGTAGTTCTTTAAGGACGTTAGGGATTCGGGATCTTAGAAGTATCAGCTGCTATTTTAAAACCTTCGCATCATCCGATTCGAATTTTCGGTATAAAACGCCGTTTCGAATGTGATGTGAATCCCAGAGAGCCCAGTATTGTTTTGATCGAAATATCCTGCCAGGCAGAATTTTCTGTTTGAGGACTTCGTTAAATTTATTATGGTTTTAATGTCTACGTCTTCCAGCTGGTCTTTTCTGACTTATTTGTTACTCCATGTGTCTTGATCAGCCGATGCTTATGTAATTTGTCGTGCGACCGGACTCAGCAGCTCGTGTATCTCTTTGACACTAGCATGATATCGGCAGATTTTTGAGCAGTCTTCAGGACTAGGCGTCCAGATGATGATCCCTTCTGATGATGGATAGTTATATTGTCAGAGGCTGAATGGAGTTTGTTGTTTTTAAAGTCCAAGGAAAAACTGTATTTCCTCAGAAAGTCCAATCCGAGTATGCAAAGGTCTGTAATATCTGTCACATATGCCGTGTGGTGGTAGGCGGCACTTCCAAACGAGATATTCAACGTGATTGTCAATGTCGTATCAGGTTCCATGTTCCGTCTAACCTTCTTCGGGAACATGCAAGGACCTGACTCGGAACAGAGAGCTTACTAAAGCTATGTTCAACAATTGTGGGAAGTAGACAGGATACACAAGAAGGGTATACAAAACCCTTTATTTTTCTCTATTTACAATAACTTCCGTACTTCGGAAATACACAGACCCGCTACTTGGGGTCAAAACGTAAAAGTATAAAAATAAAACTAAACTCTAATTTAACCTTAAAATAATAAACGTGGAAGATTGGCCTTATATTAACAGGAAGCCGTATGTAGTACAGAGAACTGTGAACACTACAATACGTTTAAAAATTATCAAGAGGATTAAAACCTCTAGCCTGGAAGGCAACCAGCAACTGAGTAAACTTCTAAGGTAAGCTGCCTGCTTCGACTAACTGCTTCCTCTCTCTCGCTTGGCAAAAAGCCACAACTTAAATATTTGGCGTTCGCCAGACAAACTTTGCATAAATACTTTAACGCTTATAATTCTGGCCGGAAGTAGAAAATAAGAAGTGATAGTAAAGATTAAAATAAAATAAACGTTAGTAAAACTTAAGATCCTTACAGTCGATTTTATCACAGGGCACAATCTGGCGGGTAACGCAGGATGGCGCCCAAATGAATCGATCATTTAATTATTGAGCTAAATCTTTCCGAATGATGGTAACATTGGCTCCTGTGTGGGTGGTCACATTACAAAGAACTCCATCGATATGCCCACTGATAAATAGTCAATTACTGGTGTCACTCACTGTAGAAATCTTGAGCGCTTTAAAATAGGGGGTTTTCCATTATCATTCAAACTCCGCTACGCGAGATGACCACTAATTTGTTTCCTGAGTCGTTGCTGGTAAATGGTCGTGTCCTGGGGTGTTCTGCAGTTCTTCCGTAGGTGGCCTTCATCACCAAAGTTCTAGCACTTTAAGGATGGTTTCTTGTCACTCCTGTTCTGTCTCAAGTCATTAAGTTGCTGTTTGATTCGTCTGTCTTATTGGCCGTGCTCTGGGGTGTTCTGCAGTTCCTTCACACGTGACCCTAAGCACCTCAGTTCAAGCACTTTACTCTCAGTTTTAGTGTCAGTTTCTTCTCCGTCCTATTCAGTATCAAAGCACTGTGTCTGGTTAAATACTCTAAACGAGCAGTGACTTGATTCACTGGCTTCCTGAACATGACCACCTCCGATTGTGTGGTGGTCTCTACAAGTTTCCTGGTGGGCTGCCTCGATTTTCATGGCGTATAATAGAGCACTTTCTAAATTCTTGACATCCACCATTTGTAGAGCTTTCTGTATTTCAGGATCCCGGAGGCCTATTGATAGAGTACTGCAGGGACAGGATTTCCTTTGTTTCTGTCGGGTATTCTGAAACGGGGAGATAAAACAGTCTTTCAAAATCTGTGGCAAGTTCCTGGAAAGTTTCCGTGATCTTCTGTTGACGGGATTTCAATTGAAGTTTGCTGTAGTCGTTTAAACACTTCTTCCCAAAGCGCAGCTCCAACGCGCTGGACAGAGCATCGAAATCTATCCTTTTGTTTTCGGGAAGCGTCTGAAGAATATCCGCTGCGTCTGCTCTCAAAGAAGCAGAGAGATGACAGGCTTTAGCTTGATCCCATCCATTCGCTTCTGCCACTATAGAAAATTGCATCTTATACACTTATTGCCAGGAGGTCTTCCCATCATATGTGGAGAACTTCATGGAGGGACGATATCAGGCATGGGTAAAAATTTAAAACAATCAGAATTGCTCTCGGCCATCGCTACGAATTTCTTTAACGTATCAACTTCTTTGGCTACTGCAGAAAATCTGTCATCAGGTTGTTGTTCCACAGCAGAAACTCTCTCTTTTATTTGTGCTTTCACAGAATAAACTCTGTAATCGATTTGTTGTTCCACGGCGACACTCTCTCTTCTATTTGTCATTTGACAGAAGAAACGTTTTCTTCAATTTGTCCAACATTATTTTCAACCACGTCTATTCTGTTTTCCATACCCTCAAATTTGTTTTCTATTATGCGGGTAATTTATCTTTTCATTTCTTCTTTACCTGTTTCAATCTTTCCTTGAACGACTTTCATCTCCGCTTTAATTGATTCTTTACAAGCTTCCATCTTTCTTTAACTGATTATTGACCTACTTCCACTTTTACTTGAACGGCTTCCGATCTTCTTTAACTGATTCTCTGCCAGCTTCCACCTCTTCTTGAACGGCATTCATCTCTCCTTTAAATGACTGCCATCAGATGTCTTAACTGCTCCACCGTCGCTTTTGTTATTAGCATTCAATCCCACGTCTGACACCAAAAAGGCTTGCGTGCATACGGGTTCGTAATAGATTGAATGCACAAGTCCAATAAAAGGGTAATAAAAGCTATTGTTATCAACAAAAACAAAAATTAACAGAAAGCTGGGTTTTTCCTCCGAGATATTCGTACAATATCGCAATATCACGCAATATAATCAGTAGCCATACTTTAAACTACTAAAAGTTAAATAGAACGCAATCCACAGGGCAGAGAAAGCTAATCCGGTTAACTATAATAACATCAGCTAACTGAAAACAACTGAGATGAGATGTTCTCTGTTGGCCTTTTATAGCTTTTTAAATCTGCCGCGCGAGGCAGTTCCAGCAATTTCTAGAAAGTAAAAAGAGTAGAATTACGGTTACAGCGAACATAGTAGTCAATTACATATACTTAAATTAAAGATAAATTACGGAAATAAACTTTTATTCAATGTTAAATGCACGTACTCTTGCATTTTTACTTTTCCGGCGTAATTTTCTCTTAAAATTTGTCACTCGCTGCATTGCACGGGGAAAAAAAAAAAAAAAAAAAGTTTAATCATAATTCTACTGAAAATATCTAACATAAATCCAAAATTTGTAACAATATATTTAACTTTGTTTTTCATTTTTATTTATGAACAGTTCTTAACATTTCTAGAAATTATTTGACCGATGCTGTATTCCTAATTTTAATACTCGGAAGGTATTCCTCCTTCACTGAAGCAGAACAAACAAATGTAAAGTTTAAAAACAGGCAAAATAGCAAACTTAGGTTTCGGGTAAATGTTTTCAAATGAGATGGTTATATATATATATATATATAATTTATTTCCTAATTAATTGATTATATTATCTGATTGATTATATTATCTCCTAAGTTTAATTAAAGTAGAATTATTTTAAAAGAGTGAATCTATACGGGTAAGTTATATTTTGAAAGATGTTTTGAAGTAACTTGAAAGTAACGAAAGTAACTTGCAAGTAGTAGTAACTTGTTTTCGCACTAAATGAATTTAAGATCATACAACATTATATATATATCATACAACATTATATATATATATATAATGTTGTATGATCTTAAATTCATTTAGTGCGAAAACAAATTACTACTACTTGCGAAATTGCTGCAAAGTTAGTTAATAATAATTTATTTCCTAAACAATATTGATTAAATGATTATATTATCTCCTAAGTTTAATTAAAGTAGAATTTTTTGAAATAAATTATATATATATATATATATATATATATTATATATATATTATATATATATTATATATATATATCAGGAGCAAAAATACCCTTCAGAAATTATTTTGCTTCTGAGGAAGAGAACCTGTGTGTGACCAATCTCGTAATCTATAAAGTTTCTAAGCCCAATTAATATTGCTTTTTTTGCTGATTTTAAATGGTTGACTGTTGAATGCTGTGGGATAAAACTGGGAGCAGAATTCCAGGGTGTCATGAATCAGCTGTGCAAGAGGATTCAGCAGGTACTTCCGAATGATGGAAGGAAAGTCATGTGCATTTTCTAGAAAAAAAAAAAAAAAAAAAAAGTGTGGTAGTTTTTAACCATCCTTCATATTCTCCTGATTTGGCCCTAAGTGACTTTTCTTTCTTTTTTTATTCTTGAAATTTAAGCTCTACACTAAGGATCAACGCTATTACAAGGTAATTGATATTCAAGCCACAGGCACGCGCAAATATAATCACATCTCCAATAAGGACTTTTCTGATAGTTTCATATTGGTTGTATGAATCTTCTGCGCTTTGTAGCCAAATGGGAGGAGACTATGTAGAACACCTGAAGATTTAAACGTTAATCTTACGTTTTCTCTAGTTTTCATTAATCCAGTCTCGAAACGTTTTGGACAGGCGGTGTACTTTGACCTTATTTGACGATTTTATCCCTTTTTTGATACCTTTACTTTAGTTAAAAAATTTATTCAATAATATTTTGATCACTTAACTAAAACGCTGATCTCAATAAGCGATATATTTTCCACGTTTTCGCATACAAACGGGGGAGTTATATAACAATATCTTAATGAAAACTTTAACCGTGATTACATTAAGCAACGTCTAGTGTAATTTGAAAAGGAATCTTGTTTTGTATATAATTTATTGTCTTGTGTTCCAGGCAGGTTCACAGTTGCTCCTCAGTGGACACAACTGAACAATTTTTCGTCATATTTCACTGTTTCATTCAAAATTCGCTTTTTGATTTCTGTTAACATAAAAATAAATTAATTAATTAAAATTAAAAGATCGATACTTCAGACTTATTCTAATTTAAAGGAAGTTCATTTTATAAGATGTTCTCAATCAGTTTATTAGACAAATGATAAAATATATCATAGAAGAATATTTTTATTTGAATCAATCCGACTTAGATGTAAAAAAAGCAATATTCTTAAGACCTGCATCTGCTGCTTTTAAATAGCTTTGTTTGTTAATACATATCAGGCAGACTGAATTGGAAAAATAAACATGTTACATTTTGCAGAATATTCTGGAATGAAAAGTGAAACGAGACATTGATACAATGGACGACATTTAAAGTGAATCATTGCAAAATCGTATTTCAAGACTAACAGCCCTTCTGAGATAGTGAATTTTCTTTAAAACAAAATATGTAAATCTTTATTAGTGCTGTTCTTTGCATTATTTTTGGCAGTTTAATAGCTTATGAAGTGAAACTGGGTATCACCTGAATCATTAATACCTGTATTCTGTTTCTTCTATGATATATTTTATCATTTGTCTAATAAACTGATTGAGAACATCTTATAAAATGAACTTCCTTTAAATTAGATTAAGTCTGAAGTATCGATCTTTTAATTTTAATTAATTAATTTATTTTTATGTTAACAGAAATCAAAAAGCGAATTTTGAATGAAACAGTGAAATATGACGAAAAATTGTTCAGTTGTGTCCACTGAGGAGCAACTGTGAACCTGCCTGGAACACAAGACAATAAATTATATACAAAACAAGATTCCTTTTCAAATTACACTAGACGTTGCTTAATGTAATCACGGTTAAAGTTTTCATTAAGATATTGTTATATAACTTCCCCGTTTGTATGCGAAAACGTGGAAAATATATCGCTTATTGAGATCAGCGTTTTAGTTAAGTGATCAAAATATTATTGAATAAATTTTTTAACTAAAGTAAAGGTATCAAAAAAGGGATAAAATCGTCAAATAAGGTCAAAGTACACCGCCTGTCCAAAACGTTTCGAGACTGGATTAATGAAAACTAGAGAAAACGTAAGATTAACGTTTAAATCTTCAGGTGTTCTACATAGTCTCCTCCCATTTGGCTACAAAGCGCAGAAGATTCATACAACCAATATGAAACTATCAGAAAAGTCCTTATTGGAGATGTGATTATATTTGCGCGTGCCTGTGGCTTGAATATCAATTACCTTGTAATAGCGTTGATCCTTAGTGTAGAGCTTAAATTTCAAGAATAAAAAAAGAAAGAAAAGTCACTTAGGGCCAAATCAGGAGAATATGAAGGATGGTTAAAAACTACCACACTTTTTTTTTTTTTTTTTTTTTTTTTTTAATTCACGATATATGTAATTGAAAACAATCAATACTTTTGTAAAATTACACTCTTTTTTTTTTTTTTTTTCAAATATGCAGAAGATGTAGATAAAAGTATAGAAATGTCCATTTATCTAATAGCCTATAAAATGTATCGCTCTTGCACCTGAGTTTTCTTTGTTGAGAAACAATATTAAACTTTAAAACAGCCCTTTTGAGCAACCATTAAATTCTGAATCATTTTAGATTATTTTTCTTTTTAGTTTTATTATTATTATTATTACCCTAAAGGGGCAATTTGGCCAGCGAAAGGCTATTAATTTTGTTTTGACATTTCGCGTTGATTCACTATAAACGACAAATCACTTTTTAAATTGTTGCCACCAAATATTAGGGCCCTGCATTATATTTAAAGAAATTAAATAAGGAAGAATCTCTAAATGTATGTAGGTTTCTGGCATTGTGATAAAACAACGATACTTAGAGCCATCAAATTCTGAATAACGTACTTTTCCAGCCGAATATGGGCATCTAGAAGCCCAAATTTCGAATTTGGAATTTGCTCTATTATCCATTCCATATTTTCTAAAACATTAACGAATTTTTTATGAATCAACTCAACGATTTAAAAGCGAGCAATGGCAACACTGTATGAAAAAAATACCATTTTCATCTCTAGCACGCGAGACTGTGTATCGGAAATTCCAAAGATAGGCTCATTTTAAAATTTTTTTACGATATGCTGTTGAACTGAATTTTATGGTTTAAGTGCGAAGAACATGATATTTAATAAATAAAGGTAACATGCAAAACGTTAAAAAAAAACTCCCCTTTTGAGCGTAATGCAAAATCTCAAAGCTTTGAGTTTTCTTTTTCTTTTTTTTTTTTTTTTAATTTTAATTTTTAGTTGTTTTATTCATTTATTTTCTATTTCATAGTTTGTAAACCTTTAAAGAATTTTGATTACCAAGCTCAACAATTTCAAAGCGAGCTATAGCAGCACTGTATGGAGAAAAAAACATTTTTATCTCCAGCGCGCGAGACTGTGTATCGGAAATCCTAAAGATAAACTCCTTTTAAAATTATTTCGCGATATAGCTGTTGAATTAAATTTAAGTGCAAAGAACATTTAATAAGTAAAGGTAAGAATACAAAAGGTTAAAAAAAGTCCGGTTGGGCGTAGTATAAAATCTGGAAGGTTTCAGACGTTTTTTAATTAATTAATTTATTATTATTATTAGTAGTAGTAGTACTAGTAGCGGTAGTAGTAGTAGTAGCGCAAAGGGCGTTAGCTCAGAAGGGCTATTAATTTCGTTTTGGCATTTTGCGTTGAAAACTTTAAATGTCCGTTTCACTTTTCAAATTGTTGCCACCAAATATTATCGCCCTGTGTTATATTTAAAGAAATTAAATAATGAAGAATCTGCATAAATGTATGTATGTTTCTCGCACTGTGATAAAACAACGGGACCTAGAGCTATCCAATTTTCAATAATGTAATCCTCCACCGAATATGGGCATCGGGAAGCTCTAATTTGGAATTTGTTTTATTACCGATTTCATATTTTGTAGCACTTTAATGAAATAAAATTACCTTTTTGATTAAAAGCTCATCAATTTCAAATTGAGCAATTGGGAAAAAAATCATTTCTTTCTCCAGCGCGCGAAACTGTGTATCGAAAATTCTAAAGATATGCTCATTTTAAAATTATTTTACACTACTGATGTTGAATTATACGGTTAAAGTAAAGAACATGATATTTAATAAATAAAGGTAACACACAAGACGTTAAAAAAACTCCCGTATGGATGTAATGTAAAATCTGAAAGCTTTCAGTTTTTTTTTTTTTATTTGTTTATTTATTTATTTATTTATTTATTATGATGATACTTTCTCTTTAGAAATTAAGATTTTTGCTTGCGTCATACATATGTGTTTCTCAAGCAGAAAAATGTTTGTACCTTTACTAATACGCGAAATCTATATATTGGGGAAAAAATAACTTTTAAAAATTACAGCTCTTTCTTTTGAAAGAAAGCGAGGAGCCAGAAATATGCAAATGGTAGCAAACAAACTAAAATTACGGCAGAACGTATTGTTTTACTGGAATAGTTGTTATTCAGTACCAAAATACACATTCAGATATCAGAAAATGCACGCGAATTCTTGAGTGCTCTTTTATGTTACGATTCTTACGGTATAAAGTAACACCAGAAGAACAAGATAAATATGATAAACGCTTGACCTGCTATTGTTTTCATTTACACTATCAAATAACTGAATGATTTCAGAATGAATGAACTTTATTCTCTTCGTATGATGCGCAACTACCTTATGAGCACATTCGTTCCCACATTTTTCAACTGCTTACTGCTTAGAAACATTTTCGTAACATATTATAATAAGACCGAGTTCTTCGACACTATTTTTATTTTATCCATAGTCACTTTCGGATACAATAATAAAATATGATTGCTAGGTTTATTCGACGATATTTTTATTTTACTCATAATCACTGTCAGATACGATAATAAAATAAGATTGTTGAAATTATTCCACTCTCAATTTTATTTTACTCATAAACACTTCTATACAGATTATTAACATAAGATTGCTAAAATTCTTCGACACTGTTTTTATTTTACCCACAACCGCTTTCGTATACAGTAATAAAATAAGACTGCTAAAATTATTCGACACTATTTTTATTTTAATCAGAATCATTTTCTTACATAATAATAAAGAGACATTCCTAAAATTATTCGAAACTAGTTTTATTTTACCTACAGTGTCTGACAAAAGTGTTCCCACATTTTAAGAATTTGCAGAAAAAGCGCTGCAACGCGGAATTGAATTCAAATATAAAGCCCAATATTTTTTCATATCATCTCCACGTAACTTTGAATGAAATCAAAGTTTTTAATTTTTAATACTGACTTATTTTCTTTTTCTAAAATTGAAAATGTAAGGAGGCATAGATAAAACACGCCTCAAAAGTGATCGTACACCGAAACATTTTCGTAAAATTTCATAAATAAAATTATCTTCTGTCACTTTTTTTTTTTACAATTTGGTGACGTTTAATAAATTGTTTGTCTTTAGTTTTTTATTGCTTACTTCATTATATTTTATTTAATGTTTAAAAACGGCACGCAGTCGTAAGGAAACAACGACTAGCATTCGAAAATTGATCATTTTTTATCATAAGGACGGAAGTTCGATTCGGGATATCTCTAAATTAGTAAATTTAACCCATTCTACGGTGTAGTTTGTGTTAAAATGCTTTAAAGAAAAAAAATCGGATTCGAAATAAAGTAAGAAGTTGTCTGGCAAAGAGGACTCGACTCAATGTGATTAGAGATTTATAGTTAGAAAAATCTGTGAAAAATCCATGTTTGAGTGTTTTAAAGATTTCTAAGAAATATACTGAAAAATTTTCTACTTAAATTTCACTTAAAACTGTTTGCCGAATACTCAGATCAGTTGGATTTTACATGAGCGCTCTGCTCGAAGAAAAGTTTTTGGAAGTGAAAAATAAAGAAAGCTTAGGCTTTTCTTCTCAAAATCAATGGTAAATAAGTCCGAAGCATATTAGAATCATGCCTTAATATTTTTCATTTCGATTGGCGTATTATTGTATTGAGGGAAAAAAGTGAGGAACTTAATCCCAAGACCTTGATTGATACAGTAAAGTATGGCGGTGGCATTCTTGTGTGCATGTGGCAAAACGAATGGGACCAAAGCACCACAGGGAGAAGGACCCACTACTTCATCGGCTATGTGGACACTAGCCGAAATGTAGCGAACGCACAGTTGGTAAGGTTCATTTCCGGGCATGGGCCCTACCCGGAATATTTCTTCAAGCGTGGCATAAGTCACACAAGTCAATGTGCATGCGGCGACTCAGGCTCACCAGAGCACTATCTAACGTCATGCCCATTAACAGAAGGACTGCATATCAATCTCCCTGAAACAAATCGCCAGCCGTTCTGTAAATATATGATAAAACAGCGGCACTTTATTAAAAATCTAGTACAGTTGATGGACAGACTGTCCGACTTAGATACAGACTTGTGTCAGCTATAGAACAACCCAGCATGTAAAAACAACTTAAGCATTTTAAAAAGGACATGTATAATGTAGGAAAACTGTCATTCAAGTGAATTGTAAGAAACTATAATGTAGACTAGAAACTCACAGTATAAAGACTGCCTGTATTCATACCTGGAAAGTCAGTTGCATTTAACAATGTGCATGTACTGTGTAAATAAATTTCGGCAAATTATACCGTAAGACCATATATAATGAACCGATATATAATGTAGGCATAACGAATGTATGAAAGTGCATATATCTGTAAGCAAAGTAATGTAAGGGAGTGTAATATATGTAAATATTTTTGTGTATCAGTAAGCTATGTATAAGTAAGTTATGCAATTTAAAGTAATGCAATATAAATGCAGAAATGTCTAATAAAAATGCATGGGTAACATATATGTTTTGTATTATGAATAAGGGATATAGGATGTCTAACGCAAAGCAATGTATGTATTGGAATGTCTATTTCATGTACTGGAAAATTATGCAATAAGTACTCAAATAACATGTAATGTAAGTAACCTGTAAGACTATTATGTTTGTAAATATTTGTATCTAAAAAATTAATCAGAATGTATCTGCATATATCTATATGCAACTGCAAGTATATGTAACCTAAGGTTAAGCAGTGTAGGTAAAATTAAGTAATATGTGAAGCAGGCGTGCCTGACTATGTATGTATATAAAAATAATGTAACGCAAGACACATGTAATATTGGCATATGTAACTGTACATGCAAACTGTATTTATATGCAATCTACAAGTAATGTAGGTATATTTATTGAAATGTACAGCTAAAAACTGTAACTGTACACAAAAGTAATCCCACACAATGTAAGATTAATGTAATTCAGGTAATGCATATGCATTGTATGCCGGAAATGAGAGACAAAGTCAGTATGTAACTCTGTAAATCACGTTATCCATAGAATATGTTAACCAGCAAACAAGAATGTAATACTAAATATTAACAGCCCTTGTATGGCCATGTAATTGCTCTTTTGAAAGACTCAAGGTTCAACTCTAGATATTGGTGGACGTGGCGCTACACCAATTAACCGACGGTAAAGGGGTGGTGCCCACGTCCCCCATCGCATGTCTCATGTCAGGGTGCATGCCAGCATCAGGATTGAATAATTTAACACATGAACCATGCTCTTTGATGGCACAATGAACCATGCTCTTTATTTAAATATTTTAAAAGATAATTTAAAATTATCCTTCGAAAATTTTGATACTAGAAACAACTTTAATTTTTTATCAGTATAACGATTCTAAGCACATGGTCCTCAACCTTCCCCTTTTGGGTGCTTATAATTATCCACAAGTTCTGAAAACATCATCTCAGTCACCAGGTCTAAGCCCAACAGAAGACATCTGGAGAGAATTAAAGGTTAGCGTGCAAAAACAGAACATTATAAAAATCAGAACTAAAAGCACTAATGATGGAAGAATGGAGGAACATTGATGCAGATATTATAAAAAACAGGTGAACTCTATGCCCAGACGTTTTAAAAGCTATCATAAATACTATAGAATATACTACAAAATACTAACTGACAGAAATACTTCAAAATTTACTAATATGTGCAGATTTCTTTAAAGCGTACGAAGGCTTTTATGAGGTAACTTTTCTGTTACTTTTTTACTATTGATTTTCCCCAAAAAGTTTTTAATATGTTCATAAAGTAATTAATGTGGTTTTTCTAAAAGAAATTTATAGATATTATTAAAAAATTTTCATTCTAAAATATTAATTTTTATTAATGAATAAAGCAGTACTTCAGTGAAACTCGAAGTTCGAACACTAAGTAGTGTTCGAACTTCGAGTAATTAAGTAAGTAAATAACTAAGTAAGTGTTCGAACACATTTGTGAGCCCCTGTATATCACATTCACGTATAGACAGAAAATGAGACTGCTAAAATTATTCGACGGTATTTTTATTTTACAGATAAACGCTTTTAAATAAACATTGTTGTGTAATTTGAAGGAAAAGGCTAGAGGGCGCTGTTGCTCGCTTAGTTGTAAGAAAATAAAGTTTGTTCATGTTGAAGGCGGCGGCCTAAGAATACGCTCTGTATATAGTAATTAAAATATTGTTAAAAACGTAAAAGTGTTAAAATTAGTGAACTCACTGAACCACCATTATCTGATTTAGAAATGCACAAAAAATATTAGATGGTGCATCGGCGTAAGGAATTAAGGCTTTGTGAAGATTTTAGGTATTCGATCCAAGTGTTTCGATTTCAATGGATATTTCATATTCAAGGGACAATGGAATTCCAAATAAAGGTAGGGAAATCTTAAATTAATTATTTAGTTATTATTTGTAGTACATTAGTAAGTATTTATTATTGCTGTCGTGGGTGTATTTAAATTAAATAAAATGGAAGAAAAGTTAGATAGATTGAAACGTAAACGTTCCACATTGAGATCGTCTGTTACTAGGTTAATTAAAGTGATTGAAGATAAATTAAAAATTGAAGGGGAGGAAAATTCGATTAAAGAATTACGAGAATTGTTTGAATTATTAACCAAAAAGAAAAATAATTTGAGAACGCTTGATGATGAAATACAAGAGTTAATTGATGTTAGCTTAATTGAAGAAGATTGTAGTATAAGCGAAGAATACAATGACAAATGTATAATTGCTTGTAGTCAAATTAAGCAGTTTCTAGGTGCGGTTACCGCAGTACCGCCAGCGAGGAATCCCCAAAGTTCTGATTTAAACCAGTCTAGTGGTAATGGAATTTTGCATGTAAGTTCTAGTGGGAGTAGTACGCTGAAATTACCAAAATTAATGATTGATAAGTTTTGGGGAGACCCCAAACAATGGAAGGAATTTTGGAATAGTTTCGAAAATTCGATACATAAAAACGAAACGCTTTCAAAAATACAAAAATTTGTATACTTAAAAACATTCTTAACGGGACAAGCTTCGAATGTTGTGTCAGGCTTTGAGTTAACAGAAAGTAATTATGATAGTTGTGTAGCATTACTAAAGGACAGATATGGTCGAAAAGACCTGATCATTTATTCATTCATGAATAAAATTCTCAATTTAGAAGCCGTTAAAAATTCTGCTAACGTAAAGGCTTTACGTAAATTATACGACGAATTAGAAGTTTCGATTCGTAATTTGGAAACTTTAGAAGTAACTTCTGGCTCATATGGACATTTATTAATTCCAATATTATTAAAATTAATTCCGGACGATTTAGTTTTGGAATTTAATCGGCAAAGAGGATCGAAAGATAAAGTTGAAGTTTCGGAATTAACACAATTTATTAAAACGGAAATAGAATGCAGGGAAGTTTCAAATCTAGTATTAAGCGAAAGGAAAAATCCTGTGCCTCCGCGAGTCGATCAATCAAAATATGAAACTAGAAAATATGTAAAAAATGCACCCACGGCTACATTTCATACTGCAGTTAACCGAAAATGCATCTTTTGTGATAATTTGCACGAGTCATTTAAATGCGAAGTGAATGTTTCTGATAAATTAAAGAAACTAAGATCCGAAAACCGCTGCTTTTCTTGTTTTAAAAAATTCCATACATCAGAAAGGTGCAGAAATAAAACTAAATGTAATAAATGTGGCGGTATGTATCACAATGAATCGATTTGTACTAATAAATCCCTTGTAAACAAAAAGTCGGAACAAGGTTATTCCGAAAATGCAACTGAATCTCTGACTTTGAATTCTGAGGAAAGAAATAAAGTTCAAAACTTAAAATTGATTGCTTCTGTTCCTCAAGGTGATAATAATAATGGCTGTAATGCCAGGGAAATATTATTACAAATTGTACAGTTTATGCTTGTTCTAAGTATAAATCAAAATTAACTAGATTAATTCTTGATCAAGGCAGTCACAGATCCTTTATAACGAAAAAATTGGCCGACCATTTAAAACTTACTCCAATCCGTTATGAAAGACTTTCTCTTTATTCATTTGGTGCGACGAAGGCAATGAATCATTCCTATCCGGTCGTTGAAATCGAAATTCAGAATTGGAAACAAAATAATAAAATAAAAATTGAATGTTTGATCTCGGATGTTATTTCCTCGGCGTCCATCAGTGTGCCTAGTAAACAAATTGCAGACTTCATGGAGCATATGGGGTTGCAGATCGCCGATTGCGCAAGAAAAAACAACGTAGATGTTGAGATATTAATTGGGGGGGATGAATTCTGGAATGTAGTTTATTCTGAAAGAATTAAAATATCTGAACGGTTGTATGCAGTCAGTTCTGTGTTTGGTTGGGTTGCCGCAGGAATCGAGAAAAATAAAACAAACAAAAATTGTTCTGGAAATTTAGCGGTAATGACAAACACTGTTGTGTTGAAAGATTTAAGAGGTTTTTGGGAATTAGAACATATGGGAATTAATGATTCTGATGATTATTCCGATATTGACTGCGAAATAGTAGACCAGTTTGAAAGAAATTTGCAGTTTAAAAACGGAAGATATGAGGCAAATTTAATCTGGAAGTACAGTCCGAATAATTTAGGAAATAATTTTGAGGTAGCTAAGAAACGATTCGCAAACCTTCACAATAAACTAAGTAAAACTCCGGAGATTTTTCAGGAATATAAAAATATAATTGAGAACCAGATATTAGAAGGAATTGTGAAGAAATGTCCGAATAATGATACAAATTTGGGATATTTTATGCCTCACCGAGCAGTGATACGACCTAGTGAAACTACTAAGGTAAGAATTGTGTACGATGCTGGCTCAAGGACAGAGGACACGAATTCGTTAAATGTCTGCCTTGAATCGGGACCTAATCTAAATCCAAATATACTAGACGTTATGTTAAATTTTCGTAAGTTTAAGATAGCGTTTTGTGGAGACGTTGAAAAGGCCTTTTTGATGATAGGAATTGCTGAAGGTGATAGAAAATTTCTAAAATTTCTTTGATTTAATGAAAATAATGACTCCTTTAAGATTATGCAAATGTGTCGCGTAGCTTTCGGTTTGACTATATCTCCTTTCATTTTGGCCGCCACTATAAAATATCACATTCGAAAATATAAAGATAAAATGCAGGATAGTTTCCAAATGTTAAATTCTTCTGTCTATGTCGACGACCTATATTTTGGAGCAGGAACGGTTGAAGATGCATATCGGTTATCTGTAGATGCGGTTAACATATTTAAGGATGCTGGGATGAATTTCAGAAAATTAAGAACTAATTCTAAAGCATTAAACGATTTATGGGTCTCAGATGGGATTAAGGGATCAGACAACAAATTAACTAGTGAATCGAATTTCTTAGGCATGATTTGGAATTCCATTGAAGACAATATAAAGTTAAATTTTAAAAATTTAATTGACTTTTCTACTGGAAACGATTTTGCTACAAAAAGGAAACTTTTGCAAAGCATCGCCCAAATATACGATCCATTTGGATTTATTGCACCCTTTGCTATTGGGGCGAAAATTATTATGCAAGAAGTCTGGTGTTCCGGTTCTGACTGGGATGAGGTCCTTCCTGCAAAGATTAAGGACAAATTCAACATTTGGTGAAAGGAACTTAATGATTTAACTGAAATATCGATACAGCGAAATTTCTTTGATGACGATACAATGAATATAAGCCTTCACCTATTTTCAGACGCTAGTCCTAAAGCATATGGGGCCATCGCATATTTCAGATATTGTACGAGTGATTCTAAAATTAAAACTTCCTTTATCATGTCGAAATGCAGAGTTGCACCTTTAAGAGCAATCACGCTTCCTCGTTTAGAGTTAATGGGAGCACCCGTGGCTGCTCGAATGTATAAATATTTGAAAAAATTGTTTGGTGATTTAATTGAGGATGTTTATTTTTGGAGTGATTCCGAAATCGCCATTACTCAAAATTAAATTTCTCATTACTCAAAAATAATTTCCAATTATTCGCCAAATAATTGGAAACCATTTATCGCCAATCGTGTTACAGAAATACAGGGTATATGCAACAAAAAATTGTGGAACCACTGCGAAGGAAAACAAAATCCTTCCGATTTACTGACTCGAGGAATTAGTGCTCAGTCATTAGTTAAGAATGATCTGTGGTGGCATGGGCCACACTGGTAACGTTTTCCTACTGAAAACTTTCCGAAACAAAAGAAATTACAACCAAATTCAGAATCGTTGGAGTTAAGAAAAAGTATTATTTTGACTGCACCTGTAATTAACAATGAATCCCCAATTTTGCATCTAGAAAAATTCAGTTCTTTAGGAAAATTACTTCGAATTACTGCCTATGTATTTAGATTTATTGGGAGGCTTTGGAAAAGGTCTACAGGGAATGGACCTTTAAGTGCTTTTGAGATTAAAGCAGCTGAACATTATTGGGTAAAAATTACGCAACGAGAATCGTATCAAGCGGAAATAATTAAGTTATCAAATGAAAAATCAATTCTCGATTCTTCCATCTACTCCCTTAATCCAAGGCTTGATGAGGAGGGAATTCTTCGGTTGAAAGGTCGCATTCAATTTGTAGACTGTCACGAGAATTTAAAACATCCTATTCTATTACCCTCAAAATGCAAGTTTACCGAGTTGATTATCATGGACTCGTATGAAAGGGTATTCCATGCTGGAGTTAATTCGACACTAACTCAGATCAGAGACAAATATTGGATCATTAAGGGAAGACAGCGTGTTAAGACTATCATCAGCAAATGTGTGATATGCAAACGATATAGTGCTCGTCCTGGGGTACAGGATATCGCTCCACTTCCTCCAGACAGAATCCAAGAGTCGCCTCCATTTGCTGTAACCGGGTTGGACTTCTCCGGCCCATCCAAAGACAGGCAAGGTAAAGTTTACATGCTGTTGTTAACGTGTGCGGTCACTCGTGCCTTACATATAGAGATAGTAACTGATCTCAGCACTGAAATTTTTTGCTAGCTTTCCGGAGATTTTTAGCTCGCCGAGGACAGTGTACCACCGTGTACTCCGATATTGCCAAGACTTTTAAAAGAGCTGATAAAGAACTAAAACATATTTTTAAAACTTTGAGTGACTCATCTGTGAAAGAATTATTTTCTGCTAGAGGCATAAATTGGAAATTTATTATTGAGAGGGGTCCATGGTGGGGAGGGTTTTGGGAGCGTATGGTACGAACCATAAAATCCAGCTTGCGAAAAATTATTGGTCGATCATCCCTTACTGTGAAAGAGCTTGAAACAGTGCTCATTGAAATCGAGGCAATGATTAATTCTAGACCAATTACCTACACGTGTTTACCGATCCTAATGAACCTTCTCCACTAACACCCTCTCATTTTCTGGTTGGTAGACGATTGCTATCTCTGCCTGCTAATAAAATAACATCAAATAATTTGATTGGATCAAGAAATTCAATTATTAAACGATATAAATACCATCAAGATATTTTAAATCATTTTTGGAAGCGTTGGAGATCAGAGTATCTTTTTAATCTGAGATCTGCCAATATTTGTCCCCCACACTCTAACGCATCTCAGTTTAAAATCAACGATATTATCTTGATTCATGACGACAAACATCCCAGAAATCTTTGGACAATAGGTAAAATTTTGGAATTAATGCCAGGCAGAGATGTTAAAATAAGATCTTGCACAATTAAAACACCTACTGGTACCTTAAAAAGGCCTATACAATTGTTATATAATATGGAACTTAACTAATGTTTGTATTTTGTATTTTTAGGTTTGATTCTCCTGACCTTGCTGATAGGTATCATTTAATGTTTTGTAAAATTTTATGTGCTTATAATTATGTATGCATGTTTGTTATATTTAACCATTTCTCCAGGATTTATTGTCGAAATATTAACTGAATATTCTAGAATATATTATTGAAAGATGAACTCTCCACCGAGTTCAGGTGGGGAGTGTTGTGTAATTTGAAGGAAAAGGCTAGAGGGCGCTGTTGCTCGCTTAATTGTAAGAGAATAAAGTTTGTTCACGTTGAAGGCGGCGGCCTAAGAATACGCTCTGTATATAGTAATTAAAATATTGTTAAAAACGTAAAAGTGTTAAAATTAGTGAACTCACTGAACCACCATTATCTGATTTGGAAATGCACAAAAAATATTAGAAACATTGCTTAAACTATCCAAGACTTTTTTATTTAACCCGTAATTACATCTTTAAAACAAGACTTCTAAAATTATTCGAAACTATTTTTATTTTTCCTATTACTTCACATGCAATATGCAATAGAAATTATGCTAAAATTATGCGGTGCTATCTTTATTTTACCCATAATTACTTTCTTATACTAGAATAAAATAAGACTTTCTAAAATTATTCGACGTTATTTTTATTTTCCCTATACATATAATGCCTATTATAAACTTTCATTTACAATAATAAAATAAGATTGCTACAATTATTCGAGACAATTTTCCTTTTACTCATAATCACTTTTGTTTACAATAATAAATATTAATAAAATTATTTGATATAATTTTTTATTTAATTATAATCGCTTTCTTATACAAGAATAAAGTGAATTTCATTCGGAACTCATTTTACTTTACCAAATATAATTACATTCACATACAATAAATAAGAATGGTAAAATTATTCGACACCCTTTTATTTTATTCAATACATTACATTTGATTTTAAATTTATCACATCACTGATAATACGACCAAGTTATCAACGTTTGAACATTCTCAATATTCGATAATCTCTCAACCACCTAAAATGGTTACTACTAAAAAGAAAACATATATAATGATTTTAATGAGTCTAGCTACGCTTTCACGGTTCCAGCTAGTAGTTATTATTAATAGAGGGTTTATTGTTTTTAAATCACTTAATTTAGTTTTTAGCCCAGAAGGGGTATTAATTTCGTTTTGGCATTTTGTGTTGATTCACTTTTTAAATTGTTGCCACAAAATATTAAAAAACTGTATTACATTTAAAGAAATTAAATAATAAAGAATATGTATAAATGTGTGCATGTTTCTCGCATTGTGATAAAATAACGGTACATACAGCCATCAAATTTTGAGTAATGTAAGTCTCCATCCGAAGCCGAAATTTGGAATTTGTTTTATTATCTGTTTCATATTTTATAAAGTATTTATGAGTTTTTGATTAAGAAACTCAACGATTTCAAAGCGAGCAATGGCAACACTGTACGGGGGAAATATTATCTCCAGCACGCGAGACTGTGTATCGGAAATTCTAAAGATATGCTCTTTTAAATATTTTGCGATCTTGCTGGTGAATTGAATTTTATGGTTTAAGTGTGAAGAACATGATATTCAATAAATAAAGGTAACAAACAAAATGTAAAAAAAAACGCCTGTTTGGGTGTAATATAAAATCTGAAGGCTTTAAGATATTTTTTTAAGTATAAATGTTTCTCAAGTTTGGACCATTTTTATGAATTATGATGTTTTACGGATCAACTTATAATTGCCCACTTCGAAAGCAAATATGAGCAAATGTTAGTGCAGCTACATGTATCTTTTTAAAATACAATTAATTAGAGTTCATTTACTTTTATATTGGTATTAAGTAATTAAATTAATAGAGGGAAATTTACATTTTTTTAAAGAATTAAAGTAGGTTATTAGAACTTGGATAATCTTTATATTATTAACTAAAAATTAAATAAATTCTCATGCTTACATTAGTGAGATAGATAAGCATGCCGTTTCTTACATAGCTGTTCTATGTTTGAACATACTTTGGTAAGAAGCACCACAGTTACAGCGCTTTAAATCTGTTTGTTGCTGCTAAGAGTAGAGTGGGAAGTCCGAGGTAAGGTAACCGGTAATAAATTTCATAAAATGTCAATTTTGGAAGACTAAACGATTGCCATGTGCAATTTCCAAATTCGGAGATTTTTCAGTTACAGTGTTCCAGTGCAGTTTTTTTTTCGGGGGTGGGGGACAGCTTTTGGAAATCTGGAAGGACCACAAGGGCATGCTTCGAGGATCATAGATTGCGAAATCCTTAGTTTGTTAGTTAAAAGCAGAATTAAACTGGGAAAAAATAAACGATTCACGAAACAACAGTCCACCGATACGAAGAATATAAAAACATTTTATTGCCTTCATTGACAACACATTTATTTTAACTCGCTGAGTTTATGGATTCAGTCTGAAACATAAATATCTTGCATTTTTCCGAGTGACAACACACTGATTTTAAATAGCGGAGTTTGTTGAACAAAATTTCTCTAATTTTGCGCAAAATATAAATCAAATAAAAAAAAACCGAAATGGAAAATCTGGGCATCGATATGCACTTCGAAGTACATATGCTCGAGTGCAAGACAACGTCTGTTTAAAATTCGTACATACTTACAGATTTTATATTATTTAATAACAGACATTATTATTATACTTGTTTTTTTATTTCATTTATTTATTTATTTATTCTTTTCCCCCTTATTTTGCTGTACCTGTATTTTCTGTTAACAATTCTGTTAGTTGCTCATCGTTTGTGGTAATAATCTTTCCATCGTTTCGTAACAAACTAACCTCTTTTAGAAGACGAGAACCAGTTCATTACCTCCGTGCTCTCTTACTTTATTCAGGAGTTAAACTTCAAAGATAAAAAGAGACTTCAAATGAGAAAAAAAGGACAATATCTTACTGTTTGTTTAGGTATCTTTCACTAATTCGTAAATAACAAATATATTTTACTATAGCATATTAAACAAAATAAAACTGTAAACAAGTAAAATAAAACAGTTTATAGCAACCGCAAGTAATCCCTCTCGAACAACAAAATACCGCGTGATTAGATGGATATCATGGTCATGTTGTTTTGAAAAGAACAACGTTTAAAAAGATTATTCCTCCTCTTGCTGTTTAGGTTATTGCGAAACATCAATCGTTAGAGCCAGAAAGACCACTGAAAAGGTTCATCATCAAGTGATAAAATTATTATTCTCTTTTATCCTTCTTTTTCCCCCCAAGCAACATGGTGTCTTATCACTGACTCCAGTTTTCTGGCTAACAATATTAACTCATAATACTTTCTTTACTTCCCGCCAACCTAAACATAGATAAAGGAGGTAATAATTCATAAATTAATTTTTTCAATGACTGATTGGTTAAGTTCATCATTCTGACCGATACAGCTTCCTACATTCATGGAACAAAAATTAAAATGCTTATTCTACTAACAGACTAAACAAAAACTAAATATTAAAAGCTTAGAATTTGGAATAGCGGTATTACACGGATGGCTACATTTTTTGAATGCCTGCTGGTACTTTGTCAATAGATTTCCAATTAAAGTGGCAAGTCGAGAAAAGACAAACAAAATAAAAGCTGTGTGCAAAAAATATCTCGATTAATCTTGTACAGACCTAAAACAGTTTTGGCAGTGCAAATGGGAAAACATATCAAGATCTCCCATCCTTTGTTCTAAAGGTCGATGTTAATTTAATTTAAAAAAGTGTACTGAATTTTAATATCTGTTTCAAGTGTTAAAAAAATTAATGCGGATAATTTTAAAGAATACGCTTATAATAAAGTTAGATACAAATGACATTACTCAGAGCCATCTGAAGTTGGATCTATCAGCTGGAGTGTCGCCAAACCTGGTAGGGAGACTAATGATGATAGGGCAAAAAGGTTTGCGCGAAAAAAAAAATAATAACTAGTTACAAAAGCTGGGTGAAATGTGGCTCTGGTCTAGTCTGCACAACTGAAAATTTGCATGAAACCCAGGCAAAATTTGAAAATGTAAGTGCTCACTTATGTAACCGACAGCAACGTCAGTAACTCAGTCTGTAAGGATCTTCAGTTTTACTAACGTTTATTTTATTTTAAAACTTTACTATCATCTCTTATTTTCCACTTCCGAACAGAATAAACGTGTTAAATTGTTTATGCAAATTGTACTTGCTAACGCTTAAGTATATGAGTTGTGGCTTTTTGCCAAGAGCAGAGTTAGATGGGGAGAAATTGAGCCTTCTTGCCACTATATTTCACGCAAGCTTGCAATCAGTTGCTGTCCACCTTTAAGGTCAGAGGTCCTATTGAAAACTAAAGACGCATTGTAGTTTCTCGCAGTTTGCGTACTACATACGTAATTAATTTAAATAGCAGTCTTAGTGTTAGTCATTTTTGTAAAGTTTTCAAAGTTAACTCTTATTTTTAGTTACTTAGTAGTTCGCATATTTTTATGTTCAGACCACAAGTGGTTGGTCTTTGTATCCCGAAATACGGGAGCGCCTGTAATATCGTGGAAAATAAAGTGTAATTAAACCCTTCTCATTTTGTCGTTTCTCCTACATTCCATAGGACATAGTCTGTAGTCAAACTCACTGTCTAGTCAGGACACGACATATTCGCCAAGCAGATTAGGAGAAAACAAGTCCTGATAAGTCTCTCACATCACGTCAGCTAGCGATACATACGAAGTTGTTTGATCTTCATCAATTGAATGCAACCACTGCTCTTCGTGAGTTTAAAAATCGTAACAACCTACGTATAGGACCTCTATTAATTAATGCATTCAAGGGCATGATTTAGAAGTTTGAAGAAACAGGAACCTTAACAGCTCGACTGGTAGAGGGCGTGTACCGGTGTCAGAACTAACAGTTACTTTCACAATCGTTGATGGCAATGATGGGACAACTGCTAGTGATAGTACGGCAAATCTTGCGAAACATTCTTCACAAATCATAGAAGATAAGTCTCTTGCAACAATTAAAACACAATGATTATGATAAAAGAGTGGCATTTGCTGTGCCATTTCTTATTAGTATGGGGGTCGACAATACTGGCCGTTGAGAATTTTGTATTGAGATGAGGTTTATTTTCACCTAAATTGGATCGTTAATATTCATAATTCATCCAGGCACTAAAACATAGGACCACACACCTGAACTGTTGCCACCCAGTGTTATCATGATATGCTTGACTAGTTTGGAATTCCACAACTTCATGAAGTTCAAGGTCTATCTTGTCGGGATCCCGACTCTGATGATCTTAACCCTTTGAAGCGCAAGGCTTTCACTCATGTATTTGCTTCAGATGCCAAAACCCATACCATTACAGTTACATAGTGATAGGACAAGTTATATACAGGGTAATTCTAAATTGTTTTTGCAAATTAAGAGGGGTGATAGTACTCATTCAGATGAGCAATAATTACCATAGAACATAGGGTCGCATTCAACTCTGAGAGGCAGAAAAGAGAAATATTAGAATTCCAACTTGAACTTACAACAGTGTTGGGAGAGCAAATGAACGAGACCAGAAGTTTCGCAATCAGTTTAGTGAAAACCTCACAGAGAATGTACAAAACGGATAGAAACGAAAACTTGGCTTTCGAGTGTTAATAGAGCTTAAAACTCTTGTCAGATCAATGAAATGTCTATGTGAAGCTGTAATCAAAAATAAAGGGTACCCTACTAAGTACTGATAACTCACTGCAATCACCACTATCTAATTTATATCGATAACTATTATCGTTTAACTTTTTTTGTATTGCAAATAATTGAATTTTGTGTTTTGTATTGAATTCAGTAATAAATTCTCTTTAAAAGGATATATACAAGTTTGCATTTTGTGAAATGTAACGTTTTCTATAAGCATACAAAGTTCAAAAACATAAAAATTTCCAAAAGTGTCCACAATTTTGGCCACCACTGTACTTTTCAGGTGATGAAACCATATCCGGAGGGCTACCAAACAACAGGTCAAATGGCAGACGATGGTCACCAGACAAGAGCATTTGGAATAGCCGATAGTTTCGTGGACAGCACTGTGATAGGCCAGTAAGAATAGAGGTAACTTCTGGACCTAGACCTATTGGTTTGTGGAAAACATTCAGCGAGAGGTTATTAAGGAAGGTTTGATTAAACCCCTCTACCATGCTGCCTAATTGTGAGTGCAAAGATGTAGTCTGGGTTTTATCTATGCAGAGTAGTTTACAGAGTTCTTTAATTACGGTATAGAAAAGTTCTGTCCATGATACAAATTCAGGTGAAGACAGACTCTAAACCTGGAAACCTAATGCCTGCGTCATTAAATCTGCTACCGTGACACTCTCTTGACAAGGGACAGTGTAAGCTTCAGGCCACTTTGTAAATTAATCAGTGAGAAAAACGAAACAATGACGAATGTATTTGTTGCCATCGGTAGTTCGTACTGCTAAGTACTTCTTTAAGGACGTTCGGGATCCGGGATATCGGAAGTATCATCTCCCATCGAAATTTATTTTCATCATCCAATTCGATGCAGTGAGTCACAGACAGTCCAGTGTTATTTTGTGTAGGACTAGATCGAAATGCCCTACAAGGTTAGGTTTCCTATTTTAAGTCAATTATTGGTTTAATGACGCCGTTCTTCAACTCGCCTTTTCAGACTTGTTCGTAACTTTATCTCTTTCACATCAGTCTGGATCAGATGATATTGAATTTTTAACCTGATGTGTGATGGGCATAAGCAACTCGTATTTCGCTTCGACCCTGGAATAAAATGGGCAGCTTTCTAGACAGGGTTGTATGGACAGGGCGTCGGCGTTTCCATGCGATGATCCTTTCCGATGACGGTCGAGACTCGGTATCAATCTTATCGGTACCGATATGGTCTTCGGGGTTCTTAACACTTAAGAGTGGGGTCAGAGATGCATGATCTGTGCGGAATAGGGATTTTCTGCCGTAGAGATAATTGTCCACATGTTCTTCGGCTGTAAATATGGGAAGAATATCTTTCCTGGTGACATAGTAATTGCGCTGCGGTTTAGATAGACACTTGTTCCAGTATGCGCTGACACTTACTTACCCGTTTATTTCTTGGGAAAACTAGCACCGACACTCCCTTTGCTCGCATCCATGTTAAGGATAAGTGGTTTGGGGATCTGAAGATACGTCAGGTTTGCCACAAACGTTAAAGCTTCCTTCGGGTTGTTAAAGTGTATCCTCATATTCTTTTGCCCACGAAAATTTTGCTTGCTCTCGGTCAGCTTATGAAGGGGTCTTGCAGTGGAGGAAAAGTGGGCTTTACACACCTAAAGGAGGTGTAAAGCCCTAAGAAACTTCTCACGTGATAGATATTTTCGGGTGGTCTCCAATCGACCAGGAAGATGGCAGAGATCCAAGGACTTACTGAAGGCTTGACAACGTTGCTTTCTTTCATGTCCTTTAGAAGTTTCCCTACTTTATCCTGTTTAGCAATATGTAAACCTCTTAGATGATGCTTGGTTGGTGTATACAGAGGGTGTTCACACATTTTTGTAACGAATTTACAAAGACTGATAGCCCATTTCTTGAACCATTATATTACATCTTGATTTCTAAAATAAAAGTCCTTTTCTTAAAATATCAAGGTTGATTTTATGCCACAAAATTGTTACAAAAATATGTGAACAGCCTGTGTAATCTCCAGTATTTATTCTACGCTGTTCCAAACGGCTGCGTCTTGCTTCAGAAGATGTGGGGGAAAGAACGTCTTGACACACTTGAATGACATCTGTATCATTCCTACTTCATCGCTTAGTTGCGCATTGTGCAATAACTCTAATGTTAGGCTCCCCAAAGACACATATTATAGAGAACTCTTGGTTTGTTTAACATAGGTGAGTGGAGTGCTGCATATGCTGCAACCAATCTCGCCTTTTGTAATACCTTTCGTCTCATAACTTACATTGACAATTCTCACCGGAATGACTGTCTCGGCAGGTCAACGATTGCTGAAGCTATAATTATTTCTCCTTTTGGGCTGTTACACCTTTAATTGCGAAAAGAGATATACCCTCCAAAATCAGAATGAAATCTGTTATTTTTAAAGCCGAAGAAAAAATTGTATTTCCAAAAACTTCCAATCCGAGTTTGCAGGTGTCTATAACATGTGCCACATCAGCCGTGCGATAGCACATGGTACTTTGGAACATGATGTTAATATTAACTTTCCATTGATATGGATTTTTACCACAACACAGTTTGGAAGATAACGCAGAGTGGCATCCAAATGAGTTTGCGTTTCTGTTTTTGAGCCAGATCTTTTAGATAATGGTCACACTGGCTCCTGTATTGATGATCATGTTGCAAGCAACTCCATTTATATTTCCTCTGATGAAAACTATATTACTGCTTCCACTCATTGCAGAAATCTGAAGAGTTTTTTAAATAGGATTTCTATTATCTGGTAATTTCCGCCTCACGAGAAAGACACTAATTAGTTCCCTCATTTTTGCTGGGTGTGGTCTTAGCTCACGTGCCTTTCTGCAGTTCGTTTGTACGTGGCATTCATGACCAGGGTTCTAGCATTTTAAGGTCAGTTCCTTGTCACTCCTATTCCGTCTCAAGGCAGGGCTTAATTTCTAAAATTAGAAGTGCCGGAGCCCTATGGAAGCTCGTCAGCAATGAGGAACAAGAATAAATAAATAAATAAAATGACTATTAAACTCATAAAAAATTGTTTAATTAAATGGTTAATTATTATCAAATTAATTAATATATATTTAATTTTTTATTAATATTTAATTAATTTTAATTCATTATTAATATTTAATTGATTTAATTCACGTTAATATTTATAAATTGCTATTTAATCAATAATTATTATATAATTAATTAAAATTTAATTGATAATTATTAGATAATTAATTATTATTTATTGAAATGATTCGATAAAGATTAAAGTAATTAAATAATTAAAATTAAATTAAATGTAAAGAGATAAATTAAATTTAATAAGCGTTTTTTAATATAATTTTATTGCTAAAAATAAAATTTTCGAGATAAAATTTCTATTGAAATCGTTATTCACTTACATAAAAAAAGTGCATTTAGGCATTTAGGAAGTGCTTCTGATTTAAGGCTCCGGCTAGAATTATGATTTATTACAAAAACTAAGAAGCACCGGAGCCGGTCCAATTTTAGCTCTGATTAGGGGGAAAAGTTCTTTTATCATCACAAAAATTAAATATACTTAAAGGATAGCTGATGAAAATTAAGATAATGCTAAAAACAGAGCGAAACAGAGTGAGGGCATGAGTGGGGGGAAACATATAATGAGATAATCTTTGAGAGAGAACGTTCTGTTTCACTTCGGCTCTCTGCTGATATAATTATAGCCATCAAGCAGATGTATGTCAGGGGTAAAATGAGTCCTGAATCTGACTCTTAAGGATGAATGTAAAGTTGCTGGTTACACTTTTCACCCCCGCCGTATTTGGTTACATTAGTGGATACTGTGGGAAGACGAAGTATAGAACGCGCTTGAGCAGTTTATCTCAGTATTTCACTCTTATTGTACTTGCTGCCACTTAACGCCACATTTAAGAACACAAATTTTCTTTCCTGTGAAGATAACTAACTGTAAGCATAGATAACAATACACTAGATACAATGGCATGGCGAAAAATTTAGACGTACCTAAACAAACTCTCCCAAATTTATTGCCCTTCTTAAAGGGAAAGTTTTCCGCATGTGAGTGAGGGGACTTTACTTGAACGTCTGATGTTCTCATGAGGTAATATTTCTAGGGAAATAGAGTATTGCAAGGTCTGCTTATTGTTAAAATAAAACGTTAGGAATTCTAATTTTTTTCCCTTGAAATTGTGGCTCAGTGTTATAAAAAGAAGTACCGAAGGTCATCTTATTTAAGGCTCCGGTGCACTCCGGATAGAACTGTAATTTATCTTAAAAACTGAGAAGTACCAGAACCGGGCTCCGGTGGGCTCCGGCACAATTTTGCTTTGTATGGTTAAATCATGTAGATGAGCAGTCACTTGATCCACTGGCTAATCGACATGAGCAGTTTTGATTGGGGTGGCGGTCTCTAACGGGTTGCTTGATAAGTTGCCTCGAATTTCTTGGTATAAAAGCAGTTTTTAAATCCGTAATATCCTTTATTTGCAGAGCTTCTGTGTTTGATGATCCTGGATGCCATCGATGACATATTCCATGGACAGGATTTCTATTAGGCAGTTTAGAAAAAAGAGATGATACAGCCTTCCAACATTCATGGCTAGTTCCTCGATTGTTTCCGTGGGCTTCTGTTGGCGAGATTTTAACTGAAGCCTTCTGCAGTCTTTTAAACACTTTTCGCCAAAGAGCAGCTCCATCGCGCGGGATAGAGCTCAATGTCTAATCTCTGGTTTCCGGGGAGAGTTTGAATGACATCCGCTGCGTTTGCTGTCAAAAAAGCAGTGGGATGGTATACCTTAGTTTCGGAATCCCATCCATTTGCGTTTGTCACTGTATAGAACTGTGTCTTGCACACGTGACAGAAGGTTCTTCTGTAATACTTGGATAGCTTTAGAGAGAGTCGGGAAGACACAGGTATCAATCTAAAGGTGTCAGAATTGGGTGTCATTATGGATTTTTTCAGGCTGCCCTATGTCTTGGCAACAGCAGCAGAATCTTTGTTATCAATTCGTTTTTCGACAGCAGAAGCGTTTTTTCAATTCCTCGAACTTTACTTACATAGCATCGATCGTGTTTTCTGTTATGGCAGTAATTTCTCTTTTTCACGTTCGCTTGACTTGATCCAATCGTTTCTTAGCCAACTTCCATCTTTTCACGAAAAGCTTTAATCTCTTCTCAATTTTCCGAAGTCAACTCTTAATTGAAAAACTGATAACTAATGCTCTCTCCTGTGTTATATATGGTTTTTCACTGGCCGCTGAGAAATTTCCGGTACGTTTGATTCCTCGAAATTGTTAGAAGGCATAAACAGTTAATGTTACATACAGCCGGATATGGCTACTGTTACATAGTGATAAAACTACGTGTAGTTACATAGGAATTGGACCAAAATGTCGCCAAGACACAGGAGTTGGACCAATTTCGCCAGATGTGTTGGGGACATTTGGCAACTTCTCGCTAAATTTGGCCACAAAAACAGTAATCAAAACCCCAGCCTGGGGCAGTTACACTTGCGAAAGAGATACTAAAATTTTACATATAATTTCACTAAAATTATTCACATATGTGCAAAGTTTATAATAATATGATGAGCCAACCGTGCTGAGCATTCCTGGTGATCTATTAAGTTGGGCCGTCAAGAAAGATGTGCACAGGATGCAATGCGTGATCCACGAGAAGGTCATCACATTGCAAAAGGTCCATGCCCTCGCCAAGAAAGTTTTTTTTATTGAATACAGTGCTATAATGCACTGAAATATCATCTCTGTAACCCTTTTAGGCTGTTCATTTGATGCATTAAAGCCATATTTCACTAAAATTTCTTATTATTGATTTATTTAGTTCTTTGTTGCGTTTACTGGAAGAGCGCCGTATTTCCCCTTATCAGGAATTAATATTTATTGCCAAAGTATCTTTTCCCCACATTGTCATTAGTCCCTCTACCACTTTTGGTGGCATACCAACTGATAGAGCGAGCTGCAGATGGATTTGGGTAGTGTCAGTTTAAAAACAAACCCTGATATTTTGTAACGCATTGCACTCACGGTATGTATGTTTTTACCTCCCGACAGCCCATGTTTCTGTCAGTTAAGGGAGGCAGTGTTTTCAGTCCAAAAACTGAATAGTTAGTATTCAGTGAAGAAGCACGGGTTCCCAGAACATATATTTATAATGATGTCTGTCTGTGCGTGTGTTTGTCTTTCTCATCGTCCACGATAACTCATCTAACTTCCAAAAATTTCTGCTTTCCGTATTTAGATTTTCATGTAACGAGTTTATTAGATTTTGGGTGATGTTGGACAACCGGAAGTGGGACTTTAATTAAAGCCCATAACAGTTTTTATGAAAAATAATATTAAAATATAGTTCAAAACTTTTCAGTTTTAATATTTAAGACTTTTATATCAATGGAAACAACATATTAGATTTCGCTAAATCTGGTAAACTGCAGTGATACTTTAACTTGAAGCTCTGATCTGATTTTAAAGAGATAATGTATTATTACATAATTCAAAACTTCTCAAATTTTATCTGTAAAACTCATATATCCCTATATGATGCATATGCAGACATGACTGAGAAAAAAATAACAGATTTTGACAATATATGATAATTCGAAAGGACAACTTGGCTTTAAACTGTTAATAAATTTTTAAGAAAATTATACACACTTTCAGAATGATTTCAGGACTGTTTATTTAATGCTTAAAATACAATGAGTATTTTTTAAATGTTCTATATGATTGCCTTTTTTTCTGGACTGCATCGGCAATCCCACAATAGAAGGACTTTTCGTAAAATTTCCATTCCTGTTCCACTACTTTCCAGAGTACATCCATCGTGGTGGGTATGCGCTTTTAGAAAGAGCTCTTTTCAAGATGCTTTGATAGAATCGAGTTTGTACATTTTTTTCTCTTCGTTTTGAATAATAAGTATATCTTTTTTTGTTGCAATCATTTATCTAAACACCTAATTGTGCTTCACCTACAATTACAATGTCTTTCGCCTAGGGTTCATTAGGTAAATAGCTTTCATACAGAGTTCCACAAATTGTTCTGCGTTGAGTCAATGTCTCGGAAAAGCTGGTGAGCATTATAATCTTCAGACTTTTTAAGCTGTAAATCTTGCCTTTTTATTTTATTTATTGTTGCTACAGATGCAATTAAAGACTTTGCAAGTGATTTCTGCTTCGACGGATTTTCTGCCGTTACCAATAATTTAACTTTAGAAATATTAGAAACAGTGCATCCCTTATTCGGGTATTCGTTTGGAGTCTTCTCTCCATGTAGAAGTAACGATTGGCGGTTTTTCCCTTACCGATTCATAATGTGAACTTATTTAGAAATTTGAATACCATACGTTTTACAACGTTTTTGGATTATGGAATAGGAATATTTCTCTTTGGAAAGGGCAAAAATATATCCTTCTATCCACAGCTTATTTACATGCGACGTTTCGAAAGAATAAATTTAAAAGTAGCAGACCATATTTCTCATTTTCAATAACAAGCTTTCGCCAGAAGTTTTTACTTCAAAACATTTGTATTTTTTAAAATATTTTAATGAAATCGTTCTAAAAATCTGCACACATTTTCTGTGGAATCAGTAAAATAAGAATTCAATCTAAAATGATGCAGTACGTATTAAAGTTATTTCTATTGTGATATCAAGCCGCAAAAGAGATAATTTGTTATAACAGCGTTTTGTTTGCAGAGCTTCAAAGTTCTTGTAATGAAGACAATCATTGTATTCATTTCAAACAATATATTTTAAACAAGCTATAAACCTTTCATTTCCTTTCATTGGAATCCAGTTAAACGTTATGTTATTCAACTGCTCAATAAAATACAATTTTTAGAAAAAATAAATAAAGGGCAACCATTTGATTATGTTGGCATAAATTTAGAGAAAGCAGTTTTGGCACATGGCTGTATATGTAATAAAATCGAAAGATCCAAAGTAATAGAATTCATACTTTCGCATCCCAGATCTTTTTGTTCAATAGAACAACTAATTCGTTTTTGTTTGCAAATGATCCACCGAAAGGGATATTGTACCTAAAGCTCGTTGCTATTTAAAACATGGAACAGGCGGAGGTCATGTGCTGGCCACATCAGACATTTTTACTTAAATTTTACTGTATCCAACTGCATCTGAATCTGTAGATATACCTTATGATTATAAAAACGCTACATACCATAATCTAGGAAACCATTTTGATGTTTAAAACATTTCCAGCCGTCTTCTCTTTTTGCTCCATCGCACTATGTAAACTCTGTTGATTATGTCATAGCAGCGCCTTTCATACGTTTAAAATGCCCGGACACCATTCTACTAAACATAAGATTTTTTAAGATAACTTTTAAAGTATAATTCTTAACAAACTTACAAAAACTACTATATTCTTCCGGGCATGTTTTCATAATGTAACAAGCAGCACGCTGAACTAGCATCGGAAGTTTCGTAATTCGAATCCTGCCAAGAGCTTAGCTGAATCTTTGCGGTTCTTTCTGCCAAAATTCTTATCCTATTTATCTAGTAATGAAGAATTTGCAGGCACGCAAATATGTTCCTCATATTATGAGAAAAATGACGCACCTAGAACCACCAGATTTTGAACGCACATTTTTTTTAAAAAATTTATTTCATATTTTTGCGAAATTAATGAATTTTCAATAACAAAATCAGCAGTTTAAAAGTAATGTGTTGAAATTCAGCAAAGCAAAAGATATTTTTTTTAATCAACAAACTCCGAAATTTAAAGACAAATGTTTTGTCACTATCCGAAATAAAACATTTTTATCTTTCATGTGCCGTATTGCAGCCATTCGACAAAGCGTAAAATATTTAATTTTTCATTAAAATTTTCTGTTTGTTGTTGATCAACGAACTAAGGATTTAAAAATAATAAACATACTACATACATACAGGAAACCTCGGTAGCGCAGTAGGCAGCCCATCAGTCCCATACATGCATACAGATTCTTCATTAGTTAATAGTAGGCAATGTAATTTATTTTAATTCTTTATAAAAAAAAATGTGTGCATTAAAAAGTTACTTGCACGTCAAAAGACGAAGAGTATTTCTACGTCTTAACTCTAATATTTGACATATCAGCGTGTTTTGGTTGAATGAAATACGGCTTTCTTTCAACTCCTCCTAGTTTCATAATGGAAAAGTTATCCCGAATTATTTACCGCAGATGGAAGCTAGCAGTGGGCCATCGTGGCAGCTGTCAGAGTCAGTGGAACGTCAGTTTATTGTTCCGCCGTATCGCCGCCTCGACTTTGGAGATAATGTTATCTTTGAAAGATTGACTGCAAATACTTTTCCCATCTGTTGTTTCCCTCTCCATCAGTTGACAATTTTATCACTCTTTCTGACTCTGCAATTGCGAAAGGTCCATCACCTTTCACAAATAATGGATACGGAATCACATGCTTTACTACACATCTGAACTGAGAATGCGCATAGTTGTAGTGCCACAAAATATACATAGTTCTCCACCCAACCATAAGAACGTCCAAGACCAAGTTTGGAATTTATTTTTCTTGTTTAATATTTAAACGATTTCCATCGATTTTTGGGTTATGAACTTGTGCACAAAGTTCTATTTTAAGTTTTAAAGAATCAGGGCTGGATAAACTATTAAGCAATATCAGCACATGCTTAGGGCATCAGGGAAGGGGGCAATACAAAAAGGTCTTTAGGTATTCAGGAAAAAGGGTTGCAAAAATTTTGCCATTGCCTGTTTTACCAGGGAATGCAAAGTACATCTAAGCCAAAAGCGAGAGAGAGAACGGAGGGAAAAAAAAAAAAAAAAAAAAAAAAGAGCTGTCATAAACAAATGAGGGAGCAACAAAATCTTGTAAGTAATTAGGCCCTCTAAAAGTCTTATCTGACCCTGTAAGTAAGCAATCAGCTGTGATCCAGGAACGAATGAAACCAGTCTACATTAATTCCTATGGAGAAAATTACTTTGATTTACCAACATTTCGTTTGACGAATGGTTTTTAGGAACTAATTAAATTAGTGAACCGAAGTTTCACTAATTTAATTATCTATTTTAGGTGGCTAGTTTACAACACAAAACTGGCAGCACGTATTGCTATACTTGAAATAGAGCTGGGATAAAAAACAGTGTACAGTGGCTTACATTTGTTTTCGAACACTTCTGTTTTACATTCTTTTTGCAAATACCATTTTACTAAATATTATCGAAATGATTTTATTTTCCTTTCAAATATATTATTGATCCGTCGTTTTGAAAATATGCTTCTATTGGGAAAAATTATTCGAAATGGTTTGCGTTAAGGAGAAAAAAAATATATTCAAAAAGTTGTTAAAATGAACTGTATCGGAACTATGAACTATGAATCGGAAACTTTTAGACAAACAGTTTGTATTTAATAAAAAACATGAAAATAACGGGACATTTAATATTTTTCTGCGTATTTTTTAACTAAAATAATACTTTTTATGCGCTTTGGCATGCATTAATTTTCTTTTCTTTTCTTTTTTCTTTTTTTTTTTGGGGGGGGGGTTGTTGTGCAAGAATGTTCCATTTTGTTTTATTCCTTTGTAAGCATTGCTTTTAGTACAGCTTTTGAAGAAATGTCATGTTTTCTTATTCTTTTCTTCAAATTACTTCATACATTTAATAAGATTTAAGTCCGGAGAATAGGAACGAGCTTTGATAAGTTCGAGGCAGCTGTATAATAACAAGTAAACGTTTAGGGCTGTAATTTTAGGATTATTATCCCAATAGAATTGGAATGTATTTTGCATTCCAAATTTTCTGCAAATGCTTTCATATTTTCATTAAAAATATTTATACGTTCCGTGTTATTTTGCAGAAAACTAAATTTCGCATCCCAGAAGCAGCGACATATCTACAAATCATTGTACATTATCCCACGTGATTAACAAGAGGTTTTCAAGTTCCGTTATCTATTGAGGTTTTGCCACAGAATATTTCGTCCATCGGACCCAAACGTATTAAATTTGTGACTCGTTTACAAAGATAATGTTACAATTTAATAAATTTTTTCTTATTATGAATTTTGTGAAATTAAAATATAGAAAAAAATAATACTCCAAAACAAAAATGTGAAGTCTATATTTCATTATTTAGTACAAGATCTGTGCAAATAAATTTCAAATAAACAAGCGATCTAAAAAAAAAAAAAAAAAAAAAGTGAACCACTGTATTTAATATTTTTTGTGAAATAAACGGAATTTTTATTAACAACTCATTAAAGATTTAGACACACAACAGCGTGACAGCCAAGTTCGAAACAGACGGATAGAAAAAAAAAAAAAAAAAAAAAAAAAAACAGCGAGACGCCAACTATGTGCATCTTACCCGAACCATTTCGAGCACTTTCGACTCCCTCGCTACTCAAGAAATATCAGACCTACAAACTTGCATTTTTGTATGTCTAATCGTATAGTAAACCTTGAACACATAGAATCCCAAATTTCATTAATCTGCTTCTCATAATTATGAAATTATTAAGGTCTTAAAAGTGTCATTTTTATCACTAATTGACTAACTCACTATCAGAAACCTAAACCATTTCTAAATAACTTAGATACTTGAAATTTGGCGTCAAGGTAGATCATTAGGCACATACAAAGGAAAAAAAATCTAAAACTTCAAAAAACTACATTGTTATTCATGTTAAACCAAATAACACTCATAACGAGCATTTGACAACATCACCAATAGATGGCGTTTTCCGCGCCATTCAAATGCTAATCAACTTTGCCGAAAGTAAAGAATACAAACTTATTTATAATGAATGAAATGATAGCGCAGAGGTAGATTACAGGACCGGCTCTTTTTTTCATTTTGGTAGTGGGTTCGGGCTTTACTGCAAAATATGAAAAGAATGTGAACAGCTTTCAAGCGATAAAAACGTTGCTGTTCAGTAACGAAACCTGTAACGAGATGCCAGATGTAAATAAAACAAAAGAAAATAATAATAATAAAAAAAGAAACGTGAATATAAACTTTAAAATAAGATTTGAACATTTATATTATTTAATAATTAAAAATAGTTGTTTAAACTTCTTGTTTACATTTTTACGTTCCTTTAAAAATCTAAAACTTCAAAAAACTACATTGTTATCGAGGTTAAACGAAATAAAATTAAAACCCCCAAACCAAAATAAACGGTTAATTGAAATTTTAAATAATTTTTAGCGATGCCTGACAATACGGTGTGTTTGTTTGCCACTAAAATATGTATAATTAGTTCAATAATGCAATGTTATTAATTATAGATGCAATAGATTTCCCGCGGTACCTAACTAAACGAGCAAGGGATGGATACTTTAAAAAAAAAAATGAGGATGGCTCTTCATTAACTGCAAGTTTAGAAAATGTCATCATAGTCAAAATAGGAGCGCGTGTAATGTTGCCAGGAACATAGACGTTAGCCAGATGCAGTTAAAAGTATAGCTACGAGAAATACAAAAATACTTTGGACATCGACAACATAACAAAGCAAGAGAAATTAAAATTAAGCTAAGCCATTATATAACATACGAGTTAGAACGAGAAGACTAAGTTTCAAGTACTGTAGTATTGGTGTATTTAATTATGGCAAAGCACACTAGGGCTATCTGCCTAAGGGGAGGGATGCCTTCGTGGAGGACTTTCTAAGGGAAACTGGCTCGTATACAGGTTACACATGGGGAAAACACCCATGCAGCCAGCCCGTTCGCGGGATTCGAACCTCGGACCGAACTACCAGTGTTCAGCGACTTTACCGCTCGGCCGCTGGTGGGCAAGTTTCAATTAATGAATAATGCATATGTTCAGCGAAAACAATTCCTTATTTGCTTGGCATATGCAATAACAATCCACAAATCAGTGACAGTCATGACTTAGTCATGACAGCGCCCTTCTCGATATAGGTTCTTCAATATTCAGCAAAGGGCAGGCGTATGTTGTACTCTCTCGAATTAAAAAACCATTAACGGGATTTTATCTCATTAATTTAGATCTAAATGCTTGCAAACGTTATATCGCCCCGACTTGGCAATTTTATCGATAAGTAACAAACTTGCCAAAAAATTACCAAACACTGAATGGACTACACCGTTATGGAAAACATAAAAATTGCTAATAAAAAGAAACCAATGCAGCGTAAACGTAACATTTCCACCTTTATAGAAAATATAGAAATTGCTGATAAAAAGAAAGCAGCTCAAAGTAAACGCAACATTTCCACCTTTATGGAAAATATAGAAACTGCTATAATAAACTATACTAAACTAAATGTATACTTTTTATATTATAATATTTTGAATACTTTTTTATACTAAAAAGGAACCAGTGCAGCGTAAACGCAAGAAAATATTTGAAGGTCACGTATTTGCTTTTACGTTGAAGCTATTTCATTGAAGTGTCTGAATAACAACATAACTTTTAATTTAGCTTTTCAAAAATTGATGATACCATAACAAACAGTATAAATGTGAAAAAGGGACCAAGTCCGAGAGAAACGATATTCAGTGTAGTCTATGCCACCGACAAAAGAACTGAGATCTTACGAATGGCAAGTTCCATAGCAGTTCCTTTAATGTACAATGTTCTGTAGGAATGTACAATGTTCTTCAGTTCATTAAAAAAATATCCGATTTCTAACTTAACAAGTTTTAACTGTCAATAAATTACATTTAAAAATTTTGACAATTAGAATTAACTTGCCAGGTTAGAAATCCGATATCAAAGAAAGTAATGAATTGAAGAAAGCTGTACATTCCTACAGCTATGATTAAAGGAACTGCTATGGAACTTGCCATCCGTTAGACCTCAATTATTTTGTCGGTAATACCGACTACACCGAACGTCGTTTCTCCCGAACTTGGCCCCTTTTTCACATTTATGCTGTTGTTATATTTATTGCATTTAAGCATTTTATGTTTCAAATTTATAAGAAAATTTGGCAATAATAAAAGAAGCATGTTTAAACGCAATGTACGAGTATTTATCTTTCGAATTTAACCATGTGAGAAAACGGGGCGACCTAGAGCCACCCAGTTTTGAACACTCGTAGTCTTATATCTTAACATATGCTCCTAGAAGCCGGAGTTTTGATTTTCGAATTTTATTTTTTATTAAATTCATATTCGATGAGAATTTAGTGACTTCTTGATTAAGACACTGAGCCATTTGAAAGCAATATATTGCCATTCGGCAAAGCATAAGATATCTATGTTCGAAATTCATTCGGAAAACTCAGCAATTTAAAAGAAATGGGTCGGTAAAAAGTAATATATTTGTTTTTCAAATTTAGGCCATTAACTCGGCGATTTGAACGAAAAGTGTTTACATTGCTCTAATTAAATTATTTTTATCTTCGAAGCGCGACAGGTGTGTGGTAGTTCAATAAAGCTTGATAATATTCTCTTTTTAATGTTAATTAATTAACAAACTAAGCAAATTAAAAGCAATAAATACAGATTCATTTTCATTATTATTAAGAACTAGCTGGACTCGGAAATTCCATTAGCTGAGCTCATTAAAATCGTTATATATTTTTTATAATAACTGTTTTACGCGGCTAGTGGATTAAATAGCTAAAGTACGCAAAGTGAAAAAGCATCATTAAATTAATTATTATTTTGACGAGACCTTAAATGCACCACAAATATTACGCAAGTTTGTTTGTGGATTGGGTATGCATGACGAGAAGTATATAAACTAGATATAAAAGTGAAAGTAAAAATGAATGTAGAAACAATAATACCAATCAGCACGCGCAGGGTTGCAACAATAAATGCTATTCAAGGGGCAATAACGATTTTCTTTTTTGATATACTTAGCAAATCATTATTTTGCGATGGTGAATCATTTAACTGAAACAAAAAGCGATATCATTGTTACCGAACCTGTGGTGACTTTTGCTTCATTTTTTTTCCCTAAATCTTCATTATTAAATACAGTAGACGCCCTTTAATGTATTCTAGATGCTGTTATAGGACTACCGAAGTCCCACCTATTTGTATACGAAAACATGAAAAATACATCTCTTAGTGGGAAGAATAAGTCGGTTAATATAATCAAAATACTATCGAAGCATTTTCTTTATTTAAGTAAACTCATTGATTAAGGTCAAAATAGATCGTAAAAATTGACAACCGACAGAAAAATGTCGCCAATTAAAGGAATTATGTCACCAAACAGCTCGTTTCTCGATCTTAGTCAACAATTTAAAATTAGGCATAAAAAGTCACCTTAACTCATAACTGTAAATAACTCTATTGATTTTGAAGATGGTTAGACACAGGTCCCAGTTCAAAAATTCCGCCGAAACCAAGCTAAGATTACGTTTTTGTCTAATTTAAAATTTTGAGTTTGCGTGTTCTCATCCAGTGCATGAGGGACGCTCTCCAAGTGTTTAGATTCGGTCAAATAATTTCCGGAAATGTTATGAACAGTTCATAAAATGAAATTTTGAATTAGAAACATTTTGTTTTATGTTTTTTTTTTTTTTTGTGTTTCTTAAAATCTTTTTCTTGGTCCTAGCAAGACCCACGGCGTTTGTTTGCATTAGTATTGAATTTCATTTTAATTTAATTTCGGTACCATAATCTTTATAAAGGTTTTTATTCTTCTTTAAATCCCGCGAACGGGCTGGCTGCATGGGTGTTTTCGTGGTTTTCCCCATGTGTAACGTGTATACGAGCCAGTTTCCCTTAGAAAGTCCTCCACGAAGGCATCCCTCCCTTTAGGCAGATAGCCCTAGCGAGCTTTGCCATAATTAAATACACACACACCTTATTCTTCTTTAAGCTAGCAGGACCAGCCTGTACGTTATTGTAATTTTTGACTAATAGCAGACCGCTATTTATTTTATTTTGATTTTAATTTTGTTTTGCTCGGAGTTGCATTTACTTTTTCTTACACCTTAATGTGTTTTTCTGCGGACGCATCGGGAAATTGGAACAGAGAATTGAAGCTCCAAAAAAGATTTTTTCGGGACAATTCATATTATTTAAAAATTTTTTCGTCAAACAAGAGCTTCAATTGTCTGTTTCGGCGAAACGCGTAATGGTGTTTGGCCTAGTTCGACATTCAACTATTTTTCCCTTGAAAAGCCTGGTTGGAAGTCCAATTGGGCTAATTTGCCATTTTCCGCTTTGTAATTTTTATAATTTTTGTAATTTTGCAATTCATGTTTTAATTTTTTTAATTTTGTTTTAACTTGTTCCGTCGATCTGTTTTTATATGTATTAACTTTTCACATATCACAACGATCAGATTAGTTTATTTGTGCATTCACATGTTTTCCAACATTGATTTTAACAGTTTATTTCGCGTGTAAGCTGTTTTTTCACTTTTGCATGTTAATATTTTTTTAAAAAATTACTTCTATGTTAATATTTTAAAAATACTGCGTTGAACTATTTCATGGAGCTACAGCACCTGGTAACTTTTTAGCAAGCTCGCTACAATATTTCTTCCTGTTATTTTTTGTATTAATAATTATACTCTAATGTTTGCAAGCGTTATACGAAAGTGAACGAGGCTCTGTATGTACATAGTATGTATGTTTGTTTCTCGCACTGTGGAAAATGGCGACACCTACAGTCACTAAATTTTGAATACACGTAGTCTTTCACCAAAACATATGTGCTTCGAATTTGGATTTTGAGTTTTGAGTTTCGAATTTTTTTTATTTATTTCATACATATTTGTACGAATTTTATGAACTTTTTATTAATATATATGGGTATTTAGCTTTATACTAGAGTTTGTGAGATATTTAGCTTATCTAACCACTTATTTTATGTTCAGTATCTTAACTGTCATTTCTTCCTTTCCGCTTTCCTGCCCCCAAAATGCAAATTTTAGCTTAAGTGTATTGAAATGAGGTAGGAAGAGGTAATGCTTAAAGGAAGGTTTTTAAATGTTTAGTCAGAGCATGCTGTGCCTGCTAAAGGCCATGTTACAAGTTGAAATTCTACAATTAAAAGCATTCTCTCTTCGTCGTTGATTTATTCTTTGCGATAGTGCCTTTCAGGCCGGAATAGGTTTGAACCAGTTTGTGGGTTAAGTATTTCTGCGTAGCATTTTGGTTAAGATTTAACTTAGTCTTAATTTGAAATTTTCTACTTGAGTTGTGCCATAAATGCTGGCCGTTTCTGTATGCACAGAAAGTGCTTTCTGTTCACTTATTCGAGTTATTAATAAAAGGATTCTTTTACACCTTCCCTGAGTTCTATCGTTTATCTAGACATGGCGATCATTCGCTTGAAGTCTACAAGAGTCTTGACTTAGAGAATGCTACCTAAAAGGTTGGGTCTCTATAAGTTATAGTCTTACAACCTTAATAGACAGATAGCGAGTTATCTCTATGTCTGAAATACATGAAATAGTATGACTAACATTTACGAAAGTTTTTAAACAACACTTTTATTAAAATGACTTTCAACAGGCACAACTCGTGCCACTTGAGGCGTATCATCCCAAATAGTGGTACTACCACTATTTGTGGCGATGTACAATAATCAATAAAAGACATTTAAACAGTGTAAGGCAGACTTCTTAACAGACTTCTTAAAATAGTGTAAGACCATACAGTCAAGTACTAAGCTCCAATAATTTACCAGTGTGCAAGTTTAAAAGTATCGGCTGAAAGAGAATGAAGAGGGTGTGGGTTTATTTGGTTACGGCAAAGCACACGAGGGCTATCTGCCTAGACAATGAAGAAGCTGGGTTTGGTTTGGTTTGGTTTATTTAATTATGGGAAAGTACACTAGGGCTATCTGCCTAAGGGGAGGGATGCCTTCGTGGAGAACTTTCTAAGGAAACTGACTCGTATACACGCTACACATGGGGAAAACCACGAAAACGCCCATGCAGCCAGCCCGTTCGCGGGATTCGAACCTCGGACCGAACTACCAGTGTTCAGCGACTTTACCGCTCGGTCGCTGGTGGGCAAAGAAGCTGGGATAACTACATTTAGACAGAACTAACAGAATCTAAAAATGCTACGCGAGTACCAGAAACTCTCTCTCTCCGACTAAGGTCGAAGAGCTTCCCAGCTTAAATACACTTAAAACTAATTTGTACTCTAGTGAGGAATACAGAAAGAAGAAGTTAAGTAAAGTTCAAAATCTTAATATCTAGTTAAGGTAAGAATCCTACAAATATGCTGAGCGATTTGAAAGAAAGCAGTGGCAATAATGCTTGAAACAGAACATTTTTATTTCCAGCGCACCAGACTTTTGTCTTTCGGCAAAATGTAAAATATTTATCTTTGAATCCTAATCAACTATACAGGTCGAACTGTGTAGCACGAAGGTAACACAGCACTACTCTTAAATATCATCTTCGAGTGTTTATGGCAAAATGACTTAATGCCATTTAATTTATTCTTTTTTACTATGTTTGAGCTTGACGACAAGAAGATAATAAATAATACAAATACATACATGTAAAATAAAAAAACTGGTAAAGCAAAATTATAAATTAAGACAGCAATAGTCCTTTCATTCTTCATTTAAGTTTCAGTATTTGCTCTCTCCATTCTAAAAATATCAGTTGTTTGTAATAATTGTTTTTGGACTGCATCATTTCTAGATTAATCCATATCATATGATTTTTACATAACGACAATGACACAGCTAATTCCAAACAAAATCTTTCTCTTAAACTAAGCTTGCACACTAAATAACTAAGCAATTTGCTTCTACCTCTGTTGCTGTTCAAACGTTGCGGTGCTATTCTCTTCCTTCCGCAATTATATCAAAAATATAAATGTGACGTTCTGAATCAGGCGCAGTTGGAGTAAGATATTTGTGGCCGCAAAATGCATAACTAAAACAAAATGAATATTTATATTAATCATGACCGCAAGTTTCTACTGTTTTGTTGTTTTGAGCTTTAACATCTGTAGAGACATTAGGAATTTTTGGAGCAGGAAGGATGAAAAATTAGCAAACGCCTTCGCCGGAAATCGAACACGGACCTCTGGAATACCAACCCAGCGTGCAGAACCACTACACCACGAAAGCACGCCAAGAAGGTGGGAGAAATACCTTATAAACTCCTTCTTTTAAAGGGCGACTGGGGTTTTTAGGGGACACAATCGCTAAATCCTGGGTGGAAAAAATCATCATCCACCACCCTTTTAGTTCGGGCGCCACTGTAGAGACATTAGGTTAACTGAAAAAAGCAGGAGAGATGAAAACTAAATGACAGAAAGTGGACTAAAAATGTCATTATACAGTAGAAAATAAAATTTCAGAGATTTGATTAATCGAGATGTAATTTTTAGATATCATACATACATGAAAATGTACAGAGATGAATTTCCGAATGATCCCATTTTCTGTAGGTAGCCATTTTGTCACGCACCAGCCTAAAAATAGTAAAAAAAAAAAAAAAAAAGTCAGCTGTCTTATCTAAGGAATAACTTGTAACTGAGATAACATACAATGGATAACGTTTTACAATGAACATGCATGCGATAGGATTGATAAGAGATATCTCTCCGTTTTGTTTATTTTTTAGGTGAGAACACTTTTTGACGTTTACCTGCCGCTCAGAATATGCAATAATGTATAATTTTCTTTGTTTCATAAACCACTTTTCCTCTTTTTACGTATTTTATAAGGTTGTAATATTCTAGCTTAATTGAATTTCCTTGACAGTTGGAATACTGAAGAGCTGTGTAGCGACTAGTCACTGAGTTCTTATACGTGAGAAGTCCAAAGAAGGGTTAAATTACACTTAATTCCAATTCAAAGTAAATGAAAAGTTTACTTTTTACTGTAAGCCTCCCCTTGGAGTTTAACTCAAGATAGAAAACATAAAACTAATCTAATACTAACTAAAATAAGCTGCACAGAATTGGCACTTATTTAAGATCATCGGCGTATAATAGCAAGCAAGTAACAATACGGCCGTATAACATTAAGTCTAGTATTTATCCAGTATTTATTACCAGTATTTATTGTGGTTAAGCATTTACGATCACCCTGTATAAAATTTCATAGCAACGCTATATGCTCAGTTGGATTGAGAGTGAAACCTCGTAAGGTTTTCAGGATGTTGCTTGTCAACACTATTCCTCGTAATCATACGATTCAGTAATTGTAAAAGTTATTTTTGTATGGTATAATAACTGATATGTTATCATGCCAGTTAATTACAACAACATATAATAGTGAATATTTGATATATCATATTTCCTCACATATTTTCCCTCTAGCTTTTTAATGCTAAAGTTCTGAAAATTTTAAAAATATCTGCACAGTTTTCCCCTTCCTCTGTTGTACATGGTTATTCCCTCTGAGGTCTAGTTTATTGGTAAATTGTATTTATTCCCTCAATAATTTTTATTTGTATTCAGTGTGTTCAAATTGTATTTGCTTTTTTTGCATTAGTACTTCATGCATTTCATTTTCACTTGCATTTATCATATGAAACGTATTTTGTGCAGATTTTTCATGAATCTTCCTGGACGTGGCAGATGTTCTTACTCTTAAGAAACTTTCCAATTATGTGATTTCACTTTATTTCTGTTATTTAAGTTCCAGTTCATTGTAGCATTATGCACTGCCAATATGTTAGATTTTTCGAAATCCAGCTCTTTTGTTCGACTCGTTGTCCTTTGTTCTTCCGATGTCTTTTTCAAGATTCAGTCATGTGAGGTGCCCTTGCGGCTTTACAAGGTAACTGAGCCGTGCGATGTGTCTGACTCAATAATTGTCAGATATCGGCTTAATAACTGTCAGATATTGCAATGTTAATATTACTATGCATTTGTATTGGAATGCTTTTTACTTCCTTGTGCGAAGGAAAGGAAGTATTGTAATCGCGAATACTATATATTTCAATATATATTATTCAATATATATTTCAATATATATTATAGCTACTATATATTTCAATGAAATGATCCATTTTGACGATATCGAATGCAATTTAATAATGTTTTTGCGTAACATCTGTATGTAAGGACAGAATAAAGGACTCTTTTTCCCAAATGAATTATAAAACTGATTATGTATTCAGAAGGGATATTTTCGTGGTGTCTGGACGTTAGTACGTATGAATGTATCCCGCATAACTCAGAAACGAGTAGCTTCAGAACGTTGAAATTTTGTGAATAGGACTGGTATAACATGCAGTTGTAACCTCCCTTTTTGGTTGTAATCGCTCCCACCAAAAATATATAAATATATATATATGTAGTATCAGTAAGTCCTACAGCCACCAGAGGGCATCACCTGACCGGAAAAACTCATCGCCTGCGCAACTGCAGACAGTGCAAGACAGGTGATAAAAAAATAACTTTGTTCTGATCGCGCGCGCGAGTAGGCGCTGAGTTACTGTTTTGACATTGTGTTCATCTTGCGCGATAAGGCGCTAATCCACTATTAAAATCCTAACTTTATCTGCAGCTTTTTATATTATTAAATGTTCTTTTGTGTTGGAAAAGGATTGCTCCTTATTTACTGAGCTCATTATTTTCTTACATCATCTTCAACTTTTCTCAACTCATATATACTCACTCTGTAACTCAGCTCAGTGAGCTCAGTTTTTTATATTCTTACATATTGCTAAATTGTGCGCGTTTGCTTTAAAAATGATTGAATTATGCTGTTGTTATCTTCCAGTTAAGGTTTTATACCTTTAGTTAAGCTGCATGTAATAGTTGTAGAATTATCAACAATTTAAAAGTTTTTCAAGTGCGACTAAGCCTAATATGTTTTACCATAGCAGCCATATTTGTTTACATTTGAATCTTAGCAGAAGAGTGAATTAAATCTTTCTGCACCTTCATAGTCTTTTTGCCGAGTGGGACCAAAAGGAAACTTTCAGTTTTATGCACCGAAAAGTCTGTCTTCTTGCCTGCTGGCCGAATTGCTTGTTTTTGCGTAGAAACTGTAATTTTAATTTTAATTTTTTTAAAAAATTATTTTAACTTTATTTGTTCTTTTATGTTTTTCTATATCTTTTAATTTTTAATGAAAATAGTTTGAGTTTTTACGTATTTTTGCCATGCCGCGAAAAAAGAGCTGAATTAATTGAATAATTAAATTTGAGGAAATAAGTTTAAATGAAATACGGGAAAAATTGCGTATAATTTAATATTTTGTATAAGGAAGTCATGTGGTGTACACACCAGCCTTTTTTTTTTTTTTTTTTTTTTTTTTTTAAGAAATAATATTGTTACAATTACCAGTATTTTATCCATGACTACTTTTCATTTGTTATGATCTTACTGTAACTGCGTCCTTCAGAAATTAATAGACTCGCATAATTTTCCCCTCTTTATTTTCTTGCGATAAAATTAGCTAAAAAAAGGGGGGGGGAAGAAAAATGCGCGAGGAATTACGGTGATAGTTAATTACGACTAGTCAGTTAACTAAAGCGATTGACTATTATTGTGTAATTAACTATTATTGAGTACGTATAACTGCAGATATTTCACACTATATCCATCAGCTTTACGATTCAGTAGCATATGATGATATCACTAGATAGTGGTATAGATAAAGGTGTAGAATTCCATTATATAAGAAATAAGTTTGTCATATTCCTTAGTAAAATGGAATATTTCTTATAGAAATCTATAAAAAATTCAGCTTTAATCTTTTTCAGAATCCCTTAGAATAATAGTCCAATTTTCTATAAAACTAGGTCAAAGATTTTTTAGAGATTTATATAAAACTTTAGATACAGCTTCTTTAGTGTTCTGTAAAGATAGTCCGTTTTCTTATAAAAACCCCATAGAAACAAGAAAAAGCTCGAAAGCAATATAAAATCAACAATATTTTTTTTTTTTTTTTTCGGAATTAAAAAAAATGAAATAAATTTTGATTTTTAGTAGAACTTTTTAACTTTGTCTAAATTTTGAAATGATCAATGATATGGAGATTAGAACAAAATCTTGAAATAGACATGATTTCATTTTCCTAACAAAAAATTTTAACATCAATTTAATTAAAAAAATATTTAAATAAAAATAAATACATGTTAAATAATAATGAAGTTTAATTAAAATTAAGAAACGATTTAGCTTATGGGTACATACACAATAATTAATAGCATTTATTTCATTAATTAAAATCTTATAACTAATAACATTAAATTTAATCTTTTACTTAATTTTATAGCTTAAATTTATTCAACACATTTACAAGACTTAATTTTTCTATTATATAACCAAAACTGTACAAAAAATTGCGCAAAATGTCGCATAAATTTAAAAGATAAAAAATATTTAACTAGAAAAAAGAACGCAAAATTTACCATTCAAAAATGATTCAAAACTTAAGAATAAAAATGCTAATTTTTGCTCTTCTATGTCCCTCAAAATGCATCAGAAACTTCAAATTTGCTTTGATTACGGTTTAAAACCATTGCAGATTTCTGTAAATATCATTCTAGAAAGGTGGTGTAAAATTTCTGTATCGTTTTGAAAAGCAGTATTTCTATAGAATTCTATAGATAAATTGTTACAGAATTTTATAAATATTTATATAGAGGATTACATATAACATTCTTTCAGAATTTTCAGAAAGCTCTATCAGCCTCTATAAAATATTTCACAAGGGAAGTTTGACATCACGAAATAAGGGTTCACTAAAAAGTTAATTTCGCTTACAAATATCTTCACATATTTAAATAACAGTCTATGATTAAATAAAAGTGATTCATCTATGCTTTAGAAAGACTCATAAATTGTAAGGAATGCTTAAAAATGCTATATTTTAGTGTTAGAATAAATTTGTGTTTCTTTTGCATAATAAAACTAGGAAGCATTGTCCCTGAGTTCCAGAGTATCCAGTAACTCAGTTTTTTTTTCCCTTTCAGCTATATTACCTCCCATCTTGGGTCTTGTCTTTTCTGTAACTATTGCCTAATAGGTAATCCTGAAGCTATTTATGACTGATGAATAAGCGTATGTAATTTTTTTCAACATTTAAATTTTAAATATCTGTGACGAATATTAATTTAATTTGCGTTCTACTTCAGTTAAACAAAACTCTCTTACTTGTTAAATAAAGAAAGATTTCGTGGTCGTTTTGACTTACAATTCTTAATGAAACTCTTAAATAGAGGATACATACTGAAAACGATTTTGCTGTGTTAATGAACACATCACTTAGGGAAAATCCTAAAGGAGCTTTTATTTTTAAATTCTAATATGGAAAATTAGTACCTTAAGAAAAATTTTTATGGAACCTAAAAAAAATTAAGTTAAATAAACATATAATGTTCTATTTACAGAACTTTCTCGGATTCTATAAAAATTCTTTTTCTTGAATTTTTATCGCAGTATAAAATATAAGTAATGGTACAAACAAATTAGAATTGCAGATAACAATAATAAATTATAAACAATAAAAAAAGTGCTTACCATGAATAGAAATTTAAATATTTTGATAGTAAAAAGAAAATATATTGTGCAAATAATACGGTACTGAAATATGAGATTATGAGACGCAGAAAATTAAACACTAAAAGGCGACTTTTATACCGGTTAAAGATGATTGTGGGAAGCGAGAACAATAATCACTTGAAGGTAGCGCATTCTGCTATTCAGCATGCAAGGTAAATGGAACGTGAAAGATAAAAAGACGATTTTAACACAGAGGAGGGAAATTTTTTCACCCTTGAGTAGGGAATTATCGTACAGTACCTGGGGAAATTTCGTAAAGCTGCTGGAATTTGATAGGTGGTTGCCTATCACATTGTTAGCAGTGTTTAGAAGAAAGAGTCAACATTTGTAGATAGCATTATCAGTAATATTGAAACTCATAAAAAACTGTTGTCACAGCTACCTGAGAATGATTTCATTGCTTAATATATAATTACAAAAAATTATATTATTTAAACTTACGTATACTTTTTATGCCTTATTAAAATTTACCTATACTTTACTATTTATAGCAAAACGGAACGGATATGACTGACTGCATTCTAGTTCAACTACCTATTATTGAATGATCATATTGGCTCAAATCTGATATATGAAATACTCGTTTTTAAAATGTTAATGATATTAGTACGAATTTTACATATATGCAAACAAATTAAATGAAATTAAATGTAATTGTAGTATCTCTTGTGCAATCTAATACGAAATTCCTCAAAAGTGTGAGGCATCGCCGGAAAAACAGGGTTACAGGAGTAAGTCCATTTAATATTCAAGTAAATAACGTAAGCGAGCTGGCAATAGTTTCGGCGACTAATTTTGTCGCCACATTAGGCAAGATATCAGGACTTGTATGTCTTTTTACTTGCTTTGGAAACAGAACGTATCCTGAATAGGAGTACAGAGCTTACTAAAGCTATGTTCCAGTATGTGTGGAATAGACGACACAAGTAGGAAGGGTATACTGAACCCTTTATTCTCTATTACTTTACAGGTCTCTGTACTACGGGATAAAGACCAACCATTTGTGGTCTAAACGTAAAAATATAAACCTACTAACAAAAACTCTAACTAAAAGTTAACTTTGAATTAGTATACAAATGACTAACACTAAGAGTGGCCTTTTTAAAAGGTTACGTAGGTAGTACTCAAACTGCTGAAACTACAATACGTTTTAGATATCAAGAAGGCTAAACCTCTGGCCTTAAAGGCAAGCAGCAACTGATTGAGAACTCGTAAGAATGCAGTGGCAAGGCGGCTCACTTACTCTCTCTCTCTCTAACTCTTGGCAAAAAGCCACAACTTAAATACTTGGGCGTTAGCAAGTACAATTTGCATAAACAAGTTAAAGCATTTAATTCTGGTCGGAAGTGGAAAATAAGAAAGATAGTAAAGTTTTAAAATAACATAAACGTTAGTAAAACTTCGGATCCTTATAAACATATCGTTAAAAATCACCAAATTTGCCGACATTTTGGTCTACTTATGCAACTGTAACTGGTCCGACCCCTATGTAACTGCGTATGCCTTCCAACAATTTCGAAAAATCGAAGGTACTAGAAGTTTCTCGGTGAAGAGAGGAAATCTATATAAGACCAGAGAGAGCATCAGTTTAGATTAGTTTAGAATTTATTTTAGAATATTGAGAGAATCGAGAACTGTGCGAGCTTATGTATTTGGTTCTTTTTATATTTCCTTACGTTTAACATTCTTAGTAGTTTGACGTGGTAACTACTACTTGTGCTGTGTCATATTGAGAAGAGCCGTACGAAGACATATAGGAAAATTCCCAGAATTGTAAAGTATTTCTTTTAGGAAAATAAATATTATCAAGCTATTATCGTTTTTATGTGCTTCCAAATCCATTGCAAAGCCGTAAGCACATACAATATTTTTAATTTTGTAAAAATGTTGAACAAATTATCGATGCGACTTTTGTTTTCAATTAAAAAAAATCAAACATTTAACTTGATCAAAGTTTTCTACAGTCACTTATGGAATAATTCGAATCTGGAAATTTAGGTATAGAGTTTAGTATTTTATTCAATTAGAACATGCCAATTAAGTTAATAACTAATTATGGATGTGATTTTAGTTTTCAAAAAGAAAATGTTTCGAACATACTTAATTTGATTAAAATACTAAAATTTATCATAGAATAATTCAAATTTGAGGATTTCGCTGTCCCATGACAATGCGACTTTTGTTTTCAAGAAAAAATTGTTTTAAGCGCATTTAATTTGATAAAAAATTATACAGTTCCTCACTTTTATTCTGTTAAACTAAGTGTCGAAGAAGCTAGGGAACTGCTAAGCGAATAATCGTCTGGCTCAAAGAACAGAGAGCGTAAACTCCAAAAAGGTTAAATACCCTTTATTCACTCAAAATAAGATTAACAGTCGGCTCCTTTCTTTGGGCGTACAGCAAAGCCTCCACTTAGGCATAAACTCAAAAGTAAGAAATAAGAACTTAACTAATGACTAACTAAGAGATTTAACTAAAGCTAACACAGTTCTACGGTAGTTGGCCCGTAATCTTAAATTAGCCGGCGAACTATTAAGGGCACGTAATACCGCCGAGCGTAACAACAGCTTAGAGAGACGTAGCCCAAAGGCAAACGCGCGTACTCAGAAATCCTACACTGTAAAAAATTTGGACTGAAGTTTCACCAAATTACGGTTCCAAAAACGTCGCAACCAAAAGTTGGTAAAATGTTGTTCCACAATTTGGTGCTTTGAGTGAACTATTGTTTGGTAATATGTTGAACCATGAATTGGCATGCATCCATGATTAGAGAATGTTGAACCGTGAATTAGGAATACATTGAACCATAATTTGGAGACATATTGAACCATAATTTGGAGACATATTGAACCATAATTTGGAGACATATTGAACCATGATTTAGAAATACAGTAAACCATTAATTACAATTATATTTACCATTAATTGTAACTATTTTTAACTATTAATTGTAAGGCACAGGAAATTAATTGAGAGCACAGGCATAAAATTTCACATTAGCCATTTTCTGCTGATTCTTCTGGTACTTTTTTATTCCATTATTGCTATGGAAATGCTTATTAATTATTACCATAAGTTATTAATTATTATATATTCTGTTATATAATTAATAACCTATAGCAATCGACTGTTACTTTTTTCTATATAACAAACAGCATGCACACATAATGATTATGCAAAGGACTTCACATAACAATTAGACTATCAACAAAAGTTTAGAAATATTTTTATTAGATTCATGTTTTATTGTTTTTAAATTTAAAAATATGATGTGTACACCACATTACTTCCTTGTACGGAATATTAAATTATACGCATTTTTTCTTGTATTTCATTTAAACTTATTGGATTGAATTAAATCAAATCTACTTCACCGATAGCGCATAAACCACAATAGAATAAATGCATTCTTTAAAATTCACTCTATTTGTTTACCATAGCGACACTCTGGCGCTAGGTTCACTTAACAGTATTATATTTCGTTCATATTATAACTCAGAATGCACAAAATTGATATCATTTAAAGAATTATCTAATCGTTGCCACATGTTCCATTCAAATACTATAATAAAGCTAGAACGATGTATAAAAGAAATTAAGCAAACAAAACAAAAAAGAAACAGTTTTTCACAGACGATTGAGTATTTCTCATTCAGTTAATTCAGTTCTCACTTAGTGACAAGGCAAAAATACATAAAAACTCAAAATATCTGTATTAAAAATTACGAAGTAAATCTTAAACACTTATTTTCTCGAAAAAATTCCAGAAAGGATTGATTAAGCATGATTTAATTCGCAATAATAAATGAAGGTGTTATTTTTGTTGTTGCCAAGCTAAGTTTCTCTAGATTGGCAACAAATCCACTATCCTGCCTTTTCAAATGTAAACAAGCAATGGCCGCTATCAAAAAATTTATTAGGCTTAGCGGCACTTAAACAACTTTAAATTGTTGATAATTCAAATTATATTGCATTCAGATTTACTAAAGGCATACAACCCTTAAGCGGAAGATAAGAACAACATAATTCAATCATTTTTAAAGCAAAAAATGCACAATTTACAAACATATAAGAGTAAAGAAACTGAGATCACTGAGCCGGGTAACAGAGTGGATATATATATAAATATATTTATATACGTTTGGTGCGGCCGATTGCAACCAAAATACGAGGTGTACATCTATATAAAAAAGTCCTATATACAAAATTTCAACGCTCTGAGGCTACTCGTTTTTGAGTTATGCGAAATACGTACACTGCTCAAAAAAAAAAAAAAAAAAAAAAGACAGTTCTATATCTTTTGTTTTATTGGGCCGATTCACGAAACTCGAATTGCCTTCGTCTCGAAAGCGCGACTTAGGATATATATTAGATTTATATATAGCACTATTCTAACATAGGTATTTTGACACAAAATCGGACTTTTTCTGAAATAACATATCAATTTTTTTACATATTTCGATTCTACGACTTATGCCTAAATATTAAATTTTGTAAAATTTGGTGCGAAATTTACGGAAAAATTCAACAATTTATGTTGGCGCTTTTTATTCATTTTGCGCCAAAATTAGTTCACTTGGCGAACTTCTTAATATGTGGCAACCTATTTTCATTTCCTTTTTTATATAGTGCGTGAGAGGAAAAAAAGACTCAATCGTTCCTTCTTTCAAATAATGTTCTTTATACTAATTCAGAAGTCAAACAACAAAAATCAGCATTAATTCACAAAATTTTCACAGGACTAGTGATTTTGTGAAATTTTGTGAATTAACGCTGATTTTTGTTGTTTGACTTCTGAATTAGTATTTATTCGGCGTGTTATTGTGTCTTAATGTTCTTTATCTTATATTTTTAATTATAATTGTTATTAGTTTTAAGCAATTTTTTTCTTTTTCGAATTTATTTTAATTGTTTACGTTGCATAGTTTCTTTCGAATAACTCTTTTAAAAATTTCTATTTATTCATTCGAACTGCGTAGTTTAAATCAAAGACGCATCGTTTATTATTATTTTATTTATTTTTTTTTTTCAAATAGTTTTCTTTATACTCTATTTTAAGTCATAGTTACTATTTTAGGTAATTTTAAAATTTTTAGACTTTTATTTTAATTGTTAGTGTTGCATTGTCTCTTCAGATAATTATTTTAAAATTTTCTATTTATTCATTCGAACTGAGCATTTTAAATATATTTATTAATATAAATTTTCCAGAATTTGATTTTATTTATTTGAATTGCGTTTCTTTCGGAAGAATACTTTGTAACCCAGACTACGATGCATTTGAAAACTACATATATTAAAAGAGAAAATACATTAAAGCACACTTAACACGCCTTTCAATGTTCCGTTCAGAAAAGATATATATAAATAAGAGAGATGTATAACCGACATTTTAACTTAGGATGACTTGCATACGCTGCTTTAAACAGTTTTATCATCGTGCCCACTGCTTTACACAATTTTATCCTACATTTGGTTTCTTAGAATGGTATTCATATTTTAGTCAAATATTTTATTTTTGAAATCGCAAGGATCTAATATCATAAGATTAAAAAGTTTTAAATTAAAAAAATGTACAACTATTAAATTTTGCGGAAAAATTTATTTTTTCTTCTCTTCTTGTTCAGGCATTCTGCTTCATTCTTGCTCTTTTTGTTTAGGCATTCAGCAAGTATATTAAAAAGCATCCAACGTTTCGAAACATATTGGTATTTCTGACAATCATTTTAAATAAAGTTATCGCCTTCCATTTCATAAAGGCCCACAAACGGCTGAGCGGTAAAGTCGCTGAACACTGGTAGTTCACTCCGGGTTTCGGTTTAATCCTAGTATCCGGTGCACACGGGATTTGGCTACTTTTGGCGACTTTATAATGAGCAGTAGAAACGGGACATACACAATGAGTAGTTAATGGGTCATTCAAAGAAAATATGTAGTTAAACATAGTATATACTATGTATATAGTATATATACTATGTGTGTATATACATATACTATGTGTGTATAGTATATATATAGACGTTCTTTGGAACATTTTTAGTGTTGGCGATAATTTTCAAAGTCGCGCCAAGGCTGCACCGTATACTAGGATTTTACCCGGGTTTCGAATTCCGGTAAACGGGCTGGTTGCATGGGCGTTTTCGGGGATTTTCTCATGTGTAACGTGTATGCCAGCTGGTTTCCCTTAGAAATTTCTTCACGAAGGCATTCTTCCTTTTAGGCAGATAGCCCTGCTTTGCCGTAATTTTATAATCAGATTCAATCCATTTCATCAGTATTTGGTCAGAGCCTTTATCAGTCTTTAGTGGCTAAGTATTTTGAAGGCATGAAATGAAAGGAAAGACTGGTTTCATCAAGAGGGAAAGGCTGTTTTCATCAAGGTTGTTTTCTCCACATCTTCGGGTTTTATTGCAATTTGAAAATATCCTGACGTCAGGCCAAACGTAGCCATAAACTTACTAAATCGAATTTTTCATATTTTTTCATGAATTATCAGCAAGGGGTATGTAGGATATTTCGTTATACTATTTAATTTTAGGTAGTCCAAGGCAAATCTCCACGAATTCGGATCTGACGGTGGGAGGCCGTTTTCCTTCCTAGTACTAATCGAAATAATTAGTATATTAGCCAGCATCTGTTTAATGTACTGCTCCAAAAGGTTTTCCTTCACCTTGCCATACCTATAAGGCCTAGACAGAACTGGGCGGGGCATTTCACAAGTTAATCTCCTGTTGCAGAACTTCGCAAAATCCTGGCTTCTCATCAAATAATTTATAAAATCTCTCACCAATTTTCCCATTTTCCTTTTTTCCTCTTCCTGGAGGTGGCTCACGTCTATGTCTGGAGTGGCCCCCTCTTCTTCTTCTGCAGTTTACATCTGAACCAGTAAAGTAGAGTTCTTAAAATTTAAGTTCGCTCTTGCTGCGCGTAAAAAATCGACCCCCAAAGTAAGCGAAGTTAGTAAACCATTTGCTACAAGAAAATTAACTTTCTGTGTTTCATTTTTTGACTTGTACATGCAGCACTACTTTTCTAGTGAAGACACACCGTTTTCCTTGGGCGGCAATTATTTTCTGCCCCGTGGTTTTAAACAGTCTGTAACGGCGAAAATTCTTTTTAAAAATTTCTTGCGACAAAAAACTGCATTGCCCCCCAGTGTGGAGTAAGGCCTTCAATCAGATTTCATTCACTCATACTTTTAACTCATTTCCTCTGAACTGCAGAAGTTTGTTCTGAAATCGAGTGAGCGTGTAAGTCTTGGGTTAAAATGAACAGCACTACAATATAACCATATTCCTAAAAATAAAAATAAAATCTAGACCCACTAGACCTCAAATGACACCTTAATATCAATACTATACCTAGTGTACTAGACGCGCGAAAAGTGTTTTAAGCTTTTCTGTAACTGGAGGGCCTAGTTTAAACACATTCGTTCTATTATAACTTTCTTTCCAAGCTTTCATTTAAACAAAGTTTTCAAATATTTCATTTAAACAAAGTTTTCAAATATTTCATTTAAACAAAGTTTTCAAATATTTCATTTAAATAAAGTTTATCTTTAAAGCACTTTTACAATCATTACATAATACTTACTTTCAGCGAAAACATTTTTACACATTTAACATATAAAAGTTTTAGGTACATTTTACATCAAAACGTACACAATTGCTTTACATAGTTTACAATCCTTTCCTACAATTTAATTTTAATTTCTAGTTTACAACAATTATCATCTTAAATTCAGGTCTTTCAGACTAAAAGATACTTACAATACACCTTCTCGCACACTTGTGAACTCAGAAAAAATTCCTCCTTTCAGCAGCATTTAAGAATATTGTTCTCGCTTGAGAAAAGCAACTTTGAACAAAATGATATAAACTGAACTCCAATTCTAAATGAGAAAACAAAGAAACTTTTCACTTATCTTTTTGCTTTATGTAATCCTCTATTCGTTTGTGGATAAAGTCTTCCCAAATGGGGCAATTCAGGCTTTGTAGACGAATTTTTCTCCTAGGGCAACTTTATTTTCCTTCTGGAATTCTTTCCTCTTCAACCTCTTGGCGATGAATCGAGCTGCCTTTCTTGCCGGTTGAGGATTCCGATAGTACGCTATGCGTTTCTTTTCTTGCGGGGTGCTCCTTTCCTCCTAGTCTTTTACCCTCCTTTAGGACTTCCTTATCTGCAGAAGCGACGTGGATATAGACTCGGCAGAACTTTTACCCCTCAGACTTCTTCGTGCTCGATCATTACCGGCCTTCCTTGAAGAGGGTGTCAATGGGTAACCGTGAACGTCTGCTGAGGTTTCCTTAGTTGAATGTGCCCACCAGCGGCCGAGCGGTAAAGTCGCTGAACACTGGTATTTCCGTCCGAGGTTCGAATCCCGCGAACGGGCTGGCTGCATGGGTGTTTTCGTGGTTTTCCCCATATGTATCATGTATACGAGCCAGTTTCCCTTAGAAAGTCCTCCACGAAGGCATCCCTCCCTTTAGGCAGATAGCCCTAGTGTGCTTTGCCATAATTAAATACACCACACACCACCTTAGTTGAATATGAACCCTTCTGCGTGTAACAGTTCTCTTTGCTGTCATGGTTGTTGACTTCTTTTTGTCTGGCCCTGGGACCAGTTGTGGTGGAACTCGGTTAGCTGGCCTTCCATTAATGAAATTTTTCTCTTTTTACTGCTGGCCCTGGACCTCGTTGTGGCGGAACTCGCTTAATTGGCCTTACATTCGAGTTTTCTGCAGGCTTCATTTTCTCTACTAGGGGAATCAACTGTGATGTTTGCCCGTCCGAACCTCTTGGCACGCTTCCAGGTTCCTGAAAGAGATCCTTCAAAACTTTAAAATCATTTCGATACGGTTTAACTTGGTCAACCTTAGCCACTGTTTTCTGGCCATTTATAGCCTAAAATATAACGTCGTGAACTTGATTGTTTCAATGACAAAAGGTCCTTCGAACCTGGCCTCAAATTTGGCCACTTTATTTTCTGGAGCAGATGATAAAGAATGTTTTAATTTCAGTACTTTTTAACCCACAGAATGTTCCACCAACCGTCTATTCTTATCATAATTTATTTTCTGTTTATGTCAAGCTGAATTCGAGTTTCTTAACGACTCATCAATGATTTTCTGAATATCATTTGACTTAAATTCTTCTTGCCTTTGTTCCGCAAAAAAGAGTTTATCTAAGGGACTTAAAATTTTCCTTCCTAAAAAGAGTTCTGTGGGGGGTCTTTTGTGTAGTATCATGTTTCATCGTTCTAAAAGCAAAAGCTAATTCATTGGCACAGCTATCCCAATGGTCATGATAATTCTTAACGTATCCGCGAATAATTTTAACAATATTTTTGTTTACGCGTCCCTCTGTATTCGATTGCGGCCTATATGGTACTGTTTTCAGATGGTGTGTGCCAAGTGCTGGGAAAAGATTTTCAAATAACTGACAAATTGTTTTCCGTTAGCAGATATTACTTTGAATGGGCCCCCATATTTTAAGACACATTTATTTAAAAGCGAATCTGACACTATTTTCGTTGATGCTCGTTTAAGGGGAATTATTTCCGCTCATTTTGAAAAATGATCAAAGTTAGTTAAGAGATATCTATTCTTATTTAACTTTATTCCGGGATAAGGGCCGAGCAAATTAATACCACCAATTCATTGGCGAAAGTAGTTTTTATGTTATTTAAGTACCCACCCGGTTTATAATTAACATCGTTAATTAATTGGCACATATGGCATGATTTGACATGCGCTGTCCCAACTTTCTGTAACTGCAGAAAATAAACCGCTTCGCGAACTCTTTGCAATATTTTCCTAATACCGAGGTGGTCCGATATGGGTGAATCATGCTACTTTTTTAGAATATTTAATCATAGACTCATTGAGATCACTGGCTGGTACCCTTAACCTTCCAGCGGGCGCGCCTTCTGCGCCAACAAGAAAGGTCGGCGTATTTCTTAGATACGCTATTATAAAAGATAAATTTGCCAGAGCAAAAATATTAAAATTAGCTTGTAAATAGTTAAATGTTAATAAGTACAATTGAGTTAAACAATATTAACTTTAAATTAAGGAAAATAAAGTAAGTATAAAGAGAAAAAAAAAAAAAAAAAAAAAAAAAATGGACTAAAGACTTATCAAACTAACTTGAAAGTAAAACAAAATTAAACTGCCAATATTTCAGTTGAACTTTTATATTTTTAATCAGTAAGTGAAAAAACACATTAAATATTACATAACAAATCAATTTCATAGTCACGTCATTGCATCGGTGCAGTCTGAACAAATATGTTTACAGTGCTCTAGACAAATGAATTTTAAACAAATCTCACAGCTGAACCTCGTAATTCCAGTATGCTTTTCATTTTGGCAGGGTCTGCATCTTTTTTTCCCTGAGGTCATTTCTTCAACAACAGCCAATTCTGCTTTTCGTTTCAACAATTTAAATTTCAGCTCACTTTGAAGAGAGTTAGGGATTCTTCTTTCAACGTTTTCCTTCACAAGAGCATTTGCTAGCTTTCGCAGATATTATCTTCTAAGTAATTTTTCACTGTTATTCGTTGAATGAATTATGTAGCTGTTGATTGCTGCTATAATCAGCATAGAGAAGAAAACTACAAGAGTCCACACCTCCTTTGGTACGATTGTAAAATGTGATAATCTCAGGCTTTTTTTTTTTTTTTTTTTTGGTCTTGGGTATTTTCATCTATTGCTACGTCATCATGAAGATTTGAAATCAATATGACGTTTCTATAACGTTTGGGTACATAGGAGAGAAGTGTCATATTTTTTCTAAATCCAAAAAGACTCGTATTGGGTTCCCGAGTTTTCGCCAGCTTGAACTAATCCGGAATTTGAGGTTTATTGTTTTTCAAAGTACCTACAAATGACAATTTTTTTCATCTATTTCTCGTACTAACTCAAAACTTGAAAACCAGTTGTCTGCGGTTACATTTCTTCCAGTGTTATCAATAGGTTCTGTCAACCTTTTTACATCATCTTGTGGTTTGTTGCTTACGTAAAAAGACAATCTGGCTGCGCTCCAGCATAAATGTCCATATTGTATGTGTAAAACATACGAGCGTCTACCATGGCATAAATTTTTATGCCATATTTGTTCGGTTTTTTTGGGAATGTATTGAATGACACCACATCTTCCTCAAAATCCTTCTAATTTCTCATCGGTTGTGACATTCTCTCCAAGTGAATAGCACTTCTGGCATTTAGAGACAAACTTTTTAAACATGTTTCTTATTGGAGCCAAGCGGTCGACTTCTCTTCGTTCTGCTCTTGTGTTTATGTCATCAAACCGTAAAGCTCTTAGTAAAAACAAAAATCTCTTCAAGTTCATTACTACTTTAAATTCCTCCATTCTCCACAGTTCCTCAAGATTCCAGAACTCTGTTACCATGATAAATACCAGCTAAGTAAAGTAAGCCCAAAAAAAGCTTATTTCTGCCCATTCGTTTCTCTGCTGTCCCTTATACGAGAATAATTAGACTTCACAGAAGAAATAAACTTATTCGTATCTTCAGCGATGATTTCTATCAAACTATCAGTAAAGAAGCATTTCCATATATCCAAAATATCTGTTAGATATTTAGCTTCACCGATGTCTCCAGAAACATGAACACATATGTTACGAAGCGCTCGTTTAGTTTTCTTTTTATGCCATGTCCAAGAATCGTTGACTTTTCTGTTTTATGAACTATATACATTTCGGAAGAATTATCATCATTATTTCCCTCTGCACTTATCTCCGATTCTGAATCACCTTTTTCTGAAATTCGCTCTTCTTTATCTGTAATGCTTTCATCTAAAATAATGTCCTCATTGTCATCACTGTCACATAAAACCATATTTATTATAATCTCAAGATCCTTCGGATCATTCATGTCGAGTATTTTACTTTTATTCGCCATAACCGAAAAGAAAAGAACAAAAATATGATACATGGTTGCGCGTATGTGACGCATACAGTGCTTCTATTTTATCATTAAAAGTAATTATGCACACAAATTATACAAAATTATAAGATTTAGATGCAAAAGAATAAAGATTTTCTATAATAAAAAAGGAAATTAGATATAGCAAAAACTTACTTCAACGGTCGCGCGTATTTCTGGAATACAAATAGTAAAGCTGCAGACTCGCATTAACCTCTCGAAGCCGACTGGTACAGCAGTTGTACCAGGAGAATGACTTTCTCAGATGCCGGCATTGGTACAACTGTCGTACCATCCATGCCCTCCCCATTTTAGAGAATCGCCTATCTGTAGATCTTTGGGTGGTCCATTGTCGCTGCTCAGAGTAGCCGCTGGCTACGCATTATTTCCCTCTTCTTATCAGTTTGGCTACATTTTGGCAAAAACCGCAGGTTTCGTCTCGCGCCAATATACTTGAAAATTAAATAGAGGCCATCTCTTTCTCAATCTGTCTCACAATTTTAATGCTAATTTTTTTAGTACTGACTTTTGCTATGATTAAAACGTCAGCGATTTTGCACTCTCTTTAAGCTTACCATATTTAATGTTTTTTAATTATAACAAATAAGAATAGATTAATATTTTAGATTTAATGCCCTTATAGAAAATAGGTAAAACCGCTTTTATCGTTTACTTCCTTTTCATACTTATGAATAATAAGATTTTATTTTGACATTTTTTTGTGGAGTGCATAAAACCCTTAAGAACTGTTAACTCTTTCAAAGTGCTTCTATTATGCAGGCAATTTTGTCTGATTTATCAGGAGATAAATAAGAGACAATTGTATGCATAATAGTTTTTTTGATTTTCATTCATTCAGTGATTGCTTTCAATGATTTTCATTGATTGTAAATCAAATAAAATCAATTTATCTTTAGACCCTCTTTTAGGATGAGATCTGCCAAAAAGTATTTAAATATCAGTAAAGCTCACGTTACTTCTAAATTGAATCAAAACATCAGTTACATTTTATAAAATTTCGGCCAGTTTTATTTGCTGAAATTCTTATACTCCTCAAGAGATAAAGGGAATTCAGACAAGTTGATAAAAAAATATCTTTAAAAAAGGTTGTTATTTTGTCTGTAATAAGGTGTATGTCAACTTACTATTAAATGTATGAAAATTAGGATTGGATTACGGAAAAGCACGCGAACGCTATCTGCTTAAGGGGATGGATGCTTTCGTGTAAATCATTTTAAGAGAAAATTGCTCGCATTTAGTTCCTGGTGGAAAACTCCACATGTAATCAACCCGTTCTTCGGTATTGATTGGATTAATTTTGTTCGCTTACTGAATTACATCAAAGCACACAACAATTACCTGTATAAGGGGAGTTATGCCTTCGCGGAGGACTTTCTAAGAGAAGCTGGCTTGCATTTACGTTACACAAAAACCGTGAATCCAACTATTTATCCGGGATTCAAACCCAAGCGAGCTACAAGTGTTCAGCCATCTTTACCGCTCTACTGAAGAGCCCGTAAAAATATTTATAAAGGAAAAGTATTGAAATAACCGGTTTAATTTACTAACCTATATTTCTCAATCGACAGTACAGAAATTACGCATATGAGGGGGATTATTTGTAAATAAATAAACTGTATTGCACTTTTCTCCACTATTTCATATTACGATGGAATTATTGCATTTCAAAGTTATTTCTCATGAATTAATTTTGCTCTTCATGATTTTTGATATTTTCAAAGAGAAAATTCCACACTTTAAATAAAAAAAATACACGAGAAGATACTTTATGCAAAATTTGGCGTAAGCGGTTTTCTTAATTTTGCTTTGAAAATATTCCAGGGTAATCGTTTTCATTACTGGAAGAAATATGAAAAACAGATTTACTACATTGTGTCAACACCCAATATTTCCTTATTCTTTTGAAAACGTGAAAGATTACTCTTTCTAAAATAAATTAGAAAATATATTATGTGCAAATAGAATATTCGTTGAAAATGAAATAGACTTCAACTTTTGGACATAACAATGGTTTTAGACGAAATTTCTACCTATGAAAAGAAATTGACGTATAATTAATTGTTCATGAACATTTAAAACTGTTCTGAAAATTCTTTTGATGATTGCATGTATAAGTCACGGATTTTTTTCTCTGCTAACATAAACAAAAGTCAATTTTACAAAGAAAAATTCTCGTTAAAGATATACCTTCTTTGCCTGATAGTCCAATGTAATATTTGTTAAAGTTAAATGATTAAACGCAACCAATGTATCTCGGATTTTGATTTTTATATTATAATAACAAAATTATCGAAAAAGCAGATTTAAATCTCTGTTATTGTTATGTAAAGCTTTATTTATTGCTGTAAGTTCATCTCAAAATCTAATTGTATTGAATCTCATCCTAATCATCTAATGGTAATAAATATTATTATTATTATTTCATTAAATTAGTCATTACCATTATTTTATTAATGAAAATATGTTATTAAAAATCGCATTCCAGCCTGCAGACTTACAAATCTAGTCCGTATTTACTATATTTTGTTAAATTTTGTTCTCGCTTTCTAATTTCTAATACGAAAATACTCGAATATAAATGAAGAGTGAAAACAAAGTTAAAAAATTCACAAATTATTTACGAGATTGATTAGAAATAGTGAGTGAAATATAAACATTGCATACATTTTGTTCTAAATAAAGTGTGCACTGGATATGCATCCAGTACTGCATATTTATTTATGCACTATTTATTTAGAACTTCATTTAAATGAAAGCAAAATAATCATCGAAAAAATTGCAAATCTAGCAACCCCTCTACTATGGGACGTAAGCGTCCGACAAACATGTAAATTTTACTTCATTCATGGAGGGGAACTAACGACTTTTCTCATTAGGAAAATGTCAAAGAGGGGGCAAAACTGTTTCGGATCGCGCCAGTCTGAAGGCTATATTATGAGAATTTCGGCCCGGTTTTAGAAGGTTAACCCCTCGAAATCCAGCAGACGACTGAAAGAAGGGCGAACGAAGAGGAGAGAATAGCCAAGAACACGCGGTCATAGTGCCTTCTGGTCTACGAAAAAAACGCGAAATTAAAATCTAGTGTATGTCACACATACGCGCGCCCGCTGGAAGGTTAATAATCTTTAGTTAGTTATATTTGTGTAAAATAGCAATTTATCAATGATTTCATAGTGAGCTGCCCTATTTCTGATTGTTGTTATTTCCGCATGCTCGAAATGTTCGGGGTTTATGAGATATGCGTAAATATTTTTGAATTCAGGGTACGTCTTCACTTCTGATTATTGTTTCACGCGACTCAATTATTTTCGAGGTTAACATCGCACATCTGAGAGTATTTCCCTCTTCGTCAACCTTAATTCCTGATAGGATATGGTCGAGAAAACGTTTCTCCCCCGGCGTGTGTTTTATTATTAAGTTGTACTCCTGCAGCTTTAACGTCCAGCATATAAGCCGGGGTGAAAGTTTTTTGCCCGAAATAGAAGCGACTAACTTCCGCATGATCTGAATAGACTACACCGAGGCGCATATAAACATTTTTTACCGCATCACTCACATAGGGGACAATCCCTCCTCGTGATTGGATATGGCTTCCGATAACATCATGTCGTCTATGCTTAGGAACGCCTTGACTTTGCTTGGGCTCGAGGGTACCACCTCCATACCGTTCGTTTACATTTTGATAGCAGTACCAAAAAGATTATTACGTGCATTGTATTTTTGTTGCTATGAGATTACAACACTGTAGAGTGGTAAATTTAATATAAAATATGTAGTGATTTTTTTCTCTTAGAGAGAAAAAGTATTATTTCTTCTTGTGAAAATGTATTCTTTCTCCGTAAATGTGTATTAAGAGCAGAGAAAAAGTATTATTTCTCGGTAATGTGTATTATGTGCAGAGATTTTTAATAACTGTATTATTAATTTAAAACTCTTTATAAAAAGCTGTTGTGATTATTAATTCATTATTTCATGTTCAATATATATATATTCTCTGCAGCTAACATAGCACACAGTAAATTCACAATATTTATAAATTAGTCTTAAAAAGTAAAATTTGTTTTGAAGTTAGACTAATTTAGATTTAGAACAGAGAAATAAGGATAGGTATTTTAAATTGAATAATATTACTTTATGAATATTGCTCATTTTTTAATGTGTAACATCTTTTGTATCTTTGTATAAAGATAGTGAGTAGGTATAATATGGGGGTTTGGAGCCACAGGGCGCTGGGGGCTCTCGGAGAGGGGATCTGCCGAGGGTTGCTAAGTCATCAACTACGTCATCAATCACGGGGCTTTACCCCTGACGCGCTGCATCCTGTTTGTGACGTCATCACGCATTATCACCTCCGATTATATTGCTATTACTACATGAGCCACATGTTTCATCCTGTTTGTGTTGTAATCCGGTTTCATGTCCGCGCTTATCGATTGACGTAAATCTCCAACGTGATTGCATCTTCTAGATACATCCTAGAAGTTTCTAGAACATTCTGTTTAGTTCAGCAACGTCCGCTAGAAGGCAATAGTCTTATCCACGGCACTTCCTGGCCAAGTTATTAATCATTATTTTTAATTGATTATACTATTTGATTTAATGTAGTAGTATTTAGTGAAAAACATTCATGTATTTGCACGAGTTTTAAAAATAACCCCACGGCTGGGACTTAAACCCTACATCTACGGCATGGCAAACGTGGACGATAACACAAAGCCATGCTTTAATTTGATCAGACCTTTGTACATACTCGATAATGAATGAATTCATAACTTTAAAATTTATTTTGTTTCTATTTTTAGGTTAAGATATTTTAAATTTCTCTTTTCTCATTTCTTTATTTTACAAACATAATTTACGTAATTTTCTTTTCTTCTCGTCCTTAAATTAAATTCACTAATTTTCACACCATATTTTTTATATACAATCATAAGATTTTCTTTTCTTTCCACATTTTTAAGTTTTACATTCTTTTCCCCTAAGTTTAACTTGCAAAAGTAATAGATTTTATAAAAGTAATACGTTTTCACAATAATTTTTTCTCTTTTTATTTTACAAAAGTTTTTTTCCCCTTCAGTTTAATCTTTCCTTTCCGTGTTTTACATTTTTCACTTTATTTGTTTTACAAAAGTTGTACTTATTTTCATACGATTTTTTCTTTCTTTTTTACGAACTCAGTCTTTTTTCCTATATATTTTACTTCAAGATGTAATTTTTAATTTTTCTTTTATATAAAAGTATTTTTTTGAATTCTTTGAAGAATTTTCTTCTCTCATTTCTTTCTTTTCTTTTTTTTCTTTTCTTTTTTTTTTTTTTTATTTTCCTCTTAAGGTTTTTCTTAATGTTTTAAATACTTATTAATGTTACACCTCCATTTCTCGAAGCGTAAAGTTACATATATACTTTTGAATCTGTCTATGAAATTTAAGCTGGAACTTGCACACATATAATTTCCCTCTAGAGACTTTCATGGATAATATTTTCTGTAAATTTAAACCAATAAGTACGATGTTCCTTCCATATAGCTTACTTAGCATATTATATTTCTTATCATTTTTTACGCTACTAATACTTAAGATATACAAAACTTTCTCTTCTAATGTATTATACCATACTACTAACACTTAACAGATGATACTTCGAACTTTCTCTTCTAATGTATAATACTAACTTTTTGAAACATTATACAAAACGTCGCGGATTCTCTTTTACACATCTCATTTTTGTTCAAAGGATTCACGAAATGTGTCAAACAAATGTAAATTTTTTACTTTCTATTTTCCATTTAGACATTTGGCCTTACATTTAACCTTTACCATGTTTTTAAAACATATCCCTGTTAATATTTCTGTTTCTTTTTTTTCCTAAAAATAAATACAGATTTATATGGATTTTTTAAAGATCTACTGACTTTGAATTAAACTTTCTAATTCAGAAATAATAAATTTTCACAGCATAAAATTGAACTAATATATGGACATCTCTAGCCAGTTTAGTTCAAATACATACGAAACAATATGAAATTTCTTATTATTGTCTACCCCTGTTTAATACGTATCAACAGCATTTCATTTCCTATTATTTTACACTACAGGCATTTACATGAATATATTCAGAACACTCCTTTTTATTGAGCAGGAGGTTTCAGATATATTACTAACACAGACTGACTCTTTGAAATATTTTACAAAAATATCTTTGATTTTCTTGTACACATTGTATTTAAATCACGGAACATACGTTAAATTTTGATTTCTATCATGTGAAAACTTCACCCGGATTCTTAATGTGATTCCAGAATTTACCGCAGACCTTCATAAACACGGCTATATTTGAACTTAACACAACCATAAATTTTTAACAAACTACAGAATTTTTAACTGCAGAGAAGAATATCCACATTGTAATGCAATATTTTAAATTCACTATAGAGCCATATTTGTGTAAAACATCTAAAAAGAAAGGATGTCTGGACATGGAATTTACGTTAAGTCACGGAAGTGAAACTTTGTCATCTTTTTCCCAACTTAGAATACAAAAATTTCTCAGTTGGAATGTATATATTTAGAATATATATATACGTAGAACGCTCTTACGTAGAATCTACAATTCTACTTAACTTTTTTAAGAGCAGAGATCAGGTTAAAGTTTTAGGAGACTGCTGGCGTGTTTCCTTCGCTCGAACCACTTTTATGGAAATCTTCCGTATAACTAGTTTTGTGTAATTACTGCCCATATTTTGCAGAGTACTTGATCTTCATTACATCTCTTTTCAGTAAATTTACATTTTTATGCTGTGTAATTCCAAAAATAACCTTTGAATAGGATGAATATTTGCACATTCTACTGAATTGCCTAGATCGAAAGAATTTCTTTTACTTCCAGATTTGTACCTTATGTCTTCATAACCTGCATTTATTCCATTCGTCTTCTTAGTATTGATAGGAAAAATTAAAGTTACGTGAAAGATTTAGAATGCTGAAGTTCATATGAATGATGAATACTGGGAGCAAATCCGGCATTCTGTCATAATTGAGTAATACTCTGAATAATAAAATTTTAAGAAAACATCAGTTTCATTCACGTGAATAAAATAAATACATTTTATAAAAACACATCCAGGAAATTTATCACAAGTGTCAACATAAATGATCTACAAATATATTGTTGCGTGCGTACGGGTTCGTTATGAAATGAATGCACAATTCCGATGAAAAATGAACAAAAATTTAATATTATCACAACAAAAATGCTTAAATTTTCTCAAATTATCATGCAGTATTACAATATCTCACAGTAGTTATCTTTTAACTACTCAAAAGTCCAATAGAACGTAATTCAAAACACCTAAAGAAAGCTAATCCGCGAATTCGCTACAATCAACAAGAGCAGTTTTCTAAACAACAACAAACTAAGCAACTGCTACGAACTGAGATGTTTTCCTCCTTTTATAAGATTTTAAAATCACGCGCTAGAATTTTCTAGTACTTTCTTGAAATCAAAAAGAGATATTTATTTATTTAATGCACGCGCTCTATTATTTTCAATTTTCCGGCTTAGCTTTCTTTTAATATTAGTCACGCGCTGCACTGCGCGAGAAATAAAACCCTTTAATTTATAATTGAACTAACATTAGCTTTTTAAATACCAAATTCATAATACTGCCCCCTTCTCAAGGACTGCACGTCCCGGGCAGTACAATACCTGGACAGGAAGCCAAACTTACAACTGAGGCATAAACATTACATTGCAATATCAAACAACATGAACAATAAATGTAATAGATAGCTTAAACAAATCAAATACTAAATGCATATCAAATACTAAATACAAATCAAATCAAATACACATTTAAAAACAAAAAGAACCATGATCTTATACTATTTACAATTATTTACATTACGTACAGTCGGTCACAAAAGTATTCGAACACCGGTACCCTATCAGAAAATGACAAGATGGCGTTTTTTTTTTCTCTTTCTCTCTGTGTGTCGTGTTATTCCATCCTAGGTTTTCTTCTCCCCCCCCCCATCTTGGAAAAAACTGGAAAAAATTGGTTACGATCTCTTTTTGAATGGGGAGATGCCATTTTGAGAAAAAGCTGACGACCCTATCTTGGAGAATGAACATGACCGCTCTACACACCCTTTTACTCTCTCTCTTTTTGAATTGGGAAGCCATTTTGGGAAAAAGCAAACGACCCTATCTTGGAGAATGGAAATGAACGCCTCTCCCTCTCTCTTTGAAATGGGAAGCCATTTTGGGACCCTCTATTCTTGGGGAGGGAGAAAACTGAAGTCTGCATTTCGCTGTCTCTGAATGCGGAAAGCCCTTTTGGGAAAAGCGGACCCTCTTCTTCTGATCTTGGAGAACTGGAAATGAACGCTCTACACGATCTCTCTTTGAATTCAGAAGGTATTTTGGGACCTTCTAATGTTGGAAAACTGAAATGAACGCTCTACACCTTCTCTCTCTCTCTTTCTCTGAAATGGGTAGCCATTTGAAAACTCCCTAACTTTGGAAAAAAACAGAAATGAACGCTCTACACTATCTCTCTTTGAAAATGGGGGGTGTCATTTTGAGACCTCCCTCCCCTAAACTTGGAAAAAAAACTGAAATGAACGCTCTACACTTTCTCTCTTTGGACATGGGTAGCCCTTTGGGGACCCTCTCCTCTTGGTAGGAAAAAAAAAAAGAACTGAAGTGAAGGCTCTACACAATCTCTCTTGGAATGGGATCCATATTTCGGGAAACGTGGATCACCTCATGCTGGAAAACTGAAGTGAACCACCAAGATTGGACTCTATATAATTTTTTTTTTTAATTGACATCATGACCCTCCTCCCATTTGTTATTAAAAAAATTTATTTATTTTTTTTTTTTTGTTTTTTTTTTTTTTTGTTTTGGTTTTTATCCCATTTCCGATGTGATTTCAGAAATGCAATTCCATAACAGTTCAATTTCATTCGAGGTTAAATGATCTAAACAGTCTTTGACCCACCCATCCGTATGATTATTTTCTTCTCCTTCCTGTTGCACCAAATTTTGTAAGTCCATATAATCATTCCATACGGGAAGGGCTGGATCCTCACAAGGCTGTCTTGAAACACTTGGAGTCTCTTTGGGATGAGTGGAGGGATCTAGGATGTCTGGACCCGGCTGCGATTCTACCTCCATGATTTCTGGACCCGTTGGAATTTGTGAACCCGGCTGAAATTCTACCTCCATGATTTCTGGACCCGTTGGAACTTGTGAACCCGGCTGTGATTCTGCCTCCATGATTTCTGGACCCGTTGGAACTTGTGGACCCGGCTGACATTCTACCTCTACGATGTCGGGACATTTTGAAGCTTGTGGACCCGTCTGACATTCTACCTCTACGATGTCGGGACAGGTTGGAGAAGAAGAAGAAGAAGAAGAAGAGGATACTAGAAGAGGTTCTGTCTGTGAGGAGTCCGAAAGAGGTTGCCTGTTTGAACAAGTCGGGGAAGAAGAAGAAGAAGCTTCTGGATTCTGAAGCGGATCTTGCACGCCAGGTAGGTTCCGGTAAGTCGACCGTTTTTTAAGAGGTAATTTTTTTTCTTCCTCCTCATCTTCAATTGTGATGACTTCAATTTCATTCCGTTGCCGGGTCGATTTTGTTTCGGGAAATAACGGTTTGGTCCAGCTCCTCTTATCATCTAAGGAAGGGATGGGTAAAGGTGGCGGAGAGTTTTCTTCTTCTTTTTCTTGAAACATCATCGGCGATTGGAAAGAAATCTCCTGTTTCAATTGTTTCCAAAGCGAGTACGAGCACCGATCGACGAGAAAGAGACTCTTCTGGGTTGTGACGATGAGATATTGCGTTTTCGGGGGAACGACATAGTTTTGAAAATGTCTTAGAATATATTTCTTATATTTCATCCTGTCGCTGACTTTAAAACTTCTTTCCTTCAGATTGGGGGACGATGATTCGTAATAGGCGAGAGGAGCGGCTGTGGTTTGAACAATATGAACTTCGTCCTCAGCCGTCGTTCTCACTCCAAACGTAAAATATCGTTTCGTGAGAAAAATATTCTTCCACCGAAAACTCGTGCGCAGATCTGTATATCGCCGGTCTGTTTGAATGGGCCGTCTCAAAGCTCGATCCATCCGATTCCAAGAGAAGGGAGATTCCTCTTTCGTTTGTTGCGATTCGAATAAATTTCTGTATATATTCTGAACGAGCAGGTTGGAGGATTCGACATCTTGGTTGAAAGAAACGATCGCTTGATGAGGTGGTAAATGCGGAATAAATGTCGCACAATGACACGCCAAAAAAATTTTCAAGTTGGAGATTTGCTTTAGCGTCTTCAAATCCTCCCCGTTCGAAATCCGTTGAGTTGGAAAAACGTCTAATAGCGACATGGCTCCCAATGGAAAAGAAATGATCTCGCCCAGTACTCTCGTCTTTTTATATATCTATATAGACACACACAGACACACATAGAGGCTCTATGACGTCCGTTTTATTTGTTTTTTTTTGTTTCTCTCTCTCTTCTTTCCAAGAAATCTTATCTCCATGACCTCTTTTTCTTTTCTTAAAAAGATGAATGTGTGTGGGAATGAGGAAGTGAAAGTAATAATTTAATAAACAAAAAATTATCCAACCATGACCTTCTTTTTTTTTTTCAAAGTCACCCTTTCCAATCCAAGGACGTCCAGAGATAGAGGAAGCAGGGAGAGAGGAGGAGGAGGGAAGGGAAGGTCACACTCTCTTTCTCTCTATAAATAAAAGGGGAGAGCCCCAAAGTCGTATTTTTGTCCAAGTGGATCATGAGGAGGCATCCCCAGCTCACTACGTGTATTCCTTTCAAATATAAATATGTTGATCTTTCCTTTTATATCATCCAAGGAGTCGTTTACCTGAAAGCCTCCGATTTTTCAAAATGTGCGGGTTATTATACCTTGGGGAGTTATCAAAAGATGCGGGACGAATTTTTATCCGACGAAAACGTGTTGATGGCTCGTGACATTCCACCTTTGGATGCACAAATTTTGTTAATGAAACGAGCCAAATATTTTTACACGTCCCACTTTCTAACCGTCTCGCAAATGAATAGGATTATGGATCGTCTTGAGAAGACAAAAGGGATTCTCGTTCATTTTAGTGAATGGTTGCATAAATGTTTGCACGAACCTCTCTCGATCGAGAAGACTGGGAAGAATACCTATTATATTCTTCTCGAGGACTCTCCTCCTTCGTCTCATCATAGAGAGGCCACGACTTTTGAAAAAATCCTCGAGCAAGAAAAAATAGAATGGTGGAACAAGTACCCCATCCCTCTCCCCGAGCATCAAGAGGAGCCTGTTCAGAAGAAAAAGAAAAAACCTTTCCAAAAGCCTATCCTCATCCTCCTCGATAATGATGGGGATGAGGAGAAGCCTGTTCAGATTCCTCTCCGTTTGTCAAAACCCGTCGAGGATGAAAAACCTCTCCCTTCCACAAAACCCCTTGAGGAAGAGAGACCCCTCGAGAAGGAGAAATCTCTCCCTTTGTCAAACCTCCTCGAAGATGAAAAACCTCTCCATTTATCAAGACCCCTCGAGAAGGAGGGACCTCTTCCTTTATCAAACCCCCTCGAAGATGAAAAACCTCTCCATTTATCAAGACCCCTCGAAAATGAGTGACCTCTCGATTTGTCAAAACCCCTCGAGGATAAGGGAACCAAAACTTCTCTCTCTTTCGAAGAGGAGGGACCTCTCAATTTGTCAAGACCCCTCAAGAATAAGGGAACCGAAAATCCTCTCCCTTTCTCAAGACTTCTCGAGGAGGAGGAGGAGGAGAGACTGCTCCATGTCTCAAGACAGGACCCCCCTCTATCTCTTGAGGATCCGAGGGAAACGATTCCTATTGAAAAACCATCTATCGACGATCCCCAGAAAAGGTCTTCGGAGGAGATTAGACTTCCACGTAGAAAACGAATCTGCCACAATCATAATAATAATAATAATAATAATAATAATAATAATATACCCCCTTCTCAACAACAGAATCCTACAACATTTGCAGATAAATGCATTCAAACCAATCCCTTTATAGTAACCCTTTTGATTGGAGAACCCGTGCATTAGCCTCGAAAAATAAAATGAGATTCTAGACTGTTTCTATGACCAGAATGTTAAGCCAATAGATAGGTCTAGCTTAGAATTTTTCTTTTTAAAAGAAAATAAATAAATAATCCAAAGACTATTCGTAAATATAAATGGTAAAGTCTTGAGTCGGCTGGAAAAAAATTTTCAGAGCTGAGAAAAATTCTACAACTCAAAAAAAAAAAAAAAAAAACTTTTTGTTAATTTTTATCATGTCTTAGACATGATAAAAATTAACGACCCCCTTCCCTTTTCGTCTGGGAATGTTGTCTCACTCTTTTGAAAAACAAATCGTGATTCATTCATGGAATGATTGCCATTAGAGAAAGGATGAGTCATGGTCTATTTTTAGAAAGGGTGAGACATCCTTCCCAGACAAAAAGGGAGGGTCATTAATTTTTATCATGTCTAAGACATGATAAAAATTAATAAATAAACTTTTGGTTAATTTTTATCATGTCTAAGACATGATAAAAATTAACCAAAGGTTTTTTTTTTTTTTTTTTTTTCTTCATTAGAGAATTTTTATCTCACCTCTGAGAAATTTTTTTTCTCCCAGCCGATTCGAGACTTTACCATTTGTTTTTAAGAATGATTTCTCTCTGATCTATTATTTCAAAATTCCAAGTTTCGCTTCAGAACCATCTATGCTGTTGAAGAAGTAACGTGATATATGTATTTTTTTTAATGAGTTCTGTCAAGATTGAATTGTGCAGGATCGACCTTGCGAATTTCTTCTCTGTGTCTTTAAATAATAATGATACCGAACTGCTTTTTGTAGAGCGCAATTGAAAAAACCTTTTGTATGGTTAGGACAATTCATGTGTTCGATCCCATTGTATTTGAGAATCTCTTGCGTCGATCCCGAAATGCAATAAATGGATCTTTGCAACCATTTCTCTAAAAACCGCCGTTTCATTTCTCCTCGCACCCAAATCATGGAAAAAGGTTCCGTCAACATCGTTAACACCCATGGAAAATAACTGTACGGAATTTCTCCTTCGTACCACGACAAGCCGTGATAATAATCACTCGCCCACACAGCGGTTCGTTTTTCTTTCTCGGTGAGCATTTGCCATGGAAACGGGGGTTTAAAAACAAATACCCCTCGAGAAGTACCGTCCAATGTGACGTAAGCCAATTCTTTCACAATAAAGGCTCCTTGAGAATCGTAGAAACCTTCAAAGTCGAGCACGAGTTCCATGTTTTTTATTTCTTTTTCTTTCCAAGGTGACCTTTATTATTATTATGATGGATGTGTATTGAGATACGCACGATATTATTCAAAAAACAAATATATATACGAATGTGACCTTTCCCAGAATTCATACGACCTGTCACGTGCAACCTTCTCTCTATATATATATAAAAGAGGAGACGGCGAGAGAACGCTATCCATTTTTTCCTTCAGGACACACAGCGAGAGAGAGAGAATTTTGTTTTCTTTTTTTCCTCAATTGAAGAAGATGGACATTTTGAGTGCCAAACCTCTCAAAGATTCCTACATTGTTCTGGACATGGAATACTTTCACTGTTATGATCCAAAGACGGGAGATATATGTTTCATCTTGAAAGAACTGGGCTACATCACTTGCGATTTAACCTTATGCGGATCCATGATTTTTCTCCCTCCTGTCCATTACGATGACTTATCGTCCCGCAATCAAGCTGTGGTCAACCAGACTACAAATAACCGACACGGCCTGCAATGGACCGAGGGTCGTCTTTCCTACGAGCATCTTCCTACGATCCTGAAAATACTGACCGAAAATGTGGAGGTGATCTACGTCAATGGATACGATAAAGCCGAATTTTTCAGCAAGCTCTGCCAGCGATTCGTTTACGAGTTTTACATCCCAGGGAAAACCGAGTGGCGGAACTCGAAATGCACGCGACACCAATATTTCCAAAAGATGATTCATTGTGCCGAGAACAAGGTGAGAAATTTTCGATACCATTTGATGGAGGGTAGTTACGTTTTCCGGAAATTACATTGTTACCCCTCCGAAAGCAAAGCTGTCGAAGACGAAGAGGAGGCGGAAGAATCTCCCCAGGAGAACTCGTGCGACGATGAGGAGGAGGAGGAGGATGAACTTTCTAATAATAATAATAAATGTCTAAGTTGGGATGCTTTAGAGACCCAAGAATATTGGTCTCAACCCTTATCTCACCTAGACCTGAAAGAGGATCCTCAAGTGTACTCTTTGTGGTCCTCTTCTAAAATTTGGTCTTGGAGAGAACCCTTGAATGTTCATGAATGAAATGGTATGTAAATCCCTAGAGAAAAAAAATAGAAAAAAAAAGTTCCCTTTTTTTTGTAATATGTTGATTTCTTTCCAATCCCATTTCTTTTCTATAACTCCACCCCAATCGATGAGAAGAAGACGAATCTTCCAAGTTACACAAGACGAATCTTCCAAGTTACACAAGACGTAGAAAGATTTCACAAGGATTTATAAATCACACGCTCCCACATGATATATGTATAGAGAGAAAAAGACCCTCTGTTCTCTAGCCAATACGTCAAGACTTTCCTAAACTAAGAGAGATCATGAGTACCGAGGAAACCTTAGCAGAGCAAGTGGAAAGACTTTCAAAGAGATTAGAAGAGTTAAGACGGGATAGATTTACAGTTCCGCCGAACTAAAGAGGAAATTATCATCGATTTCAACAAACCGCTGTACTTTCATCCCCTACCCCAAAGAATGAGACGAGTGGACTCGCCGTTGAACAGTTCCAATGAGAAACAAAATGTCATTTATTTGAATAGCCAATTTCAACACATGAATATTTCATAACTATTTTTTTTGTTTTTTCCCTAAAGCGTAGGGAGATCGGATCAGTAGTTTTTCCCTTTCCATCGTCGAAAAAGATTGGGAGGAAAAATCTTTCTCAGCTCTCTCAGAAAAATTTTTCAGCCTTAAAAAAAAAAAAAAAAAAAAAAACTTTTTGTTAATTTTTATCATGTCTTAGACATGATAAAAATTAACTCTACCCCCCCCCCCTTTTGTCTGGGAATGTTGTCTGACACTTTCTAAAAATAGACCATCACTCCTCCTTTCCTAAAGAATAGAATTCCAAGAATGGGATTTGGTCTATTTTTAGAAACGGTGAGACCCTATTTCCAGACAAAAGGCGGGTAGAGTTAATTTTTATCATGTCTAAAGTTCAGGGTCCATCCATCTTCTTATGTGAAACGGTGACCCTGACGAGATCGAGATAAACAAGTCCTGTGAGTTGTTTTGTAATCTTGACGTGATCCAAGAAAGACTTTTTATTATTTTTTTTTTGAAATAGGCGGGGGGTGGGGAGAGAAAATATTCTCACGACCCTCAGATATCTTTTCATAAATATATTTTTTATCAAAGTGTTTCTTTCATTCCGATCCTTTTAAGAGGTTGGAATGACCCTGACATTTAGATGGGGTCGCGATCCCGACAGATGTCGCGCGAGTATAAAAGTGTGTATCCTCCGCGAGATTTCTTCAGAGAACAGAAGAAGACGTGAACTTAGCTGGTAAGTCCCTTTGGTCCTATGAATATGGTTTAATCATAACTTCATTTAAAAAGACCTTTGAAACTTTGAAACTTCTTAACCCTTTGAAAAGAAAAATGTCTCTTTCAAGACGACGACTCTAAAACGTTTTATTGTTTTTTTTTTCCTTTCTAGATCTACCCTGTTATACATATATACCTTTTCGATTCTTTTTTTTGCTCCTGTTTGTGGAAGACATCACCGTATTCATCGCCATGGCGTGTTCAGAAAACTTTATCGTGCTCGATCTAGAGGGTTTCCAGTCCTACAACCACAAGAAGGGTGAATTTACCTACGTTTTAAAAGAATTGGGCTATGCGACAAAAGATTTTTTGACCGTGGGATCGTTGACGTTTGCTCCTCCTCACCCCTTCCACCAACTGAATGAAAAAAACCAAAAGACGAATGCCTGGCTGACGAGAAACCGGCACAGACTTCGTTGGAACGAGGGTCATATTCCCTGCAACCATTTAGGACGCATTCTCCAATCGCTCACTCACAGCTTCTCCACGATTTATGTGGTGGGATGCCAGAAAGCTAAATTCTTTGCTAAAGCCTTGGATTATCAAAAACCCGTGACGGAAATTTATGTCCCAGATGGAATCATTTGGAAGTATCGGGAAAAATGTGCCCGACATCATCAAAGGATGAAATATTTCCATTGTGCCGAAAACAAAGTGCGCAACTATCGATGGCATATTACGGAAGGAGATTTTCATATCAATCACGTCTATCCAGACGGAACGGAGAAAGAGGAGAGGATTCTGGAGGAAGCAGACAATCCTCTGCAAGCTTTTGATAAGGCCTACGATCAGTTAGAGAAGGATCCGTCCCCAAAAGCGTACGATAACCTCATCCAGAAATGGTATAATCTGTCCTGTTTCCAAGTGATGGAACATCCGGATGAGCATACGCCTTTAAACTTGATGGGCTCTTCTTCTTTGTCGTCAACTTCCTCCAATAACTCGAGGAAGACGGAGGGTTGGGGAGACATACCTGAAAATATTCCCCATTACGATCCAGCAGCCTGTTGGGACGAACCTTCCAAAGAATCTCATGAGACCCCCAAAATATCTTCAGAGGATCCAAAGACAAAATCCACTGAGTGTTGGGACAATGAACGGACGACTCATGCTCTAAAATCCACTAAGACTATGTCCACTGAGTGTTGGGACAATGAACAGACGACTCATGCTCCAAAATCTATTGAGACTATGTCCACTGAATGTTGGGACAATGAACGGACGACCCATGCTCCAAAATCGACTGAGACTATGTCCACTGAGTGTTGGGACGATGAAACCGAAAAGACGACAGAGAATTGGGATGACCGTTCTCAAAAGTATTTGAATTGATATATACATAAACTCAGGAGAAAAAAAAATAAAGAAAAGATTTTTAGAAATAAGTAGGGAAAGGTTCTCCGCTTTCCCTATATTTATGGAAATGGACTGAGAAGAGAGAGAGAGAGAGACGAATCAGGAGACCAAAAAAAATGGGTCTTGGAAGGAATGAGTGCAAATGCATTCGATTCCTTCCAAGACCCATTTTTTTTTGGGTCCCTCTCTCATCCAATTTTGGAAAAGAACTTTGTCCTATTTTTCTAGGTCCATTCAAAAAGAAATGAATCTATCCATAAATTTTCTTAAAAGAAAAAAAAAAAAAAAAAAGATCCTTTACCTCATGACGGTCCAAAGTCGAGAATCTTGGAAAAAGTCATCCACTCTCTCCATCCAGTCAAGCTTCTCTGTAGAAAATCTAGTAGGTGCATCTGCATTCTTGAGCACCCGGCAGTTATTATTGGACGCGAAACGTCGAATGCTGAAATAGTTAACAATGAGCCCATTCTTAAAGAAACGGGGATGTTTTATTCATCCAGTCGAGTGCAGAAAAATTTCTGAGAGCCGGAGAAAAATTTCTCTGACTGAAAAAAAAAAAAAAAAAAAAAAAAAAAAAAAAAAAAAAAAATACCCCCCTTTTAGTCTGAAAATTGATGTCTTCAATTTCGCTTGAGTTCCGGCCGTGCTGTGGGCCCACCTGGATACAAGTTTTCCCCTTTTGGAATAGAATAAAACTTTACTGTTTTTTAAGAATGTTATTTAATGGATCGATTTCAACCTATCGAGTTTCGCTTGAGTTCCGGCCGTGCTGTGGGCAAACCTGGATACAAGTTTTCCCCTTTTGGAATAGAATTTCCGTCAAGGTAGGCTACTTTTCCTCTTTTTGCATTTTTCATGTCATTTCATTTGTATTACAATATACTGAAAACGGGCGTTCGAACTGATTTCTAGGCTATTTCTATACAAATGGAGCTCGATCCAAGAAAGAAATGATGCCTTTTTTTTATTTTGTGGACTGCCAATTTGTATTGGAATATACTGAAAACGGGTGTTTGAGTCGATTTTCAGTATATTTCAATACAAATAGAGCTCGGTCCAAGAAAGAAATGATGTCTTTTTTTTTTATTTTGTGAACTGCCAATTTGTATTGGAATATACTGAAAACGGGTGTTTGAGTCGGTTTTCAGTATATTTCAATACAAATAGAGCTCGATCCAAGAAAGAAATGATGTCTTTTTTTTTATTTTGTGAACTGCCAATTTGTATTGGAATATACTGAAAACGGGTGTTTGAGTCGGTTTTCAGTATATTTCAATACAAATAGAGCTCGATCCAAGAAAGAAATGATGTCTTTTTTTTTATTTTGTGGACTGCCAATTTGTATTGGAATATACTGAAAACGGGTGTTTGAGTCGGTTTTCAGTATATTTCAATACAAATAGAGCTCGATCCAAGAAAAAAATGATGTCTTTTTTTTATTTTGAGGACTGCCAATTTGGTTTGGTCTCACCGTTTCTAAAAATAGACCAGAACCCAGTCTTTTCTTGGAATTTAAAAGGATGAGTCATGGTCTATTTTTAGAAAGTGGGAGACAACATTCCCAGACAAAAGGGGGGTGAGTTAATTTTTATCATGTCTAGAAGACATGATAAAAATTAACAAAAAGTTTTTTTTTTTTTTTTTTTTTTTTTTTTTTTTACATCTCAGAATTTTTTTCTGAGCTCTGAGAAATTTTTCCTAGCCGATCCCATTTCGTTTTTCGACTTTCACTTTCAACTCTTCACTTTTCCTATCCACTGTCGTTGGAATTGTGTTCACTGGAGGCTATTTCTTTTTTTGCAATCTCGCTTTTAGTTTTTTCTGAGATTCTTTAGAAATGGCTATACAAATTTCACCATCTATATAGAGATGATGTCCAAACAAAGTCGTCCCCGGACCATCTTGATGACCGAATATGTATAGAAATAGTCTGAAAATGGGCTTGAGGGCCGGTTTCTGGACGATTCCTCTACAAATTCGGCCGCATCCAGAGAAACAAAAATACATAGTTTCTTTTTGGGTGGACAGGAGATGATAAATTTCTTTTCTCTATCTCTCTCTCCCAATATTGGAGGAGAGAGTGGCCCAAAAAAATGGGTCTCGGAAGGAATCGAATGCATTTTGAAATGCACTCATTCCTTCCAAGACCCATTTTTTTGGTCTCCTGATTCAACTCTCCAGTCTATGGAATAGGGAAAGCGGAGAACGTTTTCCCTTCTTTAAGCGACTGGAGACCATATCGCATCATCATCATCATCATCATCACCATCACCATCGTCCTCTTTCTGATACTTTTCAACTAAGGCTTGATGTCTCTGGATTATTTTGGGGAGATGATGGATCCCGAATTGAGTGATGAAAAAGAGAGGACTCTTTTTCCTTTCTTGTTCGTCTTGCACAGTCTCTCGGAGGGTGATATACGTTTCCCCGTCCTCCTCAATTTTCGTCAGAGGTCTCATGAATATTTTACACATCCAAGGGAAGAGCGACTTGTTATGCAGGGATTTCGAAGCGACGAAGGCCGCTTCATTCGAAGTGAGGACAATCTGGTTCGGTTGACCCCATTCTTTGGAGTAGTTGTCCAAATCGCCTAGTCGAAGAAAATGGTGTCGATTAGGAAAAAAGACTTGGAGAACACTCGTCGTATGCGAGACGTTCGTAGGCAAGAGAGTCAAGATATCTTTGGCATTCCAGTACAGGAATCCTAGATCCACATACGCGTGCACGTAATAGTCATCGTTATATTCCAGTTTGAGCAGCATGGCTTTTGTATTTTTTTTCCGTTCTCAAGGCGAAACACTCGTCTGATATGAACAAGAGCTCGCTGGCGATCCGTTTATATAGACTCCTCAGAGAGAGAGAGAGGGAGAGGGGAGGAGGAGGAACAAGGTTGATGAATTCTAAAATAAAAAAAAATGATAAAACATGAGTGTTTGTGAAGGTCATAGAGAGATGATTATAGAGTTGTTTTATTTTTTATTTTCTCAAAAGAAAAAACCAAAAGGGTCCCATTCCATACGACATGGCCTTTGAGAAGGTGACGGGATCATGTGTCTACAAAGTTGATAAACTTTAGAATAAAAAAAAAGCTTTCATCACGTAGCTCTCGAGAAGAAAATGACAGGGGTCTCTAGGAGAAGGTCATAGGTAGTATACAAAGGATGGTTGTTTGTTTTTTTTCTTTCGTTCCTCTCAATCCCATGACCTTTGAAAAGGTGACGGGGTGTTCTTTAGGAAAAAAAAATAGAAGGTTATAGAGAGAGAGGTAGACAAAGTTGATTTTTTTTTCTATAAGTCAACCGTCACGTCGCCCATCACGTGGTCTTCTCGTATATATAGAGAGGCGAGTGGAAGACAGACTCTATTTCCCAGAGAGAGAGACTGCTGTGCGTATCCATATTTCTACTCAAGATGATGATCCGCGTCTTATATAATGAGTTTGTGAGCATTCGCTGTTATGTGGATGACGGAAGATTGTTTTGGAACGCTACGGACATTTTGCCTCTGATTCATACTTCCAGTAAAAGAACCTGGGGCATTCTCTCCGTGTTTTTCGACGAACACCACGTCTTCAGGAAAATAAAAGATCTTGAGAGTCTCGGCAGTTCTCAAGAGGGATATGTCCTCTCCAGCAAAAAAATGTTACATCTGGCCGAAAATAATCCTAAAAATAATCAGCTTCTGGCCTGGGTGTATAGCATTTTAACTCAGCCGCTGGTTCGAGTTGTACCCAATCAACCCGCTTACCGACTGCTCTATCCGGGGGAGAAATTTCCCTTCATCACCCTCTTTAATCTGGGAGTGCGCTACATACCGCCTCATCCAGGCATGACGGATTCTTCTACTTACCCTAAACAATATGCCAGCGCTTATTGCCAGACAGACCCCCGTCAAGAAAAGGTCGTCGAGACTCAAACGGATCCTCTGGTGGTCTCTTTAAATGTCACTAAAGTTATCACCTTCTAAAAAAAACAACCACCACCACCCCAAAAAAATTTGCTCCTCCTCCAAATTTTTTTTTATCTTCTCGAAAGAAAAAAAAAGAAACTTTTCCATCTAGCCTCTTTCTTTCAATCCCTCTTAAGAGAGAGAGGGAGGAGAAAAGAAAGAGAGTTCTGAGGAGGCAAAAGAAATGGGTCTGGAAGGAAACGGGTGCATTGCGAGAAAAAGAGGGTCCTCTTTTCTTTTCTCGAAATGCACCCTTTTCCTTCCAGACCCATTTTTTTTTATCACTTTATCAGGTTCAATGTTTCTTCTAACCTTCTTCGGAAACATACAATGACCTGACTAGGAATAGAGAGCTTACTAAAGCTATGTTCACTAATTGTAGTAAGTAGACAGGATACAGACGAAGGGTATACAAGACCCTTTATTTTTCTTTATATACAATGACTTCCGTACTTCGGAATACAATGACCCTCCACTCGGGGTCTAACGTAAAAGGTATAAAAATAAAACTAAACTCTAATTTAACTTTAGAATAAGATTGGCCTTATAATAACAGGAAGCGTATGTAGCACAGAGACTGTGAACACTACAATACGTTTAATTTATCAAGAGGATTAAAACCTCTGGCCTGGAAGGCAAATAGCAACTGCGTAACTTCTAAGGTAAGCGGCCTGCTTCGAACTCACTGCTTCCTCTCTCTCTCTTGGCAAAAAGGCCACACTTAAATACTTGGCGTTCGCCAGACAACTTTGCATAAACTCCTTCACGCTTATAATTCTGGCCGGAAGTAGAAAATAAGAAGTGATAGTAAAGATTTAAAATAAAATAAACGTTAGTAAAACTTAAGATCCTTACATACTTCCCGCCAGAGTTAATTAGTTTGAAACTGAGGTCTAAAACGACCTTGTTGAAAACTTTTAGCTCTAGAAACTAACGCGAGGCCAACCTTTTACAATCATAACTTAGCTAGAAACTAGAAAATTTAAAAGAAAGAAATTTGTTACAATAGCAGCTCCCGGGATATACAACAATCTCTTTTTTTTTTTTTCATCTGTACTGCATCTAAACAGGAGCTTTATTCAATTCTGGTTCCTTCCAGAGATCTGGAAGGAAAACTAGTTTAATGAAATGTTACAGAATGACATTGCAAATAACATATAGAATATACTTCTCTTAACATTCTTATTTCATTCATGACTATTTTAATTATCTCTCCCCGTGCTCTCTGACATGTGTTGTAAAAACACCAAACACGAATGTGTTTCTGTCTACGTGTGCCACACTTCCTCCTACAATCAAAACACTAACGTGTTAAAATTCAACATACGAGACCTCTTAACACACCCTACTTTTCAACTCTAAACCCTGAGGTACTATTCTAAAAGTGGCTAACTCTAAAGTGTAGCGTCAGAGAGCCTAACTACATCATTCAACCTTTAACATATATTCGTCATGATTTAATCTTTACAGTCACACGAATAACAAATTTTTAACATTACTTTCACTTTTACCATATCACGGTATTTCTTAACATTTAAAATAACACTTCACATGTATATAAGAACATATCAACATGCCGTTAATTTTACACATTTGAAAACATACATTAGTAGTACATTGTTAACTTCTATTCTTTTCAAAGCAAGTGCCAATTCTTTCTACATTGAAATAATACTACATTTCAAAAAGTCTTTCAGACTAAAACTTCTTTCTTGCTAGAATGTTTTAAATAAAATTTATACAATAACTTTTTACAATATTTAAGTCTTACACAACGCTATTATACATCAACTTTAGTTTTACGCGCGAGTAATTGAAAAACATAATAAGAAAATCGGTCACAACTCATTTCTCGCCCTTTTGGCGATAAAGGTAGACCTCGCATGAGGTAAAACTTCTTGAAATCTGCCACTTGCAGTAAGAATGAAAGATTAACTTAAGTTTGTAAAGTAACATAAAATTTTACTTATCTTTGTAATATTCAGACATCCTTTTCTGGGCCCAGTCTTTAAAGGTATAGGAGATAGTAGCTTGGTTGATCCTCCTTCTTGTACGGGCTCGCCCTTCAGTGCTTTCCTCTGGAAGCTTCCGTTTTTCACCACTACGGCCACCCTTGAACATCTTCCTTTTGTCCTCTGCTTGTGGTCTTGGCCGTTTGAAGGCAGCTGGTCTTGGTGGAACCGGGAAACTTCTGTCGTGATCCTGCTTGGACCTCGTTGTTGGCCGTTCAAATTTTTCTTGTACTTTTTCCTCCGCCGCTGATGGCCCTTCCGCAGTTCGGTGACTTTTGCTGCGGAGAGTTCTGTCGGATGAGTCAATCTTCCGTTTCACAGCCGGGTTATAGTTGCCATCCTTTCTCCCGGTCCTTTCCACATACGTCGTCCTTCTCCCTTCTTCATTCTGGGGGTGTTCGTGAACTCTGTTTTCTGGACGGTGGAACGGCTTCTTTTTCTTTTTACATTCAGTTTTTCCGCGGGGCAATTTTCTTTTCACTTGCTTCTGTCTCTCATTGGCTTGCCCTTGTACTTGTCGTTTTTTCACCTCTGGAACTTGTACCTGCGGTGTCTGCCGTACCGGATCCTGCAAAATATCTGAAAAGATTTGCATTTTATTACGATCGAAGTAGGGTTTAATTTGATCAATATTTGCGGAACAGGTTTCACCATTTCTTGCCTTTAACACTACAACAGCGTGAGTTATTTTTTCTATAACATATGGTCCTTCAAAGAGTGGAAAAAATTTGGCAGTTTTATCTTCTGGTGCTGAAGAAAGTGAATGCTTAATTTTTAAAACTTCATCCCCTACTTTATAAGTTACTCCCCGTCGTTTCAGATCATAGTATAACTTCTGTTTTCTTTGTGCTACTTCCGTATTCTTTTTTGCTTCTTTTATTAGTTTTTCTATATCACCCATTTTAAATTCTGGGGCTCTTTGTTGCACATAAAATAGTTTATCTAACGGTGTTATAACCTTTCTGCCTAGAAATAACTCAGCAGGAGTTTTGCCCGTTGTATCATGTTTTGCGGTCCTAAGGGCGAAAGCAAATTCATTGACATAGTTATCCCAGCTTTTATGAAAATTTTTAACATAACTACGGATAATTTTCACTATATTTTTGTTGACCCGTTCCGCTATATTTGATTGCGGCCGATACGGGACCATTTTTAAATGACGTATGCCCAGTTTTTGGCACATGTCTTCAAATATATTACTTACAAATTGAGGACCATTATCCGATATAACTTTTAGGGGCGCCCCGTATTTTAAAATATATTTATTTAAAATAGAATCGGTAACTAATTTCGCGGAGGCTTGTTTTAAGGGAACAATTTCGGTCCATTTACTAAAATGATGAACCATAACAAGGAGATAGCGACTTTTGTTTAACTGACTTTTTGGGAAAGGGCCCAATAAATCGATGCCAATTATTTCATTGGGAAATTCGGATTTAATACTATTTAGAAACCCGGCCGGGCGGAAATTAATATAATTAACGGCTTGACATGTTGGGCAGGACTGGACATACGCCCTTGTTAACTTTTGCAGTTCAGGAAAGTAGACTGCCTCGCGTACGCGTTGAGTAGTTTTTCGAATACCAGCATGAGAAGCTAAAGGGCTGTCATGGAGCTCTTGCAGGATATTTAATCTAAGACTAGCTGGGATAACAGGTCGAAATTCGTTGTTGGAATTCGTAGGTTTTGTGTAGAATAATAGACCATCTATTAGTTCGTAATGGGCCGCCCTATTTCTTATCGCCACAATATCTTGGTGGCTAAAATTTTCAGGATCCTTCAAATACTCATAAATACTTCCAAACTCAGGATCCTTACCCAGTTCGGTTATTACAGTTTCTCGGGAATTTATTGTACACGCTGTCAGCATTGCAACTTTTACGGTATTACCCTGTTCGTCTAATTTAATTCGTAATAGGGCATCTGCTACGATATTTTCCTTTCCGGGGGTATGCTTGATTACCAGATTATATTCTTGCAGCTTGAGTGCCCATCTTATTAACCTTGGGGATAAATTTTTCCCTGAGTACAATCTAGTTACTGCCGCATGATCAGAATATACTGTTATCGGCGCCTTTCCAAAATAGACTCGGAACTTTTGCACTGCTAACAGAACTGCAAGTGCCTCTCTCTCGGTCGCGGAATAGTTTCTTTGTGTTTGATTTAAAGTTCGGCTAAAAAATGCCACGGGCTGCTGATTTTGCGAAAGTACCGCTCCTACCGCATAATCCGAAGCATCCGCTGAAATTTCTAAATTTTCATCCTTTTCAGGAAATTTCAACACAGGGGCTTGCGTTAATGCTTGTTTTAATTTTTCGAAAGCACTATTGGCTTCAGCCGTCCACGAGAATCTTGCCTTTTTCCTTTTTAATTTTAACAATGGCTCAGCGATAGCTGCAAAATCTTTTATAAAGGACCTATAATATGAACAAAGTCCTAGAAAAGAAGAGAGCTTCTTTGCCGTGTTTGGAGTCGGATACTTTTGTACAGCGATTATTTTTGATTCATCTGTCTCGATCCCTTTTTGCGATATTTTGTAACCTAAATATTTTAATTCAGGGGCTGCAAATTTGCACTTTTCGACATTAACTTTTAGACCGGCCTCATTTAATAAAGAAAACACCTGTCTTAAATCCTGTATATATTGGTCGAGATTATCACTAGTAATAATGATATCGTCTAAATAGATAAATGTGGACTTTCCAAGAACAGGTCTTAACACAATGTCCATGCATCGCTGAAATGTTGCTGGGGCGCCTGAAAGGCCAAACGGCATACGCAAAAATGCATAAGTGCCAGACTTGGTTATAAAAGCAGTCTTAGGCACGTCCTCAGGCCTGACCCCTATTTGAAAATAACCATTCGTTAAGTCTAAAGTCGTCATAAATTTGGTTGATTTTATGTTCCTTAAAATTTCTTCTATGATCGGTAACGGATATACCGGATATTTCGTTATGGAATTTAATTTACGGTAATCAATAGCGAATCTCCACCTTTTTGGATGCTCCAAAGGATAATCATTATTTTTCTTACATAAAACCACCGGACTAGCATAACTACTTGAGATAGGCGTTATGATCTTTTTACGTAGCATATCGGTAATATGCCATTCTATAATTTTTTCCTTATTCTTATCATACCGGTATGGTTTTTGACGAACCGGCAATGCATCTCCGGTGTCAATACTATGGTTAGTAACCTGAGTAAATCCTGGAATATCACTAAATAAGGAAGCAAATTCACTTACCACTTGTCGGATTCTTCCTTGCTCGTCATTAGGCAGGTGGTCAAGATTTAACCTTGGCGGTTCAACCTTTTCTACACGCACTGGTTTCATCGTCAGCTTAAGGGACGCTGCATTAAAATCCAGTGTAGCTTGTGCGTCTGAAAGAAAGTCTATTCCTAGGATTAAATTTGCTTGCAAATTCTTTACTATAAAAAACATCACCTTTACTTGTTCGTCCTTGATACGGATGTACAAAGGTACTTTACCTACGCACTTACATTGTTCTCCTTGCGCCGCTAATACTGTTGTATTATCCGCATTATATATGCGGTATTTGCGAAAATACTTTCTAAAAAGACTTCTGCCACACAGGAACACTGCGCGCCGGTATCCAGGAGTGCGGTGGCCGGGATATTATTTACCAAGACTTCAATCTTCGGAAGAGTTAAATTTTTCACCATTACTGTATTTAACTTGTAGGAAGAGGGGTTTTCGTAGCCTTCAGATTTCCGCACCCTCTCGTCGGCAGAAATCCGTTTTAGTTTAAATTATTTTTCCTTTCGGTGCTTTCCTTCTTTCTCCACTGGCCTTGAGACTTTTTTCCTGGGTTGCTATTGAACTGTCGACGTTCGCCGGCTGTTTTTGAATGCTCGGGTTTCCTTGCCCACTGATTCGCTTTTTCTCCGTAGCCATGTGCTTGAGTTTGCTGTAGTCTTGGCGTACCAAATTGGTTTCGCTGTTGATATTGGCGTCTTCTTTCGACGTCCGCCGTTCTTCTACTTTCAAACTGCATTGCTAGCTCAAATAACGTTTCCAGTGTAGTCGGATTTCGTAATTCAATAAAGTCTTGCACTTGGGGTAGTAACCTCGGCAAAATCACTTGAATTATTTCAGGATCCGGACGGTTTCCATACAAGAGCTTGAAAACGTGAATTTTTCTTAAAATAAAGCTCGAGAGGTTTTCCATTCTTTGTTGATATATACTGAAAAGTTCTGTTTCTAATTTCGCACGATCCCTTACAACAGGGAAGGCTTTTAGTAGGGCAGTCTTGAAATTTTCGTAAGTATAGGTGGGACTTCCTGCTTGACCCAAGAGACTTCTGCCGATACATTTGAACCAGTTAAGTGCTTGGCCCCTCAAAGCGCTGGTAGCTAAGGTAACTTTTTGAAACTCGTGCACGGGGTAGAGCATGAAGTGGTCATCCAATTTTTCCAAAAAACTGGTTACCTGTGAGTTTCCATTAAACGTTGCTTCTGGTTTCGTCGAAGCGCGCATGGTCTGGACGATGTACCCAAATCCTTCCAGAGCGGCAGCTGGCATTTCTGGATTCTGAGCCGTTTCTGCAGGCAGCACAGGTTCTTCTTGAAATTCGGCCATGGTTATTCTTCGTCGGGCGCCACTATCAGGTTCAATGTTTCTTCTAACCTTCTTCGGAAACATACAATGACCTGACTAGGAACAGAGAGCTTACTAATGCTATGTTCACTAATTGTAGTAAGTAGACAGGATACAGACGAAGGGTATACAAGACCCTTTATTTTTCTTTATATACAATGACTTCCGTACTTCGGAATACAATGACCCTCCACTCGGGGTCTAACGTAAAAGGTATAAAAATAAAACTAAACTCTAATTTAACTTTAGAATAAGATTGGCCTTATAATAACAGGAAGCGTATGTAGCACAGAGACTGTGAACACTACAATACGTTTAATTTATCAAGAGGATTAAAACCTCTGGCCTGGAAGGCAAATAGCAACTGCGTAACTTCTAAGGTAAGCGGCCTGCTTCGAACTCACTGCTTCCTCTCTCTCTCTTGGCAAAAAGGCCACACTTAAATACTTGGCGTTCGCCAGACAACTTTGCATAAACTCCTTCACGCTTATAATTCTGGCCGGAAGTAGAAAATAAGAAGTGATAGTAAAGATTTAAAATAAAATAAACGTTAGTAAAACTTAAGATCCTTACAACTTCTTCAAACCAATCTTGGAAAGGTGGGGATACAATAAATTGTGCGTAAAGTCCATTTCGATCAAGACTGGATTTTTTTTTTTGAAAAGAAAACATAATGTTATATATAGATAGCTAAATCTTTATCATGATATTCTTTAAGAATTTCTTAGCCATTTGTCAAAGAAGGGGACTATAATTGAAGAATTTATGAATTTGGGAACATGTCACCCATGACAAATCTAAAATCTTGGAAGTGGATACTGGAAAGCCCCGCTCTGATTATAATTCTGAGTTCTAGCATGGGACATTTTTTAGATCAATAAGCTAAACTATTTTTCTAGTCTCATATTCTCTCGTGACTAGGGTTTCAGATTTGGGTAGAGAGAGACACTGTTCTGGACAGAAACGTGGAATGCTCTTATAGAAAAGTGAAGAGTTGAAAGTGAAAGTCGAAAAACGAAATGAGATCGGCTAGGAAAAATTTCTCAGAGCTCAGAAAAAAATTCTGAAATGTAAAAAAAAAAAAAAAAAAAAACTTTTTGTTAATTTTTATCATGTCTTCTAGACATGATAAAAATTAACTCACCCCCCCTTTTTCTCTGGGAATGTTGTCTCCCACTTTCTAAAAATAGACCATGACTCATCCTTTTAAAAAATGGAATCCAAGAAAAGACTGGGTTCTGGTCTATTTTTAGAAACGGTGAGACAACATACCCAGACAAAAGGGGGGTGAGCTAATTTTTATCATGTCTAGAAAACATGATAAAAATTAACAAAAAGTTTTTTTTTTTTTTTTTTTTTACATCTCAGAATTTTTTTCTGAGCTCTGAAAATATTTTGCCAGCCGATCTCATTTTGTTATCATTTTTTTTTATTTTAGAATTCATCAACCTTGTTCCTCCTCCCCCCTCTCCCTCTCTCTCTCTCTGAGGAGTCTATATAAACGGATCGCCAGCGAGCTCTTGTTCATATCAGACGAGTGTTTCGCCTTGAGAACGGAAAAAAAAATACAAAAGCCATGCTGCTCAAACTGGAATATAACGATGACTATTACGTGCACGCGTATGTGGATCTAGGATTCCTGTACTGGAATGCCAAAGATATCTTGACTCTCTTGCCTACGAACGTCTCGCATACGACGAGTGTTCTCCAAGTCTTTTTTCCTAATCGACACCATTTTCTTCGACTAGGCGATTTGGACAACTACTCCAAAGAATGGGGTCAACCGAACCAGATTGTCCTCACTTCGAATGAAGCGGCCTTCGTCGCTTCGAAATCCCTGCATAACAAGTCGCTCTTCCCTTGGATGTGTAAAATATTCATGAGACCTCTGACGAAAATTGAGGAGGACGGGGAAACGTATATCACCCTCCGAGAGACTGTGCAAGACGAACAAGAAAGGAAAAAGAGTCCTCTTTTTTTCATCACTCAATTCGGGATCCATCATCTCCCCAAAATCATCCAGAGACATCAAGCCTTCGTTGAAAAGTATCAGAAAGAGGACGATGGTGATGGTGATGATGATGATGATGATGATGCGATATGGTCTCCAGTCGCTTAAAGAAGGGGAAACGTTCTCCGCTTTCCCTATTCCATAGACTGGAGAGTTGAATCAGGAGACCAAAAAAATGGGTCTTGGAAGGAATGAGTGCATTTCAAAATGCATTCGATTCCTTCCGAGACCCATTTTTTTGGGCCACTCTCTCCTCCAATATTGGGAGAGAGAGATAGAGAAAAGAAATTTATCATCTCCTGTCCACCCAAAAAGAAACTATGTATTTTTGTTTCTCTGGATGCGGCCGAATTTGTAGAGGAATCGTCCAGAAACCGGCCCTCAAGCCCATTTTCAGACTATTTCTATACATATTCGGTCATCAAGATGGTCCGGGGACGACTTTGTTTGGACATCATCTCTATATAGATGGTGAAATTTGTATAGCCATTTCTAAAGAATCTCAGAGAAAACTAAAAGCGAGATTGGAAAAAAAGAAATAGCCTCCAGTGAACACAATTCCAACGACAGTGGATAGGAAAAGTGAAGAGTTGAAAGTGAAAGTCGAAAAACGAAATGGGATCGGCTAGGAAAAATTTCTCAGAGCTCAGAAAAAAATTCTGAGATGTTAAAAAAAAAAAAAAAAAAAAAAAAAAAAAAAAAAAAACTTTTTGTTAATATTTATCATGTCTTCTAGACATGATAAAAATTAACTCACCCCCCTTTTGTCTGGGAATGTTGTCTCCCACTTTCTAAAAATAGACCATGACTCATCCTTTTAAATTCCAAGAAAAGACTGGGTTCTGGTCTATTTTTAGAAACGGTGAGACAACATAGCCAGACAAAAGGGGGATGAGTTAATTTTTATCATGTCTAGAAGACATGATAAAAATTAACAAAAAGTATTTATAATATATATTATATAATATATATAATATATAATATATATATTATATAATATATATATTATATATTTTTTCTTTTTTCTTTCTGACTCAGAATTTTTTCTCGGCTCTCAGAAATTTTTCCCAGCCGATCCCATTTTGCTTTTTGACTTTCACTTTCAATTCTTCTCTTTTCTATAAAAGTATCCACGTTTTTTTTTCAGAATAGTACGGGCTGTTGAAAAGGCAATATGTCTAGTCATCAAGATGGTCCGGGGACGACTTTGTTTGGACTCTGCCCCCCTCCAAGCCCATTTTAAGTATATTTCTATACAAACTCGGTATAAAATTGTCCGGGGACGACTTTGTCCGGAGACGACTATATCCGGGGACGACTCTGTTTGGACTCAACCATGACGTCATTTTAATATAGTGGAATGTGTATAGAAATAGTCGGAAAAAGGACTCGAACGCCCGTTTTCTGTATATTCCAATACAAAATTGATTGTCCACAACATAAAAAAAGACATCATTTTTTTCTTGGATAGAGCTCCATTTGTATTAGAATATACTGAAAACCAACGTGAACGCCCGTTTTCAGTATATACCAATACAAAATTGGCTGTCCACAAAAAAATAAAAAAAAGACATCATTTTTTTTCTTGGATGGAGCTCCATTTGTATTGGAATATACTGAAAACCAACGTGAACGCCCGTTTTCAGTATATTCCAATACAAAATTCGCTGTCCACAAAATAAAAAAAAGACATCATTTTTTTCTTGGATCCAGCTCCACTTGTATTGTAATATACTGAAAACCAACGTGAACGCCCGTTTTCAGTATATTCCAATACAAAATTGGCTGTCCACAACATAAAAAAAAGACATCATTTTTTTTCTTGGATGGAGCTCCATTTGTATTGGAATATACTGAAAACCAACGTGAACGCCCGTTTTCAGTATATACCAATACAAAATTGGCTGTCCACAAAAAAATAAAAAAAAGACATCATTTTTTTCTTGGATCGAGCTCTATTTGTATTGAAATATACTGAAAACCCACTCAAACACCCGTTTTCAGTATATTCCAATACAAATTGGCAGTCCACAAAATAAAAAAAAAAAAGACATCATTTCTTTCTTGGATCGAGCTCTATTTGTATTGAAATATACTGAAAACCGACTCAAACACCCGTTTTCAGTATATTCCAATACAAATTGGCAGTTCACAAAATAAAAAAAAGACATCATTTCTTTCTTGGATCGAGCTCTATTTGTATTGAAATATACTGAAAACCGACTCAAACACCCGTTTTCAGTATATTCCAATACAAATTGGCAGTTCACAAAATAAAAAAAAAGACATGATTTCTTTCTTGGACCGAGCTCTATTTGTATTGAAATATACTGAAAATCGACTCAAGCACCCGTTTTCAGTATATTCCAATACAAATTGGCAGTCCACAAAATAAAAAAAAGGCATCATTTCTTTCTTGGATCGAGCTCCATTTGTATAGAAATAACCTAGAAATCAGTTCGAACGCCCGTTTTCAGTATATTGTAATACAAATGAAATGACATGAAAAATGCAAAAAGAGGAAAAGTAGCCTACCTTGACGGAAATTCTATTCCAAAAGGGGAAAACTTGTATCCAGGTTTGCCCACAGCACGGCCGGAACTCAAGCGAAACTCGATAGGTTGAAATCGATCCATTAAATAACATTCTTAAAAAACAGTAAAGTTTTATTCTATTCCAAAAGGGGAAAACTTGTATCCAGGTGGGCCCACAGCACGGCCGGAACTCAAGCGAAATTGAAGACATCAATTTTCAGACTAAAAGGGGGGTATTTTTTTTTTTTTTTTTTTCAGTCAGAGAAATTTTTCTCCGGCTCTCAGAAATTTTTCTGCACTCGACTGGATGAATAAAACATCCCCGTTTCTTTAAGAATGGGCTCATTGTTAACTATTTCAGCATTCGACGTTTCGCGTCCAATAATAACTGCCGGGTGTTCAAGAATGCAGATGCACCTACTAGATTTTCTACAGAGAAGCTTGACTGGATGGAGAGAGTGGATGACTTTTTCCAAGATTCTCGACTTTGGACCGTCATGAGGTAAAGGATCTTTTTTTTTTTTTTTTTTTTTTTTCTTTTAAGAAAATTTATGGATAGATTCATTTCTTTTTGAATGGACCTAGAAAAATAGGACAAAGTTCTTTTCCAAAATTGGATGAGAGAGGGACCCAAAAAAAATGGGTCTTGGAAGGAATCGAATGCATTTGCACTCATTCCTTCCAAGACCCATTTTTTTTGGTCTCCTGATTCGTCTCTCTCTCTCTCTCTTCTCAGTCCATTTCCATAAATATAGGGAAAGCGGAGAACCTTTCCCTACTTATTTCTAAAAATCTTTTCTTTATTTTTTTTTCTCCTGAGTTTATGTATATATCAATTCAAATACTTTTGAGAACGGTCATCCCAATTCTCTGTCGTCTTTTCGGTTTCATCGTCCCAACACTCAGTGGACATAGTCTCAGTCGATTTTGGAGCATGGGTCGTCCGTTCATTGTCCCAACATTCAGTGGACATAGTCTCAATAGATTTTGGAGCATGAGTCGTCTGTTCATTGTCCCAACACTCAGTGGACATAGTCTTAGTGGATTTTAGAGCATGAGTCGTCCGTTCATTGTCCCAACACTCAGTGGATTTTGTCTTTGGATCCTCTGAAGATATTTTGGGGGTCTCATGAGATTCTTTGGAAGGTTCGTCCCAACAGGCTGCTGGATCGTAATGGGGAATATTTTTAGGTATGTCTCCCCAACCCTCCGTCTTCCTCGAGTTATTGGAGGAAGTTGACGACAAAGAAGAAGAGCCCATCAAGTTTAAAGGCGTATGCTCATCCGGATGTTCCATCACTTGGAAACAGGACAGAATATCCCATTTCTGGATGAGGTTATCGTACGCTTTTGGGGACGGATCCTTCTCTAACTGATCGTAGGCCTTATCAAAACCTTGCAGAGGATTGTCTGCTTCCTCCTGAATCCTCTTCTCTTTCTCCGTTCCGTCTGGATAGACGTGATTGATATGAAAATCTCCTTCCGTAATATGCCATCGATAGTTGCGCACTTTGTTTTCGGCACAATGGAAATATTTCATCCTTTGATGATGTCGGGCACATTTTTCCCGATACTTCCAAATGATTCCATCTGGGACATAAATTTCCGTCACGGGTTTTTGATAATCCGAGGCTTTAGCAAAGAATTTAGCTTTCTGGCATCCCACCACCTAAATCGTGGAGAAGCTGTGAGTGAGCGATTGGAGAATGCGTCCTAAATGGTTGTAGGGAATATGACCCTCGTTCCAACGAAGTCCGTGCCGGTTTCTCGTCAGCCAGGCATTCGTCTTTTGGTTTTTTTCATTCAGTTGGTGGAAGGGGTGAGGAGGAGCAAACGTCAACGATCCCACGGTCAAAAAATCTTTTGTCGCATAGCCCAATTCTTTTAAAACGTAGGTAAATTCACCCTTCTTGTGGTTGTAGGACTGGAAACCCTCTAGATCGAGCACGATAAAGTTTTCTGAACACGCCATGGCGATGAATACGGTGATGTCTTCCACAAATAGGAGCAAAAAAAAGAATCGAAAAGGTATATATGTATAACAGGGAAGATCTAGAAAGGGAAAAAAAAACAATAAAACGTTTTAGAGTCGTCGTCTTGAAAGAGACATTTTTCTTTTCAAAGGGTTAAGAAGTTTCAAAGTTTCAAAGGTCTTTTTAAATGAAGTTATGATTAAACCATATTCATAGGACCAAAGGGACTTACCAGCTCAGTTCACGTCTTCTTCTGTTCTCTGAAGAAATCTCGCGGAGGATACACACTTTTATACTCGCGCGACATCTGTCGGGATCGCGACCCCATCTAAATGTCAGGGTCATTACAACCTCTTAAAACGATCGGAATGAAAGAAACACTTTGATAAAAAATATATTTATGAAAAGATATCTGAGGGTCATGAGAATATTTTCTCTCCCCACCCCTCGCCTATTTCAAAAAAAATAATAAAAAGTCTTTCTTGGATCACGTCAAGATTACAAAACAACACACAGGACTTGTTTATCTCGATCTCGTCAGGGTCACCGTTTCACATAAGAAGATGGATGGACCCTGAACTTTAGACATGATAAAAATTAACTCTACCCGCCTTTTGTCTGGAAATAGGGTCTCACCGTTTCTAAAAATAGACCAAATCCCATTCTTGGAATTCTATTCTTTAGGAAAGGAGGAGTGATGGTCTATTTTTAGAAAGTGTGAGACAACATTCCCAGACAAAAGGGGGGGTAGAGTTAATTTTTATCATGTCTAAGACATGATAAAAATTAACAAAAAGTTTTTTCTTTTTTTTTTTTTTTTTTTTTTTTTTTTTTTAAGGCTGAAAAATTTTTCTGAGAGAGCTGAGAAAGACTTTTCCTCCCAATCTTTTTCGACGATGGAAAGGGAAAAACTACTGATCCGATCTCCCTACGCTTTAGGGAAAAAAAACAAAAAAAATACTTATGAAATATTCATGTGTTGAAATTGGCTATTCAAATAAGTGACATTTTGTTTCTCATTGGAACTGTTCAACGGCGAGTCCACTCGTCTCATTCTTTGGGGTAGGGGATGAAAGTACAGCGGTTTGTTGAAATCGATGATAATTTCCTCTTTAGTCGGCGGAAATGTAAATCTATCCCGTCTTAACTCTTCTAATCTCTTTGAAAGTCTTTCCACATGCTCTGCTAAGGTTTCCTCGGTACTCATGATCTCTCTTAGTTTAGGGAAGTCTTGACGTATTGGCTAGAGAACAGAGGGTCTTTTTCTCTCTATACATATATCATGTGGGAGCGTGTGATTTATAAATCCTTGTGAAATCTTTCTACGTCTTGTGTAACTTGGAAGATTCGTCTTGTGTAACTTGGAAGATTCGTCTTCTTCTCGTCGATTGGGGTGGAGTTATAGAAAAGAAATGGGATTGGAAAGAAATCAACATATTACAAAAAAAAGGGAACTTTTTTTTTCTATTTTTTTTCTCTAGGGATTTACATACCATTTCATTCATGAACATTCAAGGGTTCTTTCCAAGACCAAATTTTAGAAGAGGACCACAAAGAGTACACTTGAGGATCCTCTTTCAGGTCTAGGTGAGATAAGGGTTGAGACCAATATTCTTGGGTCTCTAAAGCATCCCAACTTAGACATTTATTATTATTATTAGAAAATTCATCCTCCTCCTCCTCCTCCTCCTCATCGTCGCACGAGTTCTCCTGGGGAGATTCTTCCGCCTCCTCTTCGTCTTCGACAGCTTTGCTTTCGAAGGGGTAACAATGTAATTTCCGGAAAACGTAACTACCCTCCATCAAATGGTATCGAAAATTTCTCACCTTGTTCTCGGCACAATGAATCATCTTTTGGAAATATTGGTATCGCGTGCATTTCGACTTGTTCCGCCACTCGGTTTTCCCTGGGATGTAAAACTCGTAAACGGATCGCTGGCAGAGCTTGCTGAAAAATTCGGCTTTATCGTATCCATTGACGTAGATTACCTCCACATTTTCGGTCAGTATTTTCAGGATCGTAGGAAGATGCTCGTAGGAAAGACGACCCTCGGTCCATTGCAGGCCGTGTCGGTTATTTGTAGTCTGGTTGACCACAGCTTGATTGCGGGACGATAAGTCATCGTAATGGACAGGAGGGAGAAAAATCATGGATCCGCATAAGGTTAAATCGCAAGTGATGTAGTCCAGTTATTTCAAGATGAAACATATATCTCCCGTCTTTGGATCATAACAGTGAAAGTATTCCATGTCCAGAACAATGTAGGAATCTTTGAGAGGTTTGGCACTCAAAATGTCCATCTTCTTCAATTGAGGAAAAAAAGAAAACAAAATTCTCTCTCTCTCGCTGTGTGTTCTGAAGGAAAAAATGGATAGCGTTCTCTCGCCGTCTCCTCTTTTATATATATAGAGAGAGAAGGTTGCACGTGACAGGTCGTATGAATTCTGGGAAAGGTCACATTCGTATATATATTTGTTTTTTGAATAATATCGTGCGTATCTCAATACACATCCATCATAATAATAATAAAGGTCACCTTGGAAAGAAAAAGAAATAAAAAACATGGAACTCGTGCTCGACTTTGAAGGTTTCTACGATTCTCAAGGAGCCTTTATTGTGAAAGAATTGGCTTATGTCACATTGGACGGTACTTCTCGAGGGGTATTTGTTTTTAAACCCCCGTTTCCATGGCAAATGCTCACCGAGAAAGAAAAACGAACCGCTGTGTGGGCGAGTGATTATTATCACGGCTTGTCGTGGTACGAAGGAGAAATTCCGTACAGTTATTTTCCATGGGTGTTAACGATGTTGACGGAACCTTTTTCCATGATTTGGGTGCGAGGAGAAATGAAACGGCGGTTTTTAGAGAAATGGTTGCAAAGATCCATTTATTGCATTTCGGGATCGACGCAAGAGATTCTCAAATACAATGGGATCGAACACATGAATTGTCCTAACCATACAAAAGGTTTTTTCAATTGCGCTCTACAAAAAGCAGTTCGGTATCATTATTATTTAAAGACACAGAGAAGAAATTCGCAAGGTCGATCCTGCACAATTCAATCTTGACAGAACTCATTAAAAAAAATACATATATCACGTTACTTCTTCAACAGCATAGATGGTTCTGAAGCGAAACTTGGAATTTTGAAATAATAGATCAGAGAGAAATCATTCTTAAAAACAAATGGTAAAGTCTCGAATCGGCTGGGAGAAAAAAAATTTCTCAGAGGTGAGATAAAAATTCTCTAATGAAGAAAAAAAAAAAAAAAAAAAACTTTTGGTTAATTTTTATCATGTCTTAGACATGATAAAAATTAACCAAAAGTTTATTTATTAATTTTTATCATGTCTTAGACATGATAAAAATTAATGACCCTCCCTTTTTGTCTGGGAAGGATGTCTCACCCTTTCTAAAAATAGACCATGACTCATCCTTTCTCTAATGGCAATCATTCCATGAATGAATCACGATTTGTTTTTCAAAAGAGTGAGACAACATTCCCAGACGAAAAGGGAAGGGGGTCGTTAATTTTTATCATGTCTAAGACATGATAAAAATTAACAAAAAGTTTTTTTTTTTTTTTTTTTTGAGTTGTAGAATTTTTCTCAGCTCTGAAAATTTTTTTCCAGCCGACTCAAGACTTTACCATTTATATTTACGAATAGTCTTTGGATTATTTATTTATTTTCTTTTAAAAAGAAAAATTCTAAGCTAGGCCTATCTATTGGCTTAACATTCTGGTCATAGAAACAGTCTAGAATCTCATTTTATTTTTCGAGGCTAATGCACGGGTTCTCCAATCAAAAGGGTTACTATAAAGGGATTGGTTTGAATGCATTTATCTGCAAATGTTGTAGGATTCTGTTGTTGAGAAGGGGGTATATTATTATTATTATTATTATTATTATTATTATTATTATTATTATTATGATTGTGGCAGATTCGTTTTCTACGTGGAAGTCTAATCTCCTCCGAAGACCTTTTCTGGGGATCGTCGATAGATGGTTTTTCAATAGGAATCGTTTCCCTCGGATCCTCAAGAGATAGAGGGGGGTCCTGTCTTGAGACATGGAGCAGTCTCTCCTCCTCCTCCTCCTCGAGAAGTCTTGAGAAAGGGAGAGGATTTTCGGTTCCCTTATTCTTGAGGGGTCTTGACAAATTGAGAGGTCCCTCCTCTTCGAGAGAGAGAGAAGTTTTGGTTCCCTTATCCTCGAGGGGTTTTGACAAATCGAGAGGTCACTCATTTTCGAGGGGTCTTGATAAATGGAGAGGTTTTTCATCTTCGAGGGGGTTTGATAAAGGAAGAGGTCCCTCCTTCTCGAGGGGTCTTGATAAATGGAGAGGTTTTTCATCTTCGAGGAGGTTTGACAATGGGAGAGATTTCTCCTTCTCGAGGGGTCTCTCTTCCTCAAGGGGTTTTGAGGAAGGGAGAGGTTTTTCATCCTCGACGGGTTTTGACAAACGGAGAGGAATCTGAACAGGCTTCTCCTCATCCCCATCATTATCGAGGAGGATGAGGATAGGCTTTTGGAAAGGTTTTTTCTTTTTCTTCTGAACAGGCTCCTCTTGATGCTCGGGGAGAGGGATGGGGTACTTGTTCCACCATTCTATTTTTTCTTGCTCGAGGATTTTTTCAAAAGTCGTGGCCTCTCTATGATGAGACGAAGGAGGAGAGTCCTCGAGCAGAATATAATAGGTATTCTTCCCAGTTTTCTCGATCGAGAGAGGTTCGTGCAAACATTTATGCAACCATTCACTAAAATGAACGAGAATCCCTTTTGTCTTCTCAAGACGATCCATAATCCTATTCATTTGCGAGACGGTTAGAAAGTGGGACGTGTAAAAATATTTGGCTCGTTTCATTAACAAAATTTGTGCATCCAAAGGTGGAATGTCACGAGCCATCAACACGTTTTCGTCGGATAAAAATTCGTCCCGCATCTTTTGATAACTCCCCAAGGTATAATAACCCGCACATTTTGAAAAATCGGAGGCTTTCAGGTAAACGACTCCTTGGATGATATAAAAGGAAAGATCAACATATTTATATTTGAAAGGAATACACGTAGTGAGCTGGGGATGCCTCCTCATGATCCACTTGGACAAAATACGACTTTGGGGCTCTCCCCTTTTATTTATAGAGAGAAAGAGAGTGTTACCTTCCCTTCCCTCCTCCTCCTCTCTCCCTGCTTCCTCTATCTCTGGACGTCCTTGGATTGGAAAGGGTGACTTTGAAAAAAAAAAGAAGGTCATGGTTGGATAATTTTTTGTTTATTAAATTATTACTTTCACTTCCTCATTCCCACACACATTCATCTTTTTAAGAAAAGAAAAAGAGGTCATGGAGATAAGATTTCTTGGAAAGAAGAGAGAGAGAAACAAAAAAAAAAACAAATAAAACGGACGTCATAGAGCCTCTATGTGTGTCTGTGTGTGTCTATATAGATATATAAAGAGACGAGAGTACTGGGCGAGATCATTTCTTTTCCATTGGGAGCCATGTCGCTATTAGACGTTTTTCCAACTCAACGGATTTCGAACGGGGAGGATTTGAAGACGCTAAAGCAAATCTCCAACTTGAAAATTTTTTTGGCGTGTCATTGTGCGACATTTATTCCGCATTTACCACCTCATCAAGCGATCGTTTCTTTCAACCAAGATGTCGAATCCTCCAACCTGCTCGTTCAGAATATATACAGAAATTTATTCGAATCGCAACAAACGAAAGAGGAATCTCCCTTCTCTTGGAATCGGATGGATCGAGCTTTGAGACGGCCCATTCAAACAGACCGGCGATATACAGATCCGCGCACGAGTTTTCGGTGGAAGAATATTTTTCTCACGAAACGATATTTTACGTTTGGAGTGAGAACGACGGCTGAGGACGAAGTTCATATTGTTCAAACCACAGCCGCTCCTCTCGCCTATTACGAATCATCGTCCCCCAATCTGAAGGAAAGAAGTTTTAAAGTCAGCGACAGGATGAAATATAAGAAATATATTCTAAGACCTTTTCAAAACTATGTCGTTCCCCCGAAAACGCAATATCTCATCGTCACAACCCAGAAGAGTCTCTTTCTCGTCGATCGGTGCTCGTACTCGCTTTGGAAACAATCGAAACAGGAGATTTCTTTCCAATCGCCGATGATGTTTCAAGAAAAAGAAGAAGAAAACTCTCCGCCACCTTTACCCATCCCTTCCTTAGATGATAAGAGGAGCTGGACCAAACCGTTATTTCCCGAAACAAAATCGACCCGGCAACGGAATGAAATTGAAGTCATCACAATTGAAGATGAGGAGGAAGAAAAAAAATTACCTCTTAAAAAACGGTCGACTTACCGGAACCTACCTGGCGTGCAAGATCCGCTTCAGAATCCAGAAGCTTCTTCTTCTTCTTCTTCTTCTTCTTCCCCGACTTGTTCAAACAGGCAACCTCTTTCGGACTCCTCACAGACAGAACCTCTTCTAGTATCCTCTTCTTCTTCTTCTTCTCCAACCTGTCCCGACATCGTAGAGGTAGAATGTCAGACGGGTCCACAAGCTTCAAAAAGTCCCGACATCGTAGAGGTAGAATGTCAGCCGGGTCCACAAGTTCCAACGGGTCCAGAAATCATGGAGGCAGAATCACAGCCGGGTTCATAAGTTCCAACGGGTCCAGAAATCATGGAGGTAGAATTTCAGCCGGGTTCACAAATTCCAACGGGTCCAGAAATCATGGAGGTAGAATCGCAGCCGGGTCCAGACATCCTAGATCCCTCCACTCATCCCAAAGAGACTCCAAGTGTTTCAAGACAGCCTTGTGAGGATCCAGCCCTTCCCGTATGGAATGATTATATGGACTTACAAAATTTGGTGCAACAGGAAGGAGAAGAAAATAATCATATGGATGGGTGGGTCAAAGACTGTTTAGATCGTTTAACCTCGAATGAAATTGAACTGTTATGGAATTGCATTTCTGAAATCACATCGGAAATGGGATAAAAACCAAAACAAAAAAAAACAAAAAAAAAAAATAAATAAATTTTTTTAATAACAAATGGGAGGAGGGTCATGATGTCAATTAAAAAAAAATTATATAGAGTCCAATCTTGGTGGTTCACTTCAGTTTTCCAGCATGAGGTGATCCACGTTTCCCGAAATATGGATCCCATTCCAAGAGAGATTGTGTAGAGCCTTCACTTCAGTTCTTTTTTTTTCCTACCAAGAGGAGAGGGCCCCAAAGGGCTACCCATGTCCAAAGAGAGAAAGTGTAGAGCGTTCATTTCAGTTTTTTTTCCAAGTTTAGGGGAGGGAGGTCTCAAAATGACACCCCCCATTTTCAAAGAGAGATAGTGTAGAGCGTTCATTTCTGTTTTTTTCCAAAGTTAGGGAGTTTTCAAATGGCTACCCATTTCAGAGAAAGAGAGAGAGAGAAGGTGTAGAGCGTTCATTTCAGTTTTCCAACATTAGAAGGTCCCAAAATACCTTCTGAATTCAAAGAGAGATCGTGTAGAGCGTTCATTTCCAGTTCTCCAAGATCAGAAGAAGAGGGTCCGCTTTTCCCAAAAGGGCTTTCCGCATTCAGAGACAGCGAAATGCAGACTTCACTTTTCTCCCTCCCCAAGAATAGAGGGTCCCAAAATGGCTTCCCATTTCAAAGAGAGAGGGAGAGGCGTTCATTTCCATTCTCCAAGATAGGGTCGTCTGCTTTTTCCCAAAATGGCTTCCCAATTCAAAAAGAGAGAGAGAGAGAGTAAAAGGGTGTGTAGAGCGGTCATGTTCATTCTCCAAGATAGGGTCGTCAGCTTTTTCTCAAAATGGCATCTCCCCATTCAAAAAGAGATCGTAACCAATTTTTTCCAGTTTTTCCAAGATGGGGGGGGGAGAAGAAAACCTAGGATGGAATAACACGACACACAGAGAGAAAGAGAAAAAAAAACGCCATCTTGTCATTTTCTGATAGGGTACCGGTGTTCGAATACTTTTGTGACCGACTGTACTATGGCCGTAGTAATGAGCTAACCTGTCGTAATGAACGACAGTTTAGAGTTCGAAGACTTACGAATCCGAACCACGACGTCATTCAGCCTGTTTAGGACTGTGTACGGCCATCCGAGGGTGACTGTAATTTAGGACTGAGTTCTTTTCTTTGAGACGGGTTCCGCAACCACACCTTGTCTCCTTTTTTGGATCTATGTCTAGTAGCTCTCGTGTTGTATCTGGACTTCACTTTCTCCGTCGCCAAGTTGACTCGCTTTCGTGCGGAACGGTGCATCACTTCAAAACGGGCCTTGACATCTTGGATGTTTTCCTCAGGCGATGAAGGCGCATCCGTACGGCGATCAAACAGGCGGTCACAAGGCAGACGAAGGTCTCGACCGAAGAGCGTCTGTGATGGAGAATAGCTGGTAGTCTTGCGTTTCTCTTCGACCCTAGCATGATTTCGGCAGTTTCTCGAGCTGGTTCTTTCGGACAAAGCGTCGGCATTTCCAGGTGAGGATCCCTTCTTAGGATGGATATTCATGTCTTCAGATCCTGAAAGCAGTTTGTTGTTTTTCAAGTCTAAGGAAAAATTGTATTTCCTTAAAAAGTCCAATCCGAGTATGCATGGATCTGTAATATCCGCTACATATGCCGTGTGATGGTAGGCGGCACTTCCAAATGTGATTTTCTTCCCAGCTATGTCGATCTTGTCACCAGACGCAGTCTGAAGGGTAACACAGGATGGCGTCCAAATAAGTTTATCTTTAAACTCTTCAGCTACATCTTTCCTAATGATGGTAACATTAGCTCCTGTGTCAATGATCATATTGCAAGGAACTCCATCGATATTTCCATTGATGGACAGTCCGTTACTGTTGCCACTCACTCTAGAAATCTTGAGTGTTTAAAACACGGTTTTTCATTATCTGGCAACCTTCGTTCCTTGATATGGTCATTAATTTGTTTCCAGCGTCGTTGCTGAGAAATGGTCTCAATTTCCGTACCCTGGGGTGTTCTGCAATCCTTTCGTACGTGGCCTTCAGTTCCACAGTTCCAGCAATTTGGTTTCTTGTCAATCCTTTCTTGTCCCATGGCATTTAATTGTCTATTTAACCGGCCTCTCTTATTTTCCGTGCCTCTGGGGTGTTCTGCAGTTCCTTCGTATGTGGCCTTCAACACCGCAGTTCCATCACTTTAGGGTTGGTTTCTTCTCACCAATATTCCGTCTCAAGACATTCACTGCTCTTGTCAAATAATCCGTTTTATCATCCGTGCCCTGGGGTGTTCTGCATTGCCGTCGTATATGCTCTTCAATACCACATTTCCAACACCTTAGAGCCACTTTGTTCTCACTCCTACTGCGTATCAAAGTATTGACTTCTCTAGCTAAATCATCTAAACGAGCCATCAGTTGATCCACTGGCTCGTGGACTCGCATAGCTCTGACTGGGTAGCGATCTATACTAGTTGCTTGCTGGGCTGCCTCGAGCTTCATGGCGTACAACAGAGCGCTTTTTATGTCCCTCACATCTGCCATTCGCAGTGCTTTCTGTATTTCAGGGTCCCGGATGCCATCGATGAAATATTGCAGCGACAGGATTTCCCTCGTTTCTCTCGGGCACTCCGTAAAGGCTAGGTGGGACAGCCTTTCAACATCCGTGGCGAGTTCCTGGAGTGGTTCAGTGGGCTTCTGTTGACGAGATTTTAATTGAAGCCTTTTGTAATCTTTTAAACATTTCTCGCCAAAGTGCAGCTCCAATGCGCCGGATAGAGCTTCGAAGTCAAGTCTTTGGTTTTCGGGAAGCGTCTGCAGGATATCCGCTGCGTCTGCTCTCAGAGAAGCGGCGAGATGACAGGCCTTAGTTTGGGAATCCAATCCATTCGCATCCGCATTCGCATCCATTCCCATCCATTCGCATCGCATAAATTGTGTTTTATACACTTGCCAGGAGGTCTTCCCATCATAAGTGGATAGCTTCAGAGAGGGACGAGGAGGCATAGGTAAAAATTTAAAATCGTCACTATTGTTCCCTGCCGTCGCTACGAATTTCTTTAAATCATCAACTTCTTTGGTGACCGCAGAAACTCTATCACTAATTTGTTGTTCCACGGCAGAAACTCTCTCTTCTATTTCTTCTTTTACCGAAGAAACCTTTTCTTCAATGTTTACAACTTTATTTTCAACTGTGTCAATTCTGCCTTCCATAGCCTCGAATTTGGTTTCTATTATGCAGGCAATTTCTTTTTTCATTTCGTTTTGGCCTGCTTCAATCTTTTCTTGTACAGCTTTTATATCTTCTTTAAAAGTTACTTGACCAGCTTCAAACTTTTCGTGAACTGCATCCATTTCCTTTTTAACGGATTCTTCCATCTTTTTCTGACCAGTTTCATCTCTTCCTTAACGGAGTTGACGGCCCCTTCCATCTTTTCTTGGAAAGCAGTAAATGCAGTCATCATTTGCCTGAATTGTTCTTCCATCGCTCTTGTAATTGGCTTTCAAAATTCCACCGCTGCCACCAAAAATTGTTGCGTGCGTACGGGTTCGTTATGAAATTAATGCACAAGTCCGATGAAAAATGAACAAAAATTTATTATTATGACAAGAAAAATGCTTAAATTTTCTCAAATTATCATGCAGTATTACAATATCTCACAGTAGTTATCTTTTAACTACTCAAATGTCCAATAGAACGTAATTCAGAACACCTAAAGAAAGCTAATCCGCGAATTCGCTACATTCAACAAGAGCAGTTTTCTAAACAACAAACTAAGCAACTACTACGAACTGAGATGTTTTCCTCCTTTTATAAGATTTTAAAATCACGCGCTAGAATTTTCTAGTACTTTCTCGAAATCAAAAAAGAGATATTTATTTATTTAATGCACGCGCTCTATTATTTTCAATTTTCCGGCTTAGCTTTCTTTTAATATTCGTCACGCGCTGCACTGCGCGAGAAATAAAACCATTTAATTTATAATTGAACTAACATTAGCTTTTTAAATGCCAAATTCGTAACAATATTTTTAAATATTTAAATAACTCATAAGCTGAAGATGAACCAAGAGAAAAAGTATCGAGAATTCATTGACATATATCAACAGCAAAGATAAAATAGTTTGCAATGGCAAAGAGAAAACAGTTTTTAAGTGTTTAAAAGAGTACCCAGAGCGCACTCTATCAAAGCGTTTGCAAAAAGGCAACGACATCATAAATTCATAAATTTTATGGAACATGACATTATTTAAAAACATTCGTTCTGATAGAGGAAAATACTCATTAAATTATTAAATGTGGGTATTCTGTACGTGTTTTTTAAAGAAATAAATGTATACATTTTTAGAGAAATTTTGCATTCTATTTTGGTAATTATTGATAAGTTAGAAAATTTTTCTGTATTGAACACATGTGTCTACGATATTCTTTGCAAAAAGCAGATGGTTAATAATCATTTCGATACTTCATTAGAAATCAAGTGTTATAGATGAAAAACAATTTAAAATTAACCAAGAGTTCAATGGAGTACATGTATAAACTATTTTGCTAACCAGTTATGAACGTTTAAGTAGGATATATCCAGAATTTACAAAATTAGTAATGAAACATTCAGTTTAACATTGAGATTTTACTAAAGAAGTCTCTGTAATAGTAAACCGCTCGTTCAAATTGTGCTAACAGAAGGGGAAAATGTGCCTTTTTATAATATTCGCATGATATGTAATAGAAATGAAAGCATGGCCCCGGTTCAGCAATGCAATACAAGGTGTTAAGTAAGAAAAGGTTGTAAACTGAGTTTTTGTCGCATACGAAAGGCACTGAAAAAGCGAAAATTAGCAATGTATTAGCACTGGACTAGGAAACAAATTTTCAAAGATAATCAAGTGGTATGAAAATTAATCAAAAAGTACAACATGTACAAATTTTTCTTTGCAATAACTTATGAATGTTTCCGTTTCAGTAGAATGAAGTCGGAAAGTACAAATTTGGTAATGAAACAATCATTTCAGCCTTTGAGATTTTATCAAAAAATGCAATAAACACATGTGTGCGTTGGTAAAATTCTACTTGAAAAAATGAGCATTTAGGGGAAAACATGACTTTCTTCTCATAGTCACTTAATATGTAATATAATAAGTTAAAATATAACACTGGTTGATCAATACAATATACCGTATTTATGCGAATCTAATGCGCATCCCCACTTTAAAACTTTAAATAATAAAAAAAATTGTTTGTCGGCGAATGTAATGCGCATCAATGATATGAGGAATTTATTGAATCTTATTTTATACAACAATGGATTTGTATATAAACTATCAATTAATGGTATGATAATTTTATTTAAATTTAGATACCATATTTTATAGAACAATGGATTTATACATAAAGTAGCAGAACATAGAATTAACCTATTAGTGGGCTATTGTCATGTGAAACAATCATTGTTAATTAGCACTACCGTATATACGGTACCTATCCTAAAATATGAACATGAAATAAATCGTAACCTTTCTATCTAGCTAACAGTTTCTACAAACAGTGATTAATAGTAAACGTCTTTATTCACTAATGTTTTCATCACTGGAATCCTCGCAGCTCTCTTCGTCAGAAGCAGATTCATTTCTTCTTTCCTCATCATCGTCATCGTCATCCTCGGCGTTCCAGAGCCCGTCATCGTCACTGACATTCAATGAATTTGAAATGCAGCATTTCTTGAAAGATTTCACAATCATTGGCGCTTCGATGCTTTTCCAGGCAGCAGAAACCAAGTGTGCAACAATGTGCGGTGCAGCACGCTTAATTTTTCCTGTCGAGGTCAATACACGGTTTGGCTCACAAAACCATTTTTCGTACTCCGCCTGAACGTACCCCTTAAAAGATTTATTTATACTAACGTCCAGGGGTTGTAACACAGACGTCATCCCTCCAGGAATGATAACAAGATCACTGCCTAAGCTGTGCATCTTCTTTTTTACGTCGTCGGTGAGATGACCACGAAATGCGTCCAGACAAAGCATTGATGGTGGATTAGAGAGCCCACCGGGACGCGTATTTCCAAACCCTACCCCACTTTTCGAATTTTTGACGTCATGAACAAATCGACTAGTTTCGCCTGGATGGTAACTCTTGAGCATGCGCTGAAGGGCGTAAACAGAACTTAGGCTTCAACTTGTAAACAGTATTAAGTATATTGTCTGAAAGTGCATTCGTTTATGCAATTGCATAATTTTACTGTTTCTGTAATAAGAAAACTTCATTCAGATAAAATTTATTTTAATATTATTATTATCTTGGTATAGGATTATACGAAATGCTGAATACTCTAGGTCCTATCGTAATCTTCGCATAACCATTCCACATTGTATTTTGCCTTATCATTGTAAAATGTATTGTATTATAAAGATTAAAGCAAAGCAAATTACTTTGTTAGAAATGTAAATGTTCTAACTGATATTTCTTTTTTATCACTTATTATTTATTTCCGCTTTGAAAACACATTCATATTTGACAAATAATTATCTCCGCTGGAAATTTTTTGATTCTTAAAAAACTATACTTGTCTGTAATGTAATAAAAAATCACCAATCTACTGCTTCATAGATCAATATAACAACGAATTCAAAATGTTTTAAAAACATTTCCTTAATCTTTAGTTTGTAGTAGTCAATAGCAAAATTATTTCTATTTCAGTGAGAAATCCACTTTCAATGCTTATATAACAGAAAAATGTAACATAAGCATTTTAGAAGTTTTAAATATAAGCTAAAGGTTTACTGTACAATTTTATGTAAGAAACGTAATAATTTACTTTCATTCATTTTAAATTGGCATATTCCTTTCCAATAGATAACTAAAATTTTTGGCAAGTTAGAGACTTCACTTGAACACACAGTATTCTGTCACTTAAAGTATCAATTAATTGTGCTTTTTCATTTGGAAATACATTGGAATTGAAAATACCAAAGGCAAAATGGGTCACAGATCCAACCTAATTCCTTATTTGGAAATTTTTCAAAAAAATTTCTGTCAGTTTTATCATATGTTGTTTTAAACAAGAAATCTGTATTATTTTCTTTAGTAAATTCTGAAAAACATGTTTCTGTTGTTTTTGTTCAATTCTCCTTGCCAAAGTATTAGCTTAGTTTTAAAAGCTTCAATATTTGTGCTCGGTATTAAAATACTTAGGTTTTTAGAAAATGTCTACTATGTAACTGAGTTTTCCTAATTAATCATTATTAATGAATGAACTTGCTGATGTATGTTTCTTTTCTTCCAAAAATATGTAAACTATACTCTTTAAATATGTAAACTATAGTCAAAAATATGTCTCAGTATTTTTCTGTTTGAAAACCAACTGACTTTGGTAATAATGTCTCATATACAGAACTTATCTCATTACATGGTATTAAAAAGAGACAACTGTTTAGGATCTTGCCCTTTAATGTAATTAATTGCAGTAATAACATTGCAATATCTTGTGCAATTTTTTTTTATCAATTTGCAACAAGAGCTTTTCTATGTGTCATACAGTGATGGAATATTATATGGGGAGCAATTTTCATTATTAATCCTGTTAGTCCTTTATAATTACCTGTTAATGCTGCAGCATCATTAGTACAAACTGCGACACAGTGTCTTTAGGTAAGATTATTCGTTTCAAAATGTCTGTTAATAATTTCAAATATTTTCTCTCCAGTTGCTTTTCCTTCCCAAATATTACAACATAAAAAATATTCTACTGCATCATCTTCAAAATCGTATCTCAGATAAACGATGAATTGAGACATTTTTATAATGTTGGTAGTGTCATCAAGTTTTATAGTAAAGACTGGATTTTGTATTCTATATGACAGAAATTTGGTGAGAAAGAGTATCTTTTTTTAATGCTATTGTTTTAAATCATTAATATATTTTTTGAAAAAAAAAAAAAAAAGTTTCGGGCGTGTCTTCAACAGAACAGCATGCAATGGAGTATTTTCAAAAATACGACCTATGTGAAAAGTGATAAACAATGGCTGTTCAATGTAAAAAGTGAATTATGGTTTAATATGTTATGTTCATATCTTGTGTATTTTGATTATCTAACTAAATACAGAATGATCCATTCCTTCAAACTTCTGCTGGAATAACTGCTAGAAAATATATGCCATTTGAGATGAACAGAAAGCAAGTGTTTTATTCTTATTCAACAATTACAATACTCTCGCATAATACTTACAAAGAATAAGTTAGGTTATTTAACTAAAGTGCAATCAATTTTATTCCTTATTTTCATGAATGATGTATACCACAATGCTGTGTAGGCTGGTGACCTAGCGATGATGACTCAAAATGCATCTCTGCATTCAGGCATTCCTTACAAGAATATAACCATGCACTGGAGTCCTAGCTTCAGCAGGTACATTTTGTTGTGCTATGCAATCTCTTTGGGTCCTAAATTCTAAAAATTTTTCCACTCCTAAATTCCAAAAATTTTGCTACTTGATATTTCTGTAAATTCCAAAATTTTGTACACCTGCCATAACTGCACTGGCTGTGGCCTCAGTTATCCAATGTTTTAGCAAAATCAAATATTGTAACGTTATTTCAGACGACTTTCTTAAACCGTAGATCGCAACCCCCCATCTACAGCAGGGAGTCGCAAAAAATTTTATTAGTTTTGGTATTTCATAAACTTAATATAATAATTTTACAATTACCAAATATTTTTACACAATGTATCTGAAAATAGATAAAAATAAGACAATACAGACAAAGAGAAAAACAAAAATATTTCAACGCTTTCTTTTTATAATATAAATGTTCATTTTACTTGCTTTGCACGTGATGCTGTCATTTCATCTGTTACTTAAAATTTTCACATTGTTCTATGTCTTAAAATGAGAAATTAAAGATACTGACCTAAAACTGCAATATTATCTTACAGTACAAGTGAAAAAATTGATAGCTTCACTCGCGCGTGTCGGATTTTCGCAATGGGGTCCCACAAAATTTTCATACAGTCAAAAGTCATTAATTCGGACACCCATAATCCGGACTTCAAAGCTAAAAACTTTCTGCGCATGCGCCGCATTGACACATGCGCATAGGCATTTACGCATGCGCGCAAGAACTTTACGACTGCTTATATGCGTGTGCGCAAGCGCAGAATACGTTTTTGCGTGCGCGTTTTATGTATAACGGACGGTATAAGCTAAAATTATCTAATTATGTATTTCAGTTAATGTTGATGATTGCGTTGTTCCTTAATCTTCGAATTGGATCGGCTTATTATTTTTTGCAGACTGCAAGAGCAATTTTATAAAAGTAAACTTGAACTTTCGATTATGTCAAATAGAATTTCCGATGCTGGAGCTCCCAAAGGATCTACAAAACGAAAGTATGTTTTGATGTCTATCAAACAAAAAGTGGAATTGGTGCAAAAAATGGATAAAGATATTAAGAAGGTGACAGAGAGGTTAGTGAAAACGAAAAAATTTCGATTGACAAGTTAGTTGGTATTCTCGGCACAGCAATTACAGGACTTGAACAGCGGAACTTAGTAACTGAACAAGAAATTATGTCCGTTTATAGAATTAAAGAGAAAGTATTATCACATAAAACGAAGCATCCTAGACAACTTACATTGAAAGAAATGTTTAATAAAGTAAACAAATAAATATTAAGCTTTTGTTTTTGTAAATTTTGATACCCTTTATTTCATAATTGTTCTTTATTTCATAAATCACAGTTTAATATTTTTAATTTTAGAATTTCTGCATGCCATCTTATGAGATTTAAACTGATGATCTATAATCCGGAATCGCCGAAGTCCCGACGAGTACGGATTAACGACTTTTGTCTGTAAATATTTTGGGGTCGTGGAAAAATCTATGATAAAAAAGGATCACGACTGAAAAAAAGTTTAAGAAGCCCTGTTTTAGACTAATCAGTTTCCTGATGCCAACCCATTTTTTTGCCTGTTTTGTTTCTGTGGGAATTTTTCTGTATGTTTACTGTTTCAGCTGAATGGCAGGTATTTAATTATGGCAAAGCACACGAGGGCTATCTGCCTAGGGGGAGGGATGCCTTTGTGGAGGATTTTCTAAGGAAACTGGCTCGTATACACGTTACACAGGTGACGGAAGACGGGGACGCCTGGTGTTTAACAGTGGTAAACAGGCATATGTCCTACGCCTTCCCCTGTGTAGAAGCAGCAACTTTAAATTAATAAAAGTATTTACAGTGCAACAAGAGCAGATGAGTGATTGTGTTACATTGCAGTTCAGGTTACATTAGCATGTCATAAATAGTCAAGTGCAAGACATAAAGAGAAAGGGTCTTAAATTAAAAAAAAAAAAAAAAAAAAAAAAAAAAACATTAATCACATAAACATAAGGCGTAATTAGATGCCAATACTCTTCACTCAATACATAAACTTAAGCATATTGCCAATGCATGATAGTGTTGTATATTGGGAATACTGAGGTATCTAGAGATTCTGTACTTACTACAGGGTGTACAGACAGTGAACAAAAGCTTAGTAAAAACATGATACTTGATAAAATACAGGACAAAATACATGAGACGCGGAATACATTGATAAAATACAAGAGACATGAAATACATTGATAAAATACATGAAACATGATGCAACTTTAGAAATAGTACACAACACTAAAAATGTGATATACAGAGTGGAATACGTATACAAAGGTATTAACAGAATACAAAACAGAAGATAGTGCATTAAAGATTTATGTACAATGGATATATACACAGAATACCCACACAGGTGACGGAGGACGGGGACGCCTGGCGTCGAACAGAGGTAACAGGCATATGTCCCACACCCTCCCCTATCCAGACGCAACAACTACACATTACACATTTATATGATACATAATTAAGCACACACATTTGAAATACATGACAAATAAATATACATAGAGAAAACACAGTTCAACACAAAATATACAAAACATAACAGTACAATGATACAAAGTACACACAATATGACATTAAACAGCATAAAACATATATAAACATTACGTTAAACACACACATTGCATTAAACACATAAAACATATAAGGTGCACAGTTATAGTGGCAGTTCAGTATAGTTTCAAGGAAAGTACTTTACAGTGGCAGTACTAGGCACATTGCGTAGAATGTACGCAATACCCACAAGTGAAACACTAGCGGTATACAGCATGTAGTATGTATTGTTGCACAGTTTGTTAAGGCAGAATGCAGTCACTGAGACCATTATGAATAGCACTGTTTTATAATGGGAGGCAAAGGTCTTGGCCGTAGGCCTTAATGGTGTTAACGATTTTGCACACTGTGTTGATTGCCGCTTTATTTTTAAGGATAAACTTGTGGAAGGCAGGTATGTTCGTGGGTTCCGGGAAATGGTGCTGTACTGTGAGTGGGCACCGGAAGATATAGTGATCGGGTGTTCCCTCTTCCCCGCATACACAGCGATCCGTATTAGAAATAGTGCGTCTGTTAAAGTAGTCCGGGAAGGGACCGTGCCCAGTTACAAAGTTAGTAAGTGGAGCGTTTGCTATGAGTCTCTCCATTGTCACCATCGGTAGAAAACCATACACTCTTCTTCCTGTGTTTCCATGTTCCCATACTCTTTGCCACCACTGGACTGCTGCGCCTTTCAGCAGTCTTTTAAGATGGGAAGGTGGCTCCAGAACAGCGATGGGACGTGCGTTGATGTTTGAGGCTGCCTCTTTGGCGAGCACGTCCGCTGCCTCATTACCTGCATTGCCTTCGTGAGCTTTCACCCATGTCATGTCCACGTGTACCTGTGAGTTATCTTTTAAGAGTTTTTGAAGGCGGATGATCAACGGGGAAACATGGTTGTGTTTGCTTAGGGCCAGCAAGGCAGACATACTATCCGTATAGAGATAAGCTTTTGAGATTTTTCGGCTTATTAGATATTCAACAGCAGCTGTAATTGCTATCACTTCTGCCTGAAAGACGCTATTGCTGTCACCTAGGTGGCCTTTCCAATGATGTAATTCTTGGCTTTGCCAACAGTGCAGGAAAGCACTGCCAACGCCTTCAGCATGTTTAGAACCATCAGTGTAAAGTGTATGGTTGCTGATGTGCTGTATTTCCTTGTTGGGCTGTTGCATGATGTGGGTGTGGACCCCTAGTCCTTTATGCGCTGGATGTGTGTGCAGCGGTGTCTTGGGGTGCTCATAAAGTGCTGGACTGTAGAGAGTACCTGCAAAGGAGGCGTCTTTCCTCAAGTGAAGGACTCTCGTATATGTCGCCTCTAGCTCGGCCTGGATGTGTAGAGGGACTATACCTGCTAGAGTAAGGGCGGAGCTCGTGGCTGTTGTGCAGTATGCCCTGCAGATGCTTATGACAAAAGGGCGTTGGAGTGATGTTAACTGCTTGATTTTCCTCGTTGTCATCGGTTGAGCCCAGATTGCAGCTGCGTACAGCGCAATCTTTTCCACCACCGTGCTATAAAGCACTTTTTGAATGTGGGGATTTAGTCCCCAATTCCTTCCTTGAAATTTCCGTGTCATTCTGGCTATAGCGGAGGTTTTTGCTCTCTGTTGCTGCAAATGTGGCACCCATGTTAAGCCAGAGTCCCAGACCACTCCTAGATACTTCTGTGTATCCATGAATTTAATGTTGCGGCCAAGTAATCGGATACAGGGACGACGTACAGGCCTCGTGCCCGGTCTTGGGATGAGGAGTGCAGAAGACTTGGTGATAGAAATCCTCAGCTTAAGGTCTTCGCATAGGCTTGTGAACTTGGCGCACGCTTCGCTGCCATTGGCTTCAATTTTGTCTCGTGTGCGACCTTTAACAAGGAGAGCCGCGTCATCAGCATATGCAATGATAGTTGTGTGATCAGGCCACGTCGCTTCGAGGATTTTGTTAAATGTCAGGTTCCAGAGCAAGGGCCCTGCACAGGACCCTTGTGGGCAGCCTCTGACTTGGGTCTTAGTAACAATGCCATTATTGTTTGCCATAAGTAATTGCCTATCTGTGAGATAACTCTCAAAGACTTGGTAGATGTTCTCCGGGCATTGCGCCTCTCTGAGGGCCTGCTTGATGGCGGGCCACCAAAGGGTGTCAAAAGCACTCTGGAGGTCTATTGAGATGAATGCAGTCTGAAGATTCTGGGAGCGATTAAGCTGGACTTCATCATATATTCGTTGAAGGGCATGTGTGGTTGAGCAACCTGAACGGAAGCCATATTGCTTGGGACTGAGGAAATTGTTTTTGTGAATATGATACTTCAGCCTGTTAACTATGATCTTTTCATAGATCTTACCCAACGCTGAAAGGAGACAGATCGGACGAAAGGAGCAGGGGTCTATTGGGTTCTTATCTTTTTTGAGAAAAAGTACCACGTGTCCCTTCTTGAAAGCTTGTGGAAATACTCTGTGGTGCAGGAGTTTATTGAAGTAGAGGCGAAAGAAGGTGGGCCGTGCTCGGAAGGCGACCTTTAAGATTGCATAATCAAGTACGTCCGGACCCGGTGCCTTCTTCAGTGGTAGATGGCGGAAGATGTGAGTGACTTCCTGCATTGTAATGGGAACATCTTCTGGCGTTCTTGGGATATCTGTGGAGTTTCTCAAAAGTCGCTGGGCCGTCGTGTCATCCTGTTCTGGATCCGCTGGGAAGATTGCATCAAGCAGTGCTGTGGCCGTGGACCCTGCTAAGTCAATTGTTTGTGGTAGATTCCCTGGCTGCACTGGCACTTGTGCCGGCTGGAAGATTTTCTGCGTGGCCAGTTTATGCAGGATTCCGTAAGGATTGCTATTGCTGGTACAAAAATTGCGCCAGCTGTTGATTTTGGCTTCTAGAATTGCTTTTTTATAAGTAGCCCGTGCTTGTCGGAATGCAGTTAGCAACCTTTCCGTTTCTGTGCCGTCTACAGCCGTTCGGAGACGGCGACGTAATGCTCTGCACCTTTGGCGCATTTGTCTCAGCTGCCTAGTCCACCACGTAATGCCTTGCAGTTTCTTGGCAGTCCTGATTGGTAGAATTCGCTCGCATGTGTACTTGAGAGTGGTGAGAAGATTATCTGTGTAGATATTCATATCATACTGGTCATTATGCGTATTAAGCTCCATCTCTTCTCTTCTGAGTTTCGCTGAGAATGCGATGCAGATGCCTAATCTTGCCACCCGGAAGCTTAAACCTTTTTAAAATGCTAATGCTGGTGTCTACTTGAATGAGGAAATGGATGTACTTATGATCGGAATTGCTTTCATCATCCATGACAGTCCAAGAGTAAATATTGTTGACAATGTCCGATGTTGAAAGGGTCGTCAGGCCAGCCTTTATGATACGAGTTGTCAAATGTCGGCTGTGCACCGGGGCTGTTATGCAAATGCAGGTTATTGCTCGCCATGAAGTTTTCCATTTCGTGGCCCTTAGGAGTCGTGTCACGGTAGCCCCAAATGACGTTGTGGGCGTTCAAGTCGCCTCCAATGATGTGTGGTACCGTAGGACATTTCAGTCTAACGTGATTGTATGCTGTAGTTGCGTCAGTGAGGTCATCGCTGGGGAAGGAATAAACGGAGCTTAGTATGAACTGTTGATTGTTAAAGATAACTAGTACGGAGACGAAATCTCGTTCCATTGAAACCAGGAAAGGTGTCCAGGTAGGGTTACAGCAGGCAATGGCTGCTCTGGGTGCCTGCTCTGCTGTGGATTTCCTTTGGAAGATCTTCCATGCCAGGGGAAAACTTGCCACCTGCAGTATGGTTCCTGGATTAGAAGAAAGTCTAAATTATGATGTATTGCATGTTGTATGGCTTGGGTTGAGGCAGCTTCTGCTCTCTGCAAATTAATTTGAGCGCATCGTATGGGTGTCTGGTGCTGGGTGGTTTCCACTTTTGTTTCTGGTCGATCTTCAGTGGGTGTATTTTTCGTTTTGTGTGGCGTCCATGCTGGTGCGGAGGTACTTGGTCGTTGTGCGTTATTCGTAGATTGTGCTTCGTCGGATTCGCTCAATATACCGTGCATAGGTTGGGCATCGGATGTCGTATGCTGGATGGTTGCAGGGCATTGTACTATGTTTAAGACACAATAACACGCCGAATAAATACCAATTCAGAAGTCAAACAACAAAAATCAGCGTTAATTTACAAAATTTTCACAGGACTAGTTTCGATGGTTTTACCGAACCATCATCTTCAGCTGCAAACCGCAAATGAATAGTATGCTTCAGCTTTGGGGCGGCAACTTGTGCATAAGATTTAACGCGTGTGCTGTTGGAAGCTGCCGTCTGTATGGTGATCGGTGCTGTGAGAACTTCTTCCTCAGTGTTCACACCTCTTTCAGTAGTAGGCCGAGGGTTATCGCTGTCTGGACCCTGTAGGGCCAGCTCTCTGAGTGCTTCTATTATAAATCTTATTTGGTCTCGTCATTCATTTGCGGTTTTGCAGCTGAAGATGATGGTTCGGTAAAACCATCGAAACTAGTCCTGTGAAAATTTTGTAAATTAACGCTGATTTTTGTTGTTTGACTTCTAAATTGGTATTGTACTATGTGTTCGGAAATTTGTATCTGCGCAGTTGATACAGGTGGGCTGGCATGCGTGGCAGTCTTTGATGCTGTGGTTGCCCGAACAGAAGGCGCAGTAGATTTTATTCGTGCAGCCTTGTTGAGTATGACTGAACTCTTGGCATCGGAAACATCTCTTGGTATTGAAGTGTTCCGCGATGCGGTGTCTTTGCCAACCAATGAACAATTTGGGCCATTGGAGGAGACTTCGGTAAGCTGCTGGCTGGCACTCCACGATCCATTTAACAGTATTTTCTCTGTCTTTGAGACGGTAGAGGATCTTTGCTGATGCTTTGGATAGATGGAACTCGGAGCTGCGCGCTTTTTCCAATTCTTCTGGCTGGACATCAGGTGACACACTGTGTATGGCCACTCTCGGTAATCTGGTCTGTGGTTGTCTGGTCTTGACCAGATCTTGCCCCTGTTTACTCTGTAGGGTGTTGACTAATTTCGTTGCGTCCTCTTTGGTTACGTAGTCTACCACTAATCCTCCCTTCTGCAGGTTCCGGATGGTGCTAATTTTGACTCCCAGCTTTTGTAGTGGAAATTTCTCGTTGAGGACTGTTTTCAGGTCTTTGCTAGAGGTTGCTGTATTCTCTGTTGGATAAATGAGAATAGTATGCTTCAGCTTCGGGGCGGCAACTTGTGCGTAAGATTTAACGCGTGTGCTGTTGGAAGCTGCCGTCTGTATGGTGATCGGTGCTGTGAGAACTTCTTCCTCAGTGTTCACACCTATTTCAGTAGTAGGCCGAGGGTTATCGCTGTCTGGACCCTGTAGGGCCAGCTCTCTGAGTGCTTCTATTATAAATCTTATTTGGTCTCGTAAGTCAGCTGGAAGTACTGCTCGTTTGCCGCACTTTGTTTTGCTGATGCGCAGAGCCTCGTCTGCAAATGAATGAATCTTCTCCGAGTAGCTTAGAGTGTCTCTCTGGGCTGGATTTGTAAGGTCGAGGTCCCTTGCTAAAATGGAGTTGTCACTTTCTTGCATATTTCATCAATTGCTTAGTTGCAGGAGAAAGTAAATTATAATCACTTTGTCGCTGAGAACACTGTTGTGAACACTTGAGCTGTGTGCTAAACACAGATTGGGTAGAATACTGTTGCAAATACTTATACACTTGAACACAGAGCACTTTTATAAACACTTGGGATGTGTGCTAAACACTGATTGCCCGGAACACTTTTGCTAACACTTGCACAGTATATTATCAAAGTATGACATTTGTACACTTTAACACTTCGGCACTAAATTAGTGTTGCATTATGCACTACACATTATTCTTGGTGATCGTGCCCATAGTTACACTATTTAAGCAAGTATTACACAGTTACACTATTTAAGCAATTAAATACCCTATTTAAGCAATTGTATACAATTTGTACTACACTAATCACTAAGGTTACTGTGGTGCAGATAAAGTTTTGATTACTTGAACACTGAATTAATGTGGCACTCTATACTTAATATATTATTGTCATTCGCTACCTTGTATATTGCACAAAAGTGAAAACACTGTTGAGCACAGTAGATATGCGAACCAAGGTGCAGTGAAGATAAATGTTAATTAAGTGGTACCGATAATCACAAATAATTAATTAATTTGAATAACTAAAGTTAGATCATTACTTTCACAAATGCCAGTTAATACATTGTGATTGATAACGTTATCAGAATGCAAGAAAAATACAGCAATTATACTTGAGTACAGATAATAGGAGAACTGAGATACATAGCAAATTGGAGTAAATTTGGTAGAACCGATAAGTACAGATAATTAATTAATTTATTTAAGCGAAAACCTAATAGTCCGGTTTCTCTAGAAGTCTGTATACTATTCGTCACTTAAGGATGACCAGTAAATTTAATGTAGTTAAATAGCAGATATTTGCGGTAATTGGGAGACGAGATAATTAATTATTGCTGCTAATTAAAAAATTAAAAAACGAAAGGCCTACCTTGGCCGTTATGTTTCTTCTGTTTTCATCTGTTGCTTGCACTGCAGGTAATCCAATGTAATCCGATTGAGAAAAACACACTCACACTGCACTGTATAATATCGCAAAAATTGAAGAATTTCTTAAGTCCCGAAAATTGCTGAAGAAATTAGTAAATTCAGAAGTTATTGACGGATTTTCTCCAAATTTTGAAACTTCCACTTCCTGGGGCTTGAGTTGAAGAATGCCGTTTATTCCAGAATGCTACGCCAATTAGGGGCTTAATTAGCAGGCTGATTAGTATTACTCCAGTACCTCTTGTTTACCTTTGTAGACTGGTTTCAATTCGAGGACGACGGGGGGTAGATGACATCCGGTTGACCGTCGGAGTGGGAAAAGGTCAGAGTTCACCAAATTAAAACGTGGTAAATCATATAAAAATTAATTTCGCGACTTCTAATTATCTGACTGCTATGAAATTACCATCAAAATACTCGTGAAGATGTGGAGCGTCTAGCAGTATGAAAATCCAGGCTCATCGATGAAAGGTGACTGCTGGGCGGGCGATCAAATACGCGTTGTAAGGCTTACTTGGGTATTCGAAGCGTAGATGAAGCAATTAATCTGTAATTAATTAAACGGTGGACCAATCTTGAAAATTTTGCATCGACGTGCTCCTTAAGATGTTGGCTATCCACTGCAGGTGATTTTAGCTAAATGCGCTGCGTATTTCCGCGAATGCTGGGGTAGAAAACGGAGCAACAAAGGAACGACCTTCACACACGCCGTCAACGGCAGCTCTCATACACGTTACACATGGGGAAAACGACCATGCAGTCAGCCCGTTTGTGGGATTCGAACCTCGGACCGAACTATCAGTGTTCAGTGACTTTACCGCTCGGCCGCCGGTGGGCCCCATTTCAGCTGAATGGAAAAACACGCTAACATGTTTCAAATGCCTATTAGGGGAAGAGGATCAAATACCCCACATTATTATTATCTCTATTTATCTCCTGTTTCAATTCTGAGTTAAATTATGTTTTTTGATAGAATTTTTCCATATTACATATTTCAGTTCAACAAAAAATCAACTTTTAAAACATTGAAAAGCATGTACGAAAATATTTCAAAATGAAAATGTGGGATAAATAAATATATAAATTACTTTTTTCTAGGAGTGTAGGAGTTCTTATATATATATATAAAGAAATTTAGAACCAACTTTTCACACAAAGACTAAAAAATTGAAGTTCAAAAAATGTTCTTCATTAAATCCTATAAATACGAATACTTTAAAATGTAAAAACTAACACATTGCCTGCCGCGCGCATTTTACGTGATTTGGCATAAGTTGGCCCATGACGCCAACTTAAAATTTTTATTATGCGATATATATTATGATGAAATGTTATCGGCAGAACATAATGTTATATATAATTGTGCTTAATGCATTTTTCATGCTGGGGCATCTGTATACCAATTTTGCGATTTATAATTTAAATTTTTACGATTTATTACTCTTCAAATCATTATAGTAATGATGGTACTATTTAAAAATTTATCAATATCGATATTTATTCTAATTATGTATTTTACTATTGGTCGCATTGCCGGTTTCACCCACAGTGCTGTAGCCAAGTCGTGCCGGTCACTGGTGAGCCCCACGGCAGTCAACATGTTAAAATAAACCATCACAAGAAAAACCAAAAAATAGTATAAAAGAACAAGAAAGACGAGGAATCCAACCAACTTCAGCATAATATCATCAAGAGGAGGTATGTGAAATTTAATTACATTTCCCCTTCTAAAACAAAATCCTTGCTTTTCTGTATCCAGAATCAGTTGATGAACCATTTCAATATATTTTTTATCTAATAGTTCACCCGAAAATTCTAGTCCTCCTCACAGCAAAGGAAAATCATTAAAAATATCTTCCAATTTAAAAATATTTTTCTAATCTAAAAATAATCTTAAAAAAAAATGAAAACATGCCCTTAAAAATGCAGAAAAAATTAAAATCTTGCAGTGGAAAATCTTTGAAAGTTCAAAATAATCTTAACACAAAACTTTACTAGAACCTCTTATCAAAGAGCAGTAGCAAAGGGAAATTGGGGGGGGGGGAAGTAAAATCATTAAAAATATCTTCCAATTTAAAAAGATTTTACTAGTCTAAAAAGAATATTTTATATTCTACATTTACAGAATTTTATCAAGTTAATTTGAATTTGAATTGGTTCTAAATTTCTTTCTTTATATATTTACTGATCAATTTTTAGCAGCATAATGCACGAAAATTTTTGGAAGGTTTATAAATTTTCCTTTTAAAAAATTATTTGTGTATACACAGTCCAAACGCATCTGTATACAGTGGAATATGTTTAACGCGAAAACACTTAAGATAAAATATCGGTTAACACGAAATAATGCAACAGTCCCCACAAACTACTATGTATTTTCATGCATTTTGTTTCTTTTAACATGAAATAAAAATCGCTTAACATAAAAAGATATCCTTTCTGGAAATGAACAAAATATAGAAACACTGGCATCGCAGACGAGATTTAAGCAGGATGTGAAATGAAAGAGAGGTGGTTTCACATATTTCGTAGAAAAGAGGCTAATTTGGCTTTGAAATACCCTGTGACACAAGCCAGTTTTGTTTATCTATGCTACTTTCGCCTATACAAACATCTCATCTCTCATCAGTTAGCTTTGGAATTCGGTGACGAGTTCATGGCAGTGCGAGTAAAAATTGGTGAGTTTGGTTCATATGTTGCACTGCATGGAAATTATTTTCATTACACACAATTCTCAAAAGTATCAGATTCTTTGGCGCCGAAAGAAATAGAGAAGTAGGATATTGAAACTGAGCTGACACTTAATAAAATGTTTGAGAAAGTTTCTGTATTAATGAGCTGCCCTACTGTACTATCGGAAGAATTTGTTGCAGTAGTTTATGATAATGTGTGTACAGCCCCAATTATGGTGGACAAAGTTATTTTGGAGTTTGTTCAAAGCTAAAAAAATATCATTGGTGCAGATTCTGATGATGAAAATAAAATGAATAATGCAGTTCCTGTTCCCACATCATCCGAAATAGGAACATCATAAAAAGTATCGGCAGTTATTTAGACGCTAATGGTGAAATCAATAACCAAATGTTTGACATTGAACAATTTGATGCTAAAAAAGACAATGCAAAGAAAAATATCAGATTATTTTCCCAAAACTCAATAAATGTTTTTCAAAAAACTTGAAAATTTTGTATTAAATTTCATTAAGTTCTTATGGATGTTTTTGTTTCATTGATTTTTATTAAATGCATGCATATATACATATCTATGTAAATAAAATGTACTCTAGTAAGCTTAATTTTGTTAAATATATATATTTTTTTTAATATTCTTTAACACAAAAAAATACTTCAGTCCCCTCAGTTTTGTGTTAAATGATTTTCACTGTATATCTATTGCACATAAATCCCTTTCTTACATAAAATATAAATGTATTCGTAAAATAACTAAATAAATTGTAAAGGAAGTTTAATTAGCAACTATGAAATCTTAAAAAAGTAGTATACAATTTATAATGGCAAACATTAAAATAGATGAAAGTAAAATTTAAATTATAGAATGTACTTTATAAAATTAATAAAAAGTGGTTAAAAATATATATTTTAATTACATAAAACATGGAAGTTATTTGGCAGAGATTGTTGGATATAAAATTACTACTTAAAATTTTCAGATTACTGTTGCTCATATTTAAAGTCTCAATTTGCAGTCTTAATCCACATAACAACCATTGTAAAAATCACCTGTTATCATAATCCAAAGATCAGCAGCATACATTTTTTTCAAAATCGTGCATAATATTAAATATTGGCTTTTGATTGTCAAGTTGATGCAAATAAGATGAACTGTTTTATGATTTTAGACTAGTAGTTTATTCTTACATTCACTTATTACAGTATTTCATTTTTTATATGCTCGACTATCCAAAATTTCAAGAGCTTTCCGTATTTTTTTTCAGTTGAGTTTTTACTGTACAATCATTTCAGTATTTACATCGTCAAAATTGCACAGACACATACTTGAAGTGAATTTACTTTTAACACAGGAACTGGAAAACGAAAAAGTACTTATTCAGAGATTGTATTTCTTTTTCGTTCATGAAAATCAAAGTTCATTACACAAATAATACTTTATATTCCATGCTAAAAATATTTTAATGTATAATAAATGAATAAAGTAGTTAAGCTTTTATAAAACAGAGCATAATACTACAGTTATAAAGATATTTAATGTTATAAAAGTTAGGTAATTTAGTAAATTTCAGTTTTTCACCAAAGCAATGAAATATTTTTTAAATTATGTAGTTCCTTGTATATCTTTATAAATGAAATTTATTGCTGTTTTAAGCAATTAAACAACTGTCCAAGTTATTTTAATACTTTTGAAATATATTCACTAAAAGAAAGATTTATTAATCTATTTGTCAACCTTGATTTTGGCATAAAAGTCTGCAGAATGCTTCCTAGTTGTTAAGCACACAGAGGCACTGCAATTCTTTCTTATTCCTTGATCTGAAGTTTTGAATGCTGTCATCAGCAAATGACCGAGGCAAGCGGCAGCACGATCGCTGCGCTCCGTAAAAAAGTGAAAATTTTTCCTTTCCTCTTGGTGATTATCAATTAAATTTCTTTGAAAAATGTTTATTTTTCCCCTACAAAACCTATATCATTCCAATGAATTTCGGCTCCGATGTTGACGAGAATAAAACAGCGGACAATGTAAGGATATACTCCAAAAGCCTGGAATTTTAAGATAAGTACTTTTCTTTCATCTAAACTAAATCAAATTTCTATAAATAAGTGCCTTTAAATCAATAAATCTTAATTTTTCATCAGTTTAAAGCATTAAAAAATACTTGAAATTGCCATTGCTTGTGGCTTCCTTTGTGTATCAACTCCGAAACAGACGCCAGCGTTATCAGTTCACGTCTGTCAACACTTACAAAGCCCTTAAGGAATCTCGAGAGAGGGAACATTTGGGGATGAGAGGGATAATTTGGGCATCGCGCTATTTCCCTCTCGGATCTTCTGGATTCTCTTTTCTTTCTAGATCGCTTGAATATAGTTTCGCCTTTAAATAATATTATACCTCACCGATTTTTTCTCATACTGTTCTTTGCTATCTGTTAAATGTCCATATGTAAGGGATGGTTTATTCTTCACCGCCTTAAATGAATTTTTAGAACTATGAGCTTATATAAATAACAGTGTGCCTCATTGTGTTATATTAACATTATTTAACTAGTAATAAATTATGATAGTAAAATAATTAATCTTGTAATAAATTATGATAGTTAAATTAATAAATACTGTTTAATTTGTGTTTTAATACATATACTCAGTAATTTACACACACACACACACATATATATATATTTTATTTTATTTATTTATTTATTTTTTTGGGTGTATGCGGTTGTGGTCTTGTATTGTATATGGTTCTATGTTGTTAGTCTGCTGCTGCTTTTTGAAAAATGTATGAAAATGTTGAGAATGAAAGTAGCATAAGTTACTTTGGTTAAATTAATATATACTTTTGTTAGATGACCTCTGTTGATATCTCAGGATGCAAGCGTACATATTACTTTATATTCCATGCTAAATACCTTGATACGAAGAATTTTAACACCATCAATATTTGTTTTTTCCCCAGTAACACATCTATTCACCATTACCAAACACATCTGTGAGACACTATTTATTGTAAATGAAGACAGTCTCTTCTCCTTTTAACTACACTCATGGACACAATCGTATTTTAGGATATTTTCTACTTCTTTTCCTTTTCTTTCTATAGGCCCTTTTTTTTTTTTTTTTTTTTTTCCCCTCTATTATTTTTGGGCCATTTATTTTAAATTTTATTTTGTCCCATCTTTTCTTCCTGGTCTTTTGAACTCGTACAAGATGTACGAAGTTCCTTTTTACTCTCCTCAAATACGAAATTGCCCCTCTTTCTATATACCTTTCCTTCGCACCTATGCTTGATTTTTCGCCCATCGGTGCAGAAAGACTTAGCGGGTGCAAAACAAGACATCTGTCTACTCTGTCTGTCTGATCTGAAGTTTTCTGCAAGTGTTTTTTTTTCTTTTTTTTAATTAAAATATCTGTGTTGACACACATACAATTTTTGTATAGTGACTTCAGATGTGGATAATTTTCTCGAACACTGTCGTTTGTTTTACTGGCGTCGCTGAATGTTGCGATGAATGCATCACATTTATTGCGGAGTATCACCTTCCAGATTTTTCATACTGTTAATGTATACATCAGCAGTGAATTATTCTCCTCTTTCCTCAAATACCCTACGGCGATAAACAATAACCATTCACTAAAGATATTGCGTAAATTTCCACTCGTAATAATTTAAATTGCGAAAATCTCACAATTAGCACCTAAACACACTATTCAGAACCACAATTCTTTCGAAAGCGCGCCGTAGTATTCAAAAGTGGGATACGTTGTCTTGCCAGGTGAAACTAGTCGATATTTCCGTGACGTCAAAAATTCGAAAAGTGGGGTAGGGTTTGGAAATACGCCACCGGGACGGCGTTTCCATACATTTAGGAGCCATTCAAGCATTAATGATTCCGTCATCCACCCCCTCTCTTGGTTTCGAATCAGGACATCATCTGGGAACAGCTTTTCATTCTTAGGGGTTTTAGGGCATGTTTTCCGTTTGAAGATTAATAAAGGGGGAAGTTTGCACCCGTCTGCTGTTATTGCCAGCATTACTGTTACGCGTTGTTTTTCACATCCCGAAGTTTTGATGATAACTTCCTTAGTTCCCTTCTCCGTAATGGTGTAGTTACGAGGCATATCAAACGAAATTGCCGTCTCGTCAGCGTTACCAATTTGCTCCATTGAAAAATTCTTTTCCTTCCGAAGTGTGATGACATACCGCTGAAATGTTAATAGTTTTCCCTCAAAATCTGGAAGCTTTTGGCATATTGTTGTACGGCGTCTTAGAGATAAACCCATCCGCTTCATAAACCGATCCACCCATCCACGGCTAGCCTTAAACTCTTGTTTCGGTATTCCAAGAACTTCAGCCTCCTCTTTTGCTTTATTTCTTATGGTGTCACTAGTCACAGGTTGTCCATTCTTCCTCCTTTCACGTACAAATTCCAAAACATTTTCTTCAATTTTAGGGTGTCTTCCTTTGCGAGGGCCAGTGAATTTCTTTCTAATAGCTTTAGTTTCAAACAGTGCCAATTTCTGTTGCCGCCACAAGCGAACATTGCTTTCAGCTACGGTGAACTCTCTCCCTGCCTTTCTATTGCCATTTTTTTCAGCATAAAGAATTACTTTATGTTTGAAAGTAGCGTCATATGACATTCTTCTCTGTTTGCCCTCCATTTCGTGACTACGTACTCTGCAGTTTGTATCCTCTATGCAATAATGTGTCAACGATAAATGTAGTCGAGAAATTTGGTTGACGTCATCGGCGAACTTTGCACTCGAATCTAATGCGCACCCCAATTTTGAATACTACATTTGGCCAAAAAACGATGCGCATTAGATTCGCGTAAATACGGTATTACTTATGTACGGTTAGTCGTTCATTTAGAATATGATAAAGAAGAAACTTTTGAGTCAAAGAGAAATATATTTACAAAACAATGATTCTTAGTTTCCTAGTAATTTAAATCAAGGTGCTGATGTTTCTCATGAATGTCAGATATTTTCTTAGACATGTTTCTAATGAAATTAGTATATAAACTTCCTTTAAGAAAGAAATAGACTTCATGAGAAAAATCTATGATAGTGCAAGTCAGTGATTCTTGGTAACTTCGAGAAAATATTCCGTATGAGCTGGGTTAACAGTCTCTATTCCCGTAGTATACTAAGATAAAAAATTCCATTTCTTTTCTTAATTTTCTGATTCAGCGTGGCAGTGTTATTGAAGTTAAATCTTCCAAACGTGGAAAACGTTATCAAATCAAACAATATAACTATTTAATAAAAATTTATTCCCAAATCTTTACAAGGCAATGTAAAAGATAAATAAGAAAATATTTGAAAATTCAGTGATTTGCAGTGTCCGTAACGTTAAAAATTGGTAATGCTCAAAGTTTTCAAAAGGTTTATGGAAACACGATACCATCATAGTCATCTGCAAATAACTTCCATGGAAACTGAAAACTTTATGCACAAAATTTACTTGGAATGCAGGAAAAAAAACATTAGAGGATTCAAAATGAAGATATTTTCCGGAATGAAATGTACAGTATTTCAGGAAGTATTCACTTAACTTCTAACTTGGTTGTAATGAGCATATGTAAGACACGAAATGCATTCGGATGCGAAAAATAAATAAATAAATAAATAAATAAACATTTAACTATCTGGCAGTGAATCAAATTTCGTTGGAAATGTAATGGCATGAAAAGCAGAAAAATATATCTGAGTAGAATACCTCGATGATAATATCTGAATATGTTTGTTTTTTTAAGGCGAAAAATGTCCAAACCCAGTTTGACACCATGCCTAATAGGATAAGGGCCGTTTTAGCTGCCAGGGATAGCAGTTTCTACTAATTTCGCACTCCTGTAAATCTCCAAAATGCTTACAAATTTAATCATTTTGTCTTCATGCCATACTGTTTACGTGCAATAAGTATATTTTTGTATTTGCTTTCCTTCATGGTGTTGCAATTTTAATGGTCAGCAGTGTAGAATGCACTGGCTCATTATTTTACCGATCGTATTTAAAAATACAGCTATTGAAAATGCTAAACCCGGAAAAAAAATTGTAAACTGAGCTAGCTGAAAATAACAGCAAGACACGATTGTCAGAAGTTCGTTTAATTAAAGATTCAAAGCTAATTTGCATTCTAGTGAGGAATACGAAAAGAAGCTATAGTAAAGTCTTGAATCAAAATAACTGGCTAATTAGCATGAGATACTTTACAAATCTAATAACGTGGCTCGTATAAGCAGTTCCACTACTGGACTAGTGGTTAAAGACTGTTTGTTGATAGTTTGTCCCGGAAATTAACTCAGGCGAACGTGCTGGCTGTATGGTTTTCTCCAATGTGCAACATAAATATAAGCCATCTTTCCTTAGGAAAAGTCCACCATGAAGAAATTCTTCCCCTTAGGCAGATAACCTACATGTGCTGTGCTACATTTAAATAATCATCCAACCGAATTTATGTACGATTTTCAAAAAGAAAATCAGACACTCAAGCCTAGTATAGTAGTTACACAGGAATATGATACATACAGTGTCAGCGACTGAATTACCAATGCCATTCACTTAATTTCTATACTTGGGCAGAGTTGACGGAAGGAGGAGAAGTTTAGGTGTTACACTATTGATTGACATAAAAATTAGCAATTCCACAGAGAAGAACCTTTTACATTTTTGAAATTATTCTACAAGAATTTTAACAAATTCTATGTAACATAACAAAAAATAACAATAATGTGAAAAATGAATGTAACAATTATCATTATTTATTATATTACCAATGATTAGAATTCAGAACTTGAGAAATCACAATGACTTTTAAAAATGTGTTTATTCTAAATCTTATATTTACATAAAAATATACTTTGCTTTGAAAAAATATCTTTGAGGATAATCAGTCCTTTTCAAACACAAAGAACAATTTGTTTGAGAAATTTACTATGCACTAAGAGCAACGAAATATCTTGAAATATAAAACATATTTAAAATCGTTTTTATTTGTTGCCTTTGCTACACACAGAAAAAGAAGATAAAAATCTTACATTCTAATAAATTTTGCTGCTGTCAAACATTTCTGTCCTAGAAGACAGCATGTTTTATTTAAATTTGAGATGTAAGCAAAGGTTCATGTTTTGGCATTTTTAAGCTTTAATGGCAGAATTTAAAGATTTCCCAGCCAGTATACTTGTAATTGGGAAAACATTTTACACATTATAAAAAACGAAATACAAAAAGTTTGACTCCCATATGACAAGAATTGAATGAAATATTTAATTTGAAAATTTGTAACTTTTAATCCAATTTTCAGTTAGCTTTGAGGGGTCAGTTAATAAATGAATTAGAATAATTTGAAGTTTTTAAAATTAAACGCCTTTCAATGATAGTCTTCTATGATTTAGTAATGTGTCTTTATTAGTAATATATTTAATTTTATTACTACAGAGAGAATTTTCACACAACTAATTTATTAGTTCCTATGTTTAAAAATATGCTATTAATATTCTCAAGAAGTTTCATTTACTTTAGTGGACATATTGCTAATTTTTATGTCAATCAATAGTGTAACACCTAAACTTCTACTCCTTCCGTCAACTCTGCCAAAGTATAGAAATTAAGTGAATGGCATTGTTAATTCAGTCACTGACGCTGTATGTATCATATTCCTGTGTAATTTAATAACCTTACGAAAAATTCCTCAGACTAGAAATATTTTTTAATTTACAAAATTTCATGAGATGGTTGACAATACTGAAGCCTGCCATTGTTTTCTAGAACAAGAATTCACCAAGATTGTGTAAATAAAATTTGTTACTTTTCATCATAACCTGACACAGCAATAGTATATTATCATTAGAAACCTTTTTGTAAACTAATATTTTTAGTTTACACATAAATACTATACATTTTCAATATGAAATACAGCCATTAATATAAATTCTAAATTTAGCATGAAATTTTTGAGTTTTATATTTTATAATGAGTTTTACTATTATAACTACAGGGACCACGGTAATGTATTAAAAGGTACATTTCATAATTTTTACAAAACTGATGTTTTAAATTTAAAAATGACATATATATTTTCCTTATGTAAAGCCCTTTTGTAATTGGAAGACTATGTCCATGATCACAGGTTGTGAAAATAAAGGCCACATAGGAACTTAAATACCATGCATACAAAGAAATTAACGAGTTCATAGCAAAGATAAAAAAGGGCAAAATGATAAGGAAATTTTTTGAGAAAGTAAAGAAAGTTGATAAAAAAAATGCAGGAAAGTATACATACTAATGTATCTACTGCAAAAACTGCCTTCAAAGTAACTTTTAATTTAAAACTAGGGAAAAAAGCATCTTCATTCCAAATAAAACTATTCAAAAAGTTACATACAATCATAATTTTGACTTTGGTAACATGAAAATTATCCATTAAGTTCTCACTTGATGCATTGGATTTCCTTGAACCTTAAATTTATTTTGTTACTCAAATTAATTTTGGCCCATTCCTTATTAACTCTTTACGAATTCTTATATTAATTTTTTACATCTCTTCTGACAGATGGTGCTATTCACTTTGCTCCATCTATTGCTTCTAAAATAAATACTCTGACGAATCAGGTTCTTTCCTGATGAAAACTGTCGGTTAACTATGCTATTTTGGTATATGACCTCTTTATGCACACCAAAAGTAAAGGGGGGGGGAACAATGATATACAAATTTTTACACTGTGCCTCAAATACATGTGGCCAAAATCTTGTGTCTGGTCAACCTTAAAATTGATACTTTTATTCGAAATCGATGCCAGGAGAAAGTTGCTATTTTACCTAACAGTGCCACATTTTTCTTAAACTAAAGCTGGATTTATTAAAGTAAAAATTATTTTTTTAGTCTCTAGTTTTTCTTTATCACATTTCCAACTTTTGAAGCTAGAAAATTTTCTGACTATATGTACAGTACAAAGTCCGTAATCCGGACCTCAAAGCAACTAACTTTTTTTTTTTTTTTGTATGCTTTATGCATGTGTGTTAAATAATGTATTACAAGCGGTATAAGCTAGGCTAAAATTATCTTTACTGATTCTAAGGCATTTCAGTTAATGTTGCATATTGCGCTGTTCCTTAATCTTCTAACTGGATCCGGCTTATTATTTTTTTGCAGACTGTTAGAACAATTTTACAAAAATTAAGCTTGGACTTTTGATTATGTCAAAAAGAGTTTCTAATTCTGGAGCTGCCAAAGGATCTACAAAGCAAAAGCATGCTTTGATGTCCATTAAACAAAAATTTGATTGAAAAATAAGTCGATATTCTCGACACAGCTATTACAGGACTTGAACAGTGGAACTTTGTAACTGAACAAGAAATTATATCTATTTATAGAATTAAAGAGAAAGTATTAGCACAAAAAACGAACCAACTTGCATTGAAAGAAATGTTTAATAAAGTAAACAAATATTAAGCTTTTTTTTTTTGTAAATTTTGATACCCTTTAGATCATAATTGCTCTTTATTTCATAAATTACGGTTTCATATTTTTAACTGTATAATTTCTGCATGCCATCTTACCAGATTTAAACTGATGATCTATAATCCGGAAAAACCCCCTAATCTTGAATTGCCAAAGTCCCGACGAGTCTGGACTAATAGGTAAGTTTTTTAAACACAGTAATCATATAAATTCAAAATTAATTAAAAAAGACAACAGAACATAAAGTCAGAATTTAACCAGAATGAAACTTTTGCAGAAATTTACCATTCACATTTCTTAAGAGAATCAAGCATTGAAATATGAGAAGAAAATGTTACGTTTCCCATGAACATATGGTGCGAAATTAGTCCGTTTTTGTTAAAAATTTTATCTTTTTATATATGTGTGGGAAAACAAAAAAAAAATGCCTTTAAATTCTGGAAATTGTAATTTTACTTATTTACATACAAAAATGATCACAGAGTATAGGCATATGTTGAATAATTCATTTCTTTATTTAAAAACAACAAAGCTAAATTATTAAATAATAAAGCTAAATTAATTTTCCCATTTTTTTTTCATTAAATGAGTTGGAAAAATAAGTAATTTCTTTAAATTCTTTTTAAAATTCAGTTGTGCATTCCCACAAAAGGAAGAAAACAAGAAAATTTTCAGAATTTATTTATTGCAAAAATCATTTTTCAAAAAGAAAAAACATATATCAACTACAAAAACACATAGATAAAACAAAATCTATAAGATTAATGTACATTGTTCCCAGCTGCCATGCCATTTAAAATGCGACACCATTCTATCACAAAGTTTGTTATTTGGCAGATAGGTTGAACACACAATTTCATGAATGAGAAAGAACTGTGGCAAGTGCAGCAATCCCTGCTGCATTTAGTCTGAGTGAGGCATTAATCACAGTTTTTCATTGATATATACACAGTTTTCATGAGCTCGTCTGTTCAGATGAAGGCTTTGGATGCATGCAAGACCTCGCAACTGATTCGAAAAGCCTGAAAAAACAAATGAATTTGGTGAAAAATAACACAAATCTTTCAGATGTAAATGAGTTTTTTTTTTTTTTTTTTTCAATACATGACGACAAAAAAAAAAAAAAAAAAAAAAAAAAAAAAAAAAAAAAAAAAGGTTTTAAATTCAAAATTCAACAGCATTTGATATGAAAATTGCTTGAGATTCCTGTAATTTTCAAACATTTGCTAATTACATTAAAATAGGCACTTAAAGGCTGCAGTGACCCCTGCCTCATTTACAACTGTAGTGTGTGTCATCATCACCACAAACAGGGAATTAGGGAATTTTAGCAAATTAGAGGATTCATTTTTTTCCATAGCAGTTGCCATAGTTATGAGTAATGGTTTGGGAGAAAGAAATGGATTTAAAATGCTATTATAAACTAACAGGTTAGGGAATTACCCAGAGCCACCCAGCTGATATAGTGGTTAGTGACACTGGCTGTCATACTAATCAGCTGATGCTCGAATTCCAGAATAGGCATGGATGGTTATACGCATACAGTATCTGTGTTGCAACACAGCACCAAAAACACATGCAAGCCAATATTTTTCTCAATGATAAGGGAAGAGAAGCTGGAGATCCTTGAACCAAAGTGAGGTGGAACTGCAAAATGGGTGGACCAAAGCAGAGGGTGGAACTGCGAACATATGTATGAGCAATGGTAAAATTCTAGTGTATCACCCACATTAACCTGTATTTGATCTATACAATAAATAAAGTTCCAAGACATATTTTGAATTGGGTATTTGCTCATACTAGTTTCCTGTTGTTGGAATAACAGTGGACAGTGGACAAGGGGAAAAGAAAGATTCAGAGAAACTAAATTCAATTAAAATAAAAATTTGTATTCTTTAACTTTTTATTGAAGCAGCTTATTTTTGTCTCTTCTATTATTAATCTCACTGAAATTACAGTTTTAGTAAACCTCTCCATTTTACTTTTTTCCTAAAACTGTTTGTCTGTCGATTAATTGATGGATGGATGCTGGAATTTTGTGCATACAGAAATGCAAATATAAAGAATCTCCCCCCCTTTTTTTTTAAAGCAACAATAATACCATCAAAGAATTCTGAAAATATTTTAACATAAAATTTATGTGTGTGGTGCTGCAAGATCATGAGAGAACGTGTCTGTGATTATTTTAAAAAATACTTGGCATAATTTACATGTCATAGATACAGAGGACAAAAGATGCGATGTTGTTATTGCCATGCTCAAACCTAACGAGATTAACCAAAATTCATTCTCTTACCACTTCTAATGTTAAAAATACGAATGCTCAGCCCGCAGGCAAGGTATCTATAAATGTACCAACATTTCCTTGTTGAATAAAACTTAAAATCTGAATGTCCCTTTAAATTAATCGTTTGAAGTTTACCCTCTGTAAATCTTGTTGACATCGTGCTTGGATGAAAAGTACATAAAATATTGCAAATAAAATTATTCAAAAACAAGATGAAATTGCCTTATTCTACATCCATATTTACAAGAGCCTTAATGTGGACACTATCTACAATGAAATCAATCTACTCGGCACCCATGTCAAAACTGAACTTTTCTGAAGACGAAAAGAATCCTTGCAATGCTGGCGTTGTGAGAATGCAGCCTGCCCTAGAAGTGTGTTTGCTATGTGGCTCCTTATCAAGCAAAGGACTGTCCCAAAGCATATGTGTACTGTACAAACTACGGAGGACCATACGGCGTCAACTGGAAATCTTATCCAAGATTCCCAGGATAGAAGAAAAACTAACAAAACCAAATCAGCACAAAATCCAGACCGACCATTAACCACTTCAAAAATTCTAACAGTAAAAATTTAACGCCTAAACTGACTGTTCCTATTCCTAACACAGCAATGCTTGCCCTGATGTTTCTTACTCTAGTACTTTTAACTGGGGAACATCAAGCTGGTACCCCACTATTCAAAATTTTTTGGTCCTCTCTTGAGCGAATTTGAATCTAAATTTTACCGATATCCTTTTGGCTATTATTCAAATTTCTTTTCAACCAGGTAATAACCAGCAAAAACTGCTCTTAGCCTTTAAAGCTGCACTGCCTCACCTCAGAATGGCTTCATCTGGTGCTGATAACACATACTACATTTTTAGAGCTATGCAGCTCTCCAATTTTCTTATCTACCGCAAAATTACCTCAAAGTTTCATGAATTTAAACATTATGTGTCTGAGAAAGGCTTTGATATTATTCTTATCCAAGAGCCTAAACTCCAGGCAGGGAGAGTTCCCAAGTTTGCTAATTACAATTTTCTTCATAATGGCAGACAAGCTGCTGGTCCCCTTGAAATTTGTTATGGTGGCAGATTTGTCTATATTAAAGATCCTACCCCTCACAGAAGAACTGATACTCTGAGTTTGAGCACACTCAAGAGGATCATTATCGAAATTTTTATTCCAAATGCACCCTCATTAATTAGGATCTCTGCATTTCTTCCTCCTTAAAAGGGAAAATGTGTTAAATTCCAGGAAAATTTTGATAAGCTGCTCAAAATTTCCAACAATATCATTATTGCTGGTGATTTAAATTCTCATCATCAATACTGGTGTTGTAAAAATTCTGAACTTACTGGTCGTGGTTACTAATTTTTGCGCAAGCACATGTTTGAGAACATCGGCCCTTCCACCATTCGAAATCGAAATATCTCAATGACAAATGGTACACATCACAAATGTATCACATTTCCTTGAAGAAATAACAGAAGTCATCAGTGTATGATTTTTGAAAAGTAGATGAGTATTTTACCTTTTTCATAGACATACTAAAACAAAATATCATAATTTCTTAAACTATTTCTTGAAAGTACCTGTGCTCAAATAACTTAGAAGAGTAGATGAACAAAATGTTTTCGGTCAGGTGCTCTCACTGAAAAAGCAGAAGCAAACCATAATTTCTCCCTGATGAAATCACTACTTTGGTTTTCTATGCAGTCTAGAGAAAAAACAGGTGCTTTCAGACACTCAAACTCACTTTTTTCGTGGTGCAAATAACGAACTATTAAGCCAAGCTACATACACATTGTGAAAAATTTTAAGGGAAAATCAGGAGAAAGATGATGTATATTGGGCTGGTGGGAGAACGGTCGGAAATTGGGAGTCTCCTGCCTAAATCAAGAGTTGGCAATTCTGTCCATGTGAACTCCAAACCTTTAAGTCTTCCAAAGTAAAACCTTATGTCTTAATATACACTACTTTATTCGTAGTGATGCAATTCATTTAGATTTAAATGTCAAACTTGTTGATGTCTTAAGACTTTGGTAAAATTTATTTTCTGAAATTGAACAGATTGATAAACATGCACTTCAGAACCTTCCTGCATATGACTCGGCCATTCTCAATTCTATCAAACAACTAAACTCTGTGACTGGACGAGAGTACAGCGTCTTCCTTTCATATAAAAAGAGACGCTCTGCCCAACAAGCCTCAGTTCCAGCTATAATGCCGATGATGACGGATACTGATGCAAAAGCTGTTGCCCCTCTTCACTTAAAGAGATGCTTATCCTTAATCTTCTTTCTTCAAATTGCTATCACTTCAGCTGCCTACATTCCAGAACTTCATGCATTATTATAATCTGTTTCATTTTATTATTACATCTATTACCAGAGATTAAACTCTGTCTATGATTTTTTATCGCATTATCATTAATATTGGTATTATTTTGATTTAACATCGATATGACCAAACCGTCTATTAATCTTAATTGCTTTCCTATGCACTTTTAATTTGTTTTATTTTTTCGGAGTACCCTAGGTACTCCAAAATAATTAATCTTTTGATCCTTGAATATGATAAGAAATACCAAATGAAAATAATTACATTTTGAAGAAAATGCTTCAATCAATAATCAGTGAATTGAATAGTGAATACCTGTAGTGTAGTTTTAAGCCCAGAAAATATAGGAATTTTGGCTTTAAAATTTCTATTTTAATTTCATGCAATGGTGATTTAAGAAAGTGAAAATTGTTGCCTATTCCTACTGCACAAGATTTAGTTACATTTGCAGTACAAGAACATAAAGCAAAATTTCCATTTAGCTGACAATAGTCAAACTGGCAACTTTGATAAATTGTATATGGTGAGACCATATCTAAACTTACCCAAAAGAAAATTCCAACAGTTTTATTAAAGAAAATTACAACAGTTTATGTTAGTATATTTTCCCATGATCTGGGTATTGACGAGCAAATGATTCCTTATAGAGGCAAGCATTCAGGAAAGATATTTTTAAAAAGGAAACCTATAAGATTTGGTTACAAAGCATGGATTCTGGCATCATCTGATGGATATGTGCTTCATTTTGATATTTATTCAGGTAAATAAACAGCTCCAAAATTATCAGAATATGAAGAATTTGGTCTTCGTCAATGTTGTTGAAACTTCCTCCAATCATGCTATCTACTTTGATAACTTTTCTATATTGTTTCATCTTCTCTGTCATCTCAAAAATAAAAGTCTTAGTGCTACAGGAACAATTCAAGTAAACTGCATACAAATGTGCCCACTGGAAACGGCGAAATGTGTTCGTAAGAAAGACAGAGGTTATTATGATTTCCAGTATAAAGAGAAAAACTAGTTTTTGTCTGATGGAATGACAATTCGGTTGTAACTGTTGGTTCAACATTTGGAAAAATTCAGCCTATAAAAAGTGTTTCCCATTATTCAAGAATGCAAAAGAAAAAAGGTTTTTGTATCTCAACCTCATCTTACTGAACAATACAATGCCAAAATGTGAGGAGTCAATTTATGCGACAATTTAGAAGCCAATTACATGATAAGAGTTCTTGGCAAAAAATGGTGATGGCCAATTTTACTAATTACATTGACATATCCTTGACAAGCGCATGAAAAATATTCTGCTGTAACAAACGTTTTCAGCCAAAAAAAAGTTCTCAATAAAGTTGAGGGGGGGCGGAAATGAAAGCAATACCTTTATAGCGCGGGCAGTAATCACCAGCCAAATCTTTGATTTTCTGCCAATGTTTTGGTAGTTTTTCAAACCCTTTGCAGCAAAGAAATTTGGTGGCTGGGAGTCCCCCCCCCAAAAAAAAGTTCAACCTCATTTTGGACATCTTGTGCAGAATGGAAGATAGCTCCAGCAACATGTAGCTGCAGGTGTGAGAGAAGGTAAAAGTCCGGAAAAGTGATGTTGGGGCTAAATGGTGAGTGTAAAAAAAGATCCCAATCAAGTCTGTACAGAATCCAGCTGGTGAATGCAGGCACATGTGGTCTTGTATTATCTTGATGGAACATAACCTTTTTTTGCTGGAACTCAGTTCGACATTTTTCCTTGATAGCAGCATCAACACGGACTAGCATCTCACTGTATACCTTACTGCTGAGGGTTTTACCCTTTTCCAGATACTCTTTGTGAATAATACCACAGCAATCCCACTAAACACAAAGCATTTTTGTTAGTCAAACTGCATTTGCGACGCTTTCAATGGGCTCACTGGGTGCAGACCAACTCCCTTTATGGCTCATGTTGTTGAAGTAAATCCACTTTTCATCACATGTGACAAAATAGTCCAGAATTTTGTCCTTGCATTGATATTCGAGCAGATTAGTGCAGACCTGAACATGTCTGCCCTTATCTGCTTGAATCCACACATGTACGTCAAGTTTATGAGATGCATACCAGACTTCATTACAAAGAATGCCATAACCACACTGTTTATAAATGAAAAATATGTAATATAGCTTTACATCAAGATTGTAGCAAAGCTTTTCATGCTTGAAACTTTCAACTGAAAATAATCTGTGTTTATAAAGCAATATATTGTAAACTTTAATATAAATTATTTACAAGTAAAGTGATTTGTACACAGGGTGCATCAGTACAGTGCTGAAAAACTTTCAGAAGAGACACCTAGATGATGGGAAACCACATAGGAATGCATGGCTAGAATACCACAACTAATAGACATGGCACAAACATCTAATGCCTTAGCAAGTTCTTGAGTGGTTGCATACTGGTCTTCTACAAGTTCTCGTATCAGTAGGCCGGCCAGAACGATCTGCTTCTTAAATGCCATAGTCCCTGTTTTTGAACTTTCAGTACTGAACCTTAACAATGTCATATAATACAGCATTTGTACCTGAAGCTGTACACATTATTTGGTGACATTCTGCAGCTGACTTTTTGCAACAGAACTGGAAGTAAATGATGGTTCTACTGTAGTAGCAACACAGTTCCATTTCACATAACTTGTGCTTAATGACAACAATATTTTTTTTTTACATATTTCACAACACAATGTTCAAAAGCAAGTCTCATTCTTTGAAATGCCAAAAATTGTTTGACAAAATATGATGTCAACACAAACTGTTTGTGCAGACGATATTTGCGGTGGCAGAAAACTTTCATTAAAACCAGATAACACAACTTTCTATTACTGGAAACACGGTTCATAGCCACATTTTAGCTAAAAAAATAAGCACCTATAAGCACTTTTCAAGCACATTTTAAGAAAAAAAATAAGCACCTGTCTAATTACATTATACACAACTACATAACCTTAAAATCTAGACTTGTAATTTAAAATATGAGAAATGCAGTATTTATTAAAAGAGAATAATCATTACCTCAACCATGAAAAATAATTACTTTTTTTAAATTTTAAATAACAGTTAAATTTACAGAACTAGTTTACAATGAGAGAAAAAAAACTATGCAGAACTAAACTATATTACAAGATTTAATTATGAAATTTAAGTTCAAAATAGAGAAAATAAATAATTATAAGGCATATTTATTATATTCGCTTGGAACTTAATAATAAATACAATTTATTTTTTCACTCATACTGATATTTAAATGATTTAAATCTAAATTCTAAATATTTTCTAAATTTTCATTGTATATCAGTTTTTCCTTAACAGATATTGCAAGCAAAGTAATTTAAGTAAAAAAAAGAGGAACATTTCTGAAATCAGAAGACGGAAATTTGCTTCATGCAGTCATCCTTTAAAAGCTTAACTAACTCGCATACTTGGAAATTGGCAAATATGCGGACAGTCGAGCGAAACTTGAAAAAGAGGAGCGGAGGGGGGGGGGTAGACTGTAGCTGTTCTTTAGATTTTTCCGCTAAATAAATGCTTTTGACATATTGATATGTGCATCATATAAAAATAAACCAACGGAACTGAAAAATATTCAGCTTAGCAAGCGCAGTAAAACTCTTTTAAGTGTTTATAAACAAATCTCGGACTGAACATCAAAATTAATTATCTCTGCAAAATATCGCAAACATTATTGCGCAATATGTGTGCCGTAATTCTTCCCTACGTGATATTATGCAATCAGAATCAACAGCTGCCGGTATTGGGAGAATAAAGAAATAATAAAGGAAAAAAAAAGAGACTTACAAATCTGGGGTGTTTTTCATTAGACTGCGTTAAATTTCCGGAATAGAATCATTCTTCGCTTGTTTGGTAGATGGCAGAACTTTTAGTCCTATTCAATCCAGATTAGAAAGTAACAAAAAAAAAAAAAAAAAAAAGTCCGTTGCTTGTTTTGCAGCGAACTGTAACAGTTTTAATATTCGAGATTTTGCGGAAAAAGGGAAGAACCTCCCAACCTTCGTACTGTATAATGTATTGGCCAAAAAAATTAAATTTTTTTGACTGTTCGATTACTTTTCCTTTATTTAAGCCATTCCGAATATTATTCCTTAGAAAGCTAATCTGTGTTAAAACACAACCATTTTTGGAAGTTTACTAAAAAAAAAAAAAAGCACTGAAAGCAAAAAATAAGCACTGAAAGCAAAAAATAAGCACTAAAAACAAAAAAATAAGGGCTTTAAAGAAAAAGTAAGCACCTATAAGGGCCTTTATATTTTATTTTCAAATATAAGGACTTATAAGCACTTATAAGGACCGCTACGAACCCTGTGGAAATAAAGTCTCTTTGAGACTTCAGATGCAGAAATGCATTATTCCTTTACCAAATTCCCACTGAGAGCGAAGACTTACCCAGAAATAGATCATCAGCAGGAAGACTTTGTAAATTCTATAATTCAAAAGGCACTGTATGCAGATTGTGGACATTTTATCATTAAGTCCAGGGATAACAGAAGACTTCATTATAAAGAATGCCATAACCACACTGTTTATAAATGAAAAATATGTAATAATATAGCTTTACATCAAGATTGTAGCAAAGCTTTTCATGTTTGAAACTTTCAACTGAAAATAATCTGTGTTTATAAAGAAATATATTGTATACTCTAATATAAATTATTTAGATGTAAAGTGTTTTGTACACAGGGTGCATCAGTACAGCATTGACAAACTTTCAGAAGAGATACCTAGATGATGGGAAACCACACAGTAATGCATGGCTAGAAATGCTTTCCTAGTACGGTAGTTACGACACAAAAGAGAGAAAGGACACGAATGGATCGGGGAAAAGATGTTTCTTATTTGGAGTACAACAAGAACAAAGAAACGACAACATAAAGAGACAATGATCATCATCAAAGGATGTGTTCAAAATTACGACTTGGACTGTAATGCAGGAACCACGCGTCATGCATCTTCCATTCATGATGCAGGTTTTTCACGTGGAGATGTGAGGCCTGCATCATGGTTCAGGGTCGTAATTTTGAACACCTTCTTTAATGACAATTGTTGTTTTTATTCTTATTTGTACGTTTCTGCTGTAAAACATGTTTTGTCTCACATTTTTGTGTGGTCACTACAGTGCCACGAAAGCGTTTCCGACCATGCATTCCTATGTGATTTCTCATTGTCTAGGTGTACATCTTTCCTGAAAGTTTGTCAATGCTGTACATAATGTTATAACCCTGTAATAAAATGTTATACAGCTAAAAAGTAATCCAGTGCTCCACTAAAAGAAAACTTCGCACGAATACAACACTTCATTTTCCCACAATGAGATGAACTAACAAATGCATAAATGTGTAAACAAAACGCGATTCAAATTAGATTAATTTGTGCATCTACCAATCCAATCCCCTACAGGCTGGAAAGGAAAGAGCACATTGCTCAAATACAAACAAATAAGACAAAAGTATAAAATAGAAATGACCCAATTACTTGAAACTACAGACAACTTGTACAAAGAACCATCTTATTTTAATTATTTTTATGAAATGTGTTACATATAGGAATCAATGCAGAATAATTTAATAAATAAATACTATAACTTGAGCTAATTTGCCATAAATAAGGCATTAATATAAAACAGAAACCAATATTTTGTACTATGAATACAAAACATAAATTAAATTGAACACAAATGATGCAAAGATTAGAAAATTTTATTCTGATTCATTTCATAATGCATGATTCAGGTTATTTGATTATTTTTAATGATTCTGACATACTTAGTTACATATTTTAAATTTTACGTTCTTTGGCTACCATATATTTCCAAATATAAGCTGATCCACGTGTAATTCGAGTGCTTTTTTCTCCTTCCAAAAAATTTACCCAATATTCAAAACCCAAATATAAGTCGAAAACGGGGGCAATCTTGTAACATTCAGACAGGGCAAAAAATGTTACCATTCATTTTACCTGCATGGATCAAGCAGGTCAAATGAATGGATTTTTTTAAAAATCAAATTGCTGTAAAGTAAAATGCCAGATGCCACCAACAATGGTTTTAACTTAGGTAACCCTATCTGAAGCTAGCACAAGAACATTCTATTCATTTGTTGTCTTGTAAGCAGTATGTAGTATCTGTGTTAGTCTTATTTTCATGCCATTTTTGCCTGAAAGATGTGCAGGAAGGGAAATTCTTATATGGCAAATTTCAAATTACACATGATCGCTTTTGCTGAAAATTCCAACAACATTTTAAATAATTTTGAAAATAAAACAACTCATTTAAATTAAAATGAATGTTTTCAGAAACTTATGACATACAGACTAAAGAAATAAAAAACTGTGATATTTAGCAATTCATCACTTGGCTCAGCTAATGGAAAAATACCTACATTTTTTACAAGATATGCAAATCTGTATATAAGCTAACCCCTATAATTTAGCTTTAGAAAAGTCCCAAAAATTCTTGGCTTATACTCAGAAATGTATGGTAATTTCATTTCGTTATATCCTTACACTTTTATACAGATGGCTATAGCCCATTAAAGCAATTTAGATAAAACTGATTTTAATAGAAAATATTATTCTGAAAAACATATTCTGGGATAGGGAAATTTAAATAATTTTGCACAATTTAAGCTCCATTAATTCAAATAACGAGTATGAAATTTATTACTGCAATTCAAATAATAAGTATGAAATTTATTATTTCAAAAATTTAATGCAAAGCAAGAACTTCAAATTTTTACTTCAGTACCTCTGAACATGTGGACTTCATGTGGAATACAAAACTCAAAACAAATGATATTCAAAAAAGCATAACTCACTTTTCAATTTCAGGGGCACACCGTACAAATTCATGATTCCAAAATTTGAAATTCTGATTTTTGATCAATTCAATGAAAGTTATAAGCAAGCCCCATGGATGAGGACGATTGACAATAAGCCTCTCTAGTAATACCCTGAAGAGAAAAATATACTTGTAAGTAAATATACTTTTATACTTGTAAGCAGAGCAAACATTATGGAAATCATGATATGAAATACATTATTAAACACAAACTGAATTTTTATCACTGAAATTAATATCAAGCAGATAAAATGTTTGCACTGCTAACACAATTTTAGTAAAACAATAAATAGTCATTAACATTTAAAAAATATTCACATTGTAAAACAATTTTGACATAACAATAAATAAATAAACATTGGTCACTGTATTGCAAAACAAGAACAAACAGTGAACAATCTTTTCATTATTACTTATGAACAGGAAAATACATGTTAAGTTGTAAAGAAAATTTTAACAACAGAAGTAATATAAATCAGCAAAAAGCTAATACTTAAAAAAAGGGGGGGATAAATATTTAAATACACTGAAACTATCAAAACGATTGCTTCTGAAAGTGATCAGCAATTTTGGGAACATATAACTGCTAATAAGACATGCCACCAATTATACTTCAAGACCAAGCAAGGAGGAGGCAAAAATTCCTTATATTCAAACCTCCCACACTTAAAAAGTCACAAAATGTAGGTGATGACTAATTCCCATTCATCACAGTTTAGTTAAACACCAAATATCAGACATATGGATACAAATAAAAGGTCATACAGTTAAACCTTGCTAAAATGAATGAGTCTTTTAGTCTCATCTCCTTTTCTACACACTTAAATGTTATTTTATGCTGCTACAGCGAATCTCCAAGAGTAAGACTTATTTCTCCCACTTTCCTAGCGTGCCTTCCTGATGTAGTGGTTCTGCATGCTGTGTCGGTATTCAAGAGGTTCGTGGTTCGATTCCCGGTGAAGGCTTTGCTAATTTTTCATCTTACCTGCTTCAAAAAATATTTCTCTCACTTTCCTAGTGTGCCTTCGTGGTGTAGTGGTTCTGCACGCTGGGCCTGTATTTCAGACGTCTGTGGTTCGATTCCCGGTGAAGGTGTTGCTAATTTTTCATCTTGCCTGCTTCAAAAAAATACCTAATGTCTATATAAGACAATTGGATATAATATGAACAGTTTCTACATTATTAGTTTTATATTTTTCCTATGATTTCCATAAGCTTAAACAAAAAAGTTGTTAGCCCATGAAATCATCCATGTTTAGAATGTTACGGTCCACTCTCCATCTGTAAAGGATTGGATTATTGTAAATTGGCACAAAACCTGTCAAGGTTATCTGCGCCAGACAAATGGTAACAATGTAATTAGTCATTTGTAAAAACTTCCAGCTTAGGTAAAAAGAGACAGATTACAATCTATGATAAAAGCTGATATCTTTTAAAAAACAGGTTAAAGTCTATTATAAAAGCCAATATCTTTTTAAAAACAGAAACAAATTACGATGATGTGGTTTTCCAATTAAATTTCCTAAGTCCAGTTCTGAACAATTAAAATGTTTTTGGCGAAAATAATTAAAACTCTGGCATTCCACCAAGATATGATGGACTGTCAGATCTGCATTGCAGTTTGGGCAGCTGGGATTCTCTTCTCCCTTCAGAAGATACTCATGGGTCAGGCGACAATGGCCAATTATCAGTCGAGTCAAGAGGACATCCTCCTTTCTATTAGCCATACATGGCCAGTATCCAATGGTGGGTTTTACATTTCTCAGCTTGTTATATACTTTGTCTTTCCACCCCAGAATTCGCCCGCTCCGCCCAGTGACACCCCCCGCCACGTTGAGGCAGCATAGCAGGATTTGGGGGGGGGGCATCTGTAAAGGAAAATATCTTTACGTTACTTTTATCTTTCTTCTCATACTTCTTCTGTTCTAAACAAAGAGTCAGACAGATGCGAGCCCAATTCTAAGAGAACGAGGACTCAATAAGCATATATTAAGATACCATATAATATTAAAAAGCATTGAACCAAAGAACATGAATGCGTTCTCAGATTTCATCCAAATTTTTCTGGCTGAGTTGTTTGTTTTGAAGTTTTCAGAATTCAGGGAAAGAGGAAACGGTGAATCACATTAGTCAAGGGTATACTGTTGACTCGTCTTTTAAGGAATGAAAGTTTGATCCTCATCAGTTTGAGTACAAATAAGTTATGTCTTTCAAACAATAGCTTTGTATTCTTTAGGCCTTCTGCAGGATACAGGATATTCTTTGTAAAGGTTATATAACAACTATGAATATAAACTTTCTGCACATCAACAGCACTTTTTTGTTATTCCTCTTTAGTGTTTTTATATTGTTATAGATAAAAATAGTTATTAATAGGTATAAATGGGTCATTTGAGGCAAGGACAAGAACGATATTTAAAATTAACCAACAAATTCAATGACTGCATGTAATAATTCTAAATAAATTTTGATAATATTTTTTTATAAATTAGATAAATTATTCAATTCTTTTCATTCAAATCATCATTCAGATTTTACACATTTATGCGAGATAACCCACTTTTCTCATCAGATCCGATATAGCAAACCAACCTTCTGTTCCCTTGAGGTTCATTACAGTGGTGTTCGACTGTAATGAATTTCAAGAAACGCATATACACATAACACATTTTTACATTTCACTAAAATGGATTCCAAAAGATAACTTCATGATTTTTTCAAATATGAAATACACAACAAGCAAAACAGAAGACATCAGAGCATATAAAAATATAAAATACAATTACAAACTTACACCAAATGCAAATACACTAACCTTGTTATTTGCTCTTGAATAGCTTCAGTGTTAGCCTCTGCAAACAAGTATAGCAAGGTACAGCTAAAGTAGTGAGTATGACTGTTTGGATACCTTAGCTGATTGGCAATGGCATTTAAAAATAGATAACGTCCTGTGAAAATGAAAAGATCTTAATTATATTTAATGTTTCACATTAAAAAAACCAGTATACTGTGTAGTTACTAAAAGAAGACTTCTAGACAGAATGTCTACAGTTGTATCGAAGCAAGCAGTAATCTATTTTTCATCGCAATATCTTGAAAGGCGGGGAAACATTTAATTTTGCTATCTACGTGCTTTTAAGGAGAAAAAGGACCTACACACTTTAATTTTTGCTTTAAAGATATCCTTATTATGATATTGTTTTACCGTTCCTGTGCAATAGCAAAGAAATCACAACTTCAGATAACATGTTTCTATATTAAGGAGGAGGGAAACAGATTTTTAACATTACACCATATGATTTGTTAAGGGATTTTGTATACTTTTGCTGAGCTCAAAGTTTACCAATCTGCTCTTTGACTCGCTCCTGCTAACATAACTTCCCCCCTGTTTAACATTATTATGCATCATTTTCTTCATAATTATGACATATATAATTCACAGTAAAATTACTAAATTTTTAAAAACTGCATATTTTTAGAATTTCTGAAGAAGTGTTAAGCATTGCTGTTACTTTTTTCAGTCTTTTCTCAGTTTATCATATCAGTGTTAAGTAAGGTGACTTGCACAACTTTTTTTGTTTTTTATTAATCATAACTTTTTTTCGAACTTTTGCCACAACAAATTAAACCGCAAAATCACAAAACATTTAAAAACAGCACATTTCTAGAATTTGCATTAGTGTTAAATGTTAACATACATTTTCTTATATTTGCTCCATTTTTTTTAAATAATATAAAGTAATAACCTTCAGTAGCAATATCCTTTTATTTGAAAAGTGACATAGACAAAACTGAGAATCGAGACTAATTGTGCCTCTGGTGCTAAAAAACTTATAAACTTTGAGCTAAATGTTACAAACTATGAGATAAATAATTTGACTTCAAAATCTTTATCATTTCACCAAAAACAAAATTGTAATAAAACCTTCACTTAACTCACCTCTACTCAAAATGTACAAGGCATATTACAATAATGATGCCTCTAAGAATAATTTTCAATAAACATATTCCTATGGCCATATACTGAATTTTTAAGAATTAGTATTAAATAATTGTTTTGGGAGTCTGGGGATTCATACCCTGCTCATTATTGGGAAAAATGCATTAACTGAGGTTCAATCTGTAAGTGAAGTTTATAACTGAAATTTTTCTGCAAAACAGCTTTCTATCTCTCAAAAATTAAAAAAATATTTATAGTACACTTAACCAATCCTTACCTTCTGTATCTGAATCGACTGCAAGGTTTTGAAATATGTCCATATGAGAAGAATGAGTAATGGTGCTCATGTTTGGAGTAGAACCTTTACTTTGAATATAATTAATGGCCTGGGTTCCCACATACAAAACCAAAGCATTTATAAGAGGAATATTGTACCGCATTCCAGGCTCATTAGAAACCTAATGAAGATATTCGAACAATTATATATATAATAACATTAGTCCATGAAAAATCTGGGAAGAGAAAGTAAAAAACAAAATATATTCAGTCAAAATTCATTTCATTATTATTTATCAATACAACTGTGCAGGCAAACTTTTTTTTGTCAGTTTACAAAGTCACCAATGATTTGTGGGGAAGTGAATGTTCAGAAATTACTTAAAATAGTTTAGAAACTTTTGAATACATGAATTACAAAAATACATACCTGTAAACTACTTCTGAGTTCAGATAAGAATGTTACTGGTGCTCTAGTTTTTATGTAAGAGTCCAAATCCTACATAAGTAAAACAGTACAGTTGAGTTGCATATAGCTCATAAAACACAAATAACACAAATTTATGCCCCAAAACAACAATCATTAATACACATTTTCAAGCAACAAAGTTCTGACTTTGTTGAATGATTCTAACTTTACTCTAACAAAAAAAGGCACTGCAAAGTATATCACACAAACTTGACAATCACTTCTTTTCTTCGCTTTTTTTTAATTGCCTAATTATTTAAGCTGGTCAAGTAGAACATCATTTTAAAAATAATAAAGTAGTTTATAAATAGACTAATTTCTAATATCTTTATAGTGCAAACAGTATAAGCCTGTTTCACTTATTGTAATTATAGTACATATTCATGCATACAAATATTTGCAAGTTTTCCTCTTCCATTGAGATTTGTTTTGGTATTGCAATTTTTTTCTTTTACCTTTTGCAACAATACGTATGCCAAATAAGAGGGTAAAGTTTTGCTATTTCTAAGTAATTTTCTCTTTATCCAATTCCTCCTCTCGATAAAGTGGCAAGGAAAGACAGGTAATTGCTGTTGATTCTTCCTGATGCTGGTCATTAGCATGCTTGTCTGAAGGCTCATGGCTATCATAAGCTGAACTTTCAGTTCTTTCTGTTTTCTTAGTTTCTTAGTTTATATCCAGTTTTAGAAGTGTTGTAATTTTGGCACAAATGAAAATGTTGAACCATGGAGGTAAGAAAGGAAGGAGTGGCCAAATCGGCAGATGGGGCAGCGCTCTGATAGTATTTCAACACAAGGCAGTTCCATACAAATCGAAAAACGGGACACTTCCACATAAAAGAAACATTCCTAGTGTGGTGAATTTGTATAGTTTAGCGACATTTACACAAAAATCACACCTTGGTTATTTTTCGATAACTAACAACAGCGATTTTGATTATGAATTTATTTTATAAAATTCTAAGTTGTTGAACTACAAAAATATAGATTTTAGCAAAAAAGTTATGCTTAAAGGATGAAAAATACCTTACCATACCTTTAAAATTGTATACATCTTTTGATACCCTTGATAGAGTATTCACTACTTTTATTTTATGTTTCAAATGCCAAAATATTTTAAATAAAATACATTTTTTTTCACATCCACATATTACTGTAACATGTACTTTTTAAAATTAGTGTAAATTACTTTACTCAAAAAATATAGTGAATGCACAGAAATTAAAGATTTCCACATGCCAGAAATGAAAAATATGAAATATGTATGGGTATTTATGCATGTGCTTGCAAAAAGCATGTATCTGCCTTTAACAAATATGTAAATTATTTATAAATGTATTTGAAATGACGGATTTATTCATTCATAAACAACTGTGAAAGTTACTGTGAAGAAATCTAATTATTAAATGTATCTAAATTTACAATGATTATAAGTATTATCTAAATATATAATAACCTTAACATTGAATTGTAAACATAAATTGACATCCCATTGACAAATACGTTATAAAACTACGCATTTAACCAAGAATTGTTGCACAGGAAAGCAATATGTTACAAGGTATTGTAAAGCAATTTCTACGAGATGCGTATTTCAGAAAGTAATAAAGAAGAGTTTTGGAATATGTATTGTTGAAATTAAGGGTAAAAAAATCTAATAAGTATAATTAAAAGAATTATTCCCCTTACATTTTATAATCAGTTACAAGTTTTAAATAATATTTAAAAAAAATCCTTATTTTATTCCCTTTCAGAAACATTCAGAGATAGTTAAGTACTATTTAAAGTATTTCGCTATTAAATTAAAAAGTGCTCTAATTTGAAATGGACCAAATAGAGCATTAATTATAAATTGAATTATAGTTTTCGATTTAAAAGATGCCTCAGAAGCTAAAATAATCATGTCATATATGAGAAAGTATTTTAGGAAGAAGCTCTATAAATAGAAAAGAAATAATGCATAATTTTAATAATACAATAAACATTGATCTTAATTTTTGGAATCCTTAACCGAAGAAAATTGAATTACCTTAAAATTTTCTTCCGATGTAATTAACGAAAATATTTCATTCAAATTAAACCATTCTGAGCACACTGTTCTGTGAAAAGTATAGCATTTAATTCCGTTCAGAATGAAATGTTGTTTAAAAATGTGTTCTTTTCATATACTTAGGACTCTGAAGAAAAGGAAAAGAAAATATATACATTTATATGCATATTTACTATGTAATTACAAAATATTTATATCCAATTGTGTCAAAACCCATTGAACTTAATGATAAATTCCCCAATGTTTTGGTCACCAATGAAGGGATCGCCAGTGCTTCAAAAGCAGAGTATGGGGGAAACCGGTTTAGGGCCACTTCATCTAACTTCCTACATCCATGTGTTGAACAAGGGGAGGGGAAAAGAAATGCTTCAGATCTTAATGTGGCACCAAAGGATTTGTTACGGCTTTTTAGTTTTCGTGGAGCTCATAGTTTACTAAGATGCTCTTGGACTCAATTCTGCTAACTTTTTTTTAAAAACTATTATTGAACATTACTTTCTTTTCACGTACACTTAAAAAAAATTCAACAGCAAATTCACAAAATATTTAAAAACAGCTTATCCAGGCAGTGTTTCTAGGCTACAGAGAGGTAGTTTGCAAACACTCATATGGCCTCCTCCTAACCAACACAAGGATATCTGCCTCAGAGCTGTCCTCTTAGTAAGTGATTTATATAACAGTTTGTTGCATCACTGTGTGCTCAGATTTCTGCTACAGACGCAATACGATGCGCCACACCCATAACCCAACCGTACTTCTCAGTACTGCCAGGTGGCCACCTGGAAACCTGTCGTCTTGAGCCAGTGCCTTCCCTTGACCACTGCTGCCAACAGTCATGCACAATGGATACATTACTGCAGGGTCTTTCTGCAATATTGTGGAAAGAAAATCCACCTTCTCATAGCCTTGTTATACAACCTCATCGAAACTCACTGAGCTACTGATAATGGTTTTTTTAGTCTTCTGAAAGACATTCGTGACTAACATCAACTCCCCAAGTCAAATCTCAAAGAAAAATAATGCTCGTGAACTTCACAGTGCATATTTAAAGTAAACTTAATCTGCATATTCCCCTAAGTGAGGCACTAGTAGTGCTACACTTAGATGCCTAGCACGGAATTTGAATAAACTACATCTTTCAAATGTATAAAAACACATCTACCAAATTTTGTTCATCTAACACAACTCCTTCTTGGTGTTTGAATTTTTTCCCCCCCATCAGTGTATTTGGAATAAAATTGCTCAATTTTTAAATCTTCTTGTTCAGAAATTCTCAACCTGTTTCTTGTTTTCCTTTTTAGTTTGCACTCTGTAAATTTTTAATTGTGTTGTGTTATTGCATTTTACTTTATTTTTAGATACATAAACAATTTATATATCAATAATATTTATTGATATATAAATTTATTGATATATAAATTGTACAAGTATAAATAATTTTAGTGTATTTTTCTTACACTTATTTTACATGATTTCTTTCTTATTACATGACAGAGCTTCATATCAATAAATAATTATCAAGTTTAGTAACAAGTTTTTTGGTAATCAAAGGGATCTTGGATTTTTCCAATTATTGCTGGGACATATATGGCTATAGACCCTATTAGAAACCCTTGTTATACATCTTTCACCATTATGGGAAATCTTCAATATCCAAAAGTTGTTTTTAATGCAATTAAGCTTTAGATACAATATTTGCATGGACACTGACCGCTTTTTCCTTTTTGTATTTGATATTACAAACCTTTTTAAAAGACGGAGGTTGTATTAAATTATTGAAATTCGCCAATATCCTTGGAGCTTGAGTAATTTCAGGCAGCAGATCCACTTTAAGATTTGGAGTGAAAGGATCTGGCAGTCTCATATTTCTAGGAAAAGCACTTAAAATCAGGTTCCGCATTTGGATGCAGTTCGGAGCGATAACATCACAGAATCCATAATGATAATCACAAAGGAATTCGGGGAAATCATGCAGTAAAACTAGCAGCACACGAAGCGTCCCCTGAATTAAAAAGAATAATAATTAGTTCATAAATTTTTTGAGCCTGGAGTATTACACTAGTTTAAAACATACTTAAAATACAGCAAAATTTCGATAATTGCATAGCCTGGGACAAGGATGCAACAATTGGAGAATTTTCCAGATCACATGTCAGGCCTTTCTCAATTTTTGTTTACAATTTCTTAATTTTTACATTAAGTTAGACTTTTTTTTTAAACAAACAATAAAATAAATCATACTTTAACTATTTAATCAATATCTACTTTTTAATACATTTATACACAGAAAAAAATACAAGCATTAGGTAAAAATGGAAAAGGGAGGAAAGGAATAAAAATGATAGGCAATTTTTTGAGGAAATAAAGAATTCATTTGTTAAGTGCATTGAAATAAAAAAAAAAAAAAAAAAAAAAAAAGATTATCGTTGCAACAGGTGACCTACTCTGCATTTGTTTGTGAGTATGAATCACAATACACCCCGACTGTAAATAAACAGATGAATTTATTGATCCTGCAGTAGTGCCAAACTCAGATAAAAAAATCTCTGTATGGAATACAAGAGGAACACCTGCGATGTTGCCCTGTCACCTTGCTGAATTATGATGGAGATCTGTCTGCAATGCGGAGAAATTTCTGGTCACATTCAGCAATATCAGGACAGTATTTGTATGAATGAAATACAGGGATGGATATCAGTCTTGTTTTACATCTGATCATAGTAATAAAATGGTAACTACTGGCAAACATGAAATAGGGTAGCTTCAACTGCTCTTTTAATGTGTTTACAGCACAATGGATAACCACTGAGGGATATAATAATCCTCTTCCACACCAGAACCACATCAGCGCATTCTTCTGGTAATGTAATAAAAAGTAACTACTTGTAATTTCTTAGTACTTGTAACTTATTTATGTACTGCTGCTTCTTGTGTGGTTTAGCAAAGTTATCAGTTAATTTGGTTTTGATCATAGTTAATGAAAAACAGGTCCATTGTTAGGGGGTAGGTCACTTGTCACAAGAATACCAAAATTTGTACATCCAATAGCAAAAAAATTAGCTCAACAAGAGAAAAAACAGATATATAAATAATAATAAAAACATAATATTTTTTTAATGCTAGTTCTACTCTTACAATATGCAACTTGCAAAAAGATCTGGAGCTGAAAGTCTTGATTTATTAAAAGCAAATAATTTTTTAAAAGCATTTTATAGCCTTGTTTTTGATTTTTAAATCCAAAGAAATTTCTACACAGTCTATTTCTAAGAAACAATCCATATTCACACCAACTCATGCTCCTTGGCTGAAATTTACCAGCTATTCAACATTTGAAAAAAGTGGGAAAATGCATTCTTTGCATGTCTTAACTATGTAATGGATAAACACTGCATAGAAACAACTAAACAATTTCAATAAGAAAATTTCTCTTCGATATTTTACTTTTTTTTTTCGGGGGGGGGGTGAAACATTCGTTTACATGGTAATATAAAAAATACATAATTTACCACACTGAAATTCTGCCTTTAATAAAAAATCAGTATGCTTTACAGTATTTGCAAGTTATCAAAATTTTACTGTATAAGAATATGAAATCAATAAAAGGCTTAACATACATGAAATGAAATATAAAACAATTCAACAAGAAGGCATAAGTTGATTTACTTCTTTAAAAGTAAAAAATTTAAAATAATAGAAGTTCTAGTTCAGCAGTGGCTAGTACCTTCCTTACCTTCGATTAAACTTACTCTAAAATACCTGTTGGTATAAGAGAACATTCCAGTGAAACTCGTAAAACTGTGATTTTCAAACTTACCTACAACCCAACCATTTATATTTGATTTTAAAATAACCATCTACACAATTTTTAATGACATAATGAAATGCATTTCTGAAAATTACTCAAAACTGACAATGGAAAAGTTACACAAATCATTATGAGATTTTGAACTATAACATTAACCCTCTGAGCAGTACAGGATTTTAGATCGATCATGAAGACTGGTATTTAAACAGCATTTATTAATTGAGTTTTTATAATAACTTATTTTAGTCTGTATTTTCATAAACTTACATTCATTAAGATGATATTTACATTATTAAAGAAAGTAAAAAAGCAAAATATCTTAAATTATAAGCTAATATATGCGAAGTAGCAAAACTTATGATGACCAGATAAACCCAGTCATAACGCTCAGAGTTAAACAAACAAACAAAGAAAAAAAAGTTTCCCCTTTTTAAATACATAAGCTAGGGTAAAATTAAACTAATGCAATCAGCAATAAAAGACTGCAAGGCTCTTTATTTGCTTAAAAGAAGTAGAAACAGCAAAATTTAAATGCACTAGTAGTCATCCCATGAAAAGCCAAAAAATTTAGAATCTGGACCTCAAATAGATGAAAGGTGGCTAGATGAGTTCTACTCTCAATTTCAGGCAACAGGACATCATTTTAAACAAAAAGAAGAATGCATACAAAATTCACTTTTTGATAAACAACACATCATGTGCACATGGAAAAGAAATAATCATGTGTATGCTGATAATTATACATTTATCACACCAAGGCACTAAATTAGGGACACATGAATAACAATTTGCTTTCTTTTGCTTTGATAATGGCTGTTGTATGCTACATCAATTTAGCAAGTTTACATTAGGTGTTTTAGAGATATGTTGTAGCTGTTAGAGTTGGACGATCCATTTCAGAACTGATTTACTTTAACAAGAGAACGATCAGCAATCCAGCGAAAATGAAATGGCGAGTTAACGAAGAGCTCTTGTTAGCAAACGTGCCAAAAAATTGATTCCCTTATGTAAATGTTAATATTCTTTCCTTTATTATTTATCAGAAACATCTTTGATTTTTTTTTTTTTTTTTTACTTCCTTGTACGAAAGAAGTACTGTAATCGTGAAAAATTACAGATATTATATTTCAAGGAAAATATCATTTTCACCTGTTCTTGAAACTATTTGAACGATGTTTTTATGTAACATCTGTATGTACTGACAGAATAAAGGACTGTTTTTGCTGAAAAGCATTGTAAAATTGATTTAAAAGAAATTTTTTTAATGCTATTATAGGGGTATATAGAACTGATTTTTAGGTGTCTGTACATACGTACGTACCTCGCATAACTCAATAACAAGTAACTCTAGAACGTTGAAATTTTGTATACAGGACTGCTATAACATGTAGTTGTGCACCTCCCTTTTTCGTGAAATCGTCTGCACCAATCATAAATATATTCCCAGTCTGTTACCTGGCTCGGTGAGCTTAGTTTTTATTTTTTATTTTTTTTTATTTTTGTATGTTGTTAAGCTGCGCAAATTTTGCTTTAAAAGTGACTAAATTATGTGGTTTTTATGTTCTGGGTTAAGGTTTTTATGCCTTTAGTTCATCTGCATGCATCAGTTGCAGAATTATCAACAATTTAAAAATTTAAGTGGTGAGTTATAGTTATGCTTATGCCTAACAAACCGCCATTTGTTTAAATTTGAAACTCGGTGGAATAGTGAATCAAGTTAGCTTTTGCACCTTGAATGTCTTTTTGCAAGTGGGACCAAAAGTAAACTCAGTTTTGTGCATAGAAAGCTCTGCCTTTTTGCCCGCTGACCGAATTGCTTGTTTTCGTGTAGAAACTAATTTTATTGTAAAAAAAAAAAAAAATTTTTAAACTGTCAGCTGTATTTGGTGTTTTATGTTTTTCTGAATTTTAGAATTTTTAATGAAGATGTTTTGAGTTTTTATGCATTTTTGCTTTGTCGTGAAGTGAGAATTGAATTAACTGAATGAGAAATATATCTCTAATGAAATTCGAGGAAATAAATTTTAATGAAATGCAGCAAAAAGTGTGTATAATTTAATAGGCCATACAAGGAAGTCGTGGTGTTCACATAAAATTTCTTATTAATGCATGGCCAGATATGTACTGAGAAAAGAAGATGTCTCTTGCTGCGAAAGTTAGCTAAGATTATGTTCATAAACTAAAACCTTGATTGGATTTTTATGGTAGAACAGGTTATTTTATTAGACTTTTAGTGTCAACACTTTACTGACCGCTAGTGGTTCAACAGCATATGCACGTCCGACTGGTCGCTCAGTCGCAGATTCTCGCTGTCATCATTTTCGTCACCACTATCACTTCCTGAATAACTGTGAGGACAATCTGATAAATTATCTAAATAAAATTATCCAGTACCTTTTTTTTCACTTAATGTGAATGGTAAATTTTTTAAAAATGGTGTGAAAATGTGGGAGTTTACGAAGCAACACACTTAGCGCAAGTGAGCAATGCACTACTAATAAAATGCAGATGACATAAAAAAATGGCAGTTGTTTATCACTATGGCTACTGATTGATAGGCTACTTTTAGGTAGCCCTGAGAAAAAAGCGATTAAGAGGCTATCGGTTGGTAGGCATTGGCGATAAAAAGCCGATCGGTTGGCACCTTTTGAGCATTTTTTCATTAGTCTCTGTTGAAAGGTGTTTTTAGGAAATCTCAAAACTACAGCTGAAAGAAATCAGTCCACAGAAGGAGTGATTTGATTAAGTTGATTCAGTCAATCCCGCTCCTTGTTCAATTTTTTCCATCCCCCCATCTCCGCAAAATGCTCTTGAACCACCCCCGTTCATATTCATGAAGATCATTGTTAGTGAACAATGAATTATAAAAAGGAACCGATTCACTTCAGTGAGTGAACGATCCTGATCTGATCGCTTAAAGGAATGGTTTTTCCCATCTCTAGTAGCTATAGACAAATTGCTACTTAATCTTTTGTTGACAGAAAATGGTAATTCCACAATTCAGACTTAAAGAAAATTCATTGCCAAATGTTGTAAACATCCACGAAAACAAAACTGATTATAGTAAATGATAAAACAATAAATCATCAACTCATTCAATATCTATAAAAGTTATTTAATATATGCATAGATATATGTATGTATTATATAGAGATATATTTATATATAAAGTGGTGGCCAAAATTGTGGACACTTTTGGAAATTTTTATGTTTTTGAACTTTGTATGCTTATAGAAAATGTTACATTTTGCAAAATGCAAACTTGTATATATCATTTTAAAGAGAATTTATTACTGAATTCAATACAAAACACAAAATTCAATTATTTAAAATACAAAAAAAAAAAGTTATATGTACTTTAATATAAATAAAAAACACAGTTATGAAGTGGTTTGTAATGTCTAGCTTTCCTGGCCAATCACTGTTCTTGTTCTGAGAACCAATCAAATGTTAGTAACTGCCAGTAGAAGCTGACATCATGTTTACACTTGAAACAATTCATTATTTTGCTTCATTCTGTAGAAGGAGGACCTGTTTCTTATACACTGCAATTACAAGTAGGAATTTTTGTAAAAAATTTTAATATTTAGTCAAGAACATCAAATAAAAGAGTAGATTGGACACCTAGAAAGAGATGTAATATTATTGTGTTAGGAGAAAGTGGTCTTTGCTGAAATTGCAAGACAGGTGGGTGGTTCAGTGACTACATCTGGAGTCTGAAAGTTTTGTTTACGATATCAGGAGACAAATTCAATAAAAAACAAAGAAGGCCGAAAAAGGTGCACCACATCTATTGATGACAGAAGAATAAAAAGACTATGTCTCCAAGATAGAAAAATGTAATCAGCGGCCATCAGAAGTGATCTGAATGATGCTGGTGTTTCTGTCAGTTCAAGAACAATCAGGAGAAGATTAACAGATGTTGGACTGAGAGGTAGAATTCCACGAAAAAAGCCTTATCTTAATTTTCAGCAACGGAAGAAAAAAAAAAAAAAAAAAAAAAAAAAAAAAGACTACAGTGGGAAAAGGAACACATTAATTGGACAGATGACCAGTGGTCACAAGTTATATGGAGTGATGAAACTAAGATATCGTTATTCGGTAGTGATGGGCGAAAATATGCAAGACGTAGAATAGGAGAAGAGCTACATCCCGACTGCATTCAAGCAACTGTGAAGAACCCAGTTAGTGTTATGATTTGGTCATGCATGTCAGCAGATGGTATTGGTCACCTTCATGTCATCGATGGGACACTGAATGCAGGAAAATACATTGACACTATTCTAGAACCAAAACTTCTACCTTCCAACAGAGATCTCTTTCCCAACAATGCTTCGTTTATTTTTCAGCAGGATTCGGCTTCTTGCCACATGACTAAAATATCAAAAGAGTGGTTTCGTGCAAAGAGCATTAAATTGTTGTCATGGCCAGGAAACAGTCCTGACGTCAATCCTATCGAAAATTTGTGACACCATTTGAAAACTCTTGTCTGAATGAGGCGCCCATCAAATAAAAGGGAACTAATTGAGGCTATAATTGTTTCCTGGCATCATGTAATAACGAAAGAAGAGCCTAAAACTCTTGTGAGCTCAATGAAACGTCGATGTGAAGCAGTAATAAAAAATAAAGGGTACCCTACTAAGCACTGATAACTCACTGCAACCATCAATATCTAATGTATATCGATAACTATTATCGTTTAACTTTATTTGTATTGCAAATAATTGAATCTTGTGTTTTGTATTGAATTCAGTAATAAATTCTCTTTAAAATGATATATACAAGTTTGCATTTTGTGAAATGTAATGTTTTCTATAAGCATACAAAGTTCAAAAACAAAAATTTCCAAAAGTGTACACAATTTTGGCCACCACTGTATATATAATGAAAAAATACTAATTAAAAACAGCTAAAAACCTACTCCAGTTGTGCACTGAAAACAGCAACAAGTGGTGACGGTTATGCTAAACAAATAATATGTTTAAAATTCATGCCATATTCAACTCAGAACAAAAATGAAAAACCAGAAGCACAATGGCAACCTGCAAGAAAGTAGTAAAACATGCCACAACCAATAATGAAATAAGAAATTTTCAACTTTCGTGGAACCTTAGGATTTGGGAGTTATATATGTTACCAAGAAAGACTGAAATTGGAGAATGTCAATACATACCAAATATGTTCGTAAAAGGCTGAATATTTGGTTTACTCTTATACATTCAGAACATTGTCAGTGTATGTCAACAAGCACAAATATGATTGGGTGGAGATTGAAATGAGATGCCGAGAAGACATACAAAATGGCATTGTAAAAGCATATTAAACAAATAATATGTTTAAAATTCATGCCATATGGATTCCGTGAATTCAAAGTGTTATAATAGCATACTTGCCAACCTATGACACTCAAAAATCAGGAGATTTTTCACAATGTTAAAAAGACTTTTTAAATGATAAAAATATAGTTTTTAATAATGAATTAACTTTAAATAGTTACTAAGTCTTAAATGCAAGCAAAACAAAAATACCTTAGACATAAAAAACATTTTTATTACTTTCATCGTTTAAAAAGAAAAAAAAAGGGGCACTTTAATCAGTTTTCATACAAATGTTATGGACAGTGGCAGATTTTGCTCTCGTTAAGAAAGAAACTTCACAATTTTGTTCATAGCAATTGCCACGTAGGCCTGCTTTCGCTAATAAAAGTTTTTCTAATGTGTCATCACTAAATATTAGATCTAAATTTAGTCCTCGTTTTCGCAACAACACTGAAAATCCTCTCACACTTCGCATTACTATGGGGAACTGTCAAGATGGCCAACATAATTCTAGAGAGTTCACTATATTTTAAAATTCCATCAGCACCTTTCAATTTTCCAATTAACCTCCACTGGGTGTCAATCCTAGCTGATTTTATAACTTCATCCAAGTTTTCTAATTGTAAACTGCAAAATTGCGACTGCAGTATATCAGTAGCAACATCAATATCATCATCTTTCATGACTAAACGAAGTAACACAGGAAATCTGTTCAAAAAGTACCTTATATCAAAAAAAGATGCATTTGCTAGAGCAGAAACATCAGCAACTTTAGCATGCAAAATCACTTCATTGTTGACTGGAAATTTATGTAGTGTGTAATCACATACTCGACAGAAGTAACTTCTAACATGAAGATAAAACTTATTTTTGTCTTCTTCTGAAAGTTCTTCCACTACTTTTGTAGTTGCAGCTCCTATTACCAAATCTTCATCTTCCTTCTGATTTTCTGTTTCACCATAAATCACATCATATATAGAATTACAAGACAAAACACAGACTGGTTTTACAAACTTTGATAAAATGTCTTTAAACAGATCATAAATCATTGATTGCAAAACATGAATTAATGGAATTCTGCTTTGTAGAATTGTGTTCAGAACATCGAATGATGGCAAAATGAATTGTAAAAAAAAAAAAAAAAAAAAAAAAAAAAAAAAAAAAAGCAAAAGCTTTGTTAAGGTCCGAAGAAAAAAACATATTCATTCATTCTTTACAAGATAAACTTACAGTAATCGGAAAATGTTTCGTGTGTTGAGCAATTTTTTTTTTTAATTTTGAGAGAAATTTGTATCAGCTTTACGCTGATATTTTGCAGTATTATTTTGAGAACTGCCAGTTAAATTGCTGAATGATGCAGAAATTACAAAAAATCAAAATTTTTCTCATTTCAGTATTATGCAGCTGTTGGAACTGTTTCAATTTTTCCTTTCTTTTAGAACTACTTTCAAGATAATAATAAATATCAACGTGTTCATCCACATTTAATGGTAAAGAAGCTGCCCCTTTTCAGCTGCTAAATTTAAGAGGTGACAGGTGCCCCTCATAATCTGCAAATCTGAATTTGCCTTTCTTAAGATGCCTGCAACACCAGTCTTCAAGCCTACCATTACTGGTGCATTATCGGCACCAAGCGCTAAGCAATTATCCAGAGGGACTGCATTTTATTTTAAAGTTTTAATAATTAGGTGTGCTATATTAAAGCCTGTCGAATGTCATTCTAAAGTGGGGTCAGAAAGTAAACTGCACTCAAATTCTGAAGACTCTGGATTAAAAAAAGAAACAACAATTGGATACAGTTTTGAATTGGTATTATTGCTTCCATCCGTAGAGAGGCAGAACGGAGCTGTTTTAATGCAATCAATAACTGAAGATTTATTTTTCAAACCCATTTCTTTAACAATTGCACCTGTTTTGGTCCTTGCACTTGAGTATTTCTTAGCGATTTCACTATCGGGAAACATTTTTCTAAATAAAGCTGCGTGATCCGATGCATTCAGTGGCAGGTTGTGCTCCAGTAAAAAGGCAGAGAACAGACATTCTGCATTAATCACTTTTTGGTCTTTTGTTTCCGAAGAAAAATTTAATTTTTCGTTTTTTCAAAACAACTCATGTTGTCCTTGTGTTTTTGTGTCCTTGTGTTTGAGAACATTTGCCCTTCCGCCAAGCAAAATAAAAAAATTGCAACGATAGATGGTACACATCGCAAATTTATTACATTTCCTTGAAGAAATAATGGAAGGAAAGTCAACTGTGTACGATTTTTGAAACGTGCACGAGTATTTCACCTTTCTCGCAGACATATCAAAAGACGATAATTTCTAAAACTATTTCCTAAAGGCACGTGTACTCACACAACTCAGGACATTGCTTTGTGCTCATTGGCTAATATGCAGTGGAGCTCGATGCCCATTGGACAACTGGAGAACGAAGTTGCTGGATACGTATGCTGTCAATCACAAAGCAGAAATTCTCATCTGATTCGCAAGGTTTCATTTTAGATATAATCTAGAGAAAATTCAGTTGCTTTCAGACGTCCAAAATCACTTTTTTTTTTTTGTTCATATAATGAAGTATTAAGCCAAGTTCCATAAAAATCGTGAGAAATATTAAGAATAAGAAAAAGTCGGGAGAAATATATTGTAAATTGGGTTGACGGGAGAGCGGTCGAAAATTGGGAGTCTCCCGCCTAAATCGGGAGAGTTGGCAACTCTGTAATAGTTAAAGTTGTTGCAATAAATAAGACTGTATGACATGAATCACATAATTAAGTATTTTATTTACATGTGCTGTTACTTAAGCTTTCTTTTATTTTGACATATATCATATGTTTTGATAATAAAGCAAGATTTAAAAATGTCAAAATGTATTTTTATTCAACATTCACCATTAATGCATGGCAAATGTTGATGTTTGCCGGAATAAACGAGAAATAAGGATATTTAGTAAAGCAAATAAATATCTGGGACATACACCAAACAAATACATTGATGAAGACATTCTCTAGGTTGCAGTCTTTCATGGTAACATAACATGTATATAACATAAGATATACATACATATATATATAGAGAGAGAATTTCATATAAGTTTGCATTTATTATAGAATTTAGTACAGTTTTGCCAGCACTTATAAAATAATTAAACACAACTTTTTTAACATATGCATTAATTACCACATTAAAAACATACAGAAACATGCTAGAAGATTTTATTTATTACTAAACACACTGTAAAATTCTACTTATTATTTCATCTAATACAATTGAATTAGCAATTCATCAAAAAATACATAAGCATAGCAGAAAATTAATTTTGTACACTTTTTTTCTGGTGTTCACCGTTCAACAATAATTCCTCAAATATCAACTATAGTTTCCTTTCAAATTGATGGAAGATTAAAAATAGCAAGCACTGTAAGTATTTTACAATCAAAAACTACTACTCTTACACAATGCAAGTATGAAAGACCAGTTAGTTAATTGTAAGTACATTCATAGATTGGGGACTCTTTTTTACATATGTACAGATCAGCACTATTTCTTTCTCACCATTGTATCAACATACCAAATCTACTTTTTCACCAAGGTTGCAATACATGACAAGTACTGATAAATCTTCCGAGATCACAATGGTTGAAGGCTGCTTGTCCCTTGCAGTTTCTCAATTACCCCCCCCCCCTTTTCTGCTCACACTCTAGCGTAACAAACACACATATTTATGGCCCTAAGTGAATGCCACTTCAGCATATAATAATAAAAGACAAATACTACAAAATATTCATCACTACAATAGAGATAATTCAAGTCATTATCCAGTTGTAAACTCTACAGTAAGTCTAATGGGTAAGTTTCAATCACATCATAAGGAAGAAGGTCATGTACTTTCTGTACCTTTAAAGAACCAATTATACACTCCAGCCAAAAATTATTTTAAAATATTAGGTTTATAAATAGTTTACCTTATACAGTAACTGTATCGGTGCAGCCAGTTCGACATTTCTGAGGAAAGGAGCTAAGAATTTGAATAAGCTAATCAAGAGCTGGGCATACATAGTCCAACCCTGTAACAAAAAGGAAAGCATTAAAAAAAAAAAAAAAAGCTGATATAAAATTTTTGCATCTTAAAAAAAAATTGTTCTACTTTCACAAAGCCCTGATGATTAACGAAATACAATAAAACAATAATTAACTGGTAAGAAGATTTAAGTAACACACATCCTAAACAAAATAAAATGTTGCTCAATTTTTACTGCAGTGTCGAATACCTCCTTCCCTCACATTTTAGGGAGAAAATACATTTGGTAGCTTTTAGTTGGAGAGCAAGAGTTCCCTTACAAATGAGTTAGGGGTTGGAGAGGAACATGTTAATTTCACAATAAATGCAGACACGCACTTATTTACTAAATATATGCTGCACTTAGAAAGAGGAGTGCATCTAAATTTCTTGGCAGCAACTATTTCATAGTTGATGTATATAGCACAAAAGTCCAAAATCCAGAATTGCCAGCTTCACGATTCTGGAAATTTTCAGATTCTAGAACATGAATTTGAATCTAGTAAGAAGACATGTAGAAATTATTAAAAAATAATTCTTTTTTAATATTTCTTCAAGAGGTACTTTGCATAAAGAAGGAATTTTCTGAGTCACCATCACACAAAATTACAATGCGACCCTAAGTGTAAATGGTGATATTTCCTGGATTTAAAACAACACTACAGATATTCACTGTTTGGTTAATTGATTAATGATTGAGGCACTGACATTGCAACATAATAAAATTTGATAGCTGGCTATAAATTATGCCAAGTATTTAAAAAAAATATCTGTAATCACATCCTCTTGTGATCTTGCAATGCCCCACACAGATTTTTTTTAGAATTCTTGGATGGCGCTACTTCAGAATCGGATTTTTATAAGCTACTTTTCATATGCCTTTCAGTGTGAGAAAAATTCCAATATCCATCTGCGGATCAATGGATGTACAGTTTCGGGAAAAGAGCAAAACAGAGGGTATCATTTCTACGACTGTAATGATGAGAATAATAATAATAATAATAGATAGAACAAAATAATAAGCTGCTTCAAATCAAAATGTTAAAAGTACAGTTTGCTATGGTAACCAAGTTTCTCAGAACCTAATTCTTTCTTCCTTCCTCACGGCTGTGCCAACAACAGAAAATGAATGAATGAGCAACATCTCATTCGAAAAGATGCCTTGGTGCATTACTTTTTGTTTAGATCAGATAAAACCTCCCTCATACCCATCTCAAGAGCTGAAAGTATAGCCATGCCTAATGTCATTGGCCACTGTATAATTCACTGGCTAACAGGTTTTGAAGATGACATACAGGAATCCTAGTAGAAGGAAGAATCACTTATATGGTATACTTGCCTTTTGTCAAGTACTAAACTCTCTAATCCTAGACTTTCTACTATCTCTTATGAGCCAAAAAACCTAGCAGGAGCAACCATGAGTCTTGGGAAGGGGGGTTGAGATAATAGATCATTCTGGATATTGGACATCAGATTTGAGACTCTGTACTATATAATCTTTATACTACTTATTTCCTAACAGGCAATATTTGTGTTCAAAATTGAAAAGTACTTCTTTATATGTGAATCAAAGAAAGAGGGAAAAAAAGAGGAAGAACATAAGATGTCAAACATCATGATTCCGCTTTTAAAAAAGAGGAACTATGATATTTACCCCGGGTCATCAATTCTTGTCAGAATAATATTAGACAGAGAGTGAATGGTGCTGTAATTTTTAGTAAACTGCACTGCTTTGGAACTTTTCCATCCTACAGACTATTGTTATTCAAGAAAATGAACAAATACAAGAATAATTTCATTTATCTAAAAACAAACAGAAGACAAATGCAAAATAAAATAATTTTTCATTCATAATCGTTAAAATAATAGCAATTGCAGCAAGAAGTGCATGGAGATGAGAAAAATATGAAATCACTTGAATTAAAATATTTTTTCTGGTAAATTTTGCTAAAGTAAGAGCTGCTCATACATTAGAATTACTACCATTACTTCATACAAACTACAAAATTTGAAAAGCGAATTTGACCATTTTTGCCAAGTGTTATTACTTCACATTAAAAAGGTTTCACATTGAGATTCTGCAAAATGATAATGAGGTACCTGGGAAGCCCTCTATATAAAAGGTTATCAACCAGGTACAAATTTCATTGTTTTAGGGAAGGAATGCAGTCAGCTGTTTACTCACCTATTAAGGACTTAGCTGATAAGTATTTAGTTTTAGTTTATGAACAGAAAAAACTAATTTTTTAAAGTTTTGGTATTTATCAACATTTTCTACACTTTTTCTACGAAATAAAACTCATAAAAATAATCTAAATTTAAGTGAATGCATATGTATTTTTTAAATTTTGGAAAGGGGGGATGGCTGATCCTCTAGCAATGTGAAACGGATACATAGGACAATAATCATGCATCATCACTACAAGACTGTGCTTTAAAGTAATGAAACAGAATTAAATTACTCTGAACCGATCTTACTTGAAACATGGTTCTTGCACATACAATTGATGTTTAAATGGACTAAGGACAACATAAAATTTTCAACCTGGTCATTTGTGCTATGTCAGTAAAAATTTCACAATACTTAAAAGCAAAAACTTGTATGACATAAACCTCTATCACATATACTAATAGTGGACGTGATAGAGTGAGACAACATGTCAAAAGAACATCATTAATTTTATGTTATAAATGAAATACTTTGTATATGTATATATATTTCGGGGACATTATGCAGAACAATATGTCAAACGAGACATCGCTCAGAATCCCTATTTCTGTGAAATATATGTGGCCAAATTACCATCTTCACTTGGTAAACAGACCTAAAAGAAGTCATTTATTGCTCAGACTGGCAAAAGAGATGTTTGTTTTCAAATTTGTCTCTATTGCTCACTGATGGAAGCATTTCGGTATTTTCTTAACATTTCAAACTTGTTGGTTATTATGGCAGATAATAAAAAAAGTGGTGGACCTTAAGTTGATCACTTAATCTTGACACTACAGATTCTGAAAACTAAAGAGAAAAAGCATCCAAAGAGAATCATTTAATTATCTGCCTAAGTAGAATAAACCATACAAAGAAATTAGTGACAGTTATTAAAGTTGTTCATGAATCGCGTATCCTTACTACTATTATAAATACGAATGTGAGTTTGTTTGTTATACCTTCATGCCTTAATTACTTAACTGATCTTCCTGAAATTTTCAAGAAATATTTTTGATATATTAGAAAAGGCTATAAAATGCCTTCATACAACTTTAATTAGCCAATATATTAATTTAAAAACTACTTTTCCCCTACATTTTCCACTTACTTTGTTGGTTTTTCCCTATTAAAGGGATTTGGCCACACACCAATTTATACTTTCACAAATACCTATGCAACGGCCGTTAGTTGAATTTTGAGACACATCCGCTGATTCCAAAAATTCATCAAAATCCATCGATACCATTCTCATCTTCGTAAGACTTTAATCAGTATGTATGTGTATGTGATTAAGGCAAAACCTCGAGGGCTATCTGCCTAAAGGGAGGGACGCTTTCGTGGAGGACTTTCTAAGGGAAACTGGCTTATATACACGTTATACATGGAGAAAACCACAAAAACGTCCATGCAGCCAGCATGTTCACGGGATTCGAACTACCAGTATTCAGCGACTTTACGACTCGGCCACCGACTTTAATCAGATGAGATATTAATTAAAAACTATGAAAACGCTAATTTCGTGACTCAACAGCGACATTAGGGATTTTTTTCTTGAGTCTTCCCGTGTGGGTCCACATTCTATAAATTCCACCACAGTCATCAGATGCTAACGCAAATGGATATATTCGAAAAGAAATGAATAGGAAACATCAGAAATGATTAGTATTAACCAAATATGAAATTAAGTATAATTTCATTTACGGAACAAAAATAACAAATAAGCGAGCTTGAATTTGGTAAATTCTTTGCCTGAACGTTTTCAAGCCATAATAGTAATGTAAAAATAATTGTACTAAGTATTAAAAATTGTTCTCTTATTTTAATGCATTTTAATTCACATTACAAATACTCTTATTTTGTAATGAAAGTGACTCATTAGTGGCCCAGTGAAACAATGATAATTTGGCCTGGGGTTGAATCCACATTGCTGTTTAGATGTTTTCAGAGTTTTACCCCCATGTAAGGTAAGCGCGAACTGATTTATGTTAGAAAGTTTTTCATGGAGACAGTTCTCGTGTGCTGTACCTTAACATACAAACACCTCCAAATGAAATTTAGTCTACTGTAGTTGACGACAATAATCCCCATCTCCAAGAAAGTGTGAGTAATTGTACAGCTGTGTGGTGTGCATTTATTTCTTTTTCAGTTCCTTAATTCAATATACCAAAATATACATATTAATTTTCTAGGGAAAAGAAAGGAGAGCTTCTTAAAGGAACATTTATTTCTCAGTTTATTAATATCATTTGATCATTCTGTTATACTTTATGGCAATTCTATTCATTAGTTAGTTATCCTGTACTCAAAGATATAATAGTATCTAACAATATTTTAAAGTTAGATTTTAAATCTTGTTATAAACAAGATTATAAAGACATATTAGTATATAAAGTATATATTACATATTAGTATTATAAATATATTAGTATCATATTAGTATTATAAAGACATATTGTTATAAACAAGATTTTAAAGACATATTAGTATCTAACAACATTTTAAAGTTAGAAATTACATGCATTTTTCGATTCCGACTTGTGATCTTCAACAAAACTATGATATTTAAAAAAAAAAAAAAAAAAAAAAAAAGAGGAAGAAAGGTTTGAGATTTTAAATTACATCCAAAGGGGCATTTTTTAATGTTTTGTATGTTACCTTTATTTATTAAATATCCTGTTCTTCGCACTTAAACCGTTAAATTCAGTTCAACAGCAATATCGCAAAATAATTTTTAAATGAGCATACCTTTAGAATTTTCGATACACAGTTCTTCGCGCTGGAGATAAAAGTTTTCTTTCTCCCCGTATAGTGTTGCCATGGCTCGCTTTTAATCAAAAATTCGTTAAATTTTTACTAAATATGAAATCGATAATAAAACAAATTCCAAATTTGGTCTTCCACATTCCCATATTCGTAGGAGGATTAAGTCATTCAAAATTCGATGGCTCTATGTACATTGTTTTATCACAATGCGAGAAATATACATACTAGATTCAGATTTTTCATTATTTAATTTCTTCAAATATAATGCAGGACTCTAACATTTACTGGCAACAGTTTGAAAAGTGAAACAGACATTTATAGTGATTCAATGCAAAATCGCAAAACGAAAACAATAGTTGTTCAGGAACAAAGCCCCTTTGGACTAAAAAAAAAGAAAGTTGTCTGAGCTGCTGAAGGTGAAAAACTCATTTTCAGTTTTAATATGTTTAGTTCATATATCAGTAAATAAATTTCTAATCGCTATTTACGTATTGTGCTAACATACATTGTTGAATTTTAATGAAATAATATTGTCTTTTTCCGCGTAAGTTTTTATTTTTCTAACATTTAAAAGGAATGTTAACTAGAAGCTCAGGAATAATCTTGGTGCAAAGACTGCTGACCATGTGACGCCTGCGTTACTGTAAGCCATCCCTCCTTTATTAAAAGCTTAAACCAAATCAGTGGCACAACTTTTTGCAGGACCAATTCATCAAATTTAAGGATTCAAAGAAGTTTCATATCTTGCTTCATTGCGAAATTTGACTCAATTTCCTATTTTGACAATACGAAAATGCATTTTTCAACACTGATAGAAAAGGTCACAATGAGCTTCTCTTGATGACAATCAAGTATAAAAATATGCAATATATGCATAATAAGGTATGATGGAAGAGAAAGTATTCAAGCTAGCAAACAACTGGCAATCCAGAATTAGGCCATTGATGATAAGTAGGACATGTATTATCGCAACCGCTAACACTTTTTATATTGATGGTATCCATATTCAGAAAAAAGTAAAATTTTTTTTAGTATGCAGCGTAGAATTTAGCTTGGCATTGTTAGCAGAATAACTGCATCGGGTCGCGAATTTCGGGGTTCTCCTGCTTTTTGTAAGTACTTAGTAAAGTACATGAATATCAGTTTCTTTCTTTTATTATTTTCTTATTCCTGGAGCAACTGTTACATTATATTTCATATTTAAATAATTGTAATATTACCTATGTTAGAATTTATGCGAAAAATACCATAAGTAATGTTTTCTAAATTCGAAGCTAGAACAGGAGACAGGATTTCGTCCAACAAAGGAGTACTAGACTTTTGGAAAGGGAATATAATCAACTCGTTTGGCTTGGTTTATTTGATTAAAGCACACTAGGGCTACCTGCCTAAAGGAATGGATGCTTTTGTGGAGAACTTCATAGGAAACTGACTCGTATCAATGTTACACACTGAGAAAAACCACAAAAACACCTATGTAGCCAGCCTTTTCGTCTACAAACGAATCTAGTTTGAATTATTACCAGTATTCAGCATTTTTACCACTCAGTTATTGGTGGGCCTGTCATAATCTCTAAATAAAACCTGTCCGTAGAAAGACTTTCACAACTACATGCTTTTCTTTAAACAAATAGCTTTGGCATGTTTTTTCATAACAATAAAACAAAAATAACAAGTGACACTCCGAAAACATCTATAAAAACTCTAAAAAAGAAAATGAAAAATACATAATACAATGCATATTTCACCATGTCCTAGGTAATAAGTAAGTGGTTTAATCAGCTGTTGAATCTGGCACGGATCCAGAAATATTACACAAGCACTGCACATGAAATTCAAAATAAATTTGTTGATAAAAACAAACTTTGCAATCTATTTATTTCCTGGAAAAGTTGAGAAATTACCATAGCGATAAAAAATATAAATATTTTGTAATAAGATGACTTATATTATTAATGCAATAAGAAATGTCCTTCTACATTGAAAGGGTTGATTTTTATATAAGAAAATATGGCAGTCTTATTCCCTTTTTTTCAAGTTATATTAAATCATATTATGTTTCGAATTAATCATATTATGCATTAATCATCCACGCAGTGTGGCAAAATGCAGATGCTTGCTGTTGTGCTAATGTTGCTGCAGTGTATCAATTATCTTTGTATATTGTGTAGATCAGTGTAACAAACTGTGTAATTTAAAAGCAATATGCGTACTTCATTCTAATTTTTATCTGTATTTTATTTTCAGCAGTAAATTCACTGAATATACAGAGCGGCTATAATTAAAAATGGTGCCATATATTATGTAACCCATTATAGTTTTTGAAGTTACTCATTTTTTATTCATGAGAACTTTTTTAAAATTACTTTTGTTTCCAGAAGGGAACTTAATATTGCTTTTTATAAAAAATTTACTGTAGTCTAAAAATTCAAGTTTCGTGTTTAACATTTTTTTCCGTTTATAAAACGTTTGCCATCAAATATCTATCGAGTATGTCAATTACTCGAGCTTCATTTATCTGAAGTAGTGGTTTGCTGAACACTGATAGCTTGACCTGGGTTCAGATTTCAGAGAAAGAGCTGGTTGAATGGTTAGTTCTCCCCGCGTTGACAACCGTAACGTGGACACAAACCAGGCAGAGAATCCTTGAATTGCTTTGCTTTAATCAATTAACCCAACCTAACTTTTCTTATTGGAGGTGCTAAGCACACCAATAATCAATATTTTTTTAATGGTCGGGCGCTTTATTTAATAGCCATTAGTTTTGTGCCTCTACAAGGGTCGGAAATGGTATCGATTTTATCATGGAAGCACCTAATAGGCAGCCTCCATTGACTCCTATGAAGGGACGGAGAGTTACAACCATGCCTTCTCCGAGAATCAAACCCGGGTCTATGGCCACGGCAGTCAGGTCACTAACCACTATACCGGCTGGGTGGCACCAATAATCAATATTTGGCGTGTTATTTTAGCTCAGATTTGGTCATTCTAATTTAAAAACATGATTTTATTTGTTCTGATTTTACTCAGTCAGTTTTAGGCTTCAGACCTGGATGTTAAAATTTCTGTTTCGTGAGAGCATTCAACATAATTATGTCAATAAAACTCAACCTGGTGGTTAGATGACTAAGGCAAAGTTTCGCAGGTTTTCTGCCTAAGTTGGAGGAATATCCTTGTGGAGGACTTCCTAAGAAAAACTGGCTCATAGTTACGAGTAGGAAACATGAATTTGTACGTAGCCTGTTCGACAAAATTAGAATCCGGGTTGAAATCTACTAGCATTCAGCAGTTCATCCCACATTTTATGGAAATATTAAGAAAAATGGAACTTTAACTGAAGAAAAGCACACAGATTTCGGATAGTCTGGCAAAGTGTTTTCATTGCTGTATGTTAAGGGAAAAAATGTTCAATCACAAAAATCAAGTACAATCATAATTTTAAAGCCTATCACATCAAATAGAGTATGTAGATAATGAACTTTGACTCTCAACAGTAAGAGATTTTAAGGCATAGATTTCTAATGTATTTCCTCTCATTGTGAATCTGTGGCATAATTTCCTCTCACTGGGAAAGGAGATGTGGTCATACAGGAACCTAATAACAGCATCAGCTTTCACTGCCTGATGTGCTTGATAAATTTAACTTAGATTTTTCCTACAGAGTTATTTGAAATATGCAATGGAAAGATTTGAGGCGCTACTTGCGAAACCTAACATCTTTGATCCCGGATTCTGAAGGACTTGCTCCAACAGCAATTTTTTATAGATTAGGATTGTCTGCAAACTTAGGCTTATCAGTCTCAACTAGTAGATTGCCCTGCTTGTATATAATATAAATCAGAGTTAAGTAAAAATTAATTACTAATTTTAATATTGCAACTCTAGTATCAGCATTCCATGCTAATTTATGCATTATTTACTTTAAGAAGAGAATAATGCTTATTTAACAGATAAAACTCCAGTTATAGCAATCAAATTCCCATTCTGCCATATGCCAAATTCTGCATATGTGAAGACCATTTTAAAAAATATTGCTAGCACTTTCTAGTAACTGCATGACAATGAAAAGTCGCCAGCTCACTGGGAAATTTGTGGACTGGCAAAAATATTTCCTTGGCTAACTCTACAGCTCATAAATACTATTATGTCCATAAATAATAATTTAAAATGCATAAAAAAGAAATTTTGTGACAAAAATAAAAACATATTTTACTGATATTTAAATCTCTCAATCCTTCGTAAGTTATGTTTATACCATGTAAATCATACATATGATATAATTATACGTTATCCCGTAAAACATACTTTAGCATCTATGCTCAATTATTTTTCAACTGTGTATTCCATAACCAGGATAATGAGCATAGAACTGATGAATACAGCTACTGTCACTTACATGATCATCATATGAACTGGAAGGGATTTTAAATAAGCTTTCTGGTAATTTCTATGTGCATGGATACATATAAATATGCACCTAATAAGAAATATATTTACATATACATAGAGAGATATGCAAAGGTTTAGAAGTTATCGATGTATGTTTATTAGTATTAATGTAATGAGTAATATGCATATTAAAGTATATACAAATTTTTTTATAACACATAACAAATTCATAATTTGAAATGGATCAGTATGGGGCATTTACAATAAAAACATAGTTTCTAACAAATTTATAATCTAAAAAGTATTTCATTAATAACAAAAATAATAGCATGCAAATTTAATGAATATTCTCATCATTGCATAAGCAATGCTTTCCTTTTTTGTATGCACCACTCATGGTGTTAAGGTCACTGATTACCCAATAAACAATTTAAAAGACAAGTAATTAGTAAAAAAGTAAACTCATGCATACATAAACAGATTTTTAAAAATTATTCACTTTAAATTTAATAAAAAATTCTATTACATAACAATTATAATATTTCTATATGGTTTCTATATTCAGTATGAAATATAACACATTTGACAATATTTTGCCAAATATTTGTAAACAAATCATCAAAAGTACAAGAATGTCATAAAATACTGTCTACTCTGACATTTCCAAAATTATAAATTTAATCAATATACAAATATTTTTAACAGACAGTTACTATTTAGATAGTTATATTATAAGAACATAGCACACGAACATGGTTGTTTTTTGTATGCCTTCGCTGAAATTAGCTTATTTTTCTATTGTCCATGAATCTCAAACTATAGTCATCAACATATTGGAAATTTTGCATGATTCTTCAGAACCAGAACTTTAGTCTGATCGATTGACATCTACACATAGCACAGCTACAAATGAAACTTTTTTGGCAAGGTTCCAAAATATCGCTTGTAACGCGAACATTGTTTCTAAGGGAGCTAGTTTTTCTTGGAACCCTTTTATTTAAACCAATGATAACAGAAGCTCATTTTTTTTCAGAAAAGTCTTGTCTAACATTGCATGTCGCTAGATGTGATAAACCTTTTACAAGACAGATCATACAGACTCCTTGAAAAATTAGGCAAGTAAGACATTATATTTATTTATGATAAGAGCATAATGACTTCCAATCTTATTCTGAAGATTAAGTAACAAAAATTAGTGTATATGTATGTGGTGCAATGAAATAGTACCAATATTATCCTTGTCATCCCCTGCAATTTAAAATATTCCATTTAGATATAATCATACAAAAATTAGAAATAGGATGTAAATAGAAAACTAAACATACCTTTTGTGCAGGCGACAGTGCTAAGACTCTTCCAAGAAATACTCTATGAGATACAAGCTCCAACCATGCATATGCAAAACCAGGAGCCTTCTGAGGTCTCAAATAATACAGCGTATTGCTAAACAAAAAATAAATCAAAACAACCTATAAACCTTTATAAAACACATATATAATAACCATGTGCAGAAAGTTGAGTAATATAATCAGATACATATAAAATAAATTTTTATCAAAATTCAGAATAATTTTTTGAAAGTCTCTCTCAAAGCAGGCAAACACATATCCCCTCGGAAGCATTAGGCATGAAGAGGGACTTTGTAGCAGAGAATCAAAATCAAATTTTGTGTTTGCTTGGGAAAGAGTGTTACGGACACTTTCGAAATGTTCAAGCGTGTGGACAGAAATGAAATGTTATTGAGAACGCATACTTGAATGTTATTGAGAACGCATACTTGACTGATACTATGACACTCAAAAATCAGGAGATTTTTCACAATGTTAAAAAGACTTTAAATGATGAAAATATAGTTTTTAATAATGAATTAATTTTAAATAGTAACTAATTCTTAAATGCAAGCAAGACAAAAACACCTTACACATAAAAAACATTTTTATTACTTGCATCGTTTAAGAAAACGAAAAAAAAAAAAAAAAAAAAAAAAAAAAAAACGATGCCAGTGTTCTGTGCAGTTCAAAATTAATATATAATTTTATACAGCTTAAAAATTAATTTTTATCAACTGACTATTATTATTGATAGTATATACTACAACTTAACGCATTTTGTATACTATAATATAAATGTCAAAAAGAAAAATATAGAAATCTGTGCAACTGAGTTAATTGCAGTACTAGCTGTGAAACTAATAATTTTTTATAATAAATTTTTCTTCATTTTATAATAATAAATAATAAAAAAGTACTATCTGTATACATCTTAAATATTCAAAAAATAAATTTGAAGTTATTTTTAATCTTATAAAGTACATAATTCATGTGCAGAATTTTTTTTATTTTAAAATCATGTAGCTCAAAAATATTTTCAAGTGTATTTATTGAAAAGATCTGCTATAGGAAATAGACTAGTGTAATTCTAATACATATACCTAAGGCACATGGACTGACACAACCACTGGTTTTCAAGGACTAAATAGACATGCTAATTTAATATTTAAACTAAAAAACTCAGCAATCTCCCGTGAAAATTTAGAATTAATTATAAATTCTTATAAAAGTATCCTTTTATATTAAAATGGTTCAGTATTACTGATGCTTCTAATATTACAGCTGTTGGTATCCTTAATATCTACAATGGAAGGTATAAAAAAAATTAACATTCCGATATTTATGTGTATTCATTAAAAATCGATTGCAACAGTTAAAATGTTAAAACATATGTTGAAATTAATAAAATTTTAGCTGCATAAAATATTCTATGACACTAATTAATATTAATAAGAGAAAATTGGCTTTATACTTATGTTCTTGCAGATACAGATCTTTCACAAATTCGGCTATTTCAGTAATTTAGAAGAACTATTAATAAACTATGAATAGTACAATTATTACACTTACATTTAAAAGTTTAGAAAACGTTATTCAGGGTCTCGGAAATAGTTTTCAATTAACTGATATACACTTAATTTCCTTAATAAAAACATTATTAATACTGGTAAGCATCAATTATAAATCTTACCTCATTTTCTGCAGAAATTTGTACAGATGTTTCATAATTAATTGATTTCTTCATTTCAGCCTTAACACAGCTTGTTATAAGTACCGTGATATCCGGCATTACTTTGAAACAAATATTGTTTACATGTTTTTCCTTGAATAACAAAAGACCCTTCTTGTTGACATCAAGAAAAAAGAAATCATTTCCAAACGTATTTTTTAATTTCTTGTAACAGCTATAAATTTCTAAATTCGAAAAATCAATTTCAGCGGAATATCTGCCATCGACTCATTGTAAACATAGCACATGCGGGTGTTGTTGTTATTAAACCACGTGACCACATTTTCCCTCTTCTTCTCTTGTGGAATGTATCTCATTAAGTAGATGGTGAAAATAAATTTTCAGCTTTTTTATGCAAAGGCCTTGCTCCTTATTAAGGTGCCAAGGATTTATTTCCTGCTCTGCATAATCAATCAGTATTGCACATGACTTGCATATACATAATACCTAGATAAGTCTCCATACTCTTAGGAAGGTTTATTTTTTACGTTAGAAACTGTCTTCATAATCTTATGCTAGGTATCCTCATGAAGAATTCTGTCGTTTGGAATAGCGTACGGGTGGGGCCACCTTTATGATGGGAAGTTTAGCAGGCATAGCTAAAGCATTGCAATTAATAAAATTTTTAAGGGTCTATTTTTAATCAGCAATATGTAGAAGCCCTCTCCTGAAATATGAGACTTTAGAAATCAAAATTATTATGAAACGATTTGGAGTTTGCTGATGTGCCATTTAATATCACATTTCAGAAACAAAGAAAGAGAGAGAAAATCTTTGAACTCAATATGCTGGTCTATCACTTTGGCAGACTATGGTGCATTTAGCAGAAATGTTAGCCATGTTCAATATTGGTTACAAGAACAATGAACTTGAATTACAGCAATTGATGGCCAGTGGCAAACTTCTGCTCACATGAATTTGAAGAACAGTGCCACAGTGGCCCATACTCTAGTTAGTGCCACTGAACTTTATCATTCCACTCCATGCTCAAATTCAGTACAAACCAAAAGAATATTTGTATGATAATGGAACAAAAGCCAGACAACCAGTGACATATGTTTTTCCATTAATCTCATAAGTGGTACGCCTAGAAAAGTTACAGGTTTTGCTTTACTGCCCTAAATCTCATATTCCAGATGATTTCTGAGATAAGTTTCAACTGAAGGGTTTAACCCCTAGCTCTCTGGTTTACATCGACATGGCAATGGAGGACCACTATCTTCAACAGTAAGTCTTAACTTCTGTCTTAAAAGCAAAGAAAATCAGGTCTGGAGACTATGTGGTAAATGCTATCAACAAGCTTTCAAAACATCATCCTGGAACAAACAGGATAATGCACCCTTTATTCTTTCGTCCTGGTATGTAAATAGGTTAACATTATGTTGATTTGGTTATGGAACTAACGGTATGGCCAGATGTTCCAAGATACATTTTTCAGAATGACCTGAGCATAGTCTCCATGCTGCTTGTGCAGACATCAATAACCAGCTCAGACCTTTCAAACTACCTCTTCGGACAAGTCTCCCAGAAGATGCATCCGGGATTTATCGGCTGGTTATTCCGAAAGGAAAATCAGCCATCAACTGCTTACAGCATAGCAAAATATTATTCAGACAAATGAACAGATACTGACCTCACTAACGGTATGTCAAGGCATGTAAGTATGCATGCATAGTTTCCCACATGGCACTCTATTCCATTCCAATATGATACGAATACTTTCTTTCGAATTTTTAATCACTTGCATATGACTAACATGTCAATCAAATCTTGTAAATTTTAAAGTTCTATAAACTTAGAGAAGTATACATACATCCAAAAATTATATTTTTAACACATTGTTATGAATAACTAGCTTTACAAAGAATTTTTTCTCACATTTGTAATATAAACATGCTACATACCAAAACGCTGTAAGTATTTGAGAACTGATGGCTTCTAACACAGATTCAGGAGCACTCAACTCTAAAAACAACATGATGAAAATTCTATGATAAGGCAGTTGTTGAAATTCTGTACCTCGAAATTCTTGGTCCTGCAAAAGCACTCCAGTGACAATTCCTAACACCTAGAAAAATATTTCAGAAAATATCAAAACTACATACTTGAGATAAGATTTGGCAATAAATTCGTATCAGAAGAGCAACCTTCAAAACTCTTGACCTCAAATTAACCTAGAGAACTTTTTACATGTACTTTGTATAAATACCGCTCGTAAAGTCCTTGCTAATCATATCTCCTCGATTTGCTTATCAGTGAAAAATGCCTGCTTCTTAATTTTACAAATCAATGTAAACAGCAATTTTTTGGATTTCATTATGAATGAATAAACACCTATGGAGATGATTTTATATGTGCAGAAATAAAGACTGGAAATTCTTCAAGTTCCTGTTTTATTATCTTCATCTTATCAAAGTCTTCACTCTCAGCCACCAACGACTGCAAGCTGATTACTCTTATATGTTCCCGGAAATATTACATACATATATATATACATAATACCCAAAGCAAAGTGAATTCAGTATTTTATATTTATTTATCAGAATACATAAGCAAAAAATATATGCATAAAATTTAGTGAAGGTATGCCATCATAGTGCTAGAATTAAGTTTCAAGAGCATGCCAGAGAAAATTGCCTGAAATCTGAAAGTATTATTAACTAATAATAAATTTAGAAGGAAGAAGCCATATTAAATGATACAAATAAAATTAAAACAAAGTTAATTACTTAGCCTAAAAAGTTAAATTACAATAATCAACAATATTTTGGTGATTAAATGGTTATTAATAAAATGGTTGTTACCCTAGACGACTGACTACCCTTTCTTTATTTTACTGCAAAATGACAAATAAGACATTTACTAAAAAAAAAAAAAAAAAAAAAAAAAAAAAAAAAAAAAAAAAAAAAAGGTTTAAAAGCTTTTTTGCAGTAAAATCTTAGTATACGGTACAGCCCCTTGGAATGATTTTGAAAATTGTTGCCAACGCCAAGATGACCCATTTGCTGCTCATCATAATGTCGCCAAACCCTGTGTGTACCGTATACTAGGATTAAACAAATTTTATTTTATATGAGAATGGGAAGGTATTTTCTGACAGGCATTGCATATGACTGCAGGCACTGCACATGCGAGTCTCTGGATTTTTGAGGTTACTGGAAACCAAAGATGCTGCAAACTTGCTTTGCTTTCTTAAATGATAATTTGACTGGAACTGCGAAAATTGGCTCTACCCAGCTGCCCGAATGACTCTAACGTGATACATAATTTGACAAGAAAGTGATCACTTCCAACACTCATGCAAAAATAGCTTTTTTTTTGAATCACCACATGAAATTCCCAGACATTTTCTGGTAGCATGGCAACCTTGTTTTTACTTGTTCTTCTGGATTACGGCATGATCAATAATGTTTACAGAGTCCCTGAAAGTTTTGATGACCGATTGGTAAAGGCTTCCAACTGCAATGAGGATCGAATTTTACTTTTGACTTTGAAAGCACGTTCATTTACAGCTATCATTTATTGGTAGCACTATCCAGATCCTCAAGGAGTTGCAGTTAATTTCTTCTTACAGTTTTTTAGTATTATTGAGGAAGTATCTATGGATGAGTGACCAATGTACTTTGTTTTGAATCTAAGCTCAGAACAGATTTCATGGCTTTGAGGTATTGAATAGGCAATACAGTTATGACCTCTCCAAGTGATATCCTGTTTCGCATTCCAGCCTTGAACCATAATGGAGAATGCAAATGAGGGTTACAAATTGCTAATGTAACAGTGGTGGAAAATCTTGCCAATCACAGGTGCCGGTACTGGTCCAATAGTCTTATGCCTACAACAGTCTTATTTGATACAATAGTACATGTGACAAAATTGACTGACAAATATATTTCATGTTAAAACTGAAGTATGTCATCAACCACGTGAAGGGGTCAAATGGCAAGTCCCCAACATGGCAACAAGCTCTTTAGAGACATTGACACACATTCATGTTTATTCTTCCTTTCTTTCCTTTTTTAAAAAATAAACTTCTCCTGTGGGGGAAAAAAAAAAAACTGAAAGCTTTCAGATTTTACATTATGCCTGAACAGGCCATTTTTTAACGTTTTGTGTGTTACCGTGTTAGCTTTACTTGTTTATTCAATATTCGCACTTAAACCATAAAATTCAGTTCAACATCAACATCGCAAAATAATTTTAAAATGAGCATATCTTTAGAATTTCCGATACAGAGTCTCACAAACTAGAGATAATGCCCCCCCCCGTACACTGTTGTCATCGCTCGTTTTGAAATTGTTGGATTTGTTAACCAAAAATTCATTAAGTTTTACAGAATCCATAATAAAACAAATTCCAAATTTGGGCTTCCAGATGCCTATATTCAGGTGGAGATGTACGCTATTCAAAATTTGATGGCACTAGGTACTGTTGTTTAATCGCAGTGTGAGAAATATACATTCATTTATGCCGAAATTTTTTAAATATAATACAGTGCTGTAATATTTGGTGGCAACAGTTTGAAAAGTAAACTGACATTTCTTGTGAACGAATGCAAAATGCTAGACCGAAATTAATAGCCTTTCTGGGCTAATGCCCTTTGGGCTAAAAAGTCAAATGGAAACATTGATAACATTAATTTGACTTGATAACCACTGCTCCAATTAGATCAAGGAGTTTTGATTATAGAGTACCTTTGCAAAATAATAGCAATTACCTCCACATCATAGTAAATAAAAATGAACAAAATAAGAGAAAGCATTCGCTAAAAAAATGAAAGGATACTATTTTTGGTTTAAAAAAGAAGTTGGTTAAGAAGTTCCCTGGGGATAAGAGTGATGATAGCTTGCATTTTACCTCAAGAAATGTGCAATTAATCCCGTGTGGTGAGTTGTGCAAGAAGTCAGGAGAGAAGAAAGCAAGTTGATATTGAGACGAGCAGCAGGGCTGAAACTGCAGGGTTGACTGCCAGTCAATCTTCGGGAAAGGTAAGATGGTGCATAAACAAAGCAAGTTTGCCAAGAGCCTTGATCGATTGTCCGAGAAGGAGGGAGAGGTTATTGATCTAAGTAAAAGGAGAAAGGAACAGAGTGCAAGGATGTGTTAGCCTGTTATTCTGAAAATAAAGTGTTAAGTTAGGGAATAAAGACATTAAGTGAATTGAATTTAGGATAATTGAGATCAGTGTTGCCAGGAATGTTTCAACTAAAGTAGGGAAAAAAAAGTTGCAAATGACGTCAGAAATCACGAGATCTTTGTTACGTCATAGTTGCACATGCTCAAAACTGTTAAATTTATTTGTGTTGTTACTTCGAAAAATGCCTTTGATTTTTTAGTCATTTGCATTGCTTAGTTCTTAGCAATATTATAATCAGGAGAATAAATTTCATTTCTTTCTCTGTTTAGGCCAACCAGCGGCCGAGCGGTAAAGTCGCTGAACACTGGTAGTTTGGTCCGAGATTCGAATTCTGCAAACGGGCTGTCTGCATGGGTGTTTTCGTGGTTTTCCCCATGTGTAACATGTATACGAGCCAGTTTTCCTTAGAAAGTATTCCTTGAAGGCATCCTCCCCTTAGGCATGTAGTGCTTTGCCATAATTAAATACACCACCACACCACTTTCTCTGTTTATGTACCCAATATATGGCACAAGCTGTAAGTTTGTCATCGCCATAGAATTTTTTTTGGAGGGAGGGGGACTGAAAAAACACAGGAGAGGGGGAGGAGTGAGAAAGGTTCCATAGATACTTTTTATCTTTCTTTCACACTGTTTCCCCTACCAACTTCTTGTTATACCGGCGTCAGGCTGTGCAACTTTGAAAAGGAAAGCTCACATGTACACGAAATGACCAGATGCCAACTTCTATTTAGGCCTAAATAAACTTTTTTTTTAAAGAATTATTTTTTTATTTGACACATTATTTTAATGTATAAGCATTTAACAATATATTATAAAAGTCTTTGAAATCGCAAAAAGTAGCATAAGAAAATGATAGAAGTTGCAAAAAGTTCACAAAATTGCAAACAATAAAATTTTAACAGCATAAATTTCTCAAAAGTCGCAAGATCTGGCAACACTGAGACTGTAAAGAAAATTTAGGATAAAAATTAAAATATTAGTAAATGAAATATGCATTTAAGTTTTAAAATTTCTGATTTTAAGATTAGAAATTTAAAATTTAAGACTTAAAAATTTAGATTAGGTTGTTTGGGATGGCAGTAAAGAAGAATTTAGGTTGAAGCTTAAATAACTAAATAAATAACATGAATAAGATGTCTCAGGAGAGGTCTAAGCAAAGGGTGAGGTTGGTTCGTGTGTGCAGCACAGGACTAAAAAAATCGACAACTGGTCTAAATTAGGTCTAGTAGGAGGAGAGAAAACATTTAGACGGTTGCCTGGTAGGCCTGCTCTGTTTGGTCACTTTTGCAATTAATTCTTAATGGACCCATACCTCGGCAATTTTTTTTTTTTTTTTCTGGTACAGTTATTGTTTTTTCTAATTTTTTCTTGCTCACTGATTACGTGAATAAGACATAACTAAGCAAAAATTTTTTCAGGGCAATAAACAAAAATCATCTATAAAGGGAACAGAAATCTTTGAGTCTATTAAATGTCACATCTAGTCTTACCACCATTTTCTGAAAACTTAAAATTGCATCTTAAGTTCTGCAAACTCCCCCCCCCCCCATTCATCTGTTTTTACCCTTACATTTCAGCTAATTTCTGATTCTTACCGCAGGCTAAAAATTATTCTATTAAATATTAAAATATACATTTACATTCCCTAGCAGAAATAATTAAGACTAAAACTTTTACATATAATGAAATCAAAGGAAGAACATAAGATCCATATATGGTTACATTAAATATATATGACATAATCCAATATAAATTTATATATATATATACTGTAATAATTGTACTTTATATGTAGGGTGATTCAGACAGACTTCAAAGATAGATCAAGAACACAACAAATCGCAAGAAACAATTTTTGCACAAGAAGTAGCATTAGAAGGTTTACAATTTTGTTTACATTAGGTTACTTGATTTATGGTAAAGCATACAAGGGCTATTTCCTAGAGTGAGCTTTGCTTGCATGCAGTACATTTCAAGGGAAACTAACCCATATCCACTTTACAACAGGAAAGAAAACCCCCTGCAGCCAGCCTGTTTGCCAGATTTGAAAGCCAACTGAACTACCAGTGTTAAGCAGGCTTGCATTTGGCCACTGTGGTATTATTTGTCAGAAACTATGCCAGGCAATATCAAGTTACTTGAGATGTTCATTTTGAAGAAGTAGAATGCATTTTACAGAAATTCTGAAATAATTCATATGCATTTCATTTTAAAGCACTTTTACATTACTGACAATAACACCTCCCTTTCCCACTCTTGCTAAGCATGAAAAGTTGTCAAATATTACAATCCATAAATTGGCAAATGTTTCTGGCCAAAAACTTGAATTCACAAATTGCCATTGTCATATTTTGGCAAGTCCCACTACTGCTGAGTGGCTAAGGTTGCTAAATGCTGGGTGTTTGACATGGTTTTAATACCAAGTGAACGGGCTGGCTGGGTGGTTGGTTTTCTCATGTGAATACAAGGCAGTTTCCCTTAGAAAGTTCTAAAAAAAGCATCACTCTCCATAGGCAGACAGCCCTCACATGCTTTTTCATAATCAAATAACGTAACCTACTCTTTTTTGAGATAAAAGATCTTTAAATTTCATTTGCATTACATAACATATCGTATTTGATATATAATCCATGATTTTTATAAATATTTACTCTGTTAATAAATGGCATTTCTAGTTAATTTAAACAATAATTTAGGCATTTAAACATTTAATAGTTTAATAAATGGCATTTCTTACGACTTCCAAAATACACTGGTATTCATTCTTACATCAGCTGATCTACTGGATCATATCTAAATCAAGAAGCAACCTACCCTCTATTCGTCCCTGATCGTGAGTATGAATTACATGATGCAGATACTTCACAGTAAATCACCATACGAATTTTGTTGATCCTGCTATGATAATAGAATGCCCATGAGGTCATCTTAGACAACAGTGCAGAATATAACAACAGCAATGCCTGCGATACTGCTACATCACCTTAACCCTTTCCGGCACGCTACCTTTTAAAGTTGGAGTTTTGATTTTTTTTTTTAAAAAAAGGCAGTCTAATTAGGTCTAAAGGAGTACACAAGTAAAATTTTGTGAAGATAGAGCTTATCTTTTAATTCTGTGGGAGTGCCGAAAGTGGGCACACTGATTAAATAGAACTTCGAAAAGAGTGCTGAAACGAGCATTGTTGTCAATGAACTGACCGATCAGATGCGGAAAAGCAAAGAATACAAATTCTCAGTTGTCCTAGATTATCAGTGAGCCCGGTCTGGGCACAATCTAGGGTTTGCCGTTTGATTTTAAGCAAGATTTCAAGGTAAAAATTTAAAACTAATATAGAATAAGGAGATTAGCATACAGCCAAAAATATAACATAGAAATTTCTTTTCAAACACAATTCCCTTTATACCCTAAAAAAAAAAAATCTGGAAGGTTTCTTTGAAAAATGAGAGTCTTAAAAAACTAAACATGGCTAAAATATATGGACTGGTTTGTGTTGAACTGATATCTACTATAAATAAAGAAGGTTCAGAGTAACCTATAAATCCTTTTTCACTCAATTTTTCTGTGCATACAGATGGAAACTTTTAAGTGTGTCCACACCAGACACACTGTGTCGCAAACGGTTAATGAATTGGGGGTCGGTGAATCTGTAAACAATGGAACCAAATTTCTGGCCATGATGAGAGACATCAGGTTGATATTTAGGAGAATCAGAAGCAGAGAAGGCTACCAGTATTGTTTTCTATCTGAATATAGTCATAAAATGATGACTATTGACAAGTACTGCTTCAATTGATAGATGCAACACAGGTTTGTCTTTTTAACAGGTTTAAAGAGCAATGATGACCATAGTAAGACAAGATAGATCCTCTTCAGGAAAACATTGGTAGATTCTTCTGGTAATGTACAATTAAAAATAATAATCTGGCAATGTAATAAATGTACGTGGCACTTCGGCTAATTTCATTTTCTTTTCTAAACTTTTAAAATAAGACAATTCTGAGCAGGAAACAAATGCTTTAATTTATCGAAACAGCTTGAAACATGATGAAAAAAAAAATTAATAATTAATGTACTACATATTATTTTGTGGATAAAATTATTAATGTACCTTATAACAGTGTAAAGAAAAATTAAATACAAATATATGCTGATTAAACATTAGTTGAATCTCCATATGAAGTGTGACAAATGCCTTAAGACAATTTGGATCAAACGGATTTAAAGAGAAAAGTTATGCTGAAAATTACTAGGGATGGGAGGTGTGCCATGTTTTAGTATACTTCCTATATTAGAACATTAGACATTCTGATACAAAGAAGATTTATTTTTGTGTTCGCTCAAAGTTTTTTTTTGATACATTTTAAATTCATTCTGTATAAAATTCTATCACGAAACTGCTCATGCCTTACTAACACAATTATAATTTATCTTTAAATATGAAAATACTTGAAAGTATAAATCTAAATTTTGATTAAATAATTACACTAAAAGATATTTACATTTCATTAGTTGTTAAATGGTTTAAAAGTATATACAAACGAAAAACACAATCTCACAAAATGGAAAGTTGAATAATTGTCCAATTCAGCAGAATGGGGAAAAAAAAGTCTTATAAATAATTATTGTTATGACAGTAAGTTGCATATAAAAAAAATGCTGTGTTTAAACTAAAATCCCTCTCACTCCACAGAAAGTGAAAGATAACATCTTGCAGAACTTCGCTATATGGCATGAAAGTGGTTGGCATGTACACTGCTCAAAAAAAAAAAAAAAAAAAAAAAAAAAAAAAAAAAAAAGGGGACATTCCTATATCTCCTGATCTACTGGGCCGATTGACAAAATTCAAATTGCATTCTTCATGTCTCGAAAGCGCGACTTAGGATATACATTAGATTTATATATAGCACTATTCTAACATAGGTATTTTGACACAAAATCGGACTTTCTCTGAAATAACATACCAATTTTTTTATATATTTCGATTCTACGACTCAAATTACGCCTAAATATGAAATTTTGTAAAATTTGGAGCGAAATTTACGGAGAAATTCACAAATTTATGTTGGCACTTTTTTGTCAGTTTGCGCCAAGAATACTTCACTTGGCGAATTTCTTAATATATGGCAACCTAGTTTCCTTTCCTTGAATTGCGTTTCTTTCGGAAGAATACTTTGTAACCCAGACTACGATGCATTTGAAAACTACATATATTAAAAGAGAAAATACATTAAAGCACACTTAACACGCCTTTCAATGTTCCGTTCAGAAAAGATATATATAAATAAGAGAGATGTATAACCGATATTTTAACTTAGGATGACTTGCATACACTGCTTTAAACAGTTTTATCATTGTGCCCATTGCTTTACACAATTTTATCCTACATTTGGTTTCTTAAAATGTTATTCATATTTTAGTCAAATATTTTATTTTTGAAATCGCAAGAATCAAATATCATAAGATTGAAAAGTTTTAAATTTAAAAAAATACGAATACTAAATTTTACGAAAAAATTTATTTTTCTTTTCTTTTTCTTTAAGCATTCTGAAAGTATATTGAAAAGTATCCAACTTTTTGAAACATTTTGGTATTTCTGACAATCATTTTAAATAAAGTTATCGCCTTCCATTTTATAAAGGCCCACAAACGGCCGAGCGGTAAAGTTGCTGAAGACTGGTAGTTCACTCCGGGGTTCGAACCCCGGTAAATGGGCTGGTTGCATGGGCGTTTTCATGGATTTTCTCATGTGTACCGCGTATGACAGCTGGTTTCCCTTAGAAAGTTCTTCACGAAGTATTTCGTCAGAGCCTTTATCAGTCTTTAGAGGCTAAACATTTTGAAGGTATGAGATGAAAGGAAAGACTGGTTTCATCAAAAGGTTTTGGTTTATTTTATTATGACAAAGCACACTACGGCTATCTGCCTAAGGGGACGGATGCCTTCGTGGAGGACTTTCTAAGGGAAACTGGCTCGCATACACGTTACACATGGGGAAACCACGAAAACGCCCATGCAGCCAGCCCGTTCGCGGGATTCGAACCTCGGACCGAACTACCAGTGTTCAGCGACTTTACCGCTCGGCCGCTGTTTCATCAGGAAGGGAAAAAAAAACATCTTTAGGTGACATCCACATACATCACTGGATAAACTCCTGAATCTTCAAATAATTCGACTTAGAAAATCAAGGGATTCTCCATTTATGATACGATATGATGTTCTATAACGTAATTTACACAACCATATAGTTTAAAACCAGTCGCTCTTCACTTTAATCTTCAATGATATCGTTTTGTCTTTTCTGTTAACACAAGCTCAATTGATGGTATTTGCTGGTGTACACGTCCAAGTGTTTTCTCTTTGAACACCTAAATTCTTTGAAGTATCCTGAAAGTATATTCGAAAGCGTCCAACTTTTTGACCATCTTGGTATGTCTGACAGCCAAATTTCCCTGCAAATTTTTGCTTACTTTTATTCCTAATTTTCTTCTTTCCTTCTACAGTTATTTTCAGTGCTCACACAAGAAAATTAAGATTTTTCGACTGCTAGACTTCCATACATTTTGCATTCTTGTCAATTTTTTAAAATATCAATTATATGAATTGCGTTTCAGCTAAAGACAGCTTTTCATTTTCTAGTCATTTTAGCTATAAATAAAGTTTAAAGCGAAGTCCAAAGGATAAATATTTTAATTAAAAGATTTTTGCTAAATGACAAAGAAATAAAACAGTCTAGCAGGGTTTATTCTGTACCAACGAGTAACCCGATTCTTATATCGGCTGAAACAATCTAAATCATACTAAAGATCATGTTTTTTTTATACAGTCTATAACGCGAGAGAAAAATTAGCTTCTTAAAACATTCTTTCTAAGAGGATTAATATAAAAGATTATATTTATATATATATTTTTAAAGCTGGGACTTGAACCAAACTGTCAAACTTTTAAAGTTTAATTTACATGGTGGTTATAATTAAAGTTTCAAATTGAAATGGTCATAAAAGGAAAACTACCGGACCAAATGTTATCAAACTTGGGAATCGTGTAAAGGAGGTTATGGGAATTTATTTTCGGCGGAAAAAAAAAGAGTTCAAAAACTCACCATCAGGGGAAAAATGGCGCTGTATACAATATTGTTAAATGAAATAAGACACGAAAACATCTGTTTAAAATGTGTTTAATATTTTCCGAAACGTGTTACAAAGCATGTTCAATGTAGCGTCCAGCATTTTCCGAAAGCAAGTTAAATCATGTTACTGCATTCTCAACAGCAGCTCTTAGCATATCAGGTTTGGTTTATTAGATTACGGCAAAGCACTCGAGAGCTATCTGCCTTAAGGGATTGATGCCTTCGTAGAGGACTTTTTAAGGAAAACTGGCTCGCATACACGTTACCCATAGCATATCAGGAGGAATGTTGTCAGTGTATCACATTTTTCATTTCTGCCAAATTGTTTAGATTATCACCATAAACAGTGCTTTTGAGATAACCTCATAGACAAAAGTCACAGAGGTTGAGGTCTGGTGGGAAGAGTTGGCCTATAAGACGTTCATTCGTGAAATGTTGCCTAAGTAACTATGCGACACTCTTGAGGTGGTGCACAGCACTGCATAAAAATTGTAGTATCTAAAATTCCACGTTACTGCAGTTCATGTATCACGAAACATTTTAATATTGACTCTAAGTGAGATGCAATCGCAGTGGTCCAGCTGTCGACTGCTCTTCAGAAAAAAATGGTTCTGTTATAAAACTAGCTGTCATTCAACAGTAAACGGTGGGAAATGACTGTTATGCAATCGAATGCAGTAGGAGAATGCAATGGAACTAGATAGATAACATGAGAGATTTCTTTGGCCCAAATCGATTAAAAGCGTTTTGAATCAGTATCTTCATGTTTTAGTGCTGAATTCAGACTTAAAAAATTACAAATTAGCGATCTGTAAGAAAACGATTTCCAGATTGTACGCACTTGTGAGAGTGATTTGCGATCTCACATTTTCTAATCGCTAATTCGTGGTTTTCACGGACGAATTTCTCACTTACACGGATGGCGCACTCGACATTTATCGAATTTAACGTCTTTAAATGGTAATTTGCCTACTTCAAAGTTTCTTAAGGGTATACAACATATTAAACCCGTTTAACAAAAGGTTAAGTTAGATTCCGACCCATATTTCGTTTAACAATATTGCATACAGCGCCATTTCCCCCCTGGTGGTGAGGTTTCGAACTTCCTTTTTTTCGCGGAAAATAAATTCCCATGACCTTCTTTACATGATTTCCAAGTTTGATAACATTTGATCCAGTAGTTTTCCTTTTATGACCGTTTCAATGTGGAACTTTAATTATAACCACTCTGTATATTATTAAATTTTAATTTGAAGCTATGCGCGTTATATGTATACCATGCGTAAAATTTTTGCTTTTATGGAAAAATAAAAAATCGAAGCAAATATACTTAGTATAATGGACCAAAACTGAACACATTTCCCCTCCCTCCGAAAATAAAATATTGAAATTTCGAACTTGAATTTATTGGGTTATCGAAATATTTAATTTGACTTATCTTCTAAGTCCTAGTTCCGACAATAATTCCGTCAAAAATTCCGAATTACTTAAGCTAAAGTAAAAGTTTTAGTATATATTCACTGTATGTTAATAAAGTAATCAGAGTGTAATAAAAATAGATTATAGAATTTAAGCTGATGTAACTTTTTGTCTGACTGCACAACATGTAATGGAAGAGAAGGTTTGTAGAGATCTGTTTTTGACATGCCTCTAAAAGTAGATGTCATATTAATTTTGTCTCTTCAATGTCAAAAAACTTTCCTTTGAGAGGCAACTTTAGTTTTTGGGAAAGAAAAAAAATCACAAGAAGACAAATTTGAAGAACATGCAGGACAATTGAGTACACATACTTATTTTCGGAACACAGGTGGTTCTCCGACTGGTTATTGAATAATGAAAAGATGCATTGTCATGCAATACAAAACATTTGGAATACGTTTTCTGGCTGAATAACGTAAGATTAAAAGTCATCTGCTTAATTCACATCCATTTACAATTCAACTACTCGGGCAATTGCAGAATCGTTTTGATCCTGAGCTTGTAAGACAAACCTAATATCACTGGATTTAAACACTTCTTTAATCTTCCGAGAACGTTCCTTCTTTAGCTCATATTCCAAGAATATTAAGTGAATACAATTATTGCCAAAGAAATTGAGACTGTTTAAAGAAATAAAACAGTCTAGCAGGGTTTATTCTGTACCAACGAGTAACCCGATTCTTCATTCGAGTCATTTGCGCTACGGCTTGGTAGTTTACTAACGAGTTAACAAAACTTAAATTCTGCTTTTTATGTCTAAGAATACAACAATATTTTAAATATTTACAAATAAAATATTAAATTGGAGCCTCATCAATTGCCTAGCATTTGAAAAAAAAAAAAAAAAAAAAAAAAAAAAAAAAAGATTGTTAAATACTAATTGTTTGCTGCTTAGTCTAACCCAGGCTGCATGGTTGGTTTTCGTAGTTTTTTAGGTTCTCTTTACAAAGATTCTCTATGAAAGCATCTTAATCAAATAGCTCCCATGTTCTTTCTATGTTCCAATAACCAACTAACCTAGTTTAAGCGCGATTTCCAAGTGAAGTTACTAGTAAAATCCGAATACTCATTAAAAATCATGTAGCTAGCCAATCGGGAGTAACATGAAAGATACGGCGCCAATAATTGAAATGTTGTTACGGTACGCTGTTTCTTAACTTAGATGGTCATTCCTTAATTAAATAGCCCACCAACGGCCGAGCGGTAAAGACGCTGAACACTGGTGGTTCAGTCCGAGGTTCGAATCTCACGAACGGGCTGGCCGCATGGGCGGTTTCGTGGTTTTTCCCATGTGTAACGTGTATACGAGCCAGTTTCCCTTAGAAAGTCCTCCACGAAGGCATCCCTCCCTTTAGGCAGATAGCCCTCGTGTGCTTTGCCATAATTAAATAATCCAATCCAATCCTTAATTAAATATAATTGATTTGTAAATTCTACTAGAACTGACGGTAAGAATTGAAATGGAAATAAGTAATATGGTGTGCAATCTTGATTAATATAAAATTAAAAATATTTGCATAGAAAAATGTTTGCATTCAGACAGAAAGATTTTTGAAATATTTGCAATTACTTTATAAGAAGGATTTATTAATAACCGTAATAATTACTTATTATATTACTGATGATTAGGATTCAGTTCTTGACAATTACATTCTAAATTAGAATTTTAAGGATATAATGAAAATACGCTACGCACAAAAATACATTTTAGGAAAAAAAATGAGTTGATTTTTTATGTTTTAAAACTTCTTAAATCCATTTAGTAAACATCGTATCCTCGTTGTTTATTGAATCCAGAATGTTGGTGTCGTTTATATAATTATTCTTAATTGTCCACAGAATCTGCTGACTTATCCAGCCATTAAGTAGCTGCAGATCATTTCTACATAACCATTGAACTTCCATTAATTCAGTCTCTAGAGGGTTGTATGCTTATATCATAATTTGACTTTTATAAAAAATGATTATTCTAAATATTATGTTTCTATAAAAATATATTGTGCTTTAAAAATATGGATGATAGTATCAGCCGCTCTTTCAGCCACTTCAAAAGCAACAGTTTGTTTAGAAATAAATTATGCAGTTAATGTCATAACATTCAAATAAATATCAAACGAAAATTCTCAGTTTTAGACAATTCGATTTAAATGAAGTAAAGTAGCAGACGATAAAACGCCGAAGGTAAAAATTTACTCTTACATAAACTTACTCTTAAATTTTTTAAAAAAAGAAAAGATACGAGAGAAATTTTAAAAAAATAGTTAAAAATTTGAATAATATCATCTATAATTTAAAAAATAGTCTTTCATATAGTATTAATAAATATTTATTACGCATCATGGAGGGAAAAAATGTCATAATTAATTCTTCGTAAAATTTTACTTGAAGTTTAAGGTTAAAAATAGCTGTGGCAATTCAGTGTAACAAAAATCCATAGACCACATTTGGCGTTATTATCGCTAAAAAAAAAAGTGCCAAATTTCAAAACGTGAAATTATGTAAATTCGTGTATATCTTAGAAAATTTTGAATAAAAAAGTATAATTTTTTGCAGATGTGCTTAAAAATACACCTACTTTAAGATGATGGTAAAAATTTTATAGGTTATAATTCAAAATTTTTTTCAAAAAATCTATAGAAATTATTTAAAAATAGAAATTTAAAAAATAAAACGCAAAAAATGGGTAAATTTTATTTGGAATGAACCAAAATTTCGAAATGTGAGAGAAAAAATCAAAAAAGTTTAATAAAAAAAGAGATATTAATAAATATTTGCCAAATTCAATTAACATTGAGGAGCTAAAATTTTGAGAGCTAATATTTTAAAAACTATTCGTACGATTTTTACAAAACTTGGTATTCTGGCATAATTTGAGTCGTAGAATCGAAATATGTAAAAAAAATTGGCATGTTATTTCAGAAAAAGTCCGATTTTGTGTCAAAATACCTATGTTAGAATAGTGCTATATATAAATCTAATATATATCCTAAGTCGCGCTTTCGAGACATGAAAAATGCAGTTTGAATTTTGTCAATCGGCCCAATAGAACGGGAGATATAGCACTGTCCCATTTTTTTTTTGAGCAGTGTACAAGCATATGCAAGTATTTTCCATCAGCTAAAATTCTTGTAAAAATTGATTTTTGTTTTTGTACATTTTAAAACTCAAGGACAAAATATTACTGATAGTAAACCTGACCTTCACATCATTTAAGAATTGCAACACTAGATCTAAATACATAAAATATTTTACAGAACATGATAGGATGCAAGGACTACATATTCTGAATTCCCTCAAAACACAGAATTTATATTAATGCTGTATAGATGTAAATTCATACATACCTTATTTAAAAGATTGACTTTGGTTATAGTGTTGTTGGCATCACCGCTATGCTTCACTAAGAGGGCAATCAAGCGCACGTAAGCATCCAGTGTGTGGAAACATTTGGCTCTGACAACTGTTGGTGATTTGGTATTCTGGTCATTCAGTGCATGATAACATAGATCCACACACATTTCTGTGCTCAGTCGAAAAAATCGTGTTATCAGTTCATCTGTCTTTAAAATACCCTGTAAATTCATCTAAAAAGATTACACCTACTTTAGTGCAATACTGTAAATAGAGTAATTTTACAAATAATTAAAAAAATTAGTTGTAACAACACAATAATAAAGCAATCAAACATAAATTGGTACTAACAATTAACAAAGGCAAACACAAATACATAACATAAAATTTAAAAGATAGTAACAAAGAAATAAAAAAAACTGACTATAATTAAACTTGCACAACAGGCATAGGTATGAGGAGGTGGACACCAAGACTCCATCACAGGTCATACAAGTGTAGTGTTGAAACTTTCGCCAAACGAATCAAGGCAACGTGCATGCACTTTGCCTTGAAACCAGAACTTTTTTTTAGAACTAGTGATGAATGAATCATTATTGATGCAAATGATAGCATCTTTTCTGTGTTGTACATATAATTAGTAACATGTAGTGAATAAAAAATATGTTATTACTCTAAAAGTACTTTTTGTGTGATGAGTAGATTGTCTTCAATTAACAAGAATATTCCTGCTGTTATCTGGATTAGAAAAAAGATCTCTTGACAAGATTTGATAAGACATGGGCCCAGTGAAGAGGCCACAGCTCCTTGGGGCATAACGGTGCACAGTTTGAGAACCACTTTATTAGAAGCAAGATTTGGAAGTCAAGATGTTTTGATTAATAGATAGTTATTGAAATAGGATAGTTTACTGAAAATTAACCAACTCAGAAATTCTAACAATATTAAGGAAATTAGAAAACTATTCGATTACTGTCAGAATCATATCTGCATGTTAGAAGCATTAAATGTTGCAATTAATACTTACAAAAGTATTCTATTCTCAATTCTCTTTAAATCCCTCCTCTCCGATTTTATACTTGAATATACTAAACACAAAAAAGAAAGTTTAAAATATGATTTACATAATCTAATGGGATTTACTTCTGAGCAATTAAGTGCATGGGAAAAAAACAGCTTTGTCAAATGTTCCATATGTAGTACGGCTTACTTTTCAATAATTCGTTGCAATGTTTAGAATGATTCCCAGGGAAATAATTCTACAGACATTAATGAGCATGAAAATGACAAAGACCATGTACTGACAAATAAATCTTGTATGAAGTTACTTAATTTGCAAACTTTAGTGGTAAAACTTAGCAGAGGGAATGGAATTGAAAAATATGTGAGAATTTTAATAGTGATTCCCAGTGATTTTACATTATGAAGTATACAGCTAATATCATGAATTAGAAAAGAAATTATTTGGAATTATGTGAAAGAATTATATGGTAAAGAAGAATTAATCCATGGTTTGGAGGAATTGAAAAGAAAGTAACTTATAGTAAATATTTAATTAGATTTAGTAGTCTTCTTGTTTTATCAGTGTAACTTTCAAGCTTTAGATCTATATCCAAAAATATGTACTAATATTCCTCAAATTGGTAGAGACAGGCATCTTACTGAACTGCAGACATGCAGAATTTATTTAACTGTCATGCATAATAAATCTATGTGGATTTTCTGTATGAAAAATAGTCTTTAGAAATTTCTGTTCTTACAGGAGCATATGTAGCAGAAAAGCTTCTAACAGGGACGGTTAAAAACTCATATGTGAGTTATCATGTGTACATATCAGATTAGCATGAATAACCATAATCATTTAGTTTGTTAATCAAAAATTCATTGAAGTGTTACAAAATATAAAATCGGTAATAAAACAAATTTCAAATTAGGGCTTACACATGCCCATATTCTATGGAAGATTACGTTATTCAAATTTTGATAGCTATAGGTCACATTGCAATTCATGCAGATCCTACCAAATTTGGGCTTCCAGATGCCCATATTCGGGTGGAAACGCACGTTATTCAAAACTGGATGGCTCTAGGTACTGTTGTTTTATCAGAATGCGAGGAACATAGATTCTACGTTATTTAATTTCTTTATATATAATACAAGGTGAAAATTTGAAAAGTATTTCCCCGTTTATAGTTTTCAACGCAAAATATTAAAATGAAATTAATAGTTCTTCAGGGTAAATTGCTCCTTTGGACTTAAAAAAAAAAAAAAAAAAAAAAAAAAAAAAAAAAAAAAAAAAAATCAGTTTAAAATTATCTTGTCTTACAAAACCATTTAATAAGATTCAGAAAAAGTAGATAAAACTTCTTAAATAAATAAAAAAAATCATTCAAACTGTACCGAGTCCCCTTGTCTCGTTGAAGATGATATGCACGTCTTTAGTTTTAAATTGAATGGTATTTCTGGAATACCCAGCATCAGATAACACTGTGTGTACTTGTTTACAAATTTCTGTATTTCGTTCAGTTCCATCTAATTTTTTTGGACGATATTGTATCCCCAGATATCTATCAACATGATTGTTTCACTGACAGTCCAGTGAGCAGTGAGTTGCATGTCAGCCATGTTGTTTGTTAAAATTAAGTAAACTGCACAATGCAGTATGGGAAATCTTCCCATTTGCCCTGCTCCAGAGAGGTAGGAATATTCTACCAAGTTCTACCTCCAATTCGGCGAGGCTGTTAATGCTTGTTTGCCATGTGAATGAGACACGTTGGAAGAACTGGTTTCCGCTGTCGAATTTGCTCTTGTGAATGGGGCTCTAGTTAATGGTGCTAAAATTTTGGTTTTATTGCACCTTGACTGGTTAGGAATAACTGATCCTGCCATATCCCTTCCCTCACTGCAGCACTGAATTATCATCTCAAGAATGTTCTGGATTCCCCAACAAGAGGTTGCTACGAAATTAAATTAATCAATGTATGTTGACAACTTTTTCTTCAATAGTGGACACTACTGAAGAATTAAACAGTTCCATTAATGTATCAAAAGAAAATTATGTCGACTGTTGAATTTGATTTAAGGGGATGGTGTTTTCCTGGAATGCAAAATCCACCAGATCTAGGATACAGTTTGGAAACCTTGGTTAAATCAAAATGGTGGAAAGGTCCCTACTGGTTGAGAAATGGCCCAGAATAACAGCCATGATCTGAAATTATGCCAAGTCTTGATGTTATAAGTGTTGAAAGGAAGAAGGCAGTAATTTCAACAGTTGATTCAAATATTATGATTGAGGTTAATTTTGATAAAATTTCCTACATACCATTTTAAAGGTAATATTTTGGATCTTTCATTTTGTAAAAATGTCAGATTAAGTCCAAAAAACTGTTTGGAAAAATTACAGCAGATGAAAAGAGCCAAATTAATTCTTCTCATATTAGTGCAGAGTGAATCATTTTCTGGATTAGAGGACAAAAGATTACATCCTTTAGCTAATGACTGATTCCAATGGAATCCTTTGGGTTAAAACCAGAATTCTGAGAAGAGATGATACAAAAACTTTTCAACTTCCTATTATTCTTTGTTCTAATCATCTTATTGTAATAAAATTAATAAGAGTTATACGTGAAATGACAAATCACACAGAAAAACAATTTTTGATATCTGCTTTATAAGAATGATATTAGATCTTGAAAACATGGAAGAAAATGGATCTTGAAAACATGGAAGATCTTTGAAAACACCATTTTGAGACTCTCCTTGAAGACCAAATAAGAGAAGCAGCAGTCTTTGAGATCATAGATGCTGATTTGTCCGGCCCATTGATAGTGTAGGGAAATCAAAAATCGTGGATAGTTAGTTTTACTTATGCCATTTTTATATTAGTATTTTATAAACTGATTTTCTCTTTATCGACTGAAAGTTTCAAGTGCTTAAATGTTTCATTGCTAGATGCTGAAGACTCCATACCATCTATTCAGGCAATGGAACAAATTTTACAGGAAGTGACCGATTATTCAAATGTTCAAACCGGAATAAAATCTTGGAAGATGCTAGTATCCATAGAATTACAAGGAAATTTCTTCCATTATCAGCTCCCTGGTGGAAAGGATGGTGAGTGATTAACAGGAGACCTGAAAAGAATTCTTTACAAAGTTTTGGGACAATAATCTATCAATCATGGAGAAATGATAATTTTGAGCTACTGTGAAACAACAATGATCAGTCATCAATGAATATATAAAAGGCTTACAAGGTCTTCCAGCCCTTTTATTCCAACCACTAATGGGGGGGGGGTAATTTCAGCTTGCAGTGTATTTTTATTGCCCTTTACTACAAGACACTACACCCTTATAAACATTTACATCTTATCACCGTGATTCGAATATGAGCCTAATGGTCATTAACAAACTTAAACAACATAAAAAATAGTAACCTATAGCATGCAAGCCAAGACAGCTATGAGTGCGGCTCAAAATTGTGATTTATGAAATAATAAAGTATTTATGATCTAAAGGGTATCAAAATTTACCAAAAAAAAAAAAAAAAAAAAAAAAAAAGCTTACTACTTATTTACATTATTAAACATTTCTTTCAATGTAAGCTGTTTAAGTTGCTTCATTTTTTGTGCTAATACTTTCTCTTTAATTCTGTAGACAGGCATAATCTTTTGTTCAGTTACATTGTTGAAGTCCTGTAACTGCTGTTTCGCGAATTCCGACTAACATGTCAATCAAAATTACATTTAGCTATCCTTCACTATACATATTTGGTTATGCATTATGAGCTTGGCGACTAAAGACAAGGTGTTCCGTTAAATTTTATCTTGCTTCTATCTCGCACCGAGACAATTAAGCCTGAATTGTATCAATTATTTATTATACTTATGTCTATTTCTTGCACATGCTTACGAATTATTAAAGTTCTGAATAAATAAATTCCCACATACACTTAAGCCTTATTGAATCCAGATTTGCAGATTTAATCCTTATTGCAGGTGCTAGATATCTTACCCCGCCTACTGCATCTCTGTGGGTCCTAAACTCTGCGTGGCCATACGAGCCTTGGCGCTGGTTCTGAGTTTATGTGAATAATAAATCAGTTATTCTTAATTCAAATAGCCTTAAATGTAATCTTTAAATCTATGAGTATCATTAAGAAAATCTATTTTTAGCATATGAAAAGAAATTTTTGGTAAATATTTCCTCGTCAACATTTCTAGCACATTTAACTTAAAAGCTGTAATCATCGCCAAGCGTAATGTCAATATAACAGGTTACCATACTCCATTATTATTCAAATACTAACATAAAAAAAATTGCTTAGGCATTGCTACATGAGTTATTACTCAAGTTGTCATGTTTTGATAAACATGCGTTGATGAAAGGAAAGTATAATAAATAATGATTTGCCAGGTTTGTGTCAGATCAACAATGTATCTATGTGGAATGTTTCGGTTTCAGATGTTTGCCAAGCAGATACACAACAACGGAGCCAACCTATCGATCATACAAATTTAGGCTAAAATGATTGTTTCTTCAATAACAAGGTATTTTATTTAGTGTCGAGGTGAAATTAAGAAAGTATCCATAGGATTACAAGGAAATCTGCAGATGTTTTATTATGCATGGAGGGAGGAATCAAATGTGCATGCGTAAAGCCTAAGAGAAAAACATTGTTGTTGGTTTTTAGGTCTGGATTTTAGATCATTCTGGATATTGGACGTCCGGATTTTGGACTTTGTACTGTATAATAGGAGTTGTTTTCTACACTGAAGATTGAGATTAGAATCTGCTCAATCTGGATTTAAAAATGTCTTTTTGAACACATTTTGCAGCTAAACAAAAAAAAGAAATCTAATGTTATTTAAAAATAAATTCAGGTATTTAATGTTTATTTAGCAGCACACATAAGAAAAACGTATGTGCTTTAAATTTTATGATGGTATGTCATCATACAGCTAGCATTAGTTTCAGGAGTATGAGAGAGAAAATTGCCTGAAATATGAATGTATTATTAACGAATAAGAAATAAATTTAGAAAAAAGAAACCACATTAAAGGATATAAATAACATTAAAATAAAGTTAATTACTTGAAGATTAAAAATTGAATTACAATAATCAATGATATTTTGGCAAATACAATTATATAAAATGGTTAGCCTAGATGACTGATTACTATTTCTTTTTAAAATTTTACTGCAAAATGACAAATAAGGCATTTATTAAAAAGAAAAAAAGATAGAGTTTGTGGTAAAATCCAAATATAGCATATGGTCTTGACACATTTTTGAAAACTGTTGGCAATGCCAAGATGACCCGTTTACTGCTTATCATAATGTCGCCAAATCCTGTGTGTACTAGGATTAAACCAATTTTGTTTCATACGAGAATGGAAAGGCATTTTCTTTCGTTCAACATGCATTGCACAAGCATGTCTCTCGAGGTTACTGGAAACTTTACTGCTTTTCTAAAAGATATGATTAACCTTTTCCTAGGGGCTGAGACATACATGTCCCGAGCAAAGTGTACGGTAAGTCGGGGCTCGGGACAGTTTATCCTTGGTCGAAGGGATAGGAATTCTAACACTTGAGGCTTGACGACTATTTTACGACACCCTATCGAGTGCATTATTTTGTGGGATTCCGCTAATGGATAGGGGTAATTGACCGTAATTTGAACCCACATGGCTTGTTTGCAAATTCGGTGTCTTCCGGGAAATATTTTCTCGAGAGGAGAAAATAAAAAGACTAATTTGTTACTTTGATTCTCGCGCATTTGTGTTTTAAGATCTTTTTTTTCAATTTTTATTTTCCCTTTTGCAAATACCGTTATAAATTCTTTGAGTTGATATTTATCATTTTTTTTAGTTCGGCATCAAATAATGGCTAAACGCAAAGGAAATTTTCTTTGTTTCATTCTTTTTGTAATTGTTTATTTCAATTTATTCCAGTTTTTATCATGCATGTAAAGGCAGTGTAATGAATATAAACGTTTCAGGTGATGAACATTAATTTTAATGTTATTTCTAAATGACATACATTCCACGACTACTGTTTACTTGAGTGAAATTTTGGTTTGTTATGTTCTAAATTATAACTAGCGGCTAAGCGGATAAAATTTCTTTAACACTAATAATTCAACCCAGGTTCAAATTTCGAAGAACAGATTGACTGCATGAACCTTTCGTATTCGTTGATGTACATGAGCCAATTTCCTTCGAACGTCCTCCACGAAAGCCCCCTTCGATTAGGCAAATAATCTTTTCTTTGATCAGACGAATGAAAATAAAATTATATTCGAAATAAGAAAGCTATATTTATGAGCGTCTCATAACTGTATTTAGAAACCCTTCCTTTTATGAATAATTTTGATGACAAAATGAATTTCGACTGTGCGATAAATGAAACATGAATTTTTATTAAAGCAGTTGGTGAAGAACATTTTATAATTCAAAATTTTAAAAAGTTTCAAAACTTATTAATTTATCGTTGTTATATGTTTGTATCTATAAGATGATATCTGTATCAATTCTTTCAGAAAGTAGATACGTTAGTTAAAACATTAAACATGGGAAAACACATGAAGGCTGCCTTTATAAGTGAAAGAATGCCTTCGAGGCAAACTTTTAAGGGAAACTATCTTGTATTCACGTTTCACACGGGGCAAACAATGAAAACCAACCATGCAGCCAACCCAATCGCCTGGCCTCGAACCCAAGTCGAACTTACCAGTATTCAGCAGTCTTGACCACTCAGTCACAGGTATTGTTCAGAAAGCAATTAATTTTTACGTGAGAATTGTATTTTGGAGCGAATCAAATGATATATTAGGATACTAAGGATGTATAGAGTAATTGAGATGTGTAATATTTTTTAGTTCCCTGAATTTAATCCTCAGTATAATTCTTTATTAATATACATCAAGTCAGTACCAATCTTCATTCCGAACTTCATTCCTCCGAAAGAAAGCAACAATAAAAAGCTTGAGATCTGTAAATTTCGCATAACAATCCGATACCTCAAAGGCGCTATTTTAGCATTCTGAAAATGTAGATCATAAAAAACTGAAGAAATATTTCTCCATTCGACAAAAATCTTTATTTTAAAAAATTTTAATGGGTTTCTGAATATGCAATTTTGCTTTTAAAGAAAAAATGCAGCAACAATATAAATCGACGAACAACTATTTCCCTTCTATTCTAAGGTAAAAGCAATATATAATATCTCTAAGTGGTAAACCTAAATTTTTGTTATTGAATAATAATTCAATATTATTTTCTTAACCTCCAGCATTTCTTTACCGAACCAAAAACTGTAAAGCGGTTAAAAAAAAGATCTTATATCCCTGATATGAAGGCAGATCAGGTCTGGGAGCGTATTTGCAACGTCACATGGAAGAAAAATTTATTAAAAAAAAATCTTATGTCGTGCATTAGTAAATTTTTGTTAGTGCATGTTTGTTAGTGTTGTTCAATAATGATTCAATGCACAAACGCAGTTACCAATTTCTTTTTCTCCAGAAATGAATTTTACAGAAGTGTAAATCCAATAACACTCATTTGTGAACTCGAAAATGCTTTCTAAATGATACATGTAATAATTAAACTGTATTTAATTTGCTCTTCAATATCAGGATAATTATAATACTTAAAATGAAAATGTATCTATTGTTTGAAGGATATGTTTGAATATTTTAAATCACTAAATTCTCTATACAAGTCAATATAGGTACAAGTGGACCGAAAGGAAATGCTGACAATTTCTCTGCCTGCGAACAAAAGAGCACTAATCACCTCGTCGTTAAGACTCGACCTGAAAAATTTTCCTCCCTTTCCCTAACCGCTGAGCAAAGAGCCATCAGTGAAGAAACACAACTATTTTTCGAGCCCACGTGAAAAGGTTAAAAGATAATTTTCTAAAAGATATGACAACTGCGAAAATTGGCTGTATGCCAGCTGCCCGAATGTTGTTCATGTGATACATAATTCGCCAAGAAAGTGAACGATTTCAATGTTAGTGCACAAATCACTTTTTCGGATCACCGTATGAAATTCCCAGACTTTTCTCGATTTTGATTAAAATACTTAAATCCACAATTTTATTGTCAATTTTCGAATTCCCCAATTTTTTTTTTTTGGTTTTCCAGGTAGTGTGGCAACTCTGCTGTTACAGTTTTCAATGTACATATGTAAACTGATGAAAATATGGTAAATGTTTTAATAAATTACAGTTAATACCATATACATCCCATCACTAATATTTACAGTATCGATGTTATCAACATTAAAGAAATATTTTAAGCCAAATGAAGATAAGAACCTGCACAGGAATATATAGTGTCCCATTTTTGCCACTAGATAGATGGTAGGGCATATCTTCCTTTTCTTTTTCACTAATTGAGTTTTGAGAACGAAACTAGATTTGGAACCGCTCTGAGGAGTGTAAAGACGAAACTTCAGATTCAGAAAACAATTAAAATGTACTGTCTTAAAATAATTATCACCTACCTCGTAAATAGTGTATATTAGTGTTTTATTTGAATAAATAAGTAAAAGACAAGATGGCCTGTTACTTCTAATAGAAACTCTTACTGGAAAACGTGATTATTAGAACCTGGCACCGCAAACACTGAAGATGCAGCAGGTAAGGAATTTTACATTAATTTTATTGTAAATAGAAGAACCTGATGCAACATTTTTATGGTGCCCGAACAGGGACGCCAGGTTTTTTGAAAAGTTCTAATAAAGTGAATTCAAAAGCTGAATATTAAAATTGAAGATTTTAAGACTTGTTCTTGAAGTATTCAGCAGAAGAACAATTTTGTTTTCTAAGTAAGAGTTAAATAATTCTTTTTCATGAGATGTATATTTTGTGTAAGTGTTTGAATCTAAGAATATAATGGCAGAAGAAAAAGTAGATAAATTAAAAAAGAAAAGAAGTATCTTAAGAACTGCCGTTACAAAATAGGAAAATCGAAAGTGAATTAAATAAATCTGAAGTTAGTATTAATGAGCTGGAAGAATTTTTAGAACAGCTTAATGCTAAAACCGAAACACTATCTAATGCCGATGTAGAAGTTGAACCAATTCTGAGTGTAGATGAATTCGAAATTACAGAACAATATCGCGAGAAGATAACGTTATAGAAATTCAGGCTTAAGAAATGGATAAAGGAACTTAATCATGACTTAAGTGAGAGGATTTCAGCAGTTTCGGTCCAGGATAATGACTTAAATGCATCAAACACTCAGCAAAATATAAAAGATACAGCTAATGTTAAATTACCAAAACTTTCGATTCCCGTAGTTCATGGAAACATTAGTCAATGGCTTACTTTTTGGAATAGTTTTGAGTCCTTTATACATAATAACGAATCATTGAACAAAGTAGACAAATTTAATTACCTGAAAGCTGCTAGCTTAGGAGGAACAGCTGCTAGTTGCGTTCAAGGACTTCTGTTATCGCCAAAACATTATGATTCAGCAATTCAAATCTTACACGACCGTTTTGGAAGGAGAGACATTCTTATTAATGCACACATGAATAATTTGCTGAATGTTGAATCATTAAAATATGCGAATGACATAAAAACATTTCGTAACTTGTATGATAAAGTACAAACACAGATTAGACGTCTCGAAGCGTTACATGTTGTATCGGAATCTTACAGCGCTTTGCTGTGTCCGATGATTTTGAAGTTATTGCCTTCAGAAATAACGCTTGAATTTCATAGAAAACAAAATGTTGGCACCGATTATAACATAAAAGATTTAATGTCATTTTTAGACGCAGAGCTTTCATCCCGCGAACGCACAAGGTCAATGGTTTCGCAGCAGCAAAAAGTATCCGATCGGCGACAGTCTCCTCCCCCCCCGCAACGAAAAGCGCACGTGGTATCACAAATAGACATAATAAACCGAAGATTCTGATCGCTACAGATTTGTTTACAAAATCCGAATGCAGGGAGGAAAATATGAATTGCGTCTTCTGTAATCAATTTCACAAGATTTATGACTGTAGTTCCATTTCAGACTTATCATTACATGAAAAAAGGGACATTTTAAGAAAAAAATGTGTTTGCTATAAATGTCTAAAACCACATCATTTAGCACGAAATTGCAGAACAAAAATAACTCGTTCTACTTGTAAAAAACAACATGCAACTATTACGAGTGATAAACAAAATCCTTCTGTCGAGGTTTCGAAAATTAAAAAAGACGAAGAGATAGAAAATAAAGTACTTTCAAATCAAGCAGGATGTTCAGAAGTATATATGCAAACTTTAGTTGTTCACATATATGGAAGAGGGAATAACCAATTTGTTTGTGCGCTAATTGACACCAGAAGTCAAAACTCAGACTTACGCAGGTATGCAGCAGAAAGGTTACAATTAAGAAGCTTGGGTGAACAAAGTGCAACCCACAGACTTTTCGGTGGCATAGAAGTTTCGGAAAAACATAAACGTTATAGAATAAAATTAGGTAGCATAGATAAACGGTATAATTGCAAAATCAATGTATTGGATGAAAGAAAAATATGTTCTTCAGTCCCTAAACTCAAAAATATACACTGGATTGGGGAACTTAGAAGAAGAGGAATTTACGTCAGTGATGTTTCTGAAAATGGAAATTACAGATTATTCCAGGAGAACCCCCATGAGATTCATTTCTTGTTAGGGGCATATGTTGCTGCAAATTTATTTACAGGTAAAATCAAAGCTCTTCCTTGGGGAAGATTAGTTGCTGTAAGTACAAGACTTGGGTGGACAGTCATAGGGAAAGAGAAACTGACAATTATGAAATAGAAAATTCCTTTTCCATGCTTTCGTTATCTTTACATATTTCTGATGCCACGCTGTCAGAAATGTGGAGGCTTGATGTTATCGGAATAACAGATCCAGTTACAAAGAAGGCTAGAGAGGAAAGGGTTTTGCAAGCAAAATTACAGTTCCAAAATTCTGTATCTCTAAACAAAAAGGGGTGTTATGAAGTCGCACTTCCGTGGGCGGAGAATCATGTACCACTCTCCACCCACAAGGATTTAGCTTTAAAACACCTACAATCTACCTTTCAGAAACTTCTATCTCAAAATTTATTTTCTTCATACAATGCAGATTTTAATGACTGGTGTAACTTAGGAGTGATCGAAGAAGTTAAAGAAAATATAGCGGTTGACTATGGACATTATTTGCCACATAGACCGGTGATTAAAGAAAATAGCTCAACACCAATTCGACCGGTGTTTGATGCATCTGCGAGGAAACAATCGTCTACTTCTCTAAATCAGTGTTTGAAGAGTGGACCAAATTTGATAGAACTAATTCCTTCTCTTTTGTTGAGATTTCGGGAAGGCAAGTTTTCTGCTATAGCAGACACTGAGAAGGCTTTCTTACAGATCAGTGTAAAGCCTCAAGATAGAGACTGGCTTCGGTTTTTCTGGTGAAATGATGTGGAAGAAAAGAAAACGAAAATATTTCGTCATACTAGAGTAGTATTTGGGGTTAAGAGTAGTCCTTTCCTTTTGGCAGCTGTTATAGAATTCCATCTACAAAAGTACATGAAAAATTCTTCATTATGATACGGAGATGACAGCTAAACTTTCGCGCAGCTTCTACGTAGATAACGTTGTTGCCAGTTTTGACAAAGAATCACAGATGATCCAGTTCATCGAAAAATCTCGAGAAATAATGTATGAAGGAAAGTTTAATCTTCGAGGTTGGTTACATAACGTAGATAACTTGAAACAGGAAACTATTTCACCCGTATTGGGTCTGTTATGGAACTCTCAGAAAGATAATTTAACTTTGAATCTGAATTGACTAGAAGGTGTTGGTGTATTTAATTATGGCAAAGCACACTAGGGCTATCTGCCTAAGGGGAGGGATGATTTCGTTGAGGACTTTCTAAGGGAAACTGGCTTGTATACACGTTACACATGGGGAAAACCATGAAAACGCCCATGCAGACAGCCCGTTCGCGGGATTCGAACCTCGACTGAACTACCAGTGTTCAGTGACTTTACCGCTCAGCCGCTGGTGGGCGAATTGGCTAGAAGATTTTGAAATGGATATAATAACAAAGAGAACAATTCTCGCCGTAACACACAAAATATTTGATCCTATTGGAATTGTGAGTCCTGTTCTCTTGTATCCTAAAATATTGTTGCAGAACTTATGGAAAACAGGAATTTCTTGGGATACTGAAGTCGATGAGAGTACAAAACAAAATTTTGTGAATTGATATAAAAGCCTTTTTCTCTTAAAAGAAATATCCCTCCTACTTTGGATACATTCCAGAAAGGACAAAGAAGTTCTGCAGCATTCACACCTTCTGTGATGCCAATGTGTATGCTGCTGCAGTTTTCTTGAGAACTGTGACGAATTCTGGAGTTGAAGTTCATCTGCTGGCATCGAAGTCTAGAGTAGTTCCCGTGAAATCTATTACGATCCCTCGTCTGGAATTGATAGCTGCCACGATAGGTGCCAGACTATGCTCTTCTGTTTTAAATGGTTTACAATGGCAAAATGTGGAAATGCATTTTTGGACAAATTCTACAACAGTTTTGACATGGAAGAGATTGTCTGGGCTGTCTTTGTGGAAAACATAATCAGGGAGATTAGGAAACTGACGGATCCAAAAATGTGGAAACACATTGCTGGAACAAAAAATCCAGCTGACCTCCCATCAAGAGGTTGCACCGCCAAACAACGTTTAGTAGTTAAATGGTGGGAGGGCCCCGATTGGCTGAAAATGTGTTAAGATCGATAGATTGGAAGGAAATAGAATGTCATTCAACTAGTATGAGAGTACAGTGGAAGTTTAATCCCCCAACTGCTTCATGGCGGGGCGGTTGGTGGGAGAGGTTGGTACAAACCGTGAAGAAGATGTTGAGAAATGTTCTCGGAAAGTCCTGTGTCTCTTACGAGGAAATGTTGACTATACTTTGTGATATCGAATCAGTGATTAACTCAAGACCCCTTACGTACCTTTCAGAAGATCCAAATAATCTTACGGCACTAACTCCTTCAATGTTTCTACAAGATGTGCACGACGTCGGAGTGCCAGACTTAGACTACCTGGATATCACCAATCTGACAAAAAGATACAAGTTCTTGCAGAACTTAAGAGAACACTTTCGCAAAAGATTTCGTGATGAATATTTAGCTATCCCAGTGCAACGATCTACTCGGACTATCAACAAAAATGACTTGGTGTTTGTCGGCAGCGACAACAAGAGAATAGATTGGCCAGTAGGTCGTGTTGTAGAAATATATTCTGGGAAAGACAACGAAGTATGTGTTGTCAAAGTGAAAACTGCAACGGGATAACTCTTAAGACCTGTGAAACGTAATTATCCTCTCGAACTTGATAGACCTAACTTGTTTAGTGACTTCACCATGAAAAGAAAGAACTCTGCCGATAAGTGCGACAGTGTATGAACTATCAAACTAGATATGGATGTAAAACTGTAAAACCTGTTACATATTTTTAAATTGTTATTTTAATTTTTGTTTCTTTTCAGTGTTTTAGAAATTTAATTGTCCTAACAGTAGTCAATTGAAACATGTTATCTGGATATGGTATGAATGTAATGCAGAAAATGTTTAGATGTGTACTACTTCTTTGTAAGTATTAATTTTAGAGCATTAGTTACTTTTCATATTTGTGAAAGTTGTACTTGAATTTTTGTTTGATTATTGATAAATTTTGTTTTGATTTTTCCATCTTATCGAGGTAAAATCAAAAGGTGGGAGAATGTCCCATTCTTGCCACTAGATGGCGGGCATCTCTTCTTTTTCTCTAAGCAAGTTCTGAGAACGAAGCTAGATTTGGAACCGCTCTGAGGAGCGTAAAGACGAAACTTCAGACTCAGAAAACAATTAAAATGTACCGTCTTAAAATAATTATCACCTACCTTGTAAATAGTGTATATTAGTGTTTTATTTGAATAAATAAGTAAAAGACAAGATGGCCTGTTACTTCTAATAGAAACTCTTACTGGAAAACGTGATTATTAGAACCTGGCGTCGCGAACACTGAAGACGCAGCAGGTAAGGAATTTTACATTAATTTTATTGTAAATAGAAGAACCTGATGCAACATATGGTGTTTATGAATTCAAATTAACCTTCATGTTTACATACTGCTATCAAAATTAAAAAATACACAATGTAGGATTAATATTTTAAAAAAAAAAAAAGCTTAACACTGTTCAAAAGCTAAGATTATAAAAACATCCAGAGTGACTGCATTGACTTTAATTCTTACTTCTAATTTTCTCATAATGTTTCAAAATTTTTCTAGGTTTTTCTAATGCATATTTGAAAGCTATTGACAGATGCTAATATTATTATCTCTACATTAAAAAGGAAGTTCTCAGCAAATTCATATGATTACAAACCTGATGAACAAAGAGCGAAAATGCTTTAGTACTATCCCTTCCAGCATTAGGAGCGTGGTACATGTTCACCCATTCTCGCAACAGGAACTCAGTTTTTTCGGAAAGACCTGGTGGATCATCGAATTCTCTTGCTTGTGTTATTCCAGAATACATCATAGACATTGGACCTCCCCCAGTTGTACGATCTAAAAAAGCAGGTTCCCCAGTATTTCGAAGCATCTCTAAAAGTTGTACTAAGCTGAAATAAATGAAATTTTACGTTAAACTACTTTTACCGTAACTTCTAAAAATATCAGCATTTTAAAAATGTAAAACGTTTATATAAATATAGATTATAAGCGTTGTTTATACACAGCTTGTATCACTCACAAATGATAAATGGGTGGCGATCGGGCATAAGATGAAAAGGGGGGGGGGACCTTCTCAACTAAACCTGTTGAAACTAAAGCTAACTTCTTCTAGATTCAGAAATCATATACTATATGATCTACTGCTTTTGGTCAGCTGGGTTTAAAACTGTTGTTGGAACTGAGTTAAGATTCATAACTGCGACTATTTTTCTAAAGAATTCACTAAAAGAAAAATTGCTAGCTTAAAAAAAATATTTGAACAATTGTTAATAAAAGTATTTTTTAATAATCCTTTAAACACCTTTTTTAGCTTACTAAAATTATCAAATGAAATCAGGCTTGATATATATATATAAAAGTAAAAAAATTGCCATAAAACTATTTCCAAGCCTTTTATATGAGAAATTCTTCCAGCCAGTCTTAGATCACATATTATGTTGTTCTCAAAATGGTGGGCCACGTGCCGCTTCCCATAAATTAATTGGCATTAGTATGCGAGTTTTATGGCAAGAATTTATAGATTATATTTTAACCACTCCGAGTCCAATTTTATATGATTTTTGTTACTGTTACAAACAAACAAAAGTAGCACCCCCAAAAGATCTACAAATGGAGCAAATTTACTCTGTAATATGAATCTTGCTGAAAGATTTGAAAACAAATTCAATACTCTCAGTAACCATTTTTTGTAATAAGAATAATTGCTTTGTTTAGGAATACATTTTTGTCAGAAGGTTTTAACACCAGCACCTTCTGAAAGATAGGTGGTTGGAATTGTAGACATTTCCATAACACAAACCACATTATTAGATGAGGCACACTGAAATCAGAACTCGCATGATGCATTGATTTTGCAGGATTTCGTAAAAACTTTTTATTAACTTTTGCAACCACTTTGATTTTGGCTGCTATTCGTCCTTGATTTGTTTTCTTTTACTACCAGTCTTTATCTACCTGAAACTGCTTCACCCACTGTTTGACGGTGTGATGATGTAGTGGTTCTTTTTCAAGCCCAAATGTTTTTGTATGACAATAAACGATGGTATTTCAGTGCATTCCAAATCACAGTATGCTTTCTACTGCATGGATGATGCCATTTGATTAACAGTGCTTCTAGGAGCGACTTTGTAACTAGACTTTTTTTTTTTTTTTTTGCTGTTGCCAGACAAAACTTGTATAATTGTAGTTTCAGAATTAACTTGTTTTGACTTAATAAATCAATTACCTACAATGCTATTCTTTTTATCCCATTCACTATAAAAAACCCTATAATAATAATAAAAGATAATACATTGGCTTTATTTATTCTCAGTCTAATCCCACTCAGAAAGTGTTTGTTATTTGTTTAGTTTTAGTTTAAATAATTTATTTAGCGGTTAATTCAACATTTATTGAAGAATGGACAAGAATTATTTGAAATAATGTCTGCAAATTTAGCTTTCAGATGCTAATCTTATATTCCAGAACAGAAAATAAATATAAATTGGAATTTTTTCCCCTTGCATTATTATTATTATTACTGCTTATGAATGTTTAAATAAATATTTTAAAATTACAATTTTAAATTTACTAAAAAATTTGCTTTGGTAAAAAAGTTTCATTTTGTAATAAATAAAATAAGATTTTGACAAAATTTGGCTTTTCAGCTGCTTTCAGATTGTGCATTTGACCCACAGACAATTTGAATTTGAGATCACTGCCATAATATATCATGAACCAAATTTTTTTAACTCAATTATCGAAAATATTACATAAGTTAAACCTCCCTTGAACAAATAGTCTATTTTCTTTGCAATTCTTCTAAAGTCATAATCTGAAATTATCTCCAGGCCATTCAGGTCATATGATCCAAGTCACTTCTATTGAAACCTTAAACGTAAAGTAATCTGTACTTCTGCAATACTCTGGATCATTTGAACTAATCATACTTTAGTTATTGGAGGCATTTGAAAATTTATTTCACTAGAACATGTAATTAATATTAGAAATAGTATCTAAACTTTTCTTAAGAAAACAGCGGCATTTATCTGTTAAACATATTAATTTCAATTAAAAAATATTAACTAAGATCCTTTAACACTGAATGAAAAACTAGATATATTTTAAGAGAAAAATTGAGTTGCACATAATTTGGAGTTTGAGCTCCCATCTGAGTACATAACTGCCATTCCGAAATATTTTAAATATAAGATGCAGTCAACAAATATGCAGCAAGAAAAACACAACTGAAATTGTTCATTAAATAAGAGAATTAGAACATGGCTGCTGAAAAGAAAACTATGATATTTGTATTAAATATTACATCTGATGTGTATTCATAATTTAAAGTTTTCTTTTCCTTTTTGTTTCTTCAGCAGAAGGTTTATTTTCTTAAATTAAGTTAAAAAAGAAATTATGACATTAATACCTAAAACCAAAAAACTTAAAAACATAGTAAGGTGCAGCATGCGCCTAACGAAAGCCAAAAGTAGGGGGGGGATGTTAAAGAAACAAATCTGATATCAGTTATTATTAAATGAAATTATATTGCTATTATTAAATGTTAATTACAGTCAAAAGTTGTTAATCCAGACTCGTCGGGACTTCGGCGATTCCGGATTATAGATCATCAGTTTAAATCTGGTAAGATGGCATGCAGAAATTATAAAATTAAAAATATGAAACCGTAATTTATGAAATACGGAACAATTATGATCTAAAGGGTATGACATTAATACCTAAAACGAAAAACCTAGTAAGGTGCAGCATGCGCCTATTCAACGAAAGCCGAAAGTAGGGGGGGGGGAATGTTAAAGAAACAAATCTGATATCAGTTATTATTAAATGTTAATTATTAATTTTATTATTAAATGAAAACCGATATTATGAAATTAAAGTGGGTGTAAATTAAATATGCAGCTTTTAGTTTGTGTTAGAAATTATAAAATTTGCATACCCATCTGGATGTTGCCGTGGTAATGATGCTATACGAGCTAAAGTTTCCACCGTATTATAGAGATCAACCTGTAAGGACGAAATATTTTAAATTTTTGTTCTAACATATTAAAATTATTTTTCTGACACATATATATTTCCTTGTCAATTATTTTCAATAAACAAAACATTTGCTATTTGGAAAGTCTGATAAATCATTATTTTATGCACCAAATTCAGCTGACTTTTTATTTACTCAAACATTTGTGGTTTCTCTTTTTAATACTCTGCAGTGCATTAATGTCTTAACTAACCTGTTAACTTGAGTTTTTCATGCAACAGAAATGAATATGAATTACCATGAATTAAAAATTCCAAATAAAGAATTTGGTACTTGTGTTCTTAGCTACCTTGGCAAGAGAAAACAGTACTGGCATAATTTGGGCTTAAGGTGGTGTATTTAATTATGGCAAAGCACACTAGGGCTATCTGCCTAAGGGGAGGGATGCCTTCATGGAGGACTTTCTAAGGGAAACTGGCTCATATACACGTTACACACGGGGAAAATCACGAAAAAACCCATGCAGCCAGCCCGTTCGTGGGATTCGAACCTAACTACCAGTGACTGCTCGGCCGCTGGTGGGCTCCAATTTGGGCTTAACAAAGTGTGATTTCTTGCTAAATGTTACACGCATGCACAATGAAGAAACTGATTATGGTAAACAATAACTACTTCAATATTTACACAAAGTAAGTTACTTAATATATACCTACAGAACAGAAGTTCTCAACCAGAGAGAATCTCCTCCTGGGGTAAATGTGGCCAGCCTTTCATTTTGTTGTTAAGTACTTAGTTTCAGTTTACAAACATAAAAAACTATTTTTATTCAAGTTGTGATATTTATGAACATTTTCCATATTTTTGGTTGTTTAATCCTTACTGATATTATAAATACGAATGCGAGTTTGTTTGTTACGCTTTCACGACTTAATTACTTAACCGATCATCATGAAATTTTCAAAAAATATTTTTGATATATTAGAAAAGGTTATAGGCTATAAAATGTCTTCGTTCGACTTAAATTAGACGAGATATTAATGAAAAACTACTTTTTCCTTCATTTTTCACTTACTTTGTTGGGTTTCCCCTATGAAAGGGATTTGGCTACATGCCAATTTATACTTTCACAAATATCTATGGAACGCCGATTAGTTGAATTTCGAGACATATATCCGCTGATTCAAAAAATTCGTCGGAATCCATTGATACTATTCTCATTTTTGTATGACCTTAATCAGCTGAGATATTAATTGAAAATTCTGAAAACGCTAATTTGAATGTGACTCAATAGCGACATTAAGGATTTTTGAGTCTTCCCGCTTGGATCCAATAAATTGGTGATAAAAACTATAACTTTTGATCTAATTATCCAAATTTCTTGAAATTTAGAAACTTGTGTTGCGCTCTGAATGATAGAACCAATGGTGGTGTAACTGTTTTTGGCCGCTTAATTATTTTCTGCTTAATCACATATGAAACAATACTCCGCTTGCTATTGTTAACAGCCTGCAATTCGAAAGCGATGGAGGGGGGGGGGAAGGAGTCGGTATCTGTTCAACCGTTGGGTTGGCAAAAATTCAAAGTGCACTGATTTACACGTGGAAAATCATTTTAATATTGATAACTTTTAATTAACTTACTGACTTGAAAAAATTATCAACATTTCAACTTTCGTGATATATTTAATGTTCTATTTCGTATTTTTTAAAAGATCTATTCATTCGTGTTATATATTTCTGTTATTGTTGCTTGAAAAATTGGATTTACAATTTATATTCTTTACATTTTACTGTGTGTAATAAAAAATTTTGTTTTATCATTTTAAGGCGCTGGAATGTTCTTTATTTTGAAATTTTATGCAGAGTGTATTTTTAAAATCCATGCAGAGTTGAAACTTATTTAAGGACATCAACGCAAGCGATGTTGCGGGTAAAGCTAATTTATAAAATATGTTAGAAAATATTTCAAATCTACATAAGTGCATACATATATTTTTTCAAGATTTGGAAAGGAGGAAATGCATGGTATTCTAGCAATGGCGAAAGGAATACTTGGGCAAAAAAGGGTTGAGAACCACTGATATAGAAGGAATTCATTAAAATAAAAATTTGCATTTATTTTTTCAGTTAATATTTTGTGATTTATTACAGTATTTAATAAATAGTAAAATTCTATTCATTATTTTATTTGATACAGTTATGTTAGCAATTTATTAAAAAATAACATATATAAACATAGTGGTAAATGAAATTGTTAGAAATTCTTTTCTGGATAATAGCAATTGCATTAATAATGCCTCAAACACATCATTAAGGACAACTTACTTGGTAAACGTTTTCTTTTCCAACATATGAGTACATATTATGCCAATTTTCACAATTTTCTTGGTTGAAAAAATGACTTTTCTTAGGGGGGGGGAAGACTATAGCATATGTTTAGTTGATGGCAGATTAAATAGTTATGCAATATAAAAATTAAGTAATAAAATATTTGCAATGAAAAACTGCTCTATTTTAAAAGTGAAAATCATTCAAATACAAACATAAGTTACAGGCATACATGAAAAACCACTATATTTCAAAACAGAATAATTGCACATGTGCACGTTGATAACAGTTAACATTTCTTTCTCTCCAATGAGCAGATCAGTAAACAGTTGTTTTTCACCAAGGCAAGAAGACAAGTACCAAACATTTTATCTACTAAGGTCTATCCATACTTTGAAAGATGCCTACCCAAAGAACAGCTGAATTCCCAGTCATAACTTTAACATCAGAAGTACTTCATCTAAATAAATTAATTACATAACCACTTCCGATTTCTCCAACAGAAATACACAGTGCCCAGCAGCTATAAATACAAATTATAAAACCAGACCACTTACTTCAGTTACAATAGCATTCTGCCGTTCATCCAAAAGATACAACTTAACTAACTGCATTGCAAATTGGACAGCCATGATGTTCATTCCATTCTCCATTGACTACAAGAAAGAACAATAGAAAAGAATATTTATTAAATTGGCTATTAAAATTACTCAATATAGTTATATATTTCAATATAATATGCCCATACACACACAGTAAAATATGTGTAACGCGAAAACTCTTAATACGAAATATCGGTTAACACAAAAAGATATTCTCTCTGGACATGAACAAAATACGGAAAACACCAGCTTCACAGGCAAGATTTAAATGGGGTGTGAAATGAAAGAGGAGGTGGTTTCACATGTTTCGTACAAAGGAAGCTAATTTGGCTTCGAAATTTCCCCGGAATAGCCTGTGACACAAGCCAGTTTTGTTTATCTATGCTACATATGCCACACAAACATTTTATCTCTCATTAGTTGGCTTTGGAATTCGGTGACAAGTACATCACAGTGCGAGTAAAAATTTGTGAGTTTGGTTCATATGTTGCACTCTGCATGTCAGTCTCTTAATCTATTGCACTCTGCATGGAATTCAATGACTCAAGGATGAATGAAAACTGTTTTCTTCATATCTGATTTTCAAAAGTATCAGATTCTTTGGCTTAAAAAAAAAAAAAAAAAAAAAAAAAAAAAATGGAGGAGCAGTATATTGAAACTGAGCTGGCACTTAATGAAATGTGTGAGAAAGTTTCTGTACTTTTGGACTATCCTACTGTATTATCGGAATAATTCGTTGCAATAATTATGGCTGACAAAGACATTTTGGAGTCTGTTCAAAGCTAAAAAAATATCACTGATGCAGATTCCGATAACGAAAATGAAATTAATACTGCAGCTCCTCTTCCCACGTATCCGAAATGAAGACTATCATGAAAAGCATGTATAGTTTATTTAGATACAGATTCCAATGGTGAAATGAATAACAAAATGGATGACATTGAACAGTTTGTCAACAGTCTGATGCTAAAAAAGACAATGCAAAGAAAAATATCAGATTATTTTCCAAAATCTGAATAAATATTTTGTTTTTCAAAAAACTTGAAAATTTTGTATTAAATCTCATTACATTCTTGTGGATGTTTTAGTTTCATTGATTTTTATTAAATACATACATACATAAAACGTTGTTGTTGGTGGTTTTGAAGTCTGGATTTTAGATCATTCTGGATAATGGACGTCCGGATTTCGGACTTAATACTGTACATATAAACATGTAAGATATAACAAAATACGATAGCTGCTTTAAAAATAATTGGCGACCTCCTTAAGATTAACAATTCTAGATTTGGCACTCTCCACCTAAATTTATCTGTTCTCCCAAATTCGAGATTCTCCTATGATTATATACAATCTAAAATTAACCAATCATAGCTTAGAGTACTTTCTGCATGTACCTAGTATAAGTACCGCTCATATATAAACTGTGTCATCTTCTATCTTTTGCCATGCCAAAATCCACGTTGCTTTGCTTGCCTGTTTAAAATGATATCACCCCATTAATCTGTGTAAATAATAAATTATTATAATTGTTTATGATAAAAATATATAGTCTTCGAAGAATTATTTTAATGTGCCTGGAAATAAAGCTGAACTTAGTTTGGTATCAACATCTTCATCCCATCTTGCTGCTCTGCTATCATGACTAAACATAAAAATATAATACATATATATATATATATATATATAAATTCCCCATTAACTTTCCACCGACAGTTCATTTTTTAAAGTAAGAATAAGGAAATGTGCATTTTAAAAACTGGTAATTAAACATATCTAATTTCTAAATTTGATAATTAAAATATCTAATTTGTAAAACTAAAACATAGATATAGTTCACAGCAGTATATACAAATTCTAAGAATACATTATATATTAAAAATTTAATGAAGATGGCAATTATAAAGACTTGATTTGAAAGTCTCTATTAATATTCGTTATGCATCTCTACAAAGCTGTGACAAATCTTTCAGTCCAGTTGCTAAAAATAACAACTCTGGCCTTAAGATTTTTATTAATTAATATTTAATTAAGAAAGGAGGAACTCAACATTTATCTATAAACAAAAGAAGAAACTTACTAAAATTTAATAATACAGTCAAAAGTCGTTAATTCGGACACCCATAATCCGGACCTCAAAGCTTCAAACATTCTGCGCATGCGTCAATAGACGCATGCGCATAAGACCTTTACGGCTGCGAATATGCTTGTGTGCGTGCGCAAAATACGTTTACGAGTGCACGTTTAATGCATAACGGACGGTATAAGCTAAGCTAAAATTATCTAATTATCTATTCCAGTTAATGTTGCAGATTGCGCTGTTCCTTAATTTTCGAATTGGATCCGGCCTATAATTTTTTGCAGACTGTTAGAGCAATTTTATAAAAGTAAGCTTGAACTTTCGATTATGTCAAATAGAATTTCTGATATATATTTATTAATATGTAAAGGATCTACAAAGCGAAAGTATGTTTCGAAGTTCATTAAACAAAAGGTGGAATTGCTACAAAAAATAGATAAAGGCATATCCTTTGTTTATTTAAACTTTAACATTTGTTTATATAAACTTTAACGTTTGTTTATTTAAACTTTGTTTATCTTTAACGCAGTGGCGGCGCGCAATGAACTGGAAGTTGATCTGTCAGCACTAACCTTATCTTCAAGGTAGATGTTTTTATTTTATTTGGCTTATAATTCCTTACTAAATGTAGTATTTCATCTCGATGTACTCCGTCTTTGATATGATTTAAATCAAATTCCTCGTCATTATAATTCGCTTCCGATAGCGAAGAAAGTGACAGAGGTTATTGAAAAGGAAAAAATTTCGATTGACAAATTAGTCGGTAGACACAACTATTATAGGACTTGAACAGCGGAACTTTCTAACTGAACAAGAAATTATGTCTGTTTATAGAATTAAAGAGAAAGTATTATCACATGAAACGAAGCAAAACTTAAACAACTTACATTGAAAGAAATGTTTAATAAAGTAAACAAATAAATATTAAGCTTTTTCTTTTTGCAAATTTTGATACCCTTTAGATCATAATTGTTCTTTATTTCATAAATTACGGTTTCATATTCAACTATTTCCAAGCCTTTTATATGAGAAATTCTTCCAGCCAGTCTTAGATCACATATTATGTTGTTCTCAAAATGGTGGGCCACGTGCCGCTTCCCATAAATTAATTGGCATTAGTATGCGAGTTTTATGGCAAGAATTTATAGATTATATTTTAACCACTCCGAGTCCAATTTTATATGATTTTTGTTACTGTTACAAACAAACAAAAGTAGCACCCCCAAAAGATCTACAAATGGAGCAAATTTACTCTGTAATATGAATCTTGCTGAAAGATTTGAAAACAAATTCAATACTCTCAGTAACCATTTTTTGTAATAAGAATAATTGCTTTGTTTAGGAATACATTTTTGTCAGAAGGTTTTAACACCAGCACCTTCTGAAAGATAGGTGGTTGGAATTGTAGACATTTCCATAACACAAACCACATTATTAGATGAGGCACATTGAAATCAGAACTCGCATGATGCATTGATTTTGCAGGATTTCGTAAAAACTTTTTATTAACTTTTGCAACCACTTATATAAACTTTAACGTTTGTTTATCTAAACTTTGTTTATCTTTAACGCAGTGGCGGCGCGCAATGAACTGGAAGTTGATCTGTCAGCACTAACCTTATCTTCAAGGTAGATGTTTTTATTTTATTTGGCTTATAATTCCTTACTAAATGTAGTATTTCATCTCGATGTACTCCGTCTTTGATATGATTTAAATCAAATTCCTCGTCATTATAATTCGCTTCCGATAGCGAAGAAAGTGACAGAGGTTATTGAAAAGGAAAAAATTTCGATTGACAAATTAGTCGGTAGACACAACTATTATAGGACTTGAACAGCGGAACTTTGTAACTGAACAAGAAATTATGTCTGTTTAATAGAATTAAAGAGAAAGTATTATCACATGAAACGAAGCAACTTAAACAACTTACACTGAAAGAAATGTTTAATAAAGTAAACAAATAAATATTAAGCTTTTTTTTGTAAATTTTGATACCCTTTAGATCATAATTGTTCTTTATTTCATAAATTACGGTTTCATATTTTTAATTTTATAATTTCTGCATGCCATCTTACCAGACTTAAACTGATGATCTATAATCCGGAAAAATCGATAATCCGGAATCGCTGAAGTCCCGACGAGTCCAGATTAACGACTTTTGACTGTACTTTTGTTCTGCTCAATTTTGGGGGGAGGAAGGGGTTAACTGATAATGTATTTCCATCAAAAATACTTTTTGCTTGCACAGTAGTTAACAGAACTTCGCTTGGATGTACTGAATTCTGTCTAATTAAAAATTTTTTAAAATTTAATTAATTTTTGAGACATAACATCACAAACGCATATAAATATCATAATGTCTTTGATTCATACACTGTCATGACGAATCAACAAAATGTATTCAATTCATCAAATTGCATATAAATATATATTACTTTGACTCCTACACTTTTTCTACCATGAATGTTTCTAAAAACTGGATACAAGACAAACTTAGAATTATATTTCCCACCTATAACTTCCCAAACTTTAAACATGTCACTTAACATTTTAAGACTAATGAATGGTAAATGAGTTAAAATACGATATATTACAAGAAAATAAAGATAAAAGGTTCAGATGTTTCATACTGCAAAACAAATTAGGATATAAATCATAAATAACAGGCTGAGTAAAAGTACGCACTCCTGTTATTAGCAAATTACTACCTATTAGAACAAAAAAACAGTTTTTTCATTTTATATGTTCCATTTTCTTTGAATCAATGCCTTTGTTGGCAGTGAAATTGGTGGATACTTCGTGCGATGAACGGTATTTTGCAATTATAGAAATATGGTTGGTAATCTAAGAGAGGGAACTTTAGATATAACAATCTGTCACTCTGTATATATCTCAAATATATTCAGAAAACAGCCGTAAATGTGTTTATATCTCTGCATGATAATCTGCAGCAATTTTTTTGTTGTGAAGGAAGATTTGCATCTGATTACACTCTACACTCAAAATCAATGTAAAACCAACTTTGCTTTCTCATTTAGTTATAAGTGATCGGCTAAAATCAGAATTAATGTCTTTGGCTATTTAATTCTTTACCTGGAAACATTTTTTTGTTACATTACTTAATAACAATTTTTAAAATCTATTTTGACTATATGGTGATTTTGCTTTTCGTTTGATGAATTCATTGAAGTTTAAAAAGCTTTATAATATTTTGATCATATTAACAGCATTAGGCAACATATTTTGGATATTGATAGGAGGCAGTTTTCAATTAATGAAAATTTGACAGTAGCTATAAAATTATATGTATTTAATTGCACAAAAAGATGGTATAATTATTACCTGAGTTAGATGTTTTAGAAGTTTTCATATACACATGGGAAGGCCTTCGGGAATTATATAAAAACCATGATCATATTAAGTGGCATCTATTGCAGCAGAATGATTCACGCAAGCAAAGTAAGAACGAAGCAAGGCAGAGGATTCCCAATTTTTATAATTGATAGGAGGCAGTTTTCAATTAATGAAAATTTGACAGTAGCTATAAAATTATATGTATTTAATTGCACAAAAAGATGGTATAATTATTACCTGAGTTAGATGCAGATCATATGCTTGCAGGTTAATCAAATGATTTCTGATTAAAAGATCTACAGCCTCAACATTGTAGCGGCATTCTTCTCTACTTTCAATCAACCACCGAGTGACTTGCTTACTCGTCCACTGATTACCATATACTCGATTATCTCCCAAAGATTTCATAACAATAAGATGACCTTCTTTGAAGCGAACCATTATTTCGCTATCACTGGCGGGTTGAGACATGCCTTCTAAGAAACTTTCAACAGTCTAAAAAATAATTACAATTTAAAAATAACTTCACAAAAAGAGGGAAAAAGTATGGAATTATTTGCTTATATTTAGGAAAAAGCCATACCAATTCATGCCATTTTTTTAAATGTTTTTGGTTTGGTGTATTTTGTCAGATCAGATGTTACCAGTTACTAGCTTCATTCTTGGCAATAATAATTTTTATAATTATAATTTCAGCAACCATGTTTGTAATCTAATCACAGTGGTTTTTCTTTACTACAATGGATTACAAGAGTTGGGATTTGCTGAGATGAACAATCGGCTTATATTCAAGAAAAATATACTGTTAAAAAAGAAAAGAATATGTTTAATTAAACACCTCACAAAATTAAAATGCGACTTGAAGCTCAAATGCTTTGCAGCCTTTGCTCATGCACTGACAAAAAGGTAATCTGAACACAAATGTAGTTTATATTGAGCACTTCTTCCCTATTACCACACAATTCACTTATGATAGCATTTCTCAACCAGACTCCATACAACCTTCGAGACGGTCCACAAGAAAAAAAAACTGTGCTTCAGGGGGGGGGGTCATAATATGAATTAAAGGATTCATAATAAAATAATAATATTGTGATAGAAAAATCCAGAAATTCACGGATAGAAAATACTCTTATTCTCTGGTATCTTCTTTAGTTCCTGGGAGGGGGGGGGAATTCTATCCATTGAAAATTTTAGAAGAGATTATTACTTAGGCACCAATTAATAGTGAAAAATTAATTCAGTCACAGGGAATTTTATTCTACAGTGAGTAATCTGTACCATTGTGATGAAATTTGTGTTATTGAATGTTACATATTTCCATAATCATCTAGGAGAAATGGCAGGTCCTAGGATGTGCAGTGATACCGCTGGGTCCCCTCCAAAAGATAAAAAATATTAGTTTTTAGTTCATTTATTTACATTTTTTAAACTTTTACAGTTTCCTTTTCAATATTCAACCTCTGCTGCTTAAAATAACACAAATAGTAAATATTAAAATCCACTGGCTTATAGAGAAAGCTAATGAAATGTATGGCTGGCTGGGAAGCACTTTACTAGGTACTGCAGGTAGGTGAACAGTTATGTATGAAATAATATAAATAGAATAAATATTTAAATGTAAACAGAATCAGTGTTGTTATAAAAATTAAATTACTGTTGAACTGTATAATTATTACCTTTTAATATTTTACAAATATTTAATTTAGGAATATTATATTTGCATATATGGGGGGTCCACAAGCTAAAAAAAGGGGTGGGGAATCTTTGACTTGTGGTGTTAATTGCGATTTGTGAACCAAAGCTCTTGCTTCAAGTCAATTATAGTGCAACAGTTGATTAGAATAATTATGTGAGAGATATGTGCTAATATCTAGTAATCTCAAAGTGAAAATTGGTGGGCAGCACAAAAATATGGAAATTGATTATTAAAAAGTTTATTCCGATTATCAGCACTTTATTCAGAGAAGGAAGAAAATTGTACTCTTTGTTCTTCCCATACAGTTACTTTTAGAAGATACAAGAAATTTTAGAACATTTCTTTTATCTACTTCAAGCCAAAAGCACCTGCGTGTGTGTGTGTGTGGGGGGGGGGGAAACAAAACATGATAATATGACGCTAAACGTGTGTGGTATGGCTTTAATGCAAAAGCAACATTTTTTTTTTATTGCAGGATAAAAAAATAGTGATAGAAAAACGTAACACATACCTTTTGCAATAAACCAACAGCAGATTGCATCTCCCTTGAAGGACGAGTATGAAGAACAGCCTCTAGTAAATTGTGAAGTGCAGTTACATGAGGATTGCCAGGTACAACAATAATACCGTGCAGCAGCAGTTCTAAATCCGAAATGATTTTATCATACAATTGTGTAATGTCATCATTCATGTATGGCTGCATAAGCTGGGGAAGGGAAAAATTAAATTCTTAAAATACAGCTATCTTTTGCAAAGCATTAAACAATCCATTCCTGCCTAGTTTAAATTCCATTTTTGAACACAGGATTATAAAAAAATCTGATGTGGCCACCACATGACCTCCCAGCAATTTCATGTTTTAAATAGCAATGAGCTTTTAGGTAAAGTATTACTTCTGGTTGGTTGTCCATAAACAAAAACTAATTGCTTATTTCAATAAATACGAAGATTGATAATAAAGAATTTTGGATTATACTGTATTAGCCATTATTGGCCATACGTCAAAACTGGTTTTCCTAAAGGAATAGAACACAATCCAATGTTTGGCCCTTTATTTTTTTTAATTAAAAACTATTTTATTACTGGGCAGTTGAATAGCATAATTTAATTGGATTTTAATCAAAGAAAAATTAAGTATTTATCATATATTAAAAATTTTATTTTATTGGGCAGTTGAACAATATAATTTAATTCGATTTTAATTACTTTCACATATTTAAAATACACACCTTCATAAGAGTACCATAATGTAAAAATACTTCTATAATATCGACAAATCTATATTATTAATTTTGATCTGAATGTATATCCTTGTGATATTTAGACAGCAGTCAATAACACTCATTATTCTTCAATGCTCTCCAAATTTTGGATTACATACATATTTTCATGAATATCTGTTCAGAGCTACAAGTAAAGTACCACTTCAGTTTTATAAATATTAGCCAATATCTAACATGTTGCCCATTGATATAAAAGTCTTAAATACTAAAATTAATAAGTTTTAATATAGTTTTTTAATTCAAAACTGTTATGGATTTCAAATGAAGCATTACTTTTCCTTGTCCATTAAAAAGTTATAGGCTTCGAATAAAGTATCACTTATGTTTGTCAAATTTCACCCAAAATTTAATCACATCTTTATATGAATGCAGAAAGCTTCAATAATGGAAATAGAAAATTTTGGAAGTTGAGATATTTAATCAACTGCATCATAAACAAAGTGAAATTCCACTTGCTGAACATGATATTTTCAATTTTTTTGCTTATAAGGCACATAAAAGAATCAGTTATAGGTAACTTAAACAATACTGTTGAGTGCAGACCTAAAGCGAAAGGACAAAACTTATACAGATAGAAAAATCATTGAAAACTGTCGAAACAACTCTGCAGAATGAAGAAAAAACTACCAAGAACCTAAAAATTAATGAAAACTGGATTAGTCCAACTGAGAACTGTTAGACGTTCTTGTAAAAATAAAAAATCGGAAGTTACAAGGAAGCAGTCAAAATACCTTTACATGCAAGAAAATAAGTCTCCACATAATGAAAAATTTGTTAGAAGAATCTGCTTATAAGCAACTTTTTATATCTGTACCACAGCTGCCAATCTCGAAATATGAAAAAGTGAGAGATTCACCCGACAAAAACCCGCCGAGTTTTTGTTCTGCACAGTGGCACCATTTTAAAGGATTAAAAGTTTATCAAAATTTGTTTTATAATGCATGATTCAACTCGTTCAAATACTGATATTTAACTTCTAATGTCAAATATATTAATAACATATTTTGAGTGTATGTTTGACGGCTAATTTTATTTTACAGTTCTCTTACTCTTTTATATTTAGAAAATTCTGAGTAGGGAAAGAAAGCTTCAGTTTATCAAAGTACCTTTAAAAAGAGTGAAAATAAAATTAATAATTCAAATGAATACTATTGCATGGATAAATTTAATAATGTATTTCCCCCTGCTTACTGCATGCCTTCGAGATCCAATTGGAAGCACATTCTGCTAGCAATCAGGAGATCCAGAATTTATTCACATTTTTAATTAAACTCCCTCTTCTTGAAAAAAAAAAAAAAAAAAAAAAAAAAAGCTCTACAGTGACATAAGTTAAAATGGGGTGGATGATAATTTGTCACAACAAGGAATTCTTAATTAGGATTAAAAGCCCCTTATGCCTTCATGATGTAATTAAGAGCATCTCCAGCTAGCAGTCGGAAGATAAGAATTCAAACCCCTGGTGAAGGTACTACATATTTTTCATATTTATCTCGAAATGGAACTTATAACTTTACATATTGATCGAATCAAAATTAAACACAAATATTTGCGTAAATCTCTTAAGTTCTATAAAATGTCTATAAACAGAATCAGATAAAAAAAAAATTAGAAAAATAATGCTGAAGGTTACTAGGGATCAAGGAATGAAGTGTGAAAAATTTAAGCTTCATTAATTCAATATTGAAACTTATCGTGCAAATTTTATTGCTGAAAAACACTTTCTTTACTAAAAATTATTCGGCTTTAACGAAAGTTTCCCACTACTGCAAATATTGTTTGCCAAACAATTTTTGGCATTTGAAAGAGAGAGACTAGCTTTAGGACCACTGTGTTGTGAAATTTGTACAATAATATTATCATTAAATACAAAGTATCTGAAATAGAACTACTACACTATCAGATTAAAGTTTTCATTTACTTCTAGTTTTATTGCAAGATGCTGTAGACATTAGGTTGCTCCGCAGTACGACGACATGAAAAATAAGCAATGCCCTTGCCAGGACTCAAACCTCTTGAATATGCACCGAACATGCTGACCATTATTCCACAAAGGCAGGAGAAATTCCTTATATACTCTTCCTTTCTAAGGGCGACTGGTGATTATGGGACCCAATCGCCAAATCTTGGTGGTGGAGAATCATCATCCACCACCTATTTCAGTTTGGGCACCACTGTAGAGTCATTAGGACATTTTGGAAGCAGAAAACATGAAAAATAAGCAGTGTTCTCGCCAGGACTTGAACCTCGGACCTCTTGAATATGTACCAAGCGTGCTGACCATTACACTACGAAGGCATGCTAAGAAGGCAGGAGATATACTTTATATTGTCAGTTACAGAATGTCACCAACTCATGTGCACAGTACTAATGCTGCATCATATGATACTGTGAAGGTTTAGTATCGAAAGCTCAAAAACAAGGACTATTGATATTCAAGAAGCAAAGCACACTGCCCGGCCTACTGATGTTGAAGAGCCTGCCTGAGAGAACTTTTCGAAGTAGATTAGTATGCAACCACTCGAGCTTGCTAAGGAGTTAGACATTAGTGTCATGCCCATTAGTTGCACTATGCATCACATAAACTAGACATACAAGCTCAATCATTGGGTGCCCCATGAGCTGACTCAAGTAGATACAGATATTGTTCGAGCCTGCACTAATCTGCTCGAAAATTAATGCAAGAACAAATTCTAAACAGGATTGTCATTTGTGATGAAAAGCGGATTTACTTCAAGAACACAGTATGAAAAGTGGGTTGGTCTGCACCTGGCAAGCACTTCGGCAACATAGTAAAGCCCAATTAAAAAAGTATTGTATCTGGTGGGATTGCCATGGTATCAAAAGCCACAAAGAGTATCTGATAAAAGGTAAAACCCTCGACGGTAAGGTGTACAGCAGAGATGCTGCTCTCAAGGGGAAATGTCAAATTAAGTTCCAGCACAAAAAGATAACACAGATAATCAAGATAACACAATACCCCATGTGTCTGCATACACTGCCTGGACTCTGTATAAACTTGAATGGGATCTTTTGCCACACCCAGCGCATAGTCCCTCGGCATCTCTCCTTCAGACTTCTACCCTTTATTACACCGATCTGGATGCAAGAGCACCAAATTTCTGGGCCAAAATATTTGATAAACTACAAAAACGTTTGCAAAAAATCATAGATTTGGGTGGTGATTACTATCTGCCCTTAAGGTACTGCTTTTACGTTTTTTCTTCAAACTTTATTATGAATGTTTTTTGGTGGAATACTTTTGTTACAACCAGATAAAAACTGGGAGATATGGTGATCCACTACGAAACAAGTCGAAAAATCAGTAAAAACTCAGAGTTAGCAGCTATGCTATACATATCTCATACAAGAGTTTATAAGGGAAAAATTCAAATTTTTATAAAAAATCAAATCAGTACAACACTTACAGTCATGGGTTTATTCACGAAGCTACTCTGCTGCTCCCTTCCTCCATTTGGTAAGAATCCTGGAATCATTCGAGCAAATTCTTCGTACACTGCCATCTGTTGAGGTGTCACACCACCCACCTATAACACAAGAATTAAAAATTTATCCGACACAGAATTCTGAAATGCTAAGTTTTATTTTTAGTTCTTTCTACCCACAGTTATCATATGTTTGATATCAGACACATTTATTTTACTTAAGATGAAATATTTTTTAACCCTTTGAACCGCGCTATATTATTTTTGTATTTTTTTTTAACTAAAATTTCTAGAAATTGAATATTATGATCCTAGAGACAAATAATATGAATTTAAAAAAATTTACTCTTGACCATTGCTCATTGTAAATGAAAGACCTTTTTACTGGGCAGGTTTATGTATTCTTTAGTAATACAAATAACTGTGTGGTTTCAAAACTCCTTATCTATATCTGGGTAAAAATAAACATTCCTATTTGAGGAGGAAGCAAGCACCATTGTGAAGAGCAGTGGTTTCAAGGCGCGACCACCGCACCTCTATTGCGCAGTGGTCTGTCCTGAAACCACAAAGCAAATGCCATACATATAGAGAGCTTTTTTTATATATGCAGTTTGATTATTGGTATTTTTTTTTTATTGTTTATGATATAAATCATGATGTGTGATGAATAACTTTTGAAATTTAAAGTTGCTTATATTAATAAAAGGAAGTTATTTTGTCTCATTGAATACGAATTTTAAAAGGCATCTGATTTGAAGTACTAAGACCTAAAACACGTATGATTCTGCAGTCATTTTGTGTTATTTAGAGGTAAAAGATCAGTAATCAATTGATTTTCACTCAAAAATTTTTGAAAGAAGAGAAAAAAATTTGAAAATTGGTAGTTTCAGATCGCGCGTCAAAGGGATAATGTAGATTACTCAGGCATTCATATAAAAAATATGTACATCACACGACAAAAACATATATAAAATTTAATATATTGTTTAAATTAAATATAAACACTATAAAGATTTATTTATTAACTAGTAAAAATAAACTATACAGAAACTAGCTTTCTGATTTAGAGACATTAAAATGCACTGATAACGCATTCAAAAGCAGCAAATTGACATTTGCATGCATTATTACCAATATTTAAAAGCCCAGTTAGCCTTTAAATATTGCATACCTTCAATGTAAAGCAGAGAAATGGATCAGCTTATCGTTTTTTTATTTTATATTCCTCAACTGTGAAATTAAACTAAAGCAGAAAAGCAGTTCCCAAGCAGCACGCCTCCAAAAATATACGTATAATTTTGGTGAAATAAGGGTATGGCATTTTTTGCATGTTTCTTTTAAGAAATTTATAAGAATAAAAAAAGGCTGAAGATACTGTTGACTCTCTATTGTTATTTTCCACACGTTATTTTATGAAAATTTTCTGAATGTACTGAAAAAAATACCGCCTTTATGGCATATTTCATTCATCATTTTTACAAATATTATACAAATCTGAATGTACAGAAAGAAAAAACAAAACTACTGCCTTTCTGGTACATTTCATTTGTCACTTTTACGGATATTCTACACATTCTAAAAAGATTGAAAATGAAGTTTATTAATTTAAAATATTTAGTGTATTTCTGGCATTTAATTTTTTTCTTTTTCCACGAACATGAAAAAAAGGTATGCAAATATATATATATTTTTTCCAACAACATTTTAATTTGCTATAACACAAAAATAAAAAGATTATTTTCGCATTTCAACCATCTTTACGTTTAAAATTAAATTTCCTCTGGTTAAAAATCTCTACCGAATTTGAAAACAATCTTGATATTTTATATAAATTGGAAATACTTTAATCATTATTCTAACATTTATATACGAGGCTATAATTTTTCAATGAATTTTAACATGTGAGCTAAATTTATATATATATAACTACTTAAAACATTCTTTCATGTAAAAATTTATACTTATATATATAAATTTTAAAGCTGGGAGATGACACAAACTGTCAATGTCCTGTTTGCTTAAAAACATCGTGAAAATAAACATCAAACAAACTTTCTCAGTTTTAGACAATTCAATTTAAATGCAAAGTAAAGTAGATGATGACACAGCAAAGGTAAAATTTTACTCTTACAAATATTAAAAAAAAAAAAGAAGAAGAAAGAAAGAAATTTTTAAAATGTTTATTTATATACTATTAACAAATATTTATTAATTAAGACACAATAACACGCCGAATAAATACTTATTTCAGAAGACAAATAACAAAAATCAGCATTATATTTACAAAATTTTTCACAGGACTAGTTTCGATGGTTTTACCAAACCACCATCCTCAGCTGCAAAACCGCAAATGAACAAGATAGGGAAAAAATGATTAGATAAGATAAGAAAGCCTGGACAAGAATAAGCAAGTGACGCCATCTGTTGGTGAAACCAGAACTAAAACATAATTTCTTTAAAGGCAGAAGGCAAATTTGGATTGGAATTAAGATCGTTAAATAGAACAGAAAGATTTTTATGAATGTGAAATGCCTCTAGAAAATCAAGTTCTCCAATGGAAGATGTTTTTTGAATAATTTGGCAGCAGAAAAACTGAAAGTGTGGTTTTCAGACCAACAATGTTGAGCAACAGAAGACTTCTGTGTTTCCTTTTTTCTAACATATACCTCATGTTCCTTGACGCGAAATTTTAAGGCTCTCTTAGTTTGGCCAATGTAAATTAAATCACACTGGCAAGGAATCCTATAAATACCCCAGGAATTCATATCCGGAATGGGGTCCTTGAGTATGGAACTCGGAATTTTATTGATGGGAGAATAAACAACACAAAAGTTAAATTTCTGCAAAATATGTGCAACTTTATAGCTAATTGATGGAAAGAAGGGAATGAGAACAGAATTTTTTAACTGCTTGATTAATAATGTTGGGTGAAAATCCTCTGTCGCTATTGCTTTTAAATAATTTAGTTCTTCATCAAGGGCTAGTTTGGAGGAGCAAACTTGAAGAGCACGGAAAACATAGGAATAAAATGAAGCTAACTTTTGTTTAGTCGGATGACATGATTTAAAGTGCGGTGGAAGGCAAACCCATGAAGGTTTACAGTAAACTGTAGTACTGAAGTTTGGATGTGTTATGTGTGACCAGAATGTCGAGAAACGGAAGAGAATTGCAAGTCTCAAGTTCAAAAGTGAACTGAATAGCAGGATCAATAGAATTCATTGTTGAAAGAACTTTATTTAAATCATCTTTATTACCTTCAAACAGGGTAAAAGTATCGTGTACGTAGCGGAACCATGCCGGGAAGTTTAAAGTTTCAAACAATTTTGATTCATAATAATGCATGTAGATATCAGCTAGGATGGGACTGAGGGGGCTTCCCATGGCTAATCCCTCAGTTTGCTTGTAATATTTATTTTGGAAAACAAAATGTGTTTGTTTCAAACAGAGTTGAGTGAGAGAAATTAGCCCATCAATTTCAATGCAAGAGAAATGAAATTCGTGAAGTCTGGTTTCTAGACATCTTAATGCACCCTCCACCGGGACATTGGTGAATAATGATTTTACATCAAAAGAAATCATGAGTAAATTACTAGGAGAAATCTTTTTAACCTTTTTTACAAACTCTATTGAATTTTTTATGGTGTAAATCTTATTGTCTAAGAGAGTGGAAAATCTAGAAACCAAATATTTAGAGAGTATTTCGTTTCTAGATTTTCCACTCTCTTAGACAATAACATTTACACCATAAAAAATTCGATAGAGTTTGTAAAAAAGGTTAAAAAGATTTCTCCTAGTAATTTACTCATGATTTCTTTTGATGTAAAATCATTATTCACCAATGTCCCGGTGGAGGGTGCATTAAGATGTCTAGAAACCAGACTTCGCGAATTTCATTTCTCTTGCATCGAAATTGATGGGCTAATTTCTCTCACTCAACTCTGTTAGAAACAAACACATTTTGTTTTCCAAAATAAATATTACAAGCAAACTGAGGGATTAGCCATGGGAAGCCCCCTCAGTCCCATCATAGCTGATATCTACATGCATTATTATGAATCAAAATTGTTTGAAACTTTAAACTTCCCGGTATGGTTCCGCTACGTAGACGATACTTTTACCCTGTTTGAAGGTAATAAAGATGATTTAAATACAGTTCTTTCAACAATGAATTCTATTGATCCTGCTATTCAGTTCACTTTTGAACTTGAGACTTGCAATTCTCTTCCGTTTCTCGACATTCTGGTCACACGTAACACATCCAACTTCAATACTACAGTTTACCATAAACCTTCATCGGTTTGCCTTCCACCGCACTTTAAATCATGTCATCCGACTAAACAAAAGTTAGCTTAATTTTATTCCTATGTTTTACGTGCTCTTCAAGTTTGCTCCTCCAAACTAGCCCTTGATGAAGAACTAAATTATTTAAAAGCAATAGCTATTGACAGGGGCTTTCCACCCAACATTATTAATCAAGCAGTTAAACAATTCTCATCTCAACACACTAAAAGGCACACTCTTGTTTTAGGAGATTATAAAAATTCTGTTGTCATTCCCTTCTTTCCATCAATTAGCTATAAAGTTGCACATATTTTGCAGAAATTTAACTTTCGGGTTGTTTATTCTCCCATCAATAAAATTCCGAGTTCCATACTCAAGGACCCCATTCCGGATATGAATTCCTGGGGTATTTATAGGATTCCTTGCCAGTGTGGTTTAATTTACATTGGCCAAACTAAGAGAGCCTTAAAATTTCGCGTCAAGGAACATGAGGCATATGTTAGGAAAAAGGAAACACAGAAGTCTTCTGTTGCGCAACATTGTTGGTCCGAAAATCACACTTTCAATTTTTCTGCTGCCAAAATTATTCAAAAAACATCTTCCATTGGAGAACTTGATTTTCTAGAGGCATTTCACATTCATAAAAATCTTTCTGTTCTATTTAACGATCTTAATTCCAATCCAAATTTGCCTTCGGCCTTTAAAGAAATTATGTTTTAGTTCTGGTTTCACCAACAGATGGCATCACTTGCTTATTCTTGTCCAGGCTTTCTTATCTTATCTAATCATTTTTCCCCTATCTTGTTCATTTGCGGTTTTGCAGCTGAGGATGGTGGTTTGGTAAAACCATCGAAACTAGTCCTGTGAAAATTTTGTAAATATAATGCTGATTTTTGTTGTTTGTCTTGTGAAATATTTATTACACATTACTCAGGAGGAAAATTTCATATAATTCTCCATAAAAATTTATTTGAAATTTAAGGTTAAAAATAGCTGTGGCAATTCACTGTAACAAAAATCCATAAACCACATTTGCCGTTATTATCACTCAAAAAAAAAAAAAAAAAAAAGATGCCAAGTTTCAAAATGCGAAAATATGTGAACTCGTGTACATCTTAGACAATTTTGAATAAAAAACTAATTTTTTGCAGGTATGTTTAGAACTACACCTACTAAGATGATGGTAAAAATTTTAAAGGTTATAATTTAAATTTTTTAAAAAAAATTTATAAAAATTATTTAAAAATAGAAATTTGAAAAATTAAACACAAAAAATAGGTGAATTTTATTTGAAAGGAACCTAAATTTCGAAATGTGAAAGGAAAAAAAAATATAAAAAGTTTAATAAAAAAATAGGTATTAGTAAATATATGCCAAATTCAATAAACACTGAGGAGCTAAAATTTTGAGAGCTAATTTTTTTAAAACTACTCGTACAATTTTTACAAAACTTGGCAGTCTGGTATAATTTGAGTCGTAGAATCAAAATATGTAAAAAAATTGGTATGTTATTTTAGAAAAAGATCAATTTGGTGTCAAAATACCTATGTTAGAATAGTGTTATATATAAATCTAATATATATCCTAAGTCACGCTTTTGAGACATGAAAAATGCAATTTCAATTTTGTAAGTCGGCCCAGTAGAATGAGAGATATAGAAGTGTCCCCCCTCTTTATTTTTTGTGGAGTGTACATAAAAAGTACACAATTTCAAGAATGCAACAAAATATATCAAATATATTAAATAATGAATCTGTTTGTATGAATGCGCGTTCCCTACACTGTAGAATAATGATGATACCTACAATCACTCAATTTTGAACATGCTTAGTCTTCCACCCAGACATGCGCATCTCAAAGCCTGAATTTTGAATTTTTTTTACTTATTACGCATTTTACGCAAATTTAAAGAACTTTTAAATAGAAACACAATGATTTAAAAGCTTTGTGTTGCCAATTCTGCAAAGTGTGTAAGATATGTTTCAAATCTAAGCAAAAAAACTCAGTGATATAAAGAAGTGCGTCAGCAAAGTGTAAGATGTTTAACTTTTTTTTTTTTCAACTTTGTTCTGTTATTAACGAATTGAAGCATTTAAAAGCAATAAATGCAGATTCACTTCATTTATTATTAATTACTTAGATGGATCTGGGATATTATATTAGATAAATTCAGTAAAATTATATTATTTTTCTTTTTTCAGGTGGCTGGCCATGCAAGTGGCTAACATTTGAAATAAAAAAGTCCACTTTACGCCATAAACAGTACATTTGATGCCTTTAATTTCTGTTTTCAAGATTTAAATCTGAAATAAACGTCAAATAAGTGCACTTATTTTAAGAATAACTTATAAATGAATAAATTTATAATGTAAAATAAATGCATTTATATAATTAATAATATTGCTTCATAACCATGCACCTTTGTACATACTAATTTTTTCCTTCACCATGCAGTTTATAATTAATAAACAATCATTTTTATAGATTGCAGAAAAATTTAACTGCTAATTAATTTTAAACACACAAAACTTAATTACCTTTAAGCGTATCTGCTCAGGCATTCTCTCAGCTTGGTAAGTTAATGCTTGAGGATCACAGTATCTTCGACCTTCACTTCTTGCATGCTTTCTGATTTCATATTCCTACAGAATACATTTAGAATGAAGGCAACATTAAAAATGAATTCAACATGATTCTTGATAAAACTATGGAAAAATATTAATTACCAATTTAATATTTACCATTGTTATTACTGCTCTCAATGTTATATTACCACTGTTCGATTCTGAATGAAATTATCAATTTAATGAATGAATATTTTATGCTCAAGATGCAACTTACTGAACTTAAACGCTTGTCAATTTCTGGAAGGGCTTTCTCCACTGCAGTCTTTTGAATAAAGCAGCATGCAAGCTCCAAATTATCCCGTGCTACAATATCAGCTGCTTGGTCAATCAATTCCTTTTGTTGGGGTGTGGCATTCTATCAAAAACAACAAATATGAAACACAACACACAAACCATAAATATATCAATTTAAATAGAATAAATTACAGTTGGAAGAACACTTCTGTAAAAGCATGATCAGAATCATTCAAACTTTCAGTATCAAAATTCTTCCTAGCAGGTGATGATATGGCAAAATTCATAAGCAGCTAACACTAGGCATTCTCCAAAGAACCTATTTCTAGTTATTGAACAGATTGCTAATATGAGGCTCATCTCAAGTATAATCCGGCTTTAAAGAACACTGGCCTCCAGGCAGCCAACATCCCTTTGAAAATCCTCCATGAAAACATTTCTCTCCTTGTAAAAGCAGATATTAAAGTATGCTTTGCTTTAAAATAACAAAATATTCAATTTTATTCTTTTAATTACAAAAGCCAGAACTTTATTTCAGATTTTCTGCATAACATACAGTGAATAATAAAATAAACATTTTAGTAACTATGTCAGCAGTCTGAAGTTAGTGTTTGCGCTTATCAAATGTATATACAAATTCTTAAAGCCATACTTTTTGGTGACTTTAATAATAATAATAATAATAATAATAATAATAATAAAAAAAAAAAAAAAAAAAGAAGTCCATTTCCTCAGCATCAGGTGTTGCCACTTTAGTTTGGTATAAATAGGTCTTGTGCAACCATGAATTTTCATACTAGTCTTTTTATGCTACTGCGATAGATTCTATGACTTAGCATTTGCTAAGAAATGAAAAAGCAGGTAACTTGTTTTTTCAAGAAAGAGATATTCTTCATAAAGAAATAGTGTTCAAATAACCACCTTATGAAACTAAATTATGATTTGAAGTAACAATGCTATGTGGCCTTTGCTCCTGTAGAGGGGAAAAAAGGTACCTGAACAAAAACATGGATTATGCATTTCTCTCGTTAATATTGATTCATTTATTTATGGTATCGCGGGTAGTCTAAGCACACTTCAAATGACTTAAATAATTACCTAAGAGAGAGATATATGCCAATTCCTTGTACCTCATCCTAATGTTAAAAATTAATGGACAGTACAAAATTGTGGAAATTGACGACTGCTTATTTACAAAAATTTAAAAAGAACATACCATGTTTTCCCCTTACAATGGTTTTTTTTTTTGTTTTGGATTTTCACATGAAATTACAGAATATCGCTGATTCTGAGCATCCCTTTGTCCCCCCTTCACATCTTTGGCCTTTTATTGGGCCTTTTATTGGGCCAAAGATGTGAAGAAATAAGTAAGTCAAAATGGCACCAGAAATGCAAGATACAGATTTAAAGGAGAAATATCAATGTCTGTATAAATTAATATGAAAAGTCTAAAGACAGTGAAGCTTTGCCAGAAAAATGTGGTTACAGGGCAAGTCTACTTAACAATGAGGTAAATGGCTACTTCACTAAATTGACGAGATATCACGAAGCTGGGGAGATGGTTTTGGTGGCTAATTTTTCATCAAATTTAGCGAGATATTGCCAAAATTTGTCAAAATCTCTGTGCCATTCTGATTAAATAGTTATAATTGATCCCTATATGTAACTGTGACCATATTTGGTTCTTATATGTAACTTTAATCATACGTGCCTTCCAATAACTTTGAGAAATAGACGGTAAGATTTCTCGGGATTTTCGGCAGCTGAGTGAAACAATATAAGATCAGAGAGAGCACCAGTTCTCAGTTTAGAGTAGCCTTAAGAATACAGAGAGATCTCCAAGCAAGCTTTGCATTGCATTGTATTTAATATTACCAGCAATTTAAAGTGATATTCTATTGAATGTGCTCTGCCATACTGAGAAGAGCTGTATGAATGCTTTTGTGGAATGTTCCAGAAATGCAGCACGTTTCTTTTGGGAAAATACATTTTATCAAGCCATCACGCGTTCTGTGTGCATTCAATCCATTATGAGCTTGTACACATGCAACAATAAAATGCATTTTAAATCTTAATTGCAGTTTGAAATGAACATGCAGACTCAAGGCAATGGTTTGAAATTTCCTGACATCTTGCAAATCTTTTGTATCCCAAAATTCATTTATCGTAAAAATACACGAAATGTGCAGTTTTCATATCACTATAACAACTTCTGCTTAATTGTGAAAAAGTTGCATTTGCAAAAATATTGATTGTTGTTTGCACGATAGTGGTAACACATACTTAACTACAAAACTCTCCCATTCCAATTAAGAATTATTTTATGCACATTAAAATACAGTGAAATCAAGTGCTAGGCTAACAATAATAAAATAAACTAGATGAAACTAAGTGCTATTATTTATACATATTTAGAACAGTGATCTATAATTATCATATTCAGTGCCTTAATATTTCATCTAAGTACAAGTGATTTGATTAAAATTTTCATTTTTCAAAAAGGATTTGTGAGTGAAAAGAAAACATGTGAATATACACTCACTTTTTGTAGTGCATTAAAAGGCTGAGTGTACTAATATAAATTAGTTTTTTTCAAACAAATTATGGAAAAACTCTTAAGCTGTAATTTCCTTTTAAGCAATCAAATATATTTTAATAATATGAGTAAAATAATTTAATATTGAAATACATCCAGAAACTAATTATAATTTTTAAATAAATTACATAAATGTTATTAAGTATTAAAATTACAGTTAAAAAAAGTAAAATAGATTTACTACTTTTTTCCTTTCTTATCAACTTTATTTTTCACATACACTTAAACCAACAGATTAAAGAAAAGTCCAAACAAATAACAGAACGAAACTCGCAGATTTCATTCAGAGAACAATAAATGCACGGCTTGTTAAATAATAGTGCTTACAAAACCCTTAATTCAAGGATTTTAAGGTACAAAATATTTATTACTGACTAATTATTATTATGTAGTGACATTTTCTGCCATAATTATAAATTCTAAAACATTTTTTTTTCAGCTGAGATACTTTTTCAAAAAAATCAAACACTGATTTTAAAGAAGGTGTAGAGGAAACCACGTTAGACTACAGTTACACACACACACACACACACACACACACACACAAAAAAAAAAAAAAAAAAAAAAAAAATTTCCTCTACACCATATACAACAAAATGGGATTGGAAAGAAATTACTAGAAACTATCTCCATCAGATATTGCAGATGCTTTTTCATCTGCGAAAGAACTATTTGGATATAAATGCATTGAGCAAAATGGTTACTTCTTACTGCAAATTTCATAATTCAGCTTATTTATTTTTTGAAAAGTGCAAATAAAAGTTAATTAAATCTGCATCCTCCAATCTCTGAATAACATTTATATCAGATTCTAAATTAATAAGCTCTATTTATGGAACGTGCACGAGACAATTTTTAATGACAATAAAAACAATATAAACTCAGACTTCATATAATTAATATCTTAACTTGTACCCTAATTTGCAGCGAATACATTACTGAAATGTGTTCACGGGCTGCATAAAATTGCTTCAGGAGCCATCAATTTGCTTAGAGAAGATGTACAGATTTTACTTAAAACATGTTAGAAATAGCTGTATAAGAATAAAATACTTTTGGAAGGAATCCTTCCCAACTTACTCTTAAAGTAGACAAGAAATTATTTCTCAAATTTGTATGTATAGACATAAACAGAGGGTCACGACAAGTGATCATAACCATTCCTGCTGTTAAACTACGAATCATATGATGAGCAGAAATTCTCATTCGTGATTCTTCAGGGTCTAGAGCAAAATCCTACAAGAAAGGAAAATTCATTACTTTTCATAATATTTAAAAAAAAAAGAATTTATATACAGAAACAAATCAAATGAAATTAAAATACCTTTTTAATTATTTGTTCACAGCTTGTTAAAGAAATTTTAATGGATCTATCAACAACTGGAGCCATCCATTCCTGAACAGCTCTTTCTACAGCAAGTCTAACACATTGCTTTAATGCTGCATGGGCTTGAAATAAAGGCAACTGGAAAACAGAGAATCGTAAGCAAACAATGTAAACAAAAATAATTTTTTAAAATGGAATTGCAAAGTGGAATATATTTAACAGTTACTTCATAAGAAAAATCCTTTTGTCATACAGTGGAACCTCGAGATACGAGTTTAATTTGTTCCAGCATTGAGCTCATATAGCGAATTTCTCGCATCTAGAAAAAAACTTCCCCATTGAAAATAATAGAAATTCAGTTAATCCGTTCCCCACCCCCAAAAAATTTCATTGCCATCTTCTCTTCAGTCGACGTACCTGGTGTTTTTCGGAAAAAGTCCAAATACAGATTCTTAGCCTTAGCACAAATTATAGCTTACGACACCGAAGCGCCTTTTAACCTGTTTCTCGTTAATGTACACTAACAACAGCTTCTTAACATCTTCTAGGAGTTTAGACGTTGCTTGGATGTAATGGTAACTCCATTGGCCACATTAAGTTTATTAATTTCTTCCTTCTTCTTCAGAATTGTGTAGATAATTATTCTTCTTTAGAACTGTGTATATAATTATTAAGTCTTCACCAATTCCGTCATTCTTACACCATACTTTTGTTTATCTATGATTTATTTCTTAATTTCAACGACCATGGCTTCCTCCTTTTTCTTTTCAGCACTATCTGAGGCAACAAGCTTCTTGGGAGGCATCATAAAATAATTATTTCCCCATTAAAAGTAAAAAACTATTAACTTACAAGCATACAAACACGTAGATCAAAGAAAACTGAGTGATCTGACGAGGGAATTACCCGAGCCGGATTAGGAAACTCGTCATGCATACGAAGTCCGGCTCATTGTTTGAATCAATGCTCATATTTAGAGACTAATTTTTTGCTCACGCTTTCCTCGTATCTCGGATTCCTCGCATATAGAGGTGCTCGTATATAGTTTCCACTGTAATTTCATTAAAAAAACATGCATGTTAATATAGATTTACCACAATATTTTTTGCTCATAGAGAGACAATTTTTGCAGCAATACTCAATTTAAAGAATAAAACTTTATAGGATAAGTAACTATCTGAAAAATCTAAATAAAGAAGTTGTTCAAAAAACAAGAGTTACAAGAAATTTTTAATGACACAATTGAAAATGCCTTATTAAGAAGTTATTCACATTTATCACTGTGAACTTAAAATCTTAAAAGGGCAGTTCATATTTTACTTATTACAGAATTTTTAAAAAAATGGATAATCCTATTTTAATTCATTGGTTAAGACACTTTCTTTTTTGAATTTTAGAAATTAATTTAAACTACAAAATAATTGCAAATGAAGACTCCTGATTTGAACTCTAAATGCGCAATAATGATGTGATCAGTGCAAGTTACACTTTTACAATTAATAATCAAAAGAAACTATGTAATAAATTAAATAAAAATATCTGGATCTCGAAGGCATTATGCTATTATAAATTCTGGGAAAAAAATCTGCATTACAGAATACAGCAACTAAATTCATTAGGCCATATGCTATAATTTTGGAAAAACATATTTAGGCAACGATAAAAGTACTTAAGCTCTAGATGCAAAATATTTAGATTTGGCAACAGCGAGTTTAAAAGAGTGGATATTTAAATTTCCAAATTACTGTTTTATACCCAAGCTCGCACTTCTTTTACTTCTTGCATATTCAGCACTTAAAAAATTTTACGAAATAACTAGGACAAAATGATAAATTGGGATGTAGGGGTCACTTCAACAAACTGGCACTGTCACGGTCAAAATGGGACTTCTGGAAGCCTATGCGAATATAAATTACACATGTAATTATGCAAAATACTTTTTACAGTCAAAAGCCGTTAATTCGGAATGATCTATAATCTGTACATCAAAACTAAAAACTTTCTGCGCATGCGGCGCGTTGACACATGCGCAGAGGCGTTCACACGTGCGCGTAAGACCTTTTACGACTGCGCATATGAGTGTGCGCAAGTGCAGAATACATTTTAGCGTGCGCATTTTATGTATAATGGACGTATAAGCTAAAATTATCTAATTATCTATTTCAGTTAATGTTGATGATTGCGTTGTTCCTTAATTTTCGAATTGCATCTGGCTTATTATTTTTTGCAGACTGTAAGAGCAATTTTATAAAGGTAAGCTTAAACTTTCGATTATATCAAATAGAATTTCCGATATATATTTGTTAATATGTAAACGATCTAAAGCGAAAGTATGTTTTGAAATCCGAAATCTGTTTATCAATTTCACGCTGCTCGGCGGCGGGCGCGTAATGAATTGGAAGTTGATTTGTCAGCACTATCCTTATCTTCATGTTTTTATTTGGCTTATAATTCCTTACCAAATGTAGTATTTCATCTCGATATGCTCCGTCTTTGATATGATTTAAAACAAGTTCCTCGTCATTATAATTCGCTTCCGATAGCGAAGAAACGTGACAGAGGTTATTGAAAACAAAAAAATTTCGATTGACAAATTAGTCGGTGTTCTTGACACAGCAATTATAGGACTTGAACGGCGGAACCTTGTAACTGAACAAGAAATTATGTCTGTTTAATAGAATTAAAGAGAAAGTATTATCACATGAAACGAAGCAAAACTTAAACAACTTACATTGAAAGAAATGTTTAATAAAGTAAACAAATAAATATTAAGCTTTTTCTTTTTGCAAATTTTGATACCCTTTAGATCATAATTGTTCTTTATTTCATAAATTACGGTTTCATATTTTTAATTTTAGAATTTCTGCATGCCATCTTACGAGATTTAAACTGATGATCTATAATCCGGAAAAATCGATAATCCGGAATCGCCGAAGTCCCGATGAGTCCGGATTAACGACTTTTGACTGTATTATGAATTTTTCACACATACTTTAATCATTTAATGCTAATTAGTAAAAATTTCATCCCTGCTTTTAATTTTATATTCCATTACACCACAGACAAAAAATTGTATGCCATTTTCTTGTGAACATGTTTCTGCTTGAGATAAATCCAGGTACTTGCCAAACCTAGTTAGCATTAACCACTGCATAGTGCACATATATATATATACATAGAGAGAGAGATTATATATATATATATATAATAATAATTTATTTCCTAAACAGTATTGATTAATTGATTATATTATCTCCCAAGTTTAATTAAAGTAGAATTATTTTAAAAATGTGCATCCATACTGGTAAGTTATATTTTGAAAGATGTTTTGAAGTAATTTGAAAGCAAAATGTTAATATATATATAAAGGTTTATGGATGGTAAATATTTAAAAGCTTACTAATTCTAAGGTTTAATCGGGAAGTTAAATTCAATACATCAGTTGATTTATATATATGTGAATGCTTTAATTTTCAGAATCAGCTGTGTTTCAAAAAGTAATAATTACGTGCCACTCAGATGCTCAAGAACATAAAAATTAAATCTTCCTAATACCAAGACAATTCTTCAACTTGGAAATGCATGAATGAATTCCCTAAAATGCTGAAACTAGGGATACTTTTCAAGCAATTAAGGTTTGGAGCACAGCATAGTTCAAATAATTTCCAGAGACATTACGCACAGTTCATAAATGAATTTTTGTGTAATGCTTGAAAACATTCCACTAGTTGCATCATTTTTTTACTAATTAAAACAACATGAAAGTAAGTACTTATATGTTTATTTTTATATTAAATTAGTTAAGTTCCACTGCTGTTTTTAAGGATATATTTTTCTCATCGTTAGCTGAGCAAAGTTAATGAAACTAATTTTGAAGTTTCAACCTCAATATCAGGAATATTGTTGATGTTTGTGTGCAGGCTTATTTTCACACTCAAATAAACAGCATACAGAAGCCACCTCTTCAAAAGAAACAATACAAAATCAAATCATTTGTAACAGGAACATACATTCAAGTTATTAGCACATTCAAATTTATAAATCAATCCCTTGTGCATAATGCGTATCCTAAAACTATGAAACATTAAATTTTACACACATCTCCATTTTATTCTTGCATCTAGTAGTGATACTAGATGCAAGTTAAAAGCAATTATCTTAACTATCCCCCATTTTCTCTACAGAAGAAAGTATGCTAAATTTTTTATTTAGATCTTCTAATCATGTTTGAGAGTACACCACCACACTGTTCATTTTATATTCTGTTATTATGTAACACTTTTATTAAATACAGCTGAGATTTTATTTCAATATGTGAGAAAAAGGATTCTTTCCCCTCCATTTAAATTTTATGCATTTAGATAGATAAGCTACTGTATTTTCCAGCATATAACACGCATTTATATTTTAAAGTTTTTTTTTTAAATGTTTATTTGCCATATCACCAGGGCTGTGGAGTCAGAATAAGAGTCGGGCAGATTTGAAGGTAAAAGGAGTCAGAGCTGGAATCGCTAAAAACAAGTCAACTCAGACTCCAACTCCAGTTTTCGTCGGACAGTTTGAATTTGAAAAGAAATTAAAGTGAATTGGGGGAAAAAAAAAAAAAAAATGACAAACTGAGTTACTTTTATTTATGGACTAAATACATTATTAATAAGTTATTTTATTGACATATTAATAAATAAATATAAGGGAGGAGGATGGATGTGATATTTGCCATTAGTGATTAAACTAATTCATTTAGTTACTTTTACAAGTTACAAATTTAGTTATAAATCTCACTGGTAAATTTAGGTAAGCAGCAAGAACTTCCAAAATTGATGCCATTAGGAAGGGAGCAGGAAATGGAGCAATTATTGATCAAGCAACACGATGAGGAAGTACATATTTGATAATATAGAGGCTGTTAGAATTAAGAACTTTTTTAGAAGATTTAGATAACCCTAATGTTTCACTAACAGAAAGGCTGTGGGATGATCTTTTAGAATTGGAAACTCTTCTTTCTGCAGCATATATCCACAAAAAAGCTACTATCTGAAGAATTACCAGGAGGAGAAAATGGAAGAATGTGATGTTTGTTCTTCCTGAAATGGAAGGTTAATTGCAGAAGGAATCATTTCTTCAATGAAGAAAAAGAAACTAGTTTGCTAGACAATGAGATCTTGCTGGATTCAATATATATAGATCCAGAACACCGAATTTTGTTAGATGACGAACAAATTAAGAAGGCAAAGAAAGCCATCTATGAATTTTCAATAAGAATGCAATTATCTTCAGAACAATTGGAATATCCAAATCAGGAAAATCAAACTGCAGACATTGCAACTGAGTCTCTATCATCCTCTTTCAGTGATGAATTAGATTTTGAGAAATACTTTTGGATAATATTGAAAAGGCTAAGGCAAAGCGAATGAAAATAAAGAACAAAGAGCCTATTGATATGAAAATGAAAAAATACAAACTAGATTTCTACACAGCCTTTGGAGAAATTGAGATATATGATTGCACTTGCAAGACACATGTTTTAGAGCTTATAAAAATCTATCCCAAAATGTTAAAAGAAGTAGCCCTAACAGTAACAGTTCTTCCTCCTACTCAAGTCAGTGTGAAAAGGCTCTTTTCAGCTCTGAACTGTATCAAATCGGATCTATAGTTCTCCAACAAGGAGGATCTTGCCAAAACTATGCTGTATCTTAGAAATAACTAATGCTAGTTTTTCCATTTCATAACTAATATAAATAAATTGCTATGTCATCAATTTTTTCCAGTAGCATCTATTACTTCTTTTATATTACAAAAATAAGCAGTAACCCATGTATATACGTTTAAGCATATATATATGAAGGAGGTGGTAATTTTCCCTACCTACTCCACAGCCCTGTATATAACGCGCACCAAATTATTTACAAAGAAACCGAAAACAGGATTCGTACACACTTTTGCACACTGAAATTAAGTACTTTTAAGAACCATTAATGAAAAAATTAAGGTCCTATAAGCAAATGGGAACAGAACAAATTCAATTAAAAATATTATCTATGCTGAACTTCACTTTTGTAATATCATCCTAAAAATAATAGATCCATACGTAGGATGCATTATTATTAACATAATTATTAATAAGTTTGAGAATATAATAAACTTTATGAAATTTATCATGTAACATTAAATATTTTACACTCATAATAATTGAACATATTTGAAAGAAGATAAGTGACATTTTATTTAGGTTTTACTAACAGCTTTATGTTGATTTTTTTCTTAATGTCTCATTTTGTCACTTACATGCTCAGTCTAGAGGTTTAGTAAATAGTAAGTAGATTTTATGTCAAGCGGCATAGGTTAAAGTGAGAAGTAAAATCACAATCAGCATGATTCAAAACGAAAGACTGGCTGTTGTCACCGCTCCTGCTAATCAGAACAAACCTGAAAAACCTGAGGTAAGCATGATTCACAAGTTTTGAAAGTTAACTGGGATCTGTCTGACACAGTTAGTGTCGTAGTTTCTTGCAGAGTTCCAGAGGTTGCAACTCAGTTAATATAGTTCAAAGTCCTATTAAACCACTAAAGCACCAGAGGTGACAACTTGTTTTGCATTATTTTAAATCTCCTTAGATGCGAAGAATGGGTTTACATGAATTTTTACATTTTTGTGTTTTATCTTGTGACCACAAAAAGGCTTAATGAAAGGCAATAACTTGCTTTAAAATGCAGAGATAATTTTTAAAGGTAACCAGTTAGTTATAAGTAATTAAATTAGGTAACCTCAGTCATTATGGATTTACATGGGCAGTCAATTTTAGTTATTTTTTAACAATATTTGTTAAAAAAGCCCTACTAAATCACAATCGATTAAAATTTCACAGTTTAAAATATATGTAATTTATGGTATATTATATGTATACCATAAATGTATTTATTATATGTATTTAACATTAAAATCTACAAAATATTTCTATTTTGTAGTAACAACACTCCACAAAATATTTATGCGCCTTTTTAATTTGAAGCCTTCTCAGATATTTTGGCTAATTTATGTTCATTTCCCTTCTCTTTATATATCTTTTCTAACAGTTAGAACTTTGTCTCAATACGAAGACAATGTTCTCACTAGTTTCTACGTGTTTTAATCTCCTAACCTGTCAACCTCTCCAAAATGTACAATTTTCTCAAACTATTTCTAGCATTATCTATAATTCTCATTATTGATGCTTTAACTGTTCTAGGTTAAAATTCAGACAGACTTCATTTCTGGTATTTTCTACTTTTTAAGTGAAATTGTAATTACTCCTAGAGTCCCACATAAGACTAGATTTGATATTTTATTTTATTGCTTAATTATCTATCATTAATCTAAATTGATTTATTCAGCTTTTATATATTTCATAGCATTTTCATTTTAATTATTTTAATCATTTATTTTATTCATCTTTTACGAAGGCTTCCTACAGGGTTCTGGCACTTCTAATTTTAGACATTAAGCCCTGAAAACAACCACATTCTCTCCAAAGAGACATCCACATACATTTGATCACAGAGTGTCTATTAAAAGAAATCTAATATAAAACAGCATTCCTAAAATATTAATACTTTCACACAAATAAATAAGAAAAGCATTTATTTCCAATTTTATTTATAAAACTTATGAAAATTTATTCCAGCCACAGAAAAAGTCTTGCATCTAAATTATTGAAACTTTTTTCTATAGAAAATCAGACTTGAACAGGGAAAACTAAAGTTATAAAACTTTTGATGGCATTTGAAATTCAAAAGAAAGTTCTAAAATCCTTTCCTAAACACAATACAAAAGAAATTGATATCACATAATTAGGTCTGATTTATAAAAAGTATTTGCTATACAATTTTCTCTCCCTTTTTTTATATTTAGCAGAATTATTAAAACACTGAGTTTTTAAAAATAATGCAGTTTAATTTATAATTAAATTGATAAAAACCTAGAATTAGACTTGTTTACCTCCACACTAAAATGCTGCTATTTTTCAAATACTACCTAAGAATACACATTTCATGCTAAACTTTTAATAAATGAGACATTACGAATCATTAAGAAGCTTAGTATTCAGTGAAAGACTGCTTAGAAATAAATAGTATACATATAGTTTATAAATATGGATGAAGAATAAACCAAAAAAAGTTTTTAATAACAAAGGCTTGGAATTTCATAAATCATGCTACTTTTGTACATTTCTGGTGCGTAATTGTTAAAGCAGCCACCACATTTAGTTTGCAATACTGGCAAACTAAGTTAAAATCATAATCAGCATGATTCATAACAAAAAACTGGATGTTGTCACCACTGCTGCTTGCCTAGACCTCCTGATTAGAACAAATCGGAAAGGCCTGATGCGGGCACGGTTGGCAAGTTTTGAAAGTTAGTTGGTCTTTGTGTGACGCAGTTAGTACGATAGCTTCTTGTAGAGATCAAGGATTGTAAACCAGTTAATATACTTTAAGGTTCAACTAATTTTCAACAATTTTTTATGTCTTATTACTTGCTCAATCCAGAGGTTTAGTAAATAGCAATTAGATTTTTATGTCAAGCATCATAGTTTAAAATGAGAAATAAAATCATAATCAGAATGATTTATAACAAAAGACTGGCTGATAATGATTTATACCAAAAGAGTGGCACCGCTGCTTCTTACCTAGAGAGAGAACTGCTGATCAGAACAAAACTGAGAGGCCTGATGTGGGCACGGTTAGCTAGTTTTGAAAGTTAGTTGGGCTCTGTCTGTCGTGGTTAGTGTTGTAGCTCCGTGTAGAATTCCAGGGATTGTAATCAAGTTAATATACTTTAAGGTTCCAATAAGCTACTAAAGCCCCAGAGGTGACACTAAGTTGCTCTGTATTATTTTAGGTCTCACTAGATACTAAGAATACATTTTACATGAATTTTTACATTTTTGTGTTTAAACCTTGTGCCACGCTAAGGAATAATGAAAGGTAATAACTTACTTCATTATGCAGAGATAATTTTTAAGAGTAAGCAGTTAGTTATAAATTAAATTAGGTAGTTAGAAAACCTTAGTCAGTATGGATTTACATGATTACTATTAAATTTTACTTATTTTTTAACAATATTGTTAAAAGTCCCTATTAAAATCACAATTTAATAAAATTTCACACTTTAACCTTTTGTAGATGGATGGCCAATATATCGGCAGTTGTATTCCCTGTTTGAATGGACGGGGTTGTCCACTTTAATGGCCATGTCTTTTTCCCCCATTTTACAGGCTGAAAAGTGGGGTGAAATGTCAAATTTGACGTCCCTGGGTTTTCAACCACTTATCTCTTTCAGAGATCTCCCTTTTGCCACATAGATGCACCCCTCTGAGAATCCATTAAACTACACAAGAATCTTTGTTGCAAATAGTAGGTGATTTCTTAAAGGGGGAAAGCATTCGGTTCAAGATTTCCCGTCTTTTGGTAGCTTTTACTGCTACCAAAGCCCCGGCCTCAAAAGGTTAAAATACATGCAATTTATGTCATTGATTCTTAAACGATGTTAGGATAATTATAGATTAAAAACTCATTGATTCTTAAACGATATTAGGATAATTATACACTCAAAAAATATTTATGCATCTTTTTAATTTGAAGCCTTCCCAGACATTTTCGCTTAATTTATATCAATTTTCTTCTCTTTAAACATCTTTCCTAATAATTAAAAATCTGTTTGAATACATAAACCAATGTTCTAACTAGTTTCTGTGTGCTTTATCTCCTAACTTATCAACCTCTCCACAATGTACCTATGAGGGTTTACTTGATCTGGTAAAAGTTAAATAGTCCCAACCCCCCACCCGATAGACATGAAGCAAATTATCACTATGTCTGAAAGTAACTACAATATCAGACAAAGAACTTAGAACACTAAGGCAAGTTCTGATGCTAACAAAGTCAATTACAGCTCAAGGTGACATAATTAAACAAGAACAGTCAAATTCATACTGAAAACATGGACTAGTGGTCAAAGATTATACAATTTAATTTAAATTTAACCTGGCTCAGTAACTATCACATGACGAAACAGAAATGGGAAGTTATAGTAAAGGCTGAAATCATAAATAATTGGGTAATTGACATAATAATAACTGCCCATATCTTTGAAGAATGATTTTCTTTATGTATTCAGTTTCTTTAACGTGTTTCCTTTTAATTTTAGAATTTTTGGATTTAATTAAGGATCTCTGTTATTCTAAAAAACACTAAATGAATTTAGAATGTACAGAAAAAGTGGCTAATTTTATTTCTTTAGTAATATGAACATTCAGAAGAAATATGAAATATATATGGTAATGGCTGGTTACAGAGCTGGTGTGGCAGAATTTTTAGAATTTAGTGACACACAGAACAACATAATCTAGAAATGGCAAAACTTTTAGAATTTAGAGCAGTCATTGGAAGCAGAATTTAGATGGGCACTAGGCAGCAGAATTTAGGATACACAGAGATTGCATCAGGTGGGAAAATGCATAGCACCAGCTCTGTGTGCGATACATTTAGACATATTAGATGAATCTTTTAAATTGTAAGTTTTCAATTTCTTTATTAATAAAAAAATCTCTTTCTATAATGGCTGCCCAAGTGATAAGATTAGAAGCATTTTTGATATTTTCCATGCTTTTGTCTAGTGTAAAGTAGAGAAAATAGAGGGAAGATAAACATGTTAAGAAAAAAAGATTCTAGTATCAGGAGTAAAACATTCAAATATTATGTTTCCCTTGTTCTTCCAGACATTCTCCAAATAGTAAGAAATTCATCGCAAACTTTCTGCAAAATGCATCCATTACATGTTGATACCATGGAAACATTTTTCATTTGGTCACATATTTCTCGAATCATCTAGAATCGTGGGTCTATTAATCTTGCTTTCAAATCTTTCTAAACTTTCCAAGCTGCAATGTCTAAAATACTAAAGAAAAATTACCCCTACCAATTTGGTAACAACAAAAAGCCAAATATATTTTTTTGGGGGAGGGGGGGAAAAATCAGACGAAAAAGTGTAAAATTAATACTATAGAGAAAACTGATGTATGTTCTCAGACAATTACATGTGAAAACTCTTACCATGAAAAATTAAAAAGACATTTTTAATTAATTACATAGCTATTTTGCCTTTGCTAAGAACCGTTTTGTAAATTGTACTTTATAGCATTATACCTTCCTTATTTTACAGATTAAAAATATTGTATAATAAGTGGTCAAAATGGAACTTTATAATTTAACAGCAAAGAATAAAAATGCTTTATTTTAATGTAATTACAACATATTATCATTATCTTAATGAAATTTATAAATGTTACAATGTTCTAAAAAAATCATCGAAAAATTCCCAGATCTCGGAATTAAAAAATTTTCTATAGAAATTGATCTTAAAAATTGCCAAAATGTTGATAAGCCACCAAATTTAGAACAATTTAATAAAAGAATTCACATCCCCAAAAGCGAAAAAATGTTTAAAAGCTCTTCACTACAAAAAATGAAATAATTTCGAAATGCTTGTATTGCTCTTCTTGCTCAGAGACTATCCCACTATTTATATTAGGAACAAATTATAACCCATGAACGCATTCACCCATTCAAAAGATAACGATATTTTTCCGCGAATTGCAAAAAATGTTCCTCCAAAATGCTAATTTACACTCAAAATGGCAGAAATTTCAGATAATTAAAATTAAGGACCTTCTGCCGATTTTGGCCGAAATTAAGGACTTTTAAGGACGTATGAACCCTACTAAAAGGTACACGTGAAATGCTCTTATCTTTTGAGGCCACTTATGCAAACATTTGTCCCAGCCTTTCAAACAATGATAAACTGCACTGACAAGTGATAAAGGGAAAAATATGTGTGGCTTAAATGCCTCAGAGTAAATATTCCAGCAAAGAGGGTGGATCCTAAAAGAATGCTACTGTAGAGCCTCTATAACTTGAATGAATTCGTGGAATTAGGACTTAAACGTTTTCTCTTTTTGTAGTCATTTGAAGCCGAGATTTTGAAGTGAAAATCAAAGGCTTAAGTAAATGGCAACACTGGGGAAAAAAAAAACTCTGACGCGCAATACTGTGCATCGGAAATTCTAAAGAATTGCTCTTTTAAATATCTTGTGATATTGCTGTTGAATTGAATTTTTATAATTTAAGTGCGAAGAGCATGATATTTAATAAAGGTAACACATAAAACCTTAAAAAAATTCCCCTTTGGGCATGATATAAAATCTGAAAAATTACAGAATTTTTTTTTTTTTTATTATTTATTCTAGGACGACTGTAAGGGTAGGTTCAGGGACTACGTTTGGTTAGTGAAGCACAGATTAAGAAATGTTGACAATTCAAATAAATGAATATACAATAGGTAAAATCAATTTCTTTTCTGCAAACTATGTCGGGTAAACAGTTAAATGACATATGAAACTTACTTGTGAGTTGATAAGCAGATGCTGATTTAATTGACCAACAGACAAAACATTAATGTCACTATAGGAAAATTGAGGTTGTGGCATTGAAGTCGAAATTGGTGGCAGTTGAGTTGAAGTCAGAGAAACAATAGGAGGGCTACTGCTGATTGGAACATTCTGAATAGTTTCTTCATGCAATACATTATTTGGCATAGGATTAGGAGTAGAGGGTACTACATTTCCTAATGCAGGCTGAGCCGGGTACTTGCATGTTTACAGAGCTTATTACTTGCTGTTCTTTATGCTTAGGTAAAGGTGAAAGTTGTGGCTCAATTTTAAGCAAACGCTCCTGGTCTTTAAGAATATTCCCTGGTTTCAGATCCTGAAAATGATTTGCATTTCATAATAATTTCAGACTTGCGCTAATTTATATTTGAAACATCTAAAAAATTATTGATAATAATTCTGGATACAGTATATCAAAAGTGCAGTCATGAATATACAACTGAAAATAATGATTACCAAAATTATAGAACTCAATTTAATTTAAACTCTCATGAAATTATTTACTAAAAGTATTAGCTAAAAAAAAAACTTTTAAATCCAACAATATAGCAATTTTAAATAGCTTTTCATTGCATTTAAGGAAAATAGTTTCTCCAAAATGCTATTTTAATCATTGATAATTCACTTTCGGAAAGACCAGATAAGACAGAAGTACTTTGTACATCTTAAAAGACTCTGAAAGAACAGGCTTTGGATACATTTGTGCTTTATTTACATGATGTTCATGGAGGCAGATTTATGCAATTACTAATTTTACTCTTTTATTTTCATAACCTGCAATTTTCTAGAATGAATGAATTAAAGATTTCTAGATCATTAAAGAAAATAAAAGAGCAAAATATTTAAAGAAGATACACATCAGAATGGAATCCTCGACACCTTATACAAAATGACATTAAAAAAAAAAAAAAAAAAACTGACGTGAATACAACTTCCTTGTAAGGCCTATTAAATTATACACAATTTTTGCTGTACTTCATTTAAACTTACTTCCTTTAATTACTCTCAAGGCTTGCTGGAAATGGCATAAAAAGCACAAATTTTGAAATTAAATATCCTGGCCAATTTTTGTCACTTGGAAATCAAACTTCTAAGAATTTTATTACTTCATAATGAGTATACAACTTTCCAAAATACAAGTATTAGAATCAGGAGGGCATGTTAAATGTTATTCGCTATTTGTCAAATATTATTAAAAAAAAAAAAAAAAAAAAAAAAAAAAAACTTGACATCACCAAAACATGAATGTTTTCAACATTTAAAACACTTATGCAACTGGAATTAAATGACTATGACCAACAATTGTAACAATAAAGGTTAAGTAAAAAGCTGGATAAGGGAGTGGTAAATATATATATACATTTTGTACTGCTGATTGCAATGAAAAAAGGGAGGTACATAACTAGATGTTACAGCAGTCTCGTACACAAAAACGTCAACATTCTAAGACTAATCGTTTTTAAGTTATGTGAGATACATACACTTGTATATGCATACTGGTGTCACGAAAAAATCCCTTTCGAAACCAATTTAAAATCCATTTTAGTGGAAAAAAACTCTTTGTTCCATATGTACATAGAAATGCCCCCCCCCCCCTACACAAAAAAATTAAATGGATTTGAGAGCAGTCAAAAGGAATATTTCCATTGAAACATGATATCTGAATTTTTTTGCAGTTACAATACTTCCTTTAACTCGAACAAGGAAGTAAAAAGCAGCAGCAGTGGGATTCTGAGCACATCTAATACTACAGATTAACTTTGGATGAGTTTTATACATGCACCATAAGTTACTGTATCCCAAGTCATTTTGCTTGCTTACAGATACAATTTGAATGAAGCTATGACTTTCTTATCATTGTATTCATCACGGCAAAAGAGCTGAGCACAAACTTTAGATCACCTTTTGCCACAAACCTGACAATAACTGCATGGAGAGAGGGTCTACGACAGAGAAGAATTTATGAATGGCTGAAATATTTCCAAGATGGCCAATGGCCTAGAAACCACAGAAAGTGGCAAATATCCTGAGAGGAGCACATCCAGCAAAACTGAGGAAAAAATCACAGATGTTCAGATAGATAAGAAAATCACATTATCAAACATTTGAAAAGTTTAATATTACTTGGAGGACAATTTAGTTAATTTTTACTGATGATTTAGGTATAAGATTCATGTTAAGAAATTTTATTCCAAAACTAGTTTTGATCCTTTAAAAAAAGTTTTAGCTATGCAAGATCTTTTTGACCTTGTTGAGAAGTATTATAACATTTTGAAAATGGTTATGATAAGTGATCTGTCACATGTATGATTATGAGCCTGAAACCAAGACTATATTTTCACAGTTGGAAGGCTCAATCTCTTCAACACCCAAGAAGATAGCAATGAGTTGAAGCAATGTGAAAATACTGTTGAGAGTTTTCTTTAACTACCAAAGCACAGCTCATCATAAATATTTTTCAAATGCATATGAATATTTTGCAAATTCTTCATACAAAACATATATCTGTTTGATGTATGTTTTGGGCGTAACATTTACGAATTTAATTTTGTTAATGTATCAGTCATCATCTGTATACTCGATATCTGTCATATTAGAATATGCCCTAAGTTGCTGTTTTTCTAGAAAGTCCACTTAATTAATTATTAATTGGAAATTCAGTTTATCCTTCATGATTAATGTTAACTTGGCACTGGCCAAGTCTGTTGTGTGAAGAATAAGGTTTAATCATAGATTTTTGTTTTTCTTTGGGGTGGGATTGATTCATGGATAAGTCTGTAATATTACTGATGTACAGTGGTGGCCAAAATTGTGGACACTTTTGCAAATTTTTATGTTTTCGAACTTTGTATGCTTATACAAAATGTTACGTTTCGCAAAATGCAAACTTGTATATATCATTTTAAAGAGAATTTATTACTGAATTTAATACAAAACACAAAATTCAATTATTTGCAATACAAAAAAGTTATATGTACTTTAATAGAAATAAAAAACACAGTTATGAAGTGGTCTGTAATGTCTAGCTTTCCTGGATAATCACTGTTCTTGTTCTGGGAACCAACCAAATGTTAGTAACTGCCAGTAGAAGCTGACATCATGTTTACACTTGAAACAATTCATTATTTTGCTTTGTTCTGTAGAAGGAGGACCTGTTTCTTATACACTGCAATTACATTTTTGTAAAAATTTTTAATATTTAGTCAAGAAGCAATGACATCAAATAAAAGAGTAGATTGGACACCTAGAAAGAGATGTAATATTATTGTGTTACGACAAAGTGGTCTTTCCTATGCTGAAATTGCAAGACAGGTGGGTGGTTCAGTGACTACATCTGGAGTCCGAAAGTTTTGTTTACGATATCAGTAGACAAATTCAATAAAAAACAAAGAAGGAAAAGGGCGAAAAAGGTGCACCACATCTATTGGTGACAGAAGAATAAAAAGACTATATCTCCAAGACAGAAAAATGTCATCAGCAGCCATCAGAAGTGATCTGAATGATGCTGGTGTTTCTGTCAGTTCAAGAACAATCAGGAGAAGATTAACAGATGTTGGACTGAGAGGTAGAATTCCACGAAAGAAGCCTTATCTTAATTTTCAGCAATGAAAAAAAAAAAAAAAGACTACAGTGGGCAAAGGAACACATTAATTGGACAGATGATCAGTAGTCACAAGTTATATGGAGTGATGAAACTAAGATATCGCTATTCGGTAGTGATGGGCGAAAATATGTAAGACGTAGAATAGGAGAAGAGTTACATCCTGACTGCATTCAAGCAACTGTGAAGAACCCAGTTAGTGTTATGATTTGGTCATGCATGTCAGCAGATGGTATTGGTCACCTTCATGTCATCGATGGGACACTGAATGCAGGAAAATACATTGACACTATTCTAGAACCAAAACTTCTACCTTCCAACAGAGATCTCTTTCCCAAGAATGCTTCGTTTATTTTTCAGCAGGATTCTGCTCCTTGCCACATGACCAAAATATCGAAAGAGTGGTTTCGTGCAAAGAGCATTAAATTGTTGTCATGGCCAGGAAACAGTCCTGACCTCAATCCTATGGAAAATTTGTGGCACCGTTTGAAAATTCTTGTCCGAATGAGGCGCCCATCAAATAAATGAGAACTAATTGAGGCTATAATTGTTTCCTGGCATCATGTAATAACGAAAGAAGAGCTTAAAACTCTTGTCTGCTCAATGAAACGTCGACGTGAAGCTGTAATAAAAAAAAAAAAAAAAAAGGGTATCCTACTAAGTACTGATAACTCGCTGCAATCATCACTATCTAATGTATATCGATAACTATTATCGTTTAACTTTTTTTTGTATTGCAAATAATTGAATTTTGTGTTTTGTATTGAATTCAGTAATAAATTCTCTTTAAAATGATATATACAAGTTTGCATTTTGTGAAACGTAATGTTTTCTATAAGCATACAAAGTTCAAAAACATAAAAACTTCCAAAAGTGTCTAAAATTTTGGCCACCACTGTATGTGCATTGTCAGAGTCTTAAGAGTTGTATGTGAAGGAATATCAGTGGCTTTATTTGACCTGCATTTGGAAACAGGTTTGTGCACACTGTGTCGCAGAATATAGCGATTTTCTGAATGTTTTAATTTGTCCAGTATTTCAAGAGCTAATTTGAACATAAATTGTATGTCTTGATAGTCTTTCTAGATTGCACGACCATTTTTCATACATGATTAACAGATCCAAAAAATAGAAGAAGAAAAAAAAAAAAAATTGCAGTTTGCCTTCAAGGCCTTGCATTTTGCTTGACATTTTGTTGCTGTTATTTAGTTTTCAGATCTTTATGTAATCTACTCGTATAAAGCGTATGAATTAATCATGATGAAGAGGACGAGAGGGTTTGGCACTCGTCAAGGCTTTTTATGCATCTTGCAGTTGCAGTATGACATTTTCTGAGCCTCATCCCAATTTAAATTGAGAATGCCTGGGGATTTTGCTTAATATTGTGATATATAAGTGTTGCTGCTACTTTTTGTATAGACATACTTGAAACTAAATGGTATTGTCATTGTAGAATAGATCCCACCTTTTGTTTGGCACATCATAATCATCATTGGTTTTTGTGCCAAAAAACTCACTCACTCATTATAGAATAGACACTCTTCACCTTGCATTCCTAGTTTTTTCTAAAAAACAGCACTGCTTAAATTCTGCAACATTTAACTATCGTACTACTTAGTTAATGTCTGGCATTTGGAAAATATTCATGATGAGCTCTGCTTTGGTAGTTAAAGAAAATTGTCAACAGTATTTTCACATTGCTTAACTCACTGTATCTTCTTGGTGTTGAAGAGGTTGAGCGTTCCAACTGTGAAAATGTAGTCTTGGTTACAAAATAACATTTCAATAAATTCATTACTCTGGGGAATAAAGCACTACATTGGTATATATTATTTTTATTTATTAGTTAAAGTTATATACTTCCTTAACTATTGATGTAACACTGAATTTTTTTTTTCACAGAAAACAAAAGTCTGTAGTACAGTAACACTTTCTTGCTTAACAAATAATGCTCAAGGTAGTAAAGTTATTCTTTATTTCTCAGATCAAATCTAAATTACTTAAGTAAGAATATTGTTTCTCTTATAGCTTCAATCAAAGATATATTAGCATTTGGTATAACACTTCTTTTAATCCGGTGTTACTCGAACTTATTGTACGTACGCAAGTACTCGCATCAGGCCTACGAGGCCCGTCTTTTAATTTATATTTTACTCTTACATTTCTCCCATACTGTCGACTGTTACATTTCTCCCAGAATTTTACTTTTATATTAACCTTTTGACGACTTCAACTGATGAATTATTTACACGATACGGGCCTTGGGGCTGATGTAAAGAAAGTTCTTGCATCAACAAGAGCGAAAATTTTTATTCTGTACCTAACTGGCTTTTTTGGCATGTACTGTCGAAATGAACAGCATCCTCTAAATAGTTTGAGTTTATCGTCAATTGTAACATATGATCCAGCTGTGTAAAACTCCTGACAATTATGCACGAATGAGCCACACATACCTTATTGGGGCAAGTTTATTCCAATTGCATGTTTCTAACATCGTCAAATCTCATGCATCTTATAAAAAACAAAAAAAGATTATGAGACATGGTCCTATGAAATATTTCTATTCACATTCCATCAGTGCGCCATAAATCTCTCACATACACATGGGATTATTTATGTATACCACATAAATATAGTAATCCAATAAAGGCTTTTAATTTCAGAAAGTTTTTTTTTGCATCACATTCTTTCTGAAAGCTGTCACTGATAGTGTCAATATATATATTTGTACAGGTGACAATTATATTCAAGATATTTTCATCCAGTAATAAACTTCAAGACTCATGAGGATAAGTTACGTTTTTTGCCACTCCAACATTTCCAGGCAACTTCGGAATAATATTTTGCAATAAAGTTCGAACACTTTGATGAAATTTTGTTTTTTTCCAAATTATCTTTCCATCTTTTCCAATAACACATTCAACTGAATTAGAATCAGTAGCGTCCTTTTCATCAGACTCTATTTCTTCTTCAGACGATGTATTATGCTCACTAAATCTTTCATTGCAATCAGACAATAAATCATCACCTTCAATACATTCGTCCCATCAGTCGATATTTCATCTACAAAGTATGTAATCGTTCCATTTCTTCATCGTACGTTAATCTGCAAGCCATGTTGTGCTACGAACTCAGTGCACTTCAAACTCGAAATTAGAAACATGTTTACTCGTGCTGGGCCTAAGCGACCCGAAAAATGGCTTTTTGTCCAAACAGAATAAAACAAAATTCCGGAATTCCGTCTTTTGTGTCAAAGGTCACCTTACACTCAGCTAGACCGGGTGTGGTCCATTTCAGTATTAAGGTATAGGGTTTACATAGCTTTAACAAACTGATTGGGCTTTGGAAGCCCGGCGCGAGTAACTTCGGGTTAGTAACAAAAGATAAGCATAATGAATGAAATCTTCCAGTTTTCTGTATTTGTTATTATATACAATACCATACCAATAATGTAATAAGTACAGAAAATTAACATACAGAGACATGAACAGAAAATTAACATTCAGACATTAATCTATATGACAGAAGAGAAATATAGCGAGTGAAATTTTCCAGTTTTAAGTATTTGTTATAATATACAATACCACACCAAGAATGTGTTAAGTACAGAAAATTAACACGTAGACACATATAGATATAAAATAATCTATATGATATAAAATTAATGGAAGTCTAATATATACTTATAACTGACTGTCCAACAATCAATTCTGTATGAATAAATATAAACATTAAGTACATCCAGCATTAAAAAAATGTCAACATTTTTAAATACTTAAATTTTTAATATATAGTGCATATGGGAATTGGACTCACATTTATGTCAATACTTAAGGTTTTACACAGAACTTCTATTTCAAATTTCAGATTCAATTTCAAATCTTGCTCTTGATGTAATTCACCTAATACATTCATTATTCCCATAGTCCAAGGATTGGGAGGTTTGAATACCTAAAAAAATCAAGAATCAAAAGCACTACTTTTTGAAAAAAAAATTTATGTTTTAGCACACACATAAGCAATATTAAAAAAATTACATCATGAAGAGCAAAATTGATAAACATGACATGATAATTTTTAAAATTTTTATAAGATAAAATATTGCAATTTATATATGTACTTTATAGGAATTTGTATACATACTTTACTTTTTGCACAAGATTCTAAAACTTTAGCAACAAATGGAACGACATATAACAGTTCTTGCTGGCCATTATGGTATGCTTCAATCAAAAGCGACTTGACATCAATATCCTAAAATAAAGGTATAAAAATTGTATAATCAAGCACTATACACTTATTTCAGTTAAATACATTAATATATAAAAAACAAGTGAAAATAAAAATTACTATTTGCAAAATTGGCTTGCATTTAGCAAGTGTCAGCATTCCCAACCAATGCCCTAAATTCTTAAGCAGAGATCGGTCAGAAAAATTTGCAATTCCCTTATCACTTCGGAGTAACACCTAGAAAAAATTAAAATTTCATCAAAATGAGAATGAAGAAATCAAATTTAATCAAAACAAAATGCAAAATATTTAAATTAAAAGTATAATAAGATGAATTTCTGATGACAACATTTAGCTAACTCTAAGCTTACCTTAATGTTGCGAAAAGTTTCTCTTATTACCAATTTTGTAAGATCACACAACTTTAGTGTATCTAAAAAATTTGAATATAAAGAGTGGAAGTTCGGTTCTATTGAAGCTCTCTTCATGACTAGGTATTGTGAAGCCCAAGGCCAATATTCTTCTTTTACAATTTCTCTAAATTCATCAGTCTACATCAAAAATAAAATGAATATATATATTATCTTCAGTTTAATAATAAGTACAAATCAATGTCTTGGCTAGAATTACAAATCACTACATATGCCATTTATCACACAAAGGAAAGACAGCCTGATGCTTACCTTTTGGACCAAGTTTGCCTGAGATAAATTATTTACAATGAATGCTACTTTATCTTGCACAGACTCTGGAGGTACAACAAGTTTTTCATCCTTTTCTGTAGCCACCAAAAGTGTATCTATGTTTGTAGCATTTGCGATGGAAGGCTGAAAAAATATATAACGCGGATTAGCCATTAAGTATAAATGCAAACAAATTCATTTAATATCAAACTTGAAAGTATTTACATTAAAAATAGGAACCAGATTCACCAGGGGGGAAAAAAACCATTGCTGGTAAAACCAGTAACCACCTAAGAAAAATGTACCTAAAATTACTTTTGCAGTAAAAGGTTCACTTAACCTTCCAGAGGGTGCATGTGTGTGTGATATACACTAGATATTAACTTCGCATTTGTTTCATGGGCCAGAGGGCGCTATGACCGCATGTCCTTGGCTATTCTCTCCTCTTCATTCGTCCTTCTTTCAGAATAGAAAAAAAAAAAAAAAAAAAAAAAAATAGAATTAACTTTTACACCCTTTAACATATTCCCCCCTATCTACACACCAGTGCATATATGCCTTCCATTGTTCAAAGCAATGCTGTAGGTCATCCATTGTCACCCTCTTCAATAACTATATATATATATATATATATATATATATATAATATATAAAGTGGGTACATTAGGCAAGAGATAAATAGCGCTAATAGCTGCTATTTAGCATATCAAATTTGTATGATCTTGTTTTTGCTTTTCATCTCTTCAACAGACTAAAAATATGTACCTTTCAACACACTTTTCACTTCTGAGAAAGATAAAAGTGACAAGGAGCCGGATCTGGTGAATATGGAGGATGTTTGAGCATAGGAATGCACCTATCTGCCAAAAACTCTTTCACAGATAAGACATTGTGGGCTGGCATGTTGTCCTGATGTAGAATCCATGCATCATTCTTTCACAAATCTGGTCTTTTTCTTCCTTACTCTCTATCAAATTGATTAGGACTTCTCTGTAGTATTTCTAATTAACAGTTTTACCCTCAAAGCATACATTCAGTCATAATACCCCTCATACAGGGGGGGGGAATATTAGCATTGCCTTCAGTTTTTGACTTGGGTCAATCGTGCTTTTTTCATTCTTGGCAATGTAGTTTTTCAGTGCACTGACTGATGCTTTGTTTCTGGGTCTCACTGGAAGATCCATGTTTATGCATCACATGTGATGATACATGTGAGCAAATCCAGTTTTTCGTTGAGTCATTCCATGACATCAGAGCAAATGTTCTTTCATTTGCCTCTGTGTTCCTAACAGAGGTTTTTCGGAAACATTTTTGCGCAAACTTTTGTGATATTTATAATTCAGCATGCGAAATTTGTCTTCCTGTCTCTTTTTTATATTTACCATGTCTACAATCATCTTAATGCCCACACGTAAATCTTCCATAAATTTTCTGAATATTTGCTTCAGTTCTGAAACTTGCAGATTGGCTGGAACATTCATCATCTTCAACCTCTTCCGAATCTTCCGAAAACTGTTTGAGCCATTCAAAAACTTGTGCATTTGACACAGCATTATCGCTAAACACATCCTTTACCACATGAAAATATTCCATTGACGACTTTTTAAATTTCATCATGATCATGGCACTACTACGGAACAACAGCTTAAAAACCCACGGCTCAAACGCAAATTAAAGCAGACAGAAAGACAAAACAAAAGGTGGACCCTCCAAGGCACAAGGTCAATTGCATTTCAATACAAACTTTCCCTATGCGACTATGCAATAGGAGGTGTGCAGTATTATTATACAACTGCCTCACCTCATATTTTGAAGTAACTGCTGGAAGTAAGGAATACGGTAATACCCAAAAACTTTTAAATAGTCAGTTCTATTTATAACAAACTACAAAAACATATAAAGATGCAAATTTTAGATTTAAACAATTGGTATCTGTTAAAAACTTAAAAAAAAAAAAAAAAAAAAAAAAAAGCTAATCGCTTGAACTTTTGAAATCTGTATAATAATTGAGGTTACTTAGTGGAAGAAATCCAGAACTGGGATTGTTACATAAAGTTGCCAAAAGTATAGGATCTTACTATTCAAAATATTCTCTAACTACAATTCAGACAGACAAATTAAGAAGCCGCTTATCAGGAAATACAATATGCTCAATCTAATTTAATGACCACTTTATCACACTGACGGCAGTGTGTTGATGACTACATTAATTGTCCATTGTTCTTTTCGTGAAGCGGTGCTTGAATTAGCGATCCATTGCGTGCAGCACCAAATAATAAAAGTAAAAAAAAAAAACTTAAATGTTTCTGATTTTAGATTACATCCAAAGGGGCATTTTTTAATATTTTGTGTCTTACCATTATTTATTAAATATCATGTTCTACGCACTCAAACCATAAAATCCAGTTCAACAGCAATGTCGCAAAATAATTTTAAAAATGAGCGTATCTTTAGAATTTCCGATACACAGTCTCATGCACTGGAGATAATTTTTCTTTTTTCCGTACTGTGTTGCCATTGCTCACTCTGAAATCATCGAGTTTGTTAATAAAAAATTTGTTGAAGAGTTACAAAATATGAAATTGATAATACAGTCAAAAGTCTTTAATCCGGACTTCGGAGATTCCGGATTATCGGTTTCCCGGATTACAGAGCATCAATTTAAATCTGGTAAGATGGCATCCAGAAATTTTAAAATTAAAAATATGAAACCGTAATTTATGATAAAGAGCAATTATGATCTAAAGGGTATCAAAATTTACAAAAAAAAAAAAGCTTAATATTTATTTGTTTACTTCATTAAACATTTCTTTCAATGCGCAGATGCATAAAGCATACATTACGCATAGTCGAAATTAGAAAATTGCAATCAGAAAACTATTTGATGTGTATTCGTGATATTTATAATGACGAGGAATTTGATTTAAATCATATCAACGACAGTGTATATCGAGATGAAATACTACATTTAGGAAGGAATTATAAGCTGAATAAAATAAAAACATCTGCCCTGAAGATAAGGATAGTGCTGACAGATCAACTTCCAGTTCATTGCAATCATGCGTAAACACATATGTGCATGCACAGAAAGGTTGTAGCTTTGAGGTCCGGATTAAAGACTTTTTACTGTAAATCAAATTTCAAATTCAAATTAGGGCTTCCATGCGTCCATATTCTATGGAAGATTATGTTATTCGAATTATGATTGCTTTAAGTACCCTTGTTTCATCACAATGCATCACATACATTCATGCAGATTCTTTATTATTTAATTTCTTTAAATATAATACAGAGCTCTAATATTTTGGTGACAACAATTTGAAAAGTGATTTTTCGTTTAATAGTTTTCAACGCAAAATACCAAAACGAGATTAATAGTCTTTGAGGGCAAATTGCCCCTTTGAAATAAAAATTATAAAATTGCATATTTTATAATATAATAATTGTATCTTTTTATATACAACCATGACCAATCAGTAAGTCATGCCGTCCCACTGAGCCACGCATGACCCACTGGTGGGTCATGCCGACATCAACATGTTAACTCTATTCACCAACATTGTTTGGTTTTCAAGCCATCAACTTGTAAATCTTGCGTTTATACATAGGGAATATGCATCTACATGACTTAAAAAAAAAAAAAAAAAAAAAAAAAAGCAGCATATTATAAAAAAAATTGGGAAGGGGTGCAATTGCTTATTCAGCGAAAAAGAAAAATCTTTAAGAGCACATCACTCACAGTAAGTACTACTCTTTTGGCATTTTTAAATAAAAATACAGTCCAGATGCATTTACTTTTTCCTGATACCTTACTATTTCAATTTTAAATGTTTTATAAAGAATTTTTAAGTTTAACTTATTATGTTGGTATATATAACCAAATAAGTTCATTCAATTCTTTTAACAGTTTTTTTTAGAAATTAAAACAATTTAGTCTTAATACACACACACACACACATACCAAAAAAAAAAAAAAATTTTCCCACAATACATATGGATTTTTTGGGGGAATGGGGTGTCAGCCAAAACACAATAAATTCATATTCATTTGAGGAAAAACTTTACACCAAATTCAAATACAGAAACATTTATCTTAAAGAAATAAATTATACCTTTCCTGTCACTGTAGTCTTAGTTGAAACAGTTGTAACTGTAACTGTTACAGTGGTTGCAGATGTGAGTGGTAAACTTGGAGTCTGGGTTAAGGAAGGAAAAGCTGAAGCAACACTTTGTATAATTGGGCCTTGAAGACGATTTGGAGGCTCCTGAGATCTAGCACCATATTCTATATACTATAAAAGTACTAAGTTAAAAAATTTTCTTGCAAAGCCAAATTAAATTTATATAAAACACTAGCAGCTTCGCTGCCAGCCTTCGTCTGGCTTTTAAATGTACCGGAAAAATGGCTGAAGGGAACAACCAAACGTTAAATTTAAAAACTGTGTAGAATTTTACTCTGCAGAACAACTTTATAAAAAAGTTATTACGTATAACAAAATTACAATGAAATAAGCAATATCCCTTAATGCAAATATTAATTATCCTAATAAATA